>NW_006262339.1:29798136-29871525 GCF_000493195.1 Citrus x clementina | reverse complement strand
ATAAAGTAGTGTATCTACAAAGTGTTCATATGATGGTGGGAGAGATGATAACAAGATTATTGCCTTGTCTTCATCCTCAAGACTCACATTGATATCTTCAAGATCCAAGATAATTCTGTTAAAGTTATCAATATGAGTTGCCAGGGAGCTTCCTTCCTCCATTTGCAAAGTATATAGCCTCTTTTTGGTACAAAGTCTTTTGGTTAGAGACTTCTTGGTATATAGATCTTCAAGTTTTTTCCAGAGGCCTGCAGCAGTAGTTTGGTCTCCCACTTCCCTGAGAACTCCATCTCCCAGACTCAAGATTAGTGTGCTATGAGCTTTATCTAAAGCATCTCGCATTTCTTCATCAGAAAGCTTGCTGGGTTTCTTTTCAGATCTTGGATCACCCAAAGTCTCCTCCAGCCCCTGATGAACCAACAGAGCTCTCATCTTGAGCCGCCATAGATGAAAGTCGTTTTCTCCAGTGAATTTTTCTACCTCAAATTTAGAGGTTCCCATTTCTTGGATCAAAGATCAGAGATATAAGCTCTGATACCAATTTGTTAAACCTAGACCAGATTTACATACCCAATCAAGAATCTCCAGGATTAGCTGAACTCTCTAATCAAGAACTAAGAATGGTTTAATCAAATCACTCAAACAAATCACCAGAAACAATATGTAAAGAACAACAGATATAAGTGGTTCGGCTGAGAGAGCCTACATCCACTGAAGAACAGAGCAACAGACTTTTGCCATTAACCAAGAACAAGTTACAAGCTTAGAGACAAAGTTACAAGTGATACGCTATATGATTTCTGAGTCTCAAAGACTACTTATACTAGCTAGAAGACTCTCAAGAAGATCCCCTGTCAACCAGCTGTAACCTGGGTTTGTTGGCTAACAAACCCAGAATTTTCCAGCCTGTTGTAACTGACCTTTAACAGCTTCTAGGACACGTGTTGAATTCACACTAACAGCAAGCCCGAAAACGACATTCTTTCATGCCGTTCAGAGTAAGTGGAAGCACGTGACATTTACGTGCTTCTCTTAAAGCTTTGGCTGACGACCAAAATTTGTCATACAGGCTTGTATCCTTTTCGGCTGACATGTCGTATACCAACATGACCACAAACTGACATGACGGTTGATCTTCTGGAAATCAGTTTTAAGCTCATACTTTAACAGTATAGGATCTTAATCATGTTTAGAGCTACGGACCTTTCAAGCAATCGGTTCTGCGGAGAGATTCCTAAAGTACTTGGAAACTTTAAATCACTCAAAGTGCTCAACCTTTCACACAATAGCCTGACAGGTAATATTCCGGTGTCGTTTGACAATATGACAGCACTTGAATCATTGGACCTCTCTTTCAACAAGCTTGAAGGAAGGATTCCAAAGCAGTTATTAAGCGTTACGACCCTTGCATTGTTAAATCTGTCATATAACCGGCTTTGGGGACGCATTCCTCGAGGCAATCAATTTAATACATTTGAAAATGATTCCTATATTGGGAACATTCATTTGTGTGGAGAGCCATTGACAGTAACATGCAGCAATGACGCGGTGCCAAAAGCGCCTCCTTCGGCTTCTACTGATCATGAGGAAGATGAAACTACAAGCTGGTTTGATTGGAAAATGGCGAAGATGGGGTATGCATTTGGACTGGTAATTGGATTGTCTATTGGATACATGGTATTCTCAGCAGGAAAACCACAATGGTTTGCGAGGATGGTTGAAGGAGACCACCAGCAGATGAAGGCTAGAAGAGCAAAACGAAGACAAAGGAGGTAGATAGAATATGTAAAAGTAACTTGTGGCCAAAAAGGTTAAATTGTTATTTGTAAGTGTGTTTATTGCTTTAGAACAATTGTGCCGCTTCTTTTTTGAGCATAATCAAAAGTCTGTTTGATTTTCATCTCCGTTAGAATTATTGGAGAATTTGAATGATCAAACACTCAAAACACTCTTTTTTGTTCTGAGCTCAATACAACTCTTCAATTACAACTCTTTTAGAACTAAGAAGTTGTACTACTTCTTATTCCTTAAACCAACTAATAGAGGAGGTATTTATAGTTGTTACAACTTAATCACAACCATACATTAACCTAACTACCACAAAAATCATAACCACACATCAAACCTAACAAACATACTCAACACCACAAAATTCTACTTACTACATTATGCATTTAACACCATCAATTTTAACTACCTAAACCTAGATCAAAGATCATTATGGCTTCAAAATTGTATGGAAAACATTTATGATTCAATAACCCTCTAAACTTGATCCTATGACACCAAGCAAATTCTCAATCTGGTAAAGTCTTTTAGTTCAATGGCTTAGTAAAGATATCAGCTGCTTAATCTTGTGATTTGACATGAGTTACTTGCAAATGTTTTCTCTAAATGCACTTTTGTATAAAATGGTAGTGAGTGTCAATACACTTACTTCGATCAAGGAAAATAGAATTCTTAGCTAATGCAATTGTTGACTTGTTGTCGACAAAAATCTCCATAGGTACTTCTTGTGACAAACCCAACTCCTTTAGTAAATTGCTTAGCCAGATTGCATGACAAATACTTGATATACTAGCTACATACTCAGCTTCACAGGTAGAAAGTGTAACGATTAGTTGTTTTTTTGACATCCATGAGAAAGTAGTATCTCTCATGAAGAACATAAAACTAATGGTATTGTTTCGATCATCTGTGTCTTCAGTCCAGTCGCTATTGCTATATCCAACGAGTTTATAGTCATTAGAAACTAATTATAATAAGCCAAAGTTAATTGTGCCTTTTAGATAGCAAAGGATCCTCTTTGTGGCATTAAAATGAGTGGTAGTCAAAGTCTCCATATAATGACTAACTAGTCCAACAACGTAGAGAATGTCTAGCCTTGTATAAGTGAAAAGTGTTTGATCTACTCTTTCTCCTTTATCACACTTTGACAACTTGACTGTGTATTCCATTGGCGTGGTTATTGGCTTACGTTCATTCATTTTGAACTTCTTGAGTATTTTCTTTGCGTAGTGTTGGGTAATTTTCAATCAATGGCTATTGATGCTAATGCGCAAGTGTACACAACAAGTAATAAAATGATGAGTATTCAAGATCGTCTCCGCAGGGATTGATGTTACTAGAAATGCTACAACAATCACAATAGTGCAATCTACCTTTATTTCAAGATGAACAAATTGAAAGTTGATTACTACCAAAATTGATAATTGTAAGGAAAGAAAATAAATAAATGCAGAAATGAAATAAATTAAATAAATTGCGTAGAGGAATCAAATGAGAAGAAGGTAGTTGAATGATCAAACTCTCTTCATGGGTTGACTGCTTTTCATCAAATTAGCATCGGTTGCTACAGCAATTTCTACAGCACTGGGCAGAATTATTATGCACCCTCAGCTGTCGCGTGTTGGAATTCTCATACCTTTAAGTATCTTAGCAATGATCAGTTGCTATTTTACCTACGGCATGGCATTATGAACATCTATTCTTTCCACCCTACAAGGTGAGTACCTATGTCTAGTTCTTCACAAATCTTAACTTCAAGTATAGCCCTTATGGGATTCAGGATAAACTTAATCCAGGAAACTCAAATTAAGATCATGTATTACTCTAATAATATCCACTAAGACATGTCCTTTTGCGGCTCTATCTTAACTTGAACCATTAAATGAGTGGTCAACCGAAATAACAGTTATAATAACAACTACTAGAGTAAAATGCTATAGCAATTATGTAGCAACTCATAAGAACAATCAAAAACCCATTTAGATTGTTTGTCACTCAACTACAACAAGTTTAATTCATACTTTGACAGAGAAAAACAAACAACAAAATATTGGTCATGAAATACATTGGTTCAATCAAAGAGTAAGAGAAGAACAAGTGAGAACGACAAAGATTGAATCCAAATGACTCTGCTGGATTCTTCAAGGATGCAGCATCGGTTCCCTTCAATTCTGATCTTTTTTTTTCTTTTCCTCTTGATTTTTTTCAATGTTAATTCCTTCCGCCGTTTTATGTGATGCACGCCCCTTTTTATAACTGAAAATTAGGGTAAACAAAAGCCTAGGGCGTACATGAGTCAAATTATGAAACTGCAGATCGCAATTTTACAGATATCCCGCGCTAAGTTTTCTTCATCGTTGTTCCAGGATTGTTACAGCAATGGTTGCTCCAACAACGACTGTAATACTGCACTGTTCCAGGTTTTGTTTCACTTCTTTTGTTGTCATATTCTTCCTCCTTTTTGCTAGCCTACTGCCTCACTATTGTTGAGTGTTAGAAAATGCATATTTATAAAGGAGAAAACCGTCATTTTACATTTCAAGTCTTACTAACAACCCTTACTTTTATGTATTTAACCTTCTTGTGATTTAATTATATGTGTTTTATTTTAATTAAGTATTTTATGTATTTTAGGGGCATTATAGTCATTTCACAATAAATGAGAGATCAGACGGCAAAACGAACATCACTTTTGAACTCAGGACGGTCAAAAACCTTAGGAGGAGTATAAAAGGAAAAATGGCACTATTCACATGTACGGTACTATTCACGTGTACGGTACTGTATACGTTACTGTTCACGACACTGTTCACATAGACAGATGATGATGTGGCATTAACCGATGATGTGGCATTGACTGATGAGGTGTCACGATCCTGTTGGGCTAAAATTCTTATGTACTGTTGATGGTGACGTGGCAGCATATCAGTGGATGAAAAATCTCGCATACGGTACATGCATCACACAGGATTATTTTCAACCAAACCGCGTTACTGTTCATCCGAGTTAAACCGCGTTACTGTTCATCCGAGTCAAACCGTGTTACTGTTCATCCGCGTGGTCAAACCGTAGACTGTTGACTGATGACGTGGCGCAATCCTGAGCGTCCAAACTGTTTTTAATCTGATGGCCATGATTTACTCCATGTATCTATAAAAAGGGGGCCTCCCCCCCCTAATTTGATATCTCTGAATCCATTTTTGGGATCCATTTTCTGTAATTCCTTCTCCATCTTGTGTTTTCTTCGTATTTTAATAAATTCCCATTTTGCCCCTAGTTCAACTATGAGTGGCTAATTTTCTTTCAAGCTTGGGTTGAAGGTGAAGTCTCAACATGTGTCATGGGCTTAATTTGGTAAATTTATTTTCTCTTCCCCTCTAATTTTTGTGGATGTTTTGACTTCTCGTCGACAAATAATAATAGTCTTGTCTAGATACCGCCTTGGTTACACCGGCTCTCTAGTATAAGGTTATTATTATTTGACACGATAAGCCCTTAGCACTATATTGATTAGAGCGTGGTTCATGAGGTGTGGATTCCCCCCTCATGATTTAATTGGCATTAATACGGATTATTTAGCCCATGATGCATGTTGATACGGATCCAGATACCCAAGTACGTCATTTCAATCTAATTCTCGTCAATTTATTCTCGCCATTTCAATTCCAATTTTAGAATAATTTAAATCACTTCCACCACAATTCCAACCACCCATTTACAAAATTAATTCTACATATAATTAAAATCCACCTCCTCGTGGGATCGACACTCGTCACCATTGATCTACACTACAATAGATTCGTGCGCTTGCGAGTACATTAAAATTTGCACAAGTTTTTGGCGCCGTTGCCGGGGAGGTAAGTAATTTTAATTAATAGAATTAATTTTTGTGAACAATTTCTTTTAATTATTTTCTTGTAATTTTTTTTTATTAAAAAAAAAAGAAAAAAAAAATTGAATCTGCATTTAAAGGTTAGTATTTTTTTTCTTTTTCTCTTCTGTAAAATTCTGTAATTTAATTTTCAATTTATTTTTCTTTGTAATTTTTTTTTGTTTATCTTATTAATTTATTTTTAGTTAATTTATTTCACATATTTGTTTTTGTGTATTTTTATAGTAAGGTTGTAATAGCGCAATAAGGTTAGTATCGTAATTTCTCCCTCTTCTTTATTTTTATTTGTTTTGTTCCCATCTTTATTTTCATTTTATTTGTTTTGCATGCATGGTCGTAGGTCATTATTACCTAATCTTGAACCTATAGACCTTGAATTAGAAAAAACACTTCGCACACAAAAGCACATTAAAAATAAATTTGAAATGGATTTTCAACCACAAGAGAGGCCATTTAAGGACTACTTCAGTCCTTTAGCTAATTTGAGCACATCATGCATAAGATACCCTAATGTAGCTGCTAGGAGCTTTGAACTAAAACCTAGTGTGCTAAATTGTCTCCCCACATTTTATGGCCTAGAAAATGAGGATCCATATAATCATCTGAACAAATGGTTACAATTTTATTCCCATTTTCTTTAAAGGATAGGGCTCGTTCATGGCTTAATACATTGCCTGCTAATAGCATTGCATCATGGGAACAAATGGTTACAAAATTTTTGAATAAATATTTCCCAGTACATAAAACCAATGCTATTCGCAGAGAAATCTCGGAGTTTACCCAGAGAGAGGACGAGCAATTTTTCGAAACATGGGAGCGATTCAATGGGCTACTCTTGAAGTGTCCACATCATGGGTACGAGAAATGGCACCAATGCCAATACTTTTTGGAGGGATTATTGCCGAATGTGCAAGAATGGCTAATGGCAACAAGTGGAGGAGAGCTAATGTCAAAAAGTGCATCAGAAATTTGGGAATTCTTCCAGCGACAAGCAGATAATTCCCAACAACGGAGTCGATCACTCAGGACTACTAGAAGAATTAAAGGAGTGAATGAGGTTCAAATTGGCGAATCAACTTCAGGAATCAAAGAAGTCAAGGAGATGGTTGAAGGTCTTGCTCGACAAATAGCATCGTTATCGACTGCTAAATCAACAGAACCACATGACCAGGACTCATACTCAGATCAAGCCAATGCCATAGGTGTAATGAGAAAGCCATCAAATTACAACCCATACTCCAACACATATAACCCTGGATGGAGAGACCACCCCAATTTTTCATGGTCTCAAGGATTCCAACAGAATGGACCAGCAGCTCCAGCTCCACCAATTCCTCAAAATCCTCAAGCCTCTCAGGCCCCATTCAGACCATACAATCAGAACCAAAACTACTCTCAACCTAGACCATGGGAGGATTCATTCCAGAATCTCAAGAATCTTACTCACTCTACGATTGAGCAACAGAACCGCACCATTGATGGACTACGAAATGAATTGAGAGCAGGCTTCAACTCACAAGCCCAATCAGTTTCAAGCCTCGAGAAGATGGTGGGACAACTTGCTTCTTCAGTTCAGACCTTGGCAATGACCGTTGAGAAAGGTAAGTTTCCAAGTCAACCAGTGCCTAACCTTAAAGGAGTGCATGAAGCAAGTACCAGTTCACCACAGCAGCATGGAGAAGTCAAAGCAGTAATGACCTTGCGAAAAGGAAAGGAAGTCGACAACAAAGTGGAGATGCCGGTGACAAAAGAAAATCAAATTGTACCTGTGAATGTTGAGGACTCATCACCGGAGGAGAAAGAAGAAACTAACCCACGAGAATATGTTCCGAAAGCTCCATTTCCTCAGAGGTTAGCGAAAGGAAAGAAGGGAAAATCCACAGGTGAGATTCTTGAAATCTTCAAACAGGTAAGTGTTAATATCCCTTTGCTTGATGCTATTAAACAAGTTCCATCTTATGCCAAGTTTCTTAAAGACCTTTGTACTAAAAAGAGAAATATGCATGTTCAAAAGAAGGCATTTTTAACAGAAAACGTTAGTTCTATACTCCAACATAAAATTCCTTTAAAATGCAAAGACCCAGGCTCCCCCACTATCTCATGTAGTATAGGGAACCACACAATTGAGAATGCTTTGTTGGATTTAGGAGCTAGTGTAAATCTTTTGCCTTACTCTGTATTCGTGAAACTTGGACTGGGAGAATTACACCCAACTCCAGTGGTGTTACAGCTTGCAGATCGGTCCACGAAAATACCTCGTGGTATTGTGGAGGACGTGCTTATCCAGGTAGACAAGTTTTATTTTCCTGTTGATTTCATTGTAATTGACACTCAACCAATACAGGATTCAAGGAAGCACATCCCCATTATTCTAGGCCAACCTTTCTTGGCAACTGCGGATGCTCACATTCAATGTAGGACTGGAAATATGCAGTTGTCCTTCGGCAACATGACTATGGAGCTGAACATCTTCAACATTGCCAAACAACCTCACAATGCAGATGATGGAATTGTTGATGTGGATTTAATTGAAACAATAGTTGATAACACTTTTCTTTCAAACCTTAGTGATGATCCTTTACAAACATGTTTAACTCACTTTGGTTTTGATTTTGATATTGACAGATCGGTCGATGAGGTCAATGCCCTACTTGACTCAGCACCATCCATGGACACTAATAAATGGAAGTCAAGAGTTGAACAACTAGCACCATCAGAGAAGAAACTCATCCCATCATCAGAATCACCACCGAAACTCGAGCTCAAACCATTGCCCAACACATTGGAATATGCATTTTTGGGAGAAGAAAGTACTCTTCCGGTAATCATCTCATCATCCCTAAATGACGAACAAAAAGGTAAGTTGTTGGATGTTTTAAAAGAGCACAAAGGAGCATTAGGATGGACCATAGCAGACATTAAAGGTATAAACCCAGTAGACTGCATGCATTACATTCACCTTGATGAAAATGCTAAATCTACTAGGGAAATGCAACGTCGGTTAAATCCTAATATGAAAGAAGTTGTTAGAACAGAAGTCCTTAAGCTATTAGATGCAGGTATCATTTACCCCATTTCTGATAGTTCATGGGTCAGTCCTGTGCAAGTTGTCCCCCAAAAGTCATGAGTCACTGTAGTTACCAATGCCGATAATGAATTGATACCCACTAGAGTAACTACAGGATGGCGTGTATGCATTGATTATAGAAAGTTGAATTCTGTCACACGTAAAGACCATTTTCCTTTACCATTTATCGATCAAATGCTTGATAGATTAGCAGGCCATGAATTTTATTGCTTTCTAGATGGCTACTCAGGATATAATCAGATTCCCATAGCACCAAAAGATCAAGAGAAAACTACTTTCACTTGCCCTTTTGGCACATTTGCATATAGGAGAATGCCATTTGGATTATGTAATGCACCTGCTACATTTCAACGATGCATGTTGAGCATTTTTTCTGATATGGTTGAACGATTCCTTGAAGTCTTTATGGATGATTTTTCTGTCTTTGGTGACTCATTTGATCAATGTTTACATCATCTAACACTAGTTCTGCAGAGATGTATCGAGAAGAATTTGGTATTAAATTGGGAGAAATGCCATTTTATGGTAAAACAAGGTATTGTTCTCGGTCACATCATTTCGAGCAAAGGTATTAAGGTTGACAAAGCCAAGGTGGATCTCATTTCTAATCTTCCTTCACCCAAAACAGTCAGAGAAGTAAGATCTTTCCTTGGGCATGCTGGTTTTTATAGACGTTTCATTAAAGATTTTAGCAAAGTTTCTAGACCCTTATGCAATTTACTTGCTAAGGATGTACCTTTTGTCTTTGATGATTCATGTCTTGTTGCGTTTGAAAAATTAAAGCATTTGTTGACATCATCACCCATCATTCAGCCCCCGAACTGGAGCTTACCATTTGAACTCATGTGTGATGTATCTGATTATGCAGTAGGAGCAGTATTAGGACAAAGAGTTGATCGAATTCCCCACGTTATTTACTATGCTAGTATGACATTGAATGATGCACAGTTGAACTATTCAACTACTGAAAAAGAAATGCTAGCAGTAGTGTTTGCATTAGAGAAATTTTGATCTTATCTCATTGGTTGTAAAATAATCGTGTTCACAGATCATGCTGCTCTTAAATATCTTCTCACAAAGAAAGATGCAAAAGCTAGACTAATTTGTTGGGTGTTACTTTTGCAGGAATTTGACTTGGAATTCAAAGATAAGAAAGGGACAGAAAATGTTGTGGCGGACCACCTCTCTCGTCTCCATTTTGACTCAATTACAGAGCCATTAATATTGAATGAGTCATTTCCAGATGAACAATTAATGAGTGTGGAATTATTACCTTGGTATGCTGATATAGTTAATTATCTTGTTACAGGTAAACTTCCAGAGCATTGGACCAAGCAAGACAAGGCTAAATTCTTTGCAGAAATAAAGAATTTCTTTTGGGATGACCCGTATTTGTTCAAGTATTGTGCAGACCAAATTGTTAGACGATGTGTCCCAGAAAGTGAAATTCAGAATATCCTTTCATTCTGCCATGAACAAGCTTGTGGAGGCCATTTCAGTGCTAAGAAAACTGCGACTAAAGTTTTACAATGTGGTTTTTATTGGCCAACTATATTTCGAGATGCTTACACTTTCTGTTCTTCATGTGATAGGTGTCAACGAATGGGGAGCATTACACGAAGAAACATGATGCCACTAAATCCAATTTTAGTGGTTGAGATTTTTGACGTATGGGGTATCGACTTCATGGGACCCTTTCCCCCGTCTTTTGGCCATCAATACATATTGGTTGCTGTTGACTACGTATCGAAATGGGTAGAAGCAATTCCATGTAGGACCAATGATCACAAGGTGGTGATAGGATTTTTGAAAAGCAACATTGTCTCGCGCTTTGGATTCCCTCGAGCAATAATCAGTGATGGTGGTGCCCACTTTTGTAACAAAGCATTCAAAGCTCTTTTAACAAAGTATTCAATCACACACAAAGTGGCGACCCCGTATCATCCGCAAACCAGTGGCCAAGTTGAGATCTCCAATCGAGAAATAAAGCACATATTAGAAAAAACGGTGAGGCTGGACAGAAAAGATTGGTCATTAAGACTTGATGATGCCTTATGGGCATATAGAACGGCTTTCAAGACCCCGATTGGGATGTCACCCTACAGGCTAGTGTATGGGAAAGCTTGCCACCTACCTGTGGAACTCGAGCATCGTGCATATTGGGCCATCAAGAAATTCAATTTTGACATGCAGCAAGCCAGCTCAGAAAGAAGATTACAGCTGGCAGAACTTGAAGAAATTCGCAATGATGCATACGAAAACGCCAAGATTTACAAGCAACGAATGAAAGTCTTCCATGATAAGCAAATTATGAGAAAATCGTTCACTCCAGGTCAGAAAGTGCTTTTGTTCAATTCTCGCTTGCACCTATTCCCAGGTAAGTTACGCTCTCGTTGGTCTGGTCCCTTTATTGTTCATACTGTTTTTCCACATGGGGCAATTGAAATTAAGGACCCAAAGAACGGTGTCACGTTTAAAGTTAATGGTCAAAGATTAAAGCCATATCTAGAATACCAACCACGTGGAGAAGACACCGAAATAAATTTGAGTGACCCACCAGATTTGAATTGATTTTTTTTCTTTCTTTTCATTGATTTGATTTTGTTTTCTTTCTTTATATTATTCTTTTGCTAATTGAAATTGTTTTTGCATAAGTGTGTTTATTTTACCATTAAGTTTTCTCTTATCATTTTTAATCATGAGTCTCATACTTAGACCGTTCCTCCTGAACATTCTTAAACCACTTCAACGTGTCAAAACTCATCTCAAAAGGCAGATTCAATTTTGTAAAACACAACGCATTTGGGCTCTACAACCACCAGAGTTAGTAGCCTATGTTGAGGGTTTAGAAAGCCAACTCAGAGACATTGAGAGAAGTGTTTACGACATCCAGTTGGAGCTTGAGGTAAATTCAATAAGAGGACGATTTTAATTTTCTTTGTGTGTTTTAATTTGTTTTTCTGTTTGTGTGCTTTAGTTTGTTACCCCGGTGAAGTGGCGGATAACGGTACTCCGTGACAATCAAGTCGGTTACTTCAGTTTCCCATAATAACTGATATTCTGAGGCGAAAGTATGGACAGAAACGAGATTCTAGCGAAGCTTCACAAGCGATTCCCTTCACTTCCTCAGAATGCCCTCCTTACGATCTATAAAGCTCGGTCCGAACGCATGCGATTACTCATGAGGAATAACATACCTGCTGACATCCGTTGGTTAATCGAGGCTAAAGTACGATCGGCAGGTGAGTTACCTCCAAAATTTATTGCATTCATGCCTGGTTGTGGTAAAGGAAATTATGCAAGAAAACGACGAGCTCGAAGAATTTCTGTTGCTTGTCATAAGTGTGCCAGAATGAGTTGCAATAAAAACCCATGTTCTTTAGGAATGGTGTCTGATAACAGGGAAGATAAGATTCAATTCATTAGGGATGGCTTGAATAAGGAGTCATTGGATGATATCATTTTCTCTCTTGAAACGCATCCCAGTGGATATGTGCAAGGAGCGATTCTCCAGTTATGGCCATTATTCCAGAAAGAGCATGCACGATATAGTCTCGGGAATCTGACTATAAACGACCCTGTTTGCCAGTTTATAAGAAAACTGGATAGGAAGCCTATCCTCGACCCATAGAGGGCGTTCAAGCCGTTTCTGGACGTAAAACCAGAGGAAGATGTGAGCCACAGTCGCAACTACCTGTAAATATCCTTTTTCTTTATTGTTATTTTACTTCACTATTGTCTTATTGTTTGCATTATTGTCTTTAATAATTTTATTACTGTTTGCTTTTTCCTTTTTACTGTTTTCTTTTTGACTTGCGAGCCACGTGCTTTACGCGTTATTTGACACTGACATATTACCTCATACACAACCATGACCCACTATCACCAAGACTCTTAAATGTGATTTCTTTTTTGTCAAGCACTCACAAATTGTTTTTGAGAAGTATCACAATGTCAGCTACTCCCAACAGACAATTCAAGAACATTTATGTGCTTTTTGGATTTACATATGGCAAACATAAAGAGTTCGTTGAGGCAGCCATAGATCTTGGTCGAAGCGTAGCAGCGAGAAAATTACACTTGGTGTATGGAGGAGGTAATCGAGGGTTATCAAAAATGGTCTCAGAAGCAGCTTTTATCAGAGGAAGTCAAGTGTTAGGCATCATCCCAAAAGTCTTAAAACCATTGGGCAGTTCGTCTGACTCATCAACTGGAGAAGAGTTAGTCGTCTCAGGTATGCAAGAAAGAATAACTGAAATGCTTAATCATGCTGATGCTTTTATTTTCCTTCCAGGAGATCTTGCAACACTAGAGGCACTTATCACGCTAGCATCTTGGGCCCATCTGCACATCCACCAAAAACCCATCGGTTTGTTAAATGTCAATAACTTTTATGATGGCTTTATCGCATTTCTTAACCATGCAATAAAAAATTATTTCATTCCCGCTAATGTGAAAAAACTCTTTATTTGTGCTCACACTGCTAATGAGCTACTTGATCTGTTACAAGCTTATAAACCGGAGCCAGACCCCTGGACCTTTGTGTTGGAGCGCCCAAATAATGATGGTAACAGTAGCCGCAGTAAGAAGTACAAATTAGATTTAACTCTCCGCTTGTAAATATTGTTTTCTGTGTTGCACCACCCAGGTGATGTCTTCTAAACTCTACTTCTTTCCTTTCAAACATTGAGGACAATGTTTCGTTCTAGTTGGGGGGAGGGAATAGTCGACAATTGTGGAATTTTGGTTAAGTTTTTACTAATTTTTGTTGTAGAAACTAACTGTTGCTAACTTTTTGTGTCGAAGATGGCTGAATATAGAGTGTAGTGACTCTAGAAATGCATCTTCATCGTAAAAAAAAAAAAAATTAAAAAAACTAAAAAAAAAAATTTCAAACATTTTCTTTTTCTTTATTATGTTTTTATGTTTATTTTTCTTCTTTTTAATTTCTCCTCTATAAATATACATTTTCCAACTTGTGAGTCGAAGATGGCTGAATATGGAGTGTAGTTCCTCTAGAAACGCATCTTTTTTAAAATTAAAAAAAAAATATTTTCGTTTTCTATAATTTTATGTGGAAATTTTCTAATTAGTTTTTATGCATCATTTTCACATTTCTGCATGCATATTTTCCTTTCATGTTTAGAATAGGTTGGGGGGTAGAATGTTGTTTAAAAAAAAAAAAATTTCGATTTGTTTTAACATTGGATGACATGATTAATTTCAAATTTTAGTATTTGTATTATCTTTGGTCTTAAGTGATGTTACATTATGTTTGCTACTCTACATGTTGATGTCGGAGACATATATGAGTTGCTTGAAGGAATGAACATGTCATAATAAGTACCAAGTGAGTTTTTGAGCCTATCATTTTTCTTGGAGAGTAACCCTTTTGCCCATTCTTTATACAGCTTAACAGTTTATTATTGTAT
This sequence comes from Citrus x clementina, assembly GCF_000493195.1. Classification (NCBI taxonomy): domain Eukaryota; kingdom Viridiplantae; phylum Streptophyta; class Magnoliopsida; order Sapindales; family Rutaceae; genus Citrus; species Citrus x clementina. The sequence goes on along the minus strand of NW_006262339.1, from coordinate 29,857,325 downwards.
ACACGATCTCTAGATTTCTTTTGAGTTAACCCTTAATAAAAATAAAAAAAAAAGAAAAAAAAAGTGTGTTGCTACATTTGGAGGCCCATCTAACTAGTAGATATGGAAGGTTATTCAGAGCCCTAAAAGACGATGGAAATGCCATCTTTGATCCGTTTGAGCCTTTCTAGCCATCCCTTTTATTAAATATCCATAGTTAACCCTTTTGAGCCTTTAAAAAAAAAAAAACATTTTCTTTGTCAACTTATCATCTTGACCCACTCTGATTTGGAGTATTACCCGATGTCTTATAAGTTCCATCACCTATTTATGTTTGAGAAAATGTAAATAATTATGTTGTTCAGTGAAGTTATGCCAAAAAAAAAAAAAATTCTCTGCATTTTTCTCAAACATACACTTTGTTTTCCTTATTTCCTTTCTTTGTTAACCATGTCCCTAGCCTACGTTACATCCTAATAAAAGTCCTTCCTGATTTTAGAGAACTATAATCTGAAGTAGAAGCTAGTTATATGGGCTAAAAAGATGTAGTGGTGCATATAAAAAAAATAAATAAATAAATTGGGTTGACTAACAGTTTTTGTTTGACTTGAGATCGTATTATTTTTAAGCTGAGGGCATATTTATTTTATCTTGGTGAGAGCATGTGATATCACTTCTTCATTATTTTCTCTCAATTATCATTCATTGGAGTGACTATTTTTATTGGGTTTAATTTCTTTGTGAGAGTGTCACTACTTCCAGTGAGATTTTGGGGTTTGACATGTCATTCTTGAAAGTAGCTATAACAAAGTCTACTGGGTTGATTCATGTGGATGGTTGATGTGGGTGTGATGTTACTTTAGACTGGAGATAATGATTATACTTTTATTTGATTGCTATCATTAATCTGACAGAATAAATACGAGAGTTTCTATTAAAAAAAAAAAAACAATATTTTGAATTTGAATTTTGTTTTCGCTTTATTTGCTAGGGACTAACAATAAACTGGTTGGGGGGTGTGTTGAGTGTTAGAAAATGCATATTTATAAAGGAGAAAACCGTCATTTTACATTTCAAGTCTTACTAACAACCCTTACTTTTATGTATTTAACCTTCTTGTGATTTAATTACATGTGTTTTATTTTAATTAAGTATTTTATGTATTTTAGGGGCATTATAGTCATTTCACAATAAATGAGAGATCAGACGGCAAAACGGACATCACTTTTGAACTCAGGACGGTAAAAAACCTTAGGAGGAGCATAAAAGGAAAAATGACACTATTCACATGTACGGTACTATTCACGTGTACGGTACTGTATACGTTACTGTTCACGACACTGTTCACATAGACGGATGATGACGTGGCATTGACCGATGATGTGGCATTGACTGATGAGGTGTCACGATCCTGTTGGGCTAAAATTCTTATGTACTGTTGATGGTGACGTGGCAGCATATCAGTGGATGAAAAATCTCGCGTACGGTACATGCATCACACAGGATTATTTTCAACCAAACCGCGTTACTGTTCATCCGAGTCAAACCGTGTTACTGTTCATCCGCGTGGTCAAACCGTGGACTGTTGACTGATGACATGGCGCAATCCTGAGCGTCCAAACTGTTTTTAATCCGATGGCCATGATTTACTCCATGTATCTATAAAAAGGGGGCCTCCCCCCCTAATTTGATATCTCTGAATCCATTTTTGGGATCCATTTTCTGTAATTCCTTCTCCATCTTGTGTTTTCTTCGTATTTTAATAAATTCCCATTTTGCCCCTAGTTCAACTATGAGTAGCTAATTTTCTTTCAAGCTTGGGTTGAAGGTGAAGTCTCAACATGTGTCATGGGCTTAATTTGGTAAATTTATTTTCTCTTCCCCTCTAATTTTTGTGGATGTTTTGACTTCTCGTCGACAAATAATAATAGTCTTGTCTAGATACCGCCTTGGTTACACCGGCTCTCTAGTATAAGGTTATTATTATTTGGCACGATAAGCCCTTAGCACCATATTGATTAGAGCGTGGTTCATGAGGTGTGGATTCCCCCCTCATGATTTAATTGGCATTAATACGGATTATTTAGCCCATGATGCATGTTGATACGGATCCAGATACCCAAGTACGTCAATTCAATCTAATTCTCGTTAATTTATTCTCGCCATTTCAATTCCAATTTTAGAATAATTTAAATCACTTCCACCACAATTCCAACCACCCATTTATAAAATTAATTCTACATATAATTAAAATCCACCTCCTCGTGGGATCGACACTCGTCACCATTGATCTACACTACAATAGATTCGTGCGCTTGCGAGTACATTAAAATTTGCACAACAACTATCCCTTCATGGATTATAAACTTCTGAAAACCTATAATTATGCACATGTTTTGAGCACAAATTACTTTAAATCAAGCAAAAGTTATTAAGACTAAACTAAAATGGATGTTTATGCAAAACGTAACAAAAAGGTAGTAAAAACACATCATTTACTCTCTAAGTGGTCTTGATTTAAGTCTAGAATTGCCATAATAACTATCATTTCATAGAGTTATTACGTAGCTTTCTTGGAAAATAAATATGTCTTGTTCTTTTTGCTTAACTTTAACACTGAGATAATACTCTATAAGTCTAATATCAGTCATCTCAAACTCTTGTAGTCACTATCTTGAACTCTTAAAATAAGCTTGGATTACTTATAGTGAAGATGATATCATTTAGGTATAAACAAACAATCAAAATATCTTCATCTTCGTCTTTACGTAAAGAGCATGCTTGTATAGGCATTTAATAAAGGCGTTCTCTTGAAAATACTCATCAATTTTGCTATTTCATGCCCTTGGTGCTTGATTTAACTTATAAAAAGTTTTTTCAATCTCAAAACTTTATCTTCATGCTCTTTTATCCATAGTCTATTGGTTGTTCAATATAGACTTCTTCTTCGAGGAATCCATTAAAGAAACCAGACTTCATATATATTTGGAAAATTTTCTATTTCATTTGGGCTACTAATAAAATGACTAGTCTTATAGTTTCCAGTCGGCAACAGGAGCAAATACTTCATTATAGTTGATATCGACCCTTTAGTTATGGCCTTTTGTAGCTAGCCTTGACTTGTGCTCTTCAATTTCACCTTTGACATTTTTCTTCATCTTGTACATCTATTTGACACCAATGGCTTTGTGACCTTTGGGAAGAGTAGCAAGTTCCCAAGTGTTAGTCTTCACAATGACTTTGATTTCTTCATCTATTGCTTTTTTCCACTTATCATCTTGTATAACTTTTTGGAAGTTTACTAACTCACAATTAGCAAAGAGGCAGAAGAGAGTGAGGCTATCAAGTCTCTCAATTACCTCATAAAAATCTCATAAACTTTATGTGCATGCTACATCTCATCTCCTTGAAAAATGATGGTGGTGAATCTTCATGAGTGGTTGATGCTGGAGAGGTAGGTGGAGTAGTGGGCTCTTGCTATTCTTCTCTTACTTACTCCTTTGTTATTTGTTCATTTTTCTTCAAGTGGAAAGATGTTGAGGTCTTTAACATGAGAATTAAAATCCCATTCTCCTTCTCCATAAAAATTACATCTTGATTGATTACGATCTTCCCATTATTTGGGTTGTACATTTTACATCCTTTAGAATTGTTGTCATAGCCGATGAAGATAAACTTTTTATTTTTGTCATCTTGTTTGGTTCTTCTCTCATCTGGTATATATACATGATCTATACTTCCAAAAACTCTTAAATAGGATATGCTTGACTTTCTGCCACTCCATGATTCTTGTGATGTATTGCCTATACACTTCTTGATGGAGATCTGTTGGATAGGTGAGCTGCACATGTAACAACGTCAGCTCAAAATTCTTTAGGCAATCTCTTACCTTTCAACATACTTCTTGCCATGTTGAGAATGGTTCTATTCTTCTTTTCTGCTATGCTATTTTGCTGGAGGAATCATGGAACAGTCAAGGATGTCAAATTCCATTTGCTTCACAAAACCCTTGGAATTCTTTGGAAAGGAATTCCTGCTCCTCGATCAGATCTCATGGCTTTAATCTGGTGCCCACTTTATTTCTCCATTACAACTTTAAACTTCTTAAAAGCTTCGAAGACTTCTAACTTCTACTTCAAAAGGTACACCCAAAAGAATAGGAAGTTAATACTTTTATAAAGGGAGCTTGACTTGATTAGACCATAAACATATGTGTGAATGAGCTCGACCAACTTTTTTGTTTTTAAGTTTGACTATTTTATAAAGCCTTTTCTAAATTACTTCCCTAGTAAGCATCCTTCACAAAGTTGATCAAAGTTATTGATGCATGGTAAACCTTTCACCATATTCTTCTTGGATAGTAGCTCCAGTCCTCAAAGTTAGGATGCCCTTATTGAAGATTCCAAAGCCAGAATGCATCCTTGTAACAATTCTTTGAAAACTTTACAACATCATTTTGAATATTCAAAGAGAACGTTCTATTTTTTGATATTTTCACCTTCGTAATTAGGTTTCTTTATCATCTTTTAGAAAAAAAGATTATAATCTTTTAATTGAATATCATAGTCATTTTTCAAGAGTTGACCTAAACTGATGATGTTGCTTTTCATATTGGGCATATAGTAAACATTTGAAATCAATTGGTGGCTACCATCTTTTACATGAAAAAGAATTTTACCTTTTCGTTTTACTAATACTTTTGAATCATATCTAAAAGTAACATTGCCTTTCACTAATTCATTCAATTCCATAAACATGTTTCTATTTTCGCTCATGTGATTGTTAGTACCTATGTCAAGATACCATGCATTTACTTGATCTCTACCGGTGTCATTACATGCGAGTAAAAGTGTACCATCTTCTTTATTTTTTTCTTCGACATAATTCACTTTCTCATTAACTCTGATACTTGGAGCTCTACATTCTAAAATGTAATGCCCAAACCTTAGACAATTGTAGCCTTGTACTTAGGATTTTTTATACCTTGATTTTGGTTTGCCTCATCCTCATCCACTGATTAAGCTTTCTCCTTTTTCATAGTTGGAGTTATTGTTGTTGAAATTCTTGCCTCATCCACGATAATGTGCTCCATTGTTTCCTTGACCTTTACCTCTACTTCGAGACCATTATCCTATCTCATTACCTTGGCTTGTTGTCTTCTCCTTAATTTGCATCTTGAGGAGCTGCTCATTGATCCCTTGCTTATTTTTATGCTTCTCTTCGTAGGCTTGTAGCAAACTTTGAAGTTTTTCAATTGTCATACTCTTCAAGTCTTTTGTCTCTTTAATTGTCACAACTATGAGCTCGAATCTTAGGTTTAATGAGAGAAGCATCTTTTCTATAATTTCTACATCTTCAATCTTCTCACCATTTCTTCTCAGTTGATTTGAAACGACTAGATCTCTTGAAAAATAATCAGAAATGGACTCAGGTTCTTTTATGTGGAATGATTCAAACTCACCTCTTAGAGTTTGAAGACGCACATTTTTCGCTTTCTCTTCTCCTTTATAAAATGTTTCAAGATTTTCGCATGTTTCTTCACTAAAGTTGCACTTGAAATCTTTTCAAATCTATCATCATCCAATGCTCGATAGATAAGGAAGAGAGCTTTCTTGTTTCTTTTCTTGAATCCTTTAAATTATCTTTTTGTTGTTGAGTCAAAAAAGCCTCATATTCTAGCTCATTGTAGACTTTTTCAATGACTTCTCAAACATCATGACCTCCAAGAAGGGCCTTCATTTTAATAATCAAATTGTCGAAGTTGCTTCCCTTTAGTAGTGAAACTTAGAATGATGTCATGCCACTACTTCTCATAACTCTTTATAGAGTTAAAGTTTGAAAATTATGATTGTATGGATGGATCCAGAGCATTAAAAAATCTTGGGAGGGACTCAGATCAAAATTTTAAATTTCGATCAATGGTTAATGGCTGATGGTCAACGATCAACGGATCAGTTCAACTCGGTTTACTTGACTCGGCTCTGAATCAATTTATCTCTGTCTAGCTCAATTCAGAGTGATTCACCTTGGTTCAATTTGGTTTAACTTCGTGAGTCGACTTAGTTTTAGGGTGGAAACTTCCAGCAGCAAGTGCGGGGCGTCTAAAGTTCGATCATGGTGATTTTTACGGCATAACGTTCCTCTCGTCAAGTTCTCTGATTTGATATGCTACATGACTATATGGAGCACTGATTACTGGCTCTAATAGCACTTTATTAGCGAATTTGAATGATCAAATACTCAAAATACTCTTTTTTTGTTTGAGCTCAATATAACTTCTCAATTGCAGCTCTTTTAAAGCTAAGAAGCTTTACTACTACTTGTTACTTAAACCAATTAAAAAATGAGGTATTTATACTTGTTACAATTTAATCATAACCTTAAATTAACCTAACTACCACATAAATCATAATCATACATCAAACCTAACAAACATACTCAACACCACAAATTCTACTTACTACATTACCACATTTAAAACCTTAAATTTTAACTACCTAAATAGGCTAGATCAAAGATCATTTGGACTTCAAAGTTTTATGGATCAAGTTTATGATCTAAAAATAATTTATTGAATGCTTCCACTAAAATTACTCTTGTTCCTGCTGTTGTCTGTTGTGCAAATTTTAATGTACTCGCAAGCGCACGAATCTATTGTAGTATAGATCTATGGTGACGAGTGTCGATCCCACGAGGAGGTGGATTTTAATTGTGTATAGAATTAATTTTGTAAATGGGTTGTTGGATTTATGGTGGAAATGATTTGGTATATGCTAAAACTTAAATTAAAATGGCGAGAATAAATTCTAAAATTGGAATTGCAATGGCGAGAATAAATTGAAGATAATTCTATTGAAATGACGTACTTGGGTATCTGGATTCGTATCAACATGCATCATGGGCTAAATAATCCGTATTAATGCCAATTAAATCATGAGGGGAGAATCCACACCTCATGAACCACACTCTAATCAATATGGTGCTAAGGGCTTATCGTGCCAAATAATAATAACCTTGTACTAGAGGGCCGGTGAAACCAAGGCGGTACTAGACAAGAATATTATTATTTGTCGACGAGAAGTCAAAACATCCACAAAAACTAGAGGGGAAGAGAAAATAAATTTACCAAATAAAGCCCATGACACATGTTGAGACTTCACCTTCAACCCAAGCTTGAAAGAAAATTAGCCACTCATAATTGAACTAGGGGCAAAATGGGAATTTATTAAAATACGAAGAAAATACAAGATGGAGAGGGAATTACAGAAAATGGATCCCAAAAATGGATTCAGAGATATCAAATTAGGGGGGGGAGGCCCCCTTTTTATAGATACATGGAGTAAATCATGGCCATCAGATTAAAAACAGTTTGGACGCTCAGGATTGCGCCACGTCATCAGTCAACAGTCCACGGTTTGACCACGTGGATGAACAGTAACACGGTTTGACCCGGATGAACAGTAACGCGGTTTGGTTGAAAATAATCCTGTGTGATGCATGCACCGTACGCGAGATTTTTCGTCCACTGATATGCTGCCACGTCACCATCAACAGTACATAAGAATTTTAGTCCAACAGGATCGTGACACCTCATCAGTCAATGCCACATCATCGGTCAATGCCACGTCATCATCCGTTTATGTGAACAGTGTCGTGAACAGTAACGTATACAGTACCATACACGTGAATAGTACTGTACATGTGAATAGTGCCATTTTTCCTTTTATGCTCCTCCTAAGGTTTTCGACCGTCCTGAGTTCAAAAGTGATGTCCGTTTTGCCGTCTGATCTCTCCTTTATTGTGAAATGACTATAATGCCCCTAAAATACATAAAATACTTAATTAAAATAAAACACATGTAATTAAATCACAAGAAGGTTAAATATATAAAAGTAAGGGTTGTTAATAAGACTTAAAATGTAAAATGACGGTTTTCTCCTTTATAAATATGCATTTTCTAACACTCAACACACCCCCCAACCAGCTTATTGCTAGTCCCTAGCAAATAAAGCGAAAACAAAATTCAAATTCAAAATATATATATTTTTTTTAATAGAAACACTCGTATTTATTCCATCAGATTAATGATAGCAATCAAATAAAAGTATAAGCATTATCTCCAGTCTAAAGCAACATCACACCCACATCAACCATCCACATGAATTAGCCCAGTAGACTTTGTTTTAGCTACTCTCAAGAATGACATGTCAAACCCCAAAATCTCACTGGAAGTAGTGACACTCTCACAAATAAATTAATCCCAATAAAAATAGTCACTCCAATGAATGGTAATTGAGAGAGAAAATAATAAAGAAGTGATATCACATGCTCTCACCAAGATGAAATAAATATGCCCTCAGCTTAGAAATAATACGATCTCAAGTCAAATAAAATGTTAGTCAACCCACTTTATTTATCTTTTTTTTTTTTTTAATTATGCATCACTACATCTTTTTAGCCCATATAACTAGCTTCTACTTCGGACTATAGTTCCCTAAAATCAAGAAGGACTTTTATTAGGACGTAACGTAGGTTAGGGACATGGTTAACAAAGAAGGGAAATAAGGAAAATAAAGTGTATGTTTGAGAAAAATGCAGAGAATTTTTTTTTTTTTTTTTTTTTGGAAGTTGCAAGGTGGATTTCACCTATTTTTATTCTTTTGAAACAACAACTTTTGTTTTTGTTTTTGTTTTTTTGTTTTTTTGTTTTTTGCTTTTATTTGGCATAACTTCACTGAACAAAATAATTATTTACATTTTCTCAAACATAAATAGGTGATGGAACTTATAAGACATCGGGTAATACTCCAAATCGGAGTGGGTCAAGATGATAAGTTGACAAAGAAAATGTTTTTTTTTTTTTTAAAGGCTCAAAAGGGTTAACTATGGATATTTAATAAAAGGGATGGCTAGAAAGGCTCAAACGGATCAAAGATGGCCTTTCCATCGTCTTTTAGGGCTCTGAATAACCTTCCATATCTACTAGTTAGATGGGCCTCCAAATGTAGCAACACACTTTTTTTTTTTTTATTAAGGGTTAACTCAAAAGAAATCTAGAGATCGTGTATACAATAATAAACTGTTAAGCTGTATAAAGAATGGGCAAAAGGGTTACTCTCCAAGAAAAATGATAGGCTCAAAAACTCACTTGGTACTTATTATGACATGTTCATTCCTTCAAGCAACTCATATATGTCTCCAACATCAACATGTAGAGTAGCAAACATAATGTAACATCACTTAAGACCAAAGATAATAAAAATACTAAAATTTAAATTAATCATGTCACCCAATGTTAAAACAAATCAAAATTTCTTTTTTTTTTTTTAAACAACATTCTACCCCCCAACCTATTCTAAAAAAAAAATAAAAAAATATGCATGCAGAAATGTGAAAATGATGTAGAAAAATTAATTTAGAAAAGTTACAAAAATGATAGAAAAGAAAATGATTTTTTTATTATTTTTTTTAAAGAAGATGCGTTTCTAGAGGAACTACACTCCATATTCAGCCATATTCGACTCAAAAGTTGGAAAATGCATTTTTATAGAGGATAAATTAAAAAGAAGAAAAATAAACATAAACACATAATAAAGAAAAAAGAAAATGTCTTAATTTTTTTTTTTAAGTTTTTTTTTTTTTAATTTTTTTTTAAACGATGAAGATGCGTTTCTAGAGTCACTACACTCCATATTCAGCCATCTTCAACACAAAAAGTTAGCAACAGTTAGTTTCTACAACAAAAAATTAGTAAAAACTTAACCAAAATTTCATAATTGTCGACTATTCCCTCCCCCCAACCAGAACGAAACATGGTCCTCAATGTTTGAAATGAAAGAAGTAGAGTTTAGAAGACATCACCTGGGTGGTGCAACACAGAAGAAAATATTTACAGGCGGAGAGTTAAATCTAATTTGTACTTCTTACTGCTGCTACTGTTACCATCATTATTTGGACGCTCCAACACAAAGGTCCAGGGGTCTGGCTCCGGTCTATAAGCTTGTAATAGATCCAGTAGCTCATTAGCAGTGTGAGCACAAATAAAGAGTTTTTTCACATTAGCGGGAATGAAATAGTTTTTTATTGCATGGTTAAGAAATGCGATAAAGCCATCATAAAAGTTATTGACATTTAACAAACCGATGGGTTTTTGGTGGATGTGCAGATGGGCCCAAGATGCTAGCGTGATAAGTGCCTCTAGTGTTGCAAGATCTCCTGGAAGGAAAATAAAAGCATCAGCATGATTAAGCATTTCAGTTATTCTTTCTTGCATACCTGAGACGACTAACTCTTCTCCAGTTGATGAGTCAGACGAACTGCCCAATGGTTTTAGAACTCTTGGGATGATGCCTAACACTTGACTTCCTCTGATAAAAGCTGCTTCTGAGACCATTTTTGATAATCCTCGGTTACCTCCTCCATACACCAAGTGTAATTTTCTCTCTGCTATACGTCGACCAAGATCGATGGCTGCCTCAACGAACTCTTTATGTTTGCCATATGTAAATCCAGAAAGCACACAAATGTTCTTGAATTGTCTATTGGGAGTAGCTGCCATTGTGATACTTCTCGAAAACAATTTGTGAGTGCTTGACAAAAAAGAAATCACATTTAAGAGTCTTGGTGATAGTGGGTCATGGTTGTGTATGAGGTAATATATCAGTGTCAAATAACGCGTAAAGCACGTGGCTCGCAAGTCAAAAAGAAAACAGTAAAAGGAAAAAGCAAACAGTAATAAAATTATTAAAGACAATAATGCAAACAATAAGACAATAGTGAAATAAAATAACAATAAAGTAAAAGGATATTTACAGGTAGTTGCGACTGTGGCTCACATCTTCCTCTGGTTTTACGTCCAGAAACGGCTTGAACGTCCTCTATGGGTCGAGGATAGGCTTCCTATCCAGTTTTCTTATAAACTGGCAAACAGGGTCGTTTATAGTCAGATTCCCGAGACTATATCGTGCATGCTCTTTCTGGAATAATGGCCATAACTGGAGAATCGCTCCTTGCACATATCCACTGGGATGCGTTTCAAGAGACAAAAGGATATCATCCAATGACTCCTTATTCAAGCCATCCCTAATGAATTGAATCTTATCTTCCCTGTTATCAGACATCATTCCTAAAGAACATGGGTTTTTATTGCAACTCATTCTGGCACACTTATGACAAGCAACAGAAATTCTTCGAGCTCGTCGTTTTCTTGCATAATTTCCTCTACCACAACCAGGCATGTATGCAATAAATTTTGGAGGTAACTCACCTGCTGATCGTACTTTAGCCTCGATTAACCAACGGATGTCAGCAGGTATGTTATTCCTCATGAGTAATCGCATGCGTTCGGACCGAGCTTTATAGATCGTAAGGAGGGCATTCTGAGGAAGTGAAGGGAATCGCTTGTGAAGCTTCGCTAGAATCTCGTTTCTGTCCATACCTTCGCCTCAGAATATCAGTTATTATGGGAAACTGAAGTAACCGACTTGATTGTCACGGAGTACCGTTATCCGCCATTTCACCGGGGTAACAAACTAAAGCACACAAATAGAAAAACAAATTAAAACACACAAAGAAAATTAAAATCGTCCTCTTATTGAATTTACCTCAAGCTCCAACTGGATGTCGTAAACACTTCTCTCAATGTCTCTGAGTTGGTGTTCTAAACCCTCAACATAGGCTACTAACTCTGGTGGTTGTAGAGCCCAAATGCGATGTGTTTTACAAAATTGAATCTGTCTTTTGAGATGAGTTTTGACACGTTGAAGTGGTTTAAGAATGTTCAGGAGGAACGGTCTAAGTATGAGACTCATGATTAACAATGATAAGAGAAAACTTAATGGTAAAATAAACACACTTATGCAAAAACAATTTCAATTAGCAAAAGAATAATAATAAAAAGAAAGAAAGAAAAATCAAATCAACGAAAAGAAAAAAAAATCAATTCAAATTTGGTGGGTCACTCAAATTTATTTCGGTGTCTTCTTCATGTGGTTGGTACTCTAGATATGGCTTTAATCTTTGACCATTAACTTTAAACGTGACACCGTTCTTTGGGTCTTTAATTTCAATTGCCCCATGTGGAAAAACAGTATGAACAATAAATGGGCCAGACCAACGAGAGCGTAACTTACCTGGGAATAGGTGCAAGCGAGAATTGAATAAAAGCACTTTCTGACCTGGAGTGAACGATTTTCTCATAATTTGCTTATCATGGAAGACTTTCATTCGTTGCTTGTAAATCTTGGCATTTTCGTACGCGTCATTGCGAATTTCTTCAAGTTCTGCCAGCTGTAATCTTCTTTCTGAGCTGGCTTGCTGCATGTCAAAATTGAATTTCTTGATGGCCCAATATGCACGATGCTCGAGTTCCACAGGTAGGTGGCAAGCTTTTCCATACACTAGCCTGTAGGGTGACATCCCAATCGGGGTCTTGAAAGCCGTTCTATATGCCCATAAGGCATCATCAAGTCTTAATGACCAATCTTTTCTGTCCGGCCTCACCGTTTTTTCTAATATGTGCTTTATTTCTCGATTGGAGATCTCAACTTGGCCACTGGTTTGCGGATGATACGGGGTCGCCACTTTGTGTGTGATTGAATACTTTGTCAAAAGAGCTTTGAATGCTTTGTTACAAAAGTGGGCACCACCATCACTGATTATCGCTCGTGGGAATCCAAAGCGTGAAACAATGTTGCTTTTCAAAAATGCTATCACCACCTTGTGATCATTGGTCCTACATGGAATTGCTTCTACCCATTTCGATACGTAGTCAACAGCAACCAATATGTATTGATGGCCAAAAGACGGGGGAAAGGGTCCCATGAAGTCGATACCCCATACGTCAAAAATCTCAACCACTAAAATTGGATTTAGTGGCATCATGTTCCTTCGTGTAATGCTCCCCATTCGTTGACACCTATCACATGAAGAACAGAAAGTGTAAGCGTCTCGAAATATAGATGGCCAATAGAAACCACATTGTAAAACTTTAGTCGCTGTTTTCTTAGCGCTGAAATGGCCTCCACAAGCTTGTTCATGGCAGAATGAAAGGATATTCTGAATTTCACTTTCTGGGACACATCGTCTAACAATTTGGTCTGCACAATACTTGAACAAATATGGGTCATCCCAAAAGAAATTCTTTATCTCTGCAAAGAATTTAGCCTTATCTTGCTTGGTCCAATGCTCTGGAAGTTTACCTGTAACAAGATAATTAACTATATCAGCATACCAAGGTAATACTTCCACACTCATTAATTGTTCATCTGGAAATGACTCATTTAATGGTAATTGTTCTATTATTGTGTCAAAATGGAGACGAGAGAGATGGTCCGCCACAACATTTTCTGACCCTTTCTTATCTTTGAATTCCAAGTCAAATTCCTGCAAAAGTAACACCCAACGAATTAGTCTAGCTTTTGCATCTTTCTTTGTGAGAAGATATTTAAGAGCAGCATGATCTGTGAACACAATTATTTTACAACCAATGAGATAAGATCGAAATTTTTCTAATGCAAACACTACTGCTAGCATTTCTTTTTCAGTAGTTGAATAGTTCAACTGTGCATCATTTAATGTCATACTAGCATAGTAAATAACATGGGCAATTCGATCAACTCTTTGTCCTAATACTGCTCCTACTGCATAATCAGATGCATCACACATGAGCTCAAATGGTAATTTCCAGTTCGGGGCCTGAATGATGGGTGATGATGTCAACAACTGTTTTAATTTTTCAAACGCCATAAGACATGAATCATTAAAGATAAAAGGTACATCCTTAGCAAGTAAATTGCATAAGGGTCTAGAAACTTTGCTAAAATCTTTAATGAAACGTCTATAGAAACCAGCATGCCCAAGGAAAGATCTTACTTCTCTGACTGTTTTGGGTGGAGGAAGATTAGAAATGAGATCCACCTTGGCTTTGTCAACCTCAATACCTTTACTCGAAATGATGTGACCGAGAACAATACCTTGTTTTACCATAAAATGGCATTTCTCCCAATTTAAGACCAAGTTCTTCTCGATACATCTCTGCAGAACTAGTGTTAGATGATGTAAACATTGATCAAATGAATCACCAAAGACAGAAAAGTCATCCATAAAGACTTCAAGAAATCGTTCAACCATATCAGAAAAAATGCTTAGCATGCATCGTTGAAATGTAGCAGGTGCATTACATAATCCAAATGGCATTCTCCTATATGCAAATGTGCCAAAAGGGCAAGTGAAAGTAGTTTTCTCTTGATCTTTTGGTGCTATGGGGATCTGATTGTATCCTGAGTAGCCATCTAGAAAGCAATAAAATTCATGACCTGCTAATCTATCAAGCATTTGATCAATAAATGGTAAAGGAAAATGGTCTTTACGTGTGACAGAATTCAATTTTCTATAATCAATGCATACACGCCATCCTGTAGTCACTCTAGTGGGTATCAATTCATTATCAGCATTGGTAACTACTGTGACTCCTGACTTTTTAGGGACAACTTGTACAGGACTGACCCATGAACTATCAGAAATTGGGTAAATGATACCTGCATCTAATAGCTTAAGGACCTCAGTTCTAACAACTTCTTTCATGTTAGGATTTAACCGACGTTGCATCTCCCTAGTAGTTTTAGCATTTTCATCAAGGTGAATGTAATGCATGCAATCTACTGGGTTTATACCTTTAATATCTGCTATGGTCCATCCTAATGCTTCTTTGTGCTCTTTTAAAACATCCAACAACTTACCTTTTTGTTCGTCATTTAGGGATGATGAGATGATTACCGGCAGAGTACTTTCTTCTCCCAAAAACGCATATTCCAAAGTGTTGGGCAATGGTTTGAGCTCGAGTTTCGGTGGTGATTCTGATGATGGAATGAGTTGCTTCTCTGATGGTGCTAGTTGTTCAACTCTTGACTTCCATTTATTAGTATCCATAGATAGTGCTGAGTCAAGCAGGGCGTTGACCTCATCGACCGATCTGTCAACATCAAAATCCAAACCAAAGTGAGTTAAACATGTTTGTAAAGGATCATCACTAAGGTTTGAAAGAAAAGTGTCATCAACTAATGCTTCAATTAAATCCACATCAACAATTCCATCATCTGCACTGTGAGGTTGTTTGGCAATGTTGAAGATGTTCAGCTCCATAGTCATGTTGCCGAAAGACAATTGCATATTTCCAGTCCTGCATTGAATGTGAGCATCCGCAGTTGCCAAGAAAGGTCGGCCTAGAATAATGGGGATGTGCTTCCTTGAATCCTGTATTGGTTGAGTGTCAATTACAATGAAATCAACAGGAAAATAAAACTTGTCTACCTGGATAAGCACGTCCTCCACAATACCACGAGGTATTTTTGTGGACCGATCTGCAAGTTGTAACACCACTGGAGTTGGGTGTAATTCTCCCAGTCCAAGTTTCACGAATACAGAGTAAGGCAGAAGATTTACACTAGCTCCTAAATCCAACAAAGCATTCTCAATTGTGTGGTTCCCTATACTACATGAGATAGTGGGGGAGCCTGGGTCTTTGCATTTTAAAGGAATTTTATGTTGGAGTATAGAACTAACGTTTTCTGTTAAAAATGCCTTCTTTTGAACATGCATATTTCTCTTTTTAGTACAAAGGTCTTTAAGAAACTTGGCATAAGATGGAACTTGTTTTATAGCATCTAGCAAAGGGATGTTAACACTTACCTGTTTGAAGATTTCAAGAATCTCACCTGTGGATTTTCCCTTTTTTCCTTTAGCTAACCTCTGAGGAAATGGAGCTTTCGGAACATATTCTCGTGGGTTAGTTTCTTCTTTCTCCTCCGGTGATGAGTCTTCAACATTCACAGGTACAATTTGATTTTCTTTTGTCACCGGCATCTCCACTTTGTTGTCGACTTCCTTTCCTTTTCGCAAGGTCATTACTGCTTTGACCTCTCCATGCTGCTGTGGTGAACTGGTACTTGCTTCATGTACTCCTTTAGGGTTAGGCACTGGTTGACTTGGAAACTTACCTTTCTCAACGGTCATTGCCAAGGTCTGAACTGAAGAAGCAAGTTGTCCCACCATCTTCTCGAGGCTTGAAACTGATTGAGCTTGTGAGTTGAAACCTGCTCTCAACTCATTTCGTAGTCCATCAATGGTGCGGTTTTGTTGCTCAATCGTGGAGTGAGTAAGATTCTTGAGATTCTGGAATGAATCCTCCCATGGTCTGGGTTGAGAGAAATTCTGATTCTGATTGTATGGTCTAAATGGTGGCTGAGAGGCTTGAGGAACTTGAGGAATTTGTTGCATTGGTGGAGCTGGAGCTGCTGGTCCATTCTGTTGGAATCCTTGAGACCATGAAAAATTGGGGTGGTCTCTCCATCCAGGGTTATATGTGTTGGAGTATGGGTTGTAATTTGATGGCTTTCTCATTACACCTATGGCATTGGCTTGATCTGAGTATGAGTCCTGGTCATGTGGTTCTGTTGATTTAGCAGTCGATAACGATGCTATTTGTCGAGCAAGACCTTCAACCATCTCCTTGACTTCTTTGATTCCTGAAGTTGATTCGCCAATTTGAACCTCATTCACTCCTTTAATTCTTCTAGTAGTCCTAAGTGATCGACTCCGTTGTTGGGAATTATCTACTTGTCGCTGGAAGAATTCTCAAATTTCTGATGCACTTTTTGACATTAGCTCTCCTCCACTTGTTGCCATTAGCCATTCTTGCACATTTGGCAATAATCCCTCCAAAAAGTATTGGCATTGGTGCCATTTCTCGTACCCATGATGTGGACACTTCAAGAGTAGCCCATTGAATCGCTCCCATGTTTCGAAAAATTGCTCGTCATCTTTCTGGGTAAACTCCGAGATTTCCCTGCGAATAGCATTGGTTTTATGCACTGGGAAATATTTATTTAAAAATTTTGTAACCATTTGTTCCCATGATGCAATGCTATTAGCAGGCAATGTATTAAGCCATGAACGAGCTCTATCTTTTAAAGAAAATGGGAATAGTCTAAGTTTAACGTCATCATCTGAAAAATTCTCATATTTGAATGTTTGACAAATGGCATGAAAATCATTCAAATGATTATATGGATCCTCATTTTCTAGGCCATAAAATGTAGGGAGACAATTTAACACACTAGGTTTTAATTCAAAACTCCTAGCAGCTACATTTGGGTATCTTATGCATGACGTGCTCAAATTAGCTAAGGGACTAAAATAGTCCTTAAATGGCCTCTCCTGTGGTGCTTGTAAATCCATTTTATTTTTAACGTGTTTGTGTGTGCGAAGTGTTTTTTCTAATTCAAGGTCTATAGGTTCAAGATTAGGTAATAATGACCTACGACCATGCATGCAAAATAAATAAAATAAAAATAAAGATGCAAACAAAACAAAAAATAAAGATGGGAACAAAACAAATAAAAATAAAGAAGAGGGAGAAATTACGATACTAACCTTATTGCGCTATTACAACCTTTCTATAAAAATACACAAAAATAAATACGTGAAAGAAATTAACTAAAAATTAAATTAATAAGATAAACAAAAAAAAAATTACAAAGAAAAATAAATGGAAAATTAAATTACAAAATTTTAAAGAAGAGAAAAAGAAAAGAAATACTAACCTTTAAATGTAGATTCACTTTTTTTTTCTTTTTTTTTTTAATAATAAAAAAAAATACAAGAAAACAAATAAAAGAAATTATTCACAAAAATTAATTCTATGAATTAAAATTACTTACCTCCCCGGCAACGGCGCCAAAAACTTGTTGTGCAAATTTTAATGTACTCGCAAGCGCACGAATCTATTGTAGTATAGATCTATGGTGACGAGTGTCGATCCCACGAGGAGGTGGATTTTAATTGTGTATAGAATTAATTTTGTAAATGGGTTGTTGGATTTATGGTGGAAATGATTTGGTATATGCTAAAACTTAAATTAAAATGGCGAGAATAAATTCTAAAATTGGAATTGCAATGGCGAGAATAAATTGAAGATAATTCTATTGAAATGACGTACTTGGGTATCTGGATTCGTATCAACATGCATCATGGGCTAAATAATCCGTATTAATGTCAATTAAATCATGAGGGAGGAATCCACACCTCATGAACCACACTCTAATCAATATGGTGCTAAGGGCTTATCGTGCCAAATAATAATAACCTTGTACTAGAGGGCCGGTGAAACCAAGGCGGTACTAGACAAGAATATTATTATTTGTCGACGAGAAGTCAAAACATCCACAAAAACTAGAGGGGAAGAGAAAATAAATTTACCAAATAAAGCCCATGACACATGTTGAGACTTCACCTTCAACCCAAGCTTGAAAGAAAATTAGCCACTCATAATTGAACTAGGGGCAAAATGGGAATTTATTAAAATACGAAGAAAATACAAGATGGAGAGGGAATTACAGAAAATGGATCCCAAAAATGGATTCAGAGATATCAAATTAGGGGGGGGAGGCCCCCTTTTTATAGATACATGGAGTAAATCATGGCCATCGGATTAAAAACAGTTTGGACGCTCAGGATTGCGCCACGTCATCAGTCAACAGTCCACGGTTTGACCACGCGGATGAACAGTAACACGGTTTGACCCGGATGAACAGTAACGCGGTTTGGTTGAAAATAATCCTGTATGATGCATGCACCGTACGCGAGATTTTTCGTCCACTGATATGTTGCCACGTCACCATCAACAGTACATAAGAATTTTAGTCCAACAGGATCGTGACACCTCATCAGTCAATGCCACATCATCGGTCAATGCCACGTCATCATCCGTTTATGTGAACAGTGTCGTGAACAGTAACGTATACAGTACCATACACGTGAATAGTACTGTACATGTGAATAGTGCCATTTTTCCTTTTATGCTCCTCCTAAGGTTTTCGACCGTCCTGAGTTCAAAAGTGATGTCCGTTTTGTCGTCTGATCTCTCCTTTATTGTGAAATGACTATAATGCCCCTAAAATACATAAAATACTTAATTAAAATAAAACACATGTAATTAAATCACAAGAAGGTTAAATATATAAAAGTAAGGGTTGTTAGTAAGACTTAAAATGTAAAATGACGGTTTTCTCCTTTATAAATATGCATTTTCTAACACTCAACATTGTCCCCCTCCCATAGATAGATCCTCAATTTTAGGTTTAGGAGGTGAAAAATAAGTTGTTACACCAAACAATCAGCATCCGTGTTGATTTAGCACGCGTTCTATTATTTATTTAATTTCTCCAATTTATGCAATTATTGCATAATATTACGAAAGTTTATTTATTAGCTTCACATACTATATTCTTTGATTAAAAATAACTAAACTCATAAGCTTAGTAAATATATCATTCAAATTTTAAAATATTGTATTTTGCTATTGATTGAAAAAAATTCATTTAATAATCCCTAATGAGTAATTAATGAAGTGTTGGTTCAAGATATATCTGAATACTTTTGTGTACGTGAAAATTCTTCATGCCCTCAATGTTTCTCCACTACAAGAAAACTAACAATAGATGACAGAAAGCTTATGACAGATTCTGTATATATCATAAAAGCATGACGGACTCATGATAGAATATGGGTCTATCATGTATTAGTGATGGTTTTGTCATAGAATTATTGTTTATCAATAATTAATGATATAAACGTGATAGAAATTTGCTCCGTCAAAAAATTGTTATAGAGTTATGATTTTGACTATGTTTGACCAAATTTTAATATATTATTTTATTTTAAAAATCAAATAGTACCTTTTTAAAAATTGAAAAAATAAAAACAAAAAGATAAAATGCTACGATTTACCATGAGATTGCTTAAAACACACAATTTTGTCAAAGTCTCGGACATTCTCCCAGTCACTCTCCATTTTGCCTCTCTCTTTCATCATTTGAAACCGTAGAATTAAAATTTCATTCTTAATAGATCATAAAAGCTACACTATTTTGCCATTCAAAATGCCACCATTCTTCCTCCGTTCAAGCCGTCACGCTTGCTTGCTCTCTCAATTCACGTTGTTTCTCAGTCTTTTCATTTGTTCGTCATCTCCACAAGCCGATCTACCACCACCATGAGAATCAATTGGTTTTTTAATTTTTTTTCCTCGACGAATCAATCCATATCCAGATAAGGTTGCTGAATTTTTCTTTTTAAAAATTGACATCGGGTATGTATTAAAACTTGTGGGTTTAGTTTTCTAAATAGTAAAATTTGTTGGGATTTTGGTGTAGAAATTGATTGGGATTGATTTGCATGGTATTGGATTTGTTGTGGAGGGGTAAGGTAATGGTGGCTCGTGGTTATCATGATGGTTAGGGTTTGGCTTTATCTTGAAATTTTCATGTTCAATTATCTTGTGCATTTTACTCGTTCTTGTCTAAGAAATCATGATTTGGAAAATTTTGAATGCCAATTGAAGATTTAACATTTATAATTGGTTTACAATTTTGAAAGATTTTTGCACATGTAAGGTGCTTGATTAACAGAGAGTTAGTTGGCAGAGAAAATGGGATGGGCGATCGCTCTACACGGTGGACCAGGAGACATTCCGGTGACTATGCCTCCGGAGCGCCGCCAGCCACGTGAGGCCGCCCTTCGCCACTGTCTAGACATCAGCGTAGACGCTCTCAAATCCCAAAAATATGCCTTGGACGTCGTCGAACTTGTGGTTCGTGAACTAGAAAACAACTCGAATTTTAATGCGGGCAAGGGATCTGTCTTAATAAATGCTGGCACAGTTGAGATGGAAGCTTGCATCATGGATGGAAATACAAAGAGATGTGGAGCGAGGCTTTTGCAAGGGAGCAAGGTGTCGAAACTATAGATTCTAATCATTTTATTACTCCAGAAAATATTGAAAGGCTGAAGCAGGCAAAAGAAGCCAAAAGGGTCCAGATAGATTAATTGTTGTGTCTGCATCAGGCGAAGTTACCATGCCTTTCAACACAATAGGCATGTTTCGAGCTTGTGCTACTGAAGATGGATATTCACAGATCGGAATATGGACTTCTGTAGAATAAGTCATCTGGTTCTGCTCCAGTTGCTTAGGGAGTCATAAAGGTAACTTTGAGTAATTCCTAGGAATTTACTGTTCCCCAATTTGATGTTTCCAATATGCGGTGTAATGTGATTGACCCAATTGTATTATCTTTAAGTATTTTCATTTTGAGGGAATCTTGATCATGGAACTTCTTTAAATAAGCCTGAACTCTACGGTGCTAGATAAGTTGTAGCATCCATAAATGGGAAAAGCTAAAAAAAAAAGGTGTTTGATTAAATGCCTGTTAGAAATTTATATAGTTAAATTACTATTTTTCTTTACATAATTTAGGAGAAAATGGTTATAGAAATTTATCATGGTTGCTTTTCTTGCCTTGTTGGAAGTTCTCGTTATCATTCTTTAATGTACACTTGCATGATAATTTTTACCTTTTGCTTAATGGCTTGCCATGCAGTTTAAGAAGCCCATACCATTGATGGCTGCTAGCATTCGTGGGATGCTTAGAATGTTCCAGAATGTATGTGCTTCTGATTTACTGCCCTATGCCTGCTGTGTTAAATGTTTAAGTTTGTTTGGAAGGAGGTTTTAATTTGTTAGTACTTAAAAAGAATTTGACTTTTGACTTTATATGTTTTTTCATGAACTTGTGTTTTAGCATATTACCAATTTCCTACCAAGTGCAAGCTTAGATTATATTCGAATTTAATCAGTATGTAATAAGCTCTGATTTTTATGGTGATCTTTTTCTTTCCATGAAACATATAGTTTTCCAGATTTTAGCCCATGTTTTTCATTCATAATATCATATTGTTTTTGTGTTCATTAGGTCTCTTCATTCCATAATAATTTAGAATGTATAACACGGATATTTTGTCTTAGAGTTTTGTTGCCAATTATTCTTATGCTAGATTTATCTAGTATACTTTACAAGATAGAGCTATTATAAGATTTTTTTTTTTTTTGAGATCCCCTGTTCGGTGCTCCTTTAATTTTTTTCATTTGAAAAGTGAATACTTTTTTTTATAAACAATGATAATCGTGTAAGCATAATTTAATGTCTTTTATCATTTTTTTTAATTGTAATATTGCTAATTTCTTAGTGACACTTCTTCAAATTCCTAATTTTAATTGATACTGAATTTTACATTTTAATATGTGATTCTTTATTATATTTCCTGGCAGTTACATTGTTTATCTAATTGTAGGAATGAGATGGTCTAATGCAATCTAATTTTGCTTTAGAATAACAACATCATACAGCAAGGCAAGAGCTAAGTCATGCATTGTACTAGGTAATAGCACTTGAGGCTATGCCTGCTATATCGGACATTTAGTGTATATGATACATATCATCTGTTTGGTTGTATTGATGTACATACTATATTGTGCTAGCTGAAGTTAATGGAAATGTGAGGTTGCTGCTAAATAATTTGATTTATAGATAATTAGTTTATAGGCTTGCTGTTATCTCTATAAAATGTATTTATCCAGAAAATACGAATTGGCATATTGATTTGTCCTCAACATGATGTTGCTTGTCGTGTAATTACTAGAATAAAAAGGAAAGGGATGAAGCATGATCATCACATGTGCAATCTAAAAGACAAATAATGCATGCAGCATCAATTGCAGTTACATCTTATACTACTCTTAGTAATGGGAAATGAGGTTCTTTCTCCCTGTAGTTTTAGGTTTACTTTTGTTTTAGCATCCCTCGGATTTACCTTTTACTTATTTATTATCTCATTCGATATCTTAGCCCCTAAGGATGTGGATTTGGCCCTGCTGGATAGAAAATACATGCTAGAATTACTTTTGCCATTTTTCCTAAGCTGACAGACCGTAATGCGGCTCTTTTACAGCAGCAGAAAGAGCAGCAGCTACTCTTTATTAACATGGACAATTTTGCTCATACAAGTTTCATCTGTGACTTTTACCTTGTTTGATGCTGGAATTAGAGTGCTATTGGAAGATGGTATTGGTGCTGGAAGTTTTGCTGGAGTCTTGCTAGAAGTCTTGTTGTTTGAATATTTTCATTAATTTTTGGAAGTTTTGTTGGGTAACTTGGCTTGGTGGCTGGAATTTGAATTGCTTTTCTTGGAGTTTAATTGGGATTTAAGTATTGTTTTATATTTTGGAATTTTTTTCTTTTTTATTTGGGATGTTTTATTATGTATTGGTGGTGATGACATTGAATACTAGATGTATTTGTTTTGAAATTAATTTGTTGGATTGAATGGAGGTTAATTAATATTAATTGCTTTTAGTTTTTTTGACTTCATTTTTATTAATTAATTATATTTGTAATCAAGAATTCACAAATAAATTATAATCATAATATAATTTTTTTTTAAAAATTAACTTTATGACGGGAAATACCCATCATAACATTTGTCATAAAAAATTTTCTACCAAAATTTAATAATAAATTTACAAATGACAATTTAATTTTCCGCCAAAAATTAAAAAAATGGTGGTAAAATTCCTGCCAATAATAAATTTAATTTCCAGTTAATAATAAATTCAAATTCAAATTTAATTATTTTTTCACATTAAAATATTGTGTGACAGATATACGACACTAAAATACTATCATGAATTTATGACGGAAAATATTCTGTCATAAATTAATGACAGTAACATAGATGACGGATGAACTGTCTGTCATGCACTCTCTTTTATGACAGTTATTTATCGTCATCTATTACTTGTTTTCTTGTAGTGTTCCATAAATGCAAAGTGAGCATGCACCTTCGAAGGCACTCTAATGCTCTTGTCAATTTTGTGTTTTATGAATTTTAGTAAGTTCGAATTTAATTTTCTCTTGGCCTTATCAGAGAAATGGCCAATAGTCCTTTGCCAGTGTTTTTTGCCCTTATTATAGATTGAAATAGGCAGACTTAGTGGGAGATTTTAGTTTTAAATCTAAATCTCCAGCATCCAGTCCTTTTGTTTTATTTTTTACTATTGGCTTTATAACTATTTTTGTCTTTATGCGGACTTTTGCTATAGTCCGAATCCAAAGTGTTTTTGTTTGTTTTTAGATGCCTTTTGCAATGTTTTTCGGACATATGGTGCAGTATAAGTGGCTATATATTTTGATCTTACAACTATATAAACCAATTTTATTCCTAACATACCATGGTGAAATTCAATAATAAGATTTAAGTCTTTGTTTGTAAACAAAAACTTGAAAAGCCTAAAGTTTTTAAACTATAGTATTTAAGTCATTTTAAATTTAAATTTATTTCATTCAAGTGATTGAGGGGCTTTTACGATATTTAAATTCCATTTTGTACATATTTTTTGAAAATCTAATCATAACAATGGATTTATGGTCACAAAACTTACTTTTTTTTCACATTATTTGTCACATTTGTTCTCTGCTAAATAGTTTGTTGCTTCCATATTCAATAGTCTTTTTATTTTTTATTTTTTGCAGTCTCAGCATAACATGTCTTACGTCAATATATACTTTTTTTTACCTTGAAGATATTTTATTTACCCAAAAAAAAATCAAAGAAATTAAAGTTGAATTCTGTGGTTATAATTGCATTGCATGCGGCAAATAGAGCCTATATGTAATATTATAAAGTATAGTTGGGAAACAAAAAAAAAATGCCAAAATAGATAAAACACATAATACTTTGAGCAATTGATTTTCAAAAATATTAATTTAAGTTTCATTTTGGGTATAATTAACTTTAACCTTAGTTTTCGTAAACGTTTAATTAGGGTTGGCAATCACGACGTCCTAATTGGATTGGCCAATCTAATCCCATCCCAATCATGAATTAGGAGGAAAAACTGTCCCAAAACCTATCTCGAATAGTAAATTGAGATTAAAAAAATGTTTTGATCCCATTTCGATTAATATCCCAAATACCAATCAAGATCCCGAATGTCCAAGAAGAAATGAGATTGCTATCATCCGATGTGAAGTCATAAACAACAAATCACACTCAAATGACTGACAAGTCGGATCTCTATATTTTATACAACCGACGTTTCATTAATGGGACCGACATGTCTAACATATGTGCTTCATCAAATCGACTTGTCATATACTTATAGAAATTCATATTTGGGTTGACTTTAGTACTTTACAACGCAATTGATAAATTCGAGATATCAAACTTTTCAGACATCTAGCATCTCTTCCCAAATAGTAAATCGGAATAAAATTGGGTCTTGAATCCTAACCCAAATAGTAAATAGGGGCAAGAAATTTGTACCAAGTTTTGTACTATTCGTGATGGGATCCTATTTCTACAACACATTTTCTTTTTGAAAATTTTCAGTGGTTGAAAGCTCATTTACTCCTTATATTATAAGGTTAACATATGTCTTTTTTTGTTTCTATTTTATTTTTTGGGTTAAATTGGTAATTTAACTTTTTTTGCCTTTTACTAATGTTAAAAAAAAACATTATTGTAAAATGGTAATATTATAAAAGTAAATAAAAAAGAACAAAAAGTAATAGCAGGGTGTCAATAATTTAATAATGGCGATGTTTTGAGGTATCTTTAAATATATGGACTAAACAGATACTATCATCAAGATGTAGGGACTAAACAAGCTTTTAACATTTTTTCTGTCATTCTTTCTCCATCCTACAACTTATCACAATTTCTATATCCTTTTTTATTTGTGAAGATCTTGTAAACAAATATGTCATCGATTTTAATCGCTTTGTTTTTCTCTTCATTTATTTTGAATTTGATGTAGATGGGGTTATACCATACCTTACCCTATTGAACATCTTGCATATATAGTTTGACATTTGTCCTAATTCGGAACTATGAATGTTCCAAACTTGCTTTCATGGGATAATGTCGAATATTTGAAGTTAAATGCTTAAAACATAAGCTTGCAAGTGAATTGCATATTTATATTTTCCATTCATAATTCTTAGGGCTAGTTTGGTAATGCAATAACTTTTAAAATAATTACTGTTAGCTGTGCTGTAAAAATAATCAGCTGTGAAGAGAATCAATAAAACGTTTGGTAAAATTTATTTTTAAAAGTACTATGAGTTTTAAAAGTAGTTGTTTATATTTAGTAATTGCTATAAGAATGAAATGATTAAATTAGATATATTATTAAATAAAATTTATGTATACATTTCTAAATATGATAAATCCATTATAACATGAAAATCTATTCATTGTCCAGTGTTTGATTAAAAAAAAAAAGGCTAAAAAATCAACAATCTTAAATTTAATAAAATTTCAACCATGAACTTCTAGACTTTATTCCCGAATTCTTGCATCTCTTTTTTCTAATTCTAAATTTAGATCTTTTAGATAATTAGCTAGCATCATATCTAGTATTAAAATGAAAATGATATATAATTATTACTATCAATTGTTTACATAAAAATAAAGAGAAATTGAAACCAACTTACTTTAAAAATTTAAACTTAAAAGGTAATAAATTTACTTATATGCGAGAGTGATTTAGTTTTGGAATTAAAGTTTAGAGCACTAGATACGAATGAATAGTCTCTTTTATAAAATAATAAAAACATGTTAAAAATTAGGTTGGTCATTTAGGTCTTTAGGGTTTTATAATTGAAGATTAACATATTATTATTATTATTATTTTCCTAGGTTGGGTTGGATTAGACAGGTTCTTCATAATTAACTCAACCAAGCCTAATTATTAATTAAGTTAGAAAAAATACCCAATTAACCTTCAGTAGTCAACTCAATTCATCAAAATTAAATTAAGTTAGATAAGACCTAATGCGTTGAATTGGGTTTGCCTATCCCTACTATTTAGTTACTTGTTATTAAATATTATATCAATGATGACCACTTGTCATAACTTCCGAAGTGAAAGCAGAGCTCACGAGTCTGAGTTCAATGTCTAATAAATTAGAAATGTAGTTTTACTAAAAATAAAACTTTAAAAAACTGAAAAAAAAAACATAACTGATCTACTCTCATAAAAAAATGAAAAAGACAACTCTACCCATTTATTACAAGATGACATCATCAATATAATATTACCTATCAATTACTTTTAATTAAAAAAATATCAATTTAAAAAATTGTTGTTATTATTGATGTCACAGCAGCTATTTTTTACTGTATTTTTTTATTACTTTCCATGGGTGTAAGTGCCATATAATCATATCACCTAAATCGCGTAACTTGTCATTAATTTGAAATTAAATAGAAATAATAAAAGCATTTGGATAACACTTCGATTCATAACAGAAACAAGGCCTTCAACGGCTGGATAAGTGCAAAGCACTCACATGATCTCATTAAACTGGGGCAAATATTGAAAACCGGTTCACAAGGATGATTAAACCAACAACATGTGATCTCTAACGAAATCATGTGATAACAAAGAACATATTAATAATAATTTAGCTACTAGATCGATAGTTATAATTCATCTTGAAATTGAATGGACGAGATTAGGTCAAGTTTCCCACCAAAAGTTAAGTCCTTTGTCTATAAATAGAGGCTCGGAAGAAATACAGGATATATTTTTTGACAAGAAAGTGAGGCCGTAAGACATGTAATGTAAAATATAAAAATATCCCAAGCACTTTTGTAGGTTGCCATACTCTTTAAGCATGCTTACAATATATTTTTAAATTGAGATTCCTCAATCAAGGCCATACTGTGAAATTAAACCCCTGCGTATTCAGCTTGCACTTACTAGGTCAAATAATGAAACCTTTAACGTGAACAAATTTTGGTAACAGCATGCGTGTTTGGTGATGACTTACCAAACAAAACGAAAAATTTGATAATTATCAAACCCTTAACCCGTTCATCCGGTGATCAACTACTTTTTTTTTTATTTAATACGGGCTCTGTTAAAAGAGCTACAAAGGCACTAGGTGGGGGTGAGCCACCCCATACATATCATGCAAAAGAAAATGAGTAACACCAGCCGGGGGACTATTCAATCTGTGAAGGCCAATCGGAAGGTCAAAAGCATAATTCACAATTGAGTCAGCAACATAATTTGCCTCCCTGTAAATATGGTTCACAGAAATGTGCCAATTCCTGTTTATAAGCTCTTTGATGGACAACACCAGCAGAGAGTATTCATTAGTAATTTCTTCAAGATTACTCAGCATTTGAACAACGCACTGACTATCGATTTCAACAAGTAGCCAGCGAACACCATAGTCCCAAGCCATAACTAGACCTTGATAAACCCCCCATAGTTTCGCTACTGTGACCAAACAATACCCAATATTCATTGCAAAACCACTAACCCAATTCCCGTTGGAGTCCCGGAGAATTCCTCCAGCAAAAGAACCCTCATTTCCTTTACATGCCCCATCAGCGTTAAGCTCGCACCAAGGCCATACAGGGGGTTGCCACCCAGTCCATTTTTCCACTTTTCTAGCCGGACCATTTAGACCAGACTTGTTCGAGCTAGTGATCTCCTCTGCACGAATAAGAACATCTTGAGCCATGCTGGTTGAATATGTTGATATCTTATTAAACTGGTTCTGATTCCGCCAAAACCATAGTCTCCATATCGCGACTCCAAACACACAAGACCACTCCAAACCATTCACCAAGCATTAGTTACTTCTCAAATTAACAGATAACCAGTCATTAAGATTTGAACAGAAAAAAGGTTGTCGCCACCCACTTGGGAGAAGTTGGTTCCATAATCTTCTTGCCTTAAAACAATCACGAAGTACATGAAGAGTAGTCTCTGATGCCACCCCACATTGGTCACAGGTCCAGTCAATATGGATGTGTCTTTGTCCAATCTCAGCTTTTGTCTTCAATCGATCATGGAGTGCAAGCCATATAAAGGTCCGCACACGAGGCGGTCCCTTCCATTTCCAAGCAATGTTCTACCAACTTCATTTTCAGTAACAACCATACAGGCAGACTTGATAGAGAAATCCCCCCGTTGAGAACCGGCCCAAAAGAATTTATCATCGCCCTTTCCTTCCATTAGCGGCTAAACAACTGCGATTCTTAGAATAATGCAATTCGGGAGGAGATGCTCAAAAGAGGCCCAGTGCCAGTTGCCATTAGCATCAACAAAATCAACAACTAAATTCATTAAACTCTCGGCAGGAGTAGGAGCCACCGCATAAGAGCTCAAGGGTTTGTTCTTAGTAACCCAACAATCCAACCAAAAACGGACCCTCCTTCCATTTCCTATATTCCACCGAAGCCCTTTTAGAGTATCAGACCAGACTTTTCCAATTGATTTCCACAGATGCGACCCACTACGAGTTGGTAAAGCAATAGGGAAATCCGAGTTAGCTACACCATATTTGGTACAGAGCACTCTACACCAAAGACTTGTTGGTTCAGAAACCAAACCCCATGCTAATTTCATCATTAAGGCTTTGTTCATCATTTCAAGATTTTTAAGCCCTAAGCCTCCACAAATATTTGGCTAAAAAACCTTATCCCAATTGAGAAGACTCATCTTTCTACGCTCGTCCGACCCACTCCATATAAAACGCTTACATATCTGATTAAGCTTATTTAATATTTCAGTTAATCCTTGCATCCATTGGATTTCAGTCGAAAAATCCAAACAAATGATATTGGAGGATCATGCATTTCATGGAATTTATATTTTTGTCCATTGCATTCCATTTCATGCATTTCAGAAAATATTAAATATATTATTTGAATCAATCTTTCACCAACTCGCAATAAAATAAACATAAAAAACCAAAGATACGGTCCATGTAATGCATATAACACCCATCTATCTACCTCTCAACAATTAGACATATCTAAGTAATCGTCGCGTTTCTTTGTATTAATTCCTAGTAACCACAGAGAGGTTCATATGGCATTATAACCAAGTCTGCTGTACTCTCTTGTTCTTCTACTTCCTTTTGTTTGGTTATAATTTTCAAGTTGATTTTTCATCATCTTTCCATCGCTATTCTTCTAAAACAACTCATTCCTCAAACCAGGGTGTTGAATTAAAGTGCATCCTTCAGCTACTACTGATGACGATAAAGATGAAACTTCAAGCGGGTTTGATTGGAAAATGGCGAAGGGGGGGATGCGTCTGGACTGGTGATTGGATTGTCAATTGGATACATGGTATTCTCAACGAAAAGCCACGATGGTTAGTGAAGATGGTTGAAGGAGACCCGTAGAAGAAGGTTAGATGAGCCAGACGAAGGCACAAGAGGTAGAAGAAATAAGCGAAGGTCAGCAGTAGCCAGAGGTTAACTTGTAAGTGTGTGTTTGTTGCTTTGGATTACATAACTGTGTTGTTTTTTGTTGTACTTAGAGCAGAATCAACAGTGATATTTGTACAGTTATGTATTAGCTTTTTAATTAAACAATAGTGCTCTTCTTATTTAGTTGGGATACTTATTTTATATTGTAATTAATGTAGCAAGTGATGCATCACTTTATTGATTAGTTCAAGTGATAGATAATTATTAAATCTTATAAATTTTAATTTAAATAATAAATTTGTATTGGTGATACATTAGTTAAGATACAAATTAAGTATCTCAACTAAATATGCATAACATAACACTTAACTTAAAATCCTCCTTCCTCAAACCAGTTACCTTTTTTTTTCTTTTCTGAAAACCAGTTGTGTAGTTGTATGCACACCAAGCAACAACCACCTAACATCTTAACCATTTACATGATCATGGTAATTGGATAGGTAATAATAAAATAAAACAAAACCAACTATAAATTGTCTGCTTCATGTCAATAGTACTCATTAAAGCTTCTTATTTAATTACCTCTTGTTAATTAGTAACTATCACCAGCATTGATGTTTCAAACAATAAGCTTGTTGACATTTAGTTGGTTCCAGTTGGCAGAGGCAATATCAACTATTAATTCCTTTAAAATACTTAAATTTACTAAAAATTGCTTATGAATTGGAAGCAAAGCAAAAATCACAAATGTTTTATAACAGATGATAACTTGAATGAATTGAAATACAGAGAAAATAGAGAAAGCAGCGAGCCTAAGGGGTAGGATTTGGAAATAAACAAACAACTCATCCATAAAAATAGCAAGCATCAGCCAATCATTTTGAGCTTCTAGAAACACAATTTTTGCATGCACATGTGCTAAGATTCTTCAGTATATCCATTTTTTCAGCTCAGCAAATCCAATTCATCTTCCACATTTTCTAATTGTAAATGAGTACAGCTTAGGTGGCATGCTAACTTGTCATTAGAGTCAGTTGTTGAATTTTCATAGCTGCTGCTTCCAACACTCTCTTGCAAACACAAGGTCTTGTCAAAGACATTGAGTTTGCTTCTGAACTGGTTGAACTTGTAGTAAAGCACTGGCTTAGTTAAAACATCTGCAGTTTGATCCTTGCTGGCAACAAAGCCTATCTCTATTTCACCTTTTATAACTTTGTCTCTAATGAAATGAAGATCAATCTCGAAATGTTTAAGTTTTCGAATGGTATATAAGATTGGCAGTTATGGCTGCTACACTGGTACTGTCACTTAGAATCATTGGAATTCCTTCAACTTTTAACTTCTGCTCACTAAGCAATGAACTAATCCAAGTAATTTCAACACTACATAAAGCCATAGCTCTGTATTTAGACTCTGCAGTGGATCTAACAACCACACCTTGTTTTCTTGAACTCCAAGCCACCAAGTTATTATCCAAATACACACAATAACCACTGATTGATCTTCTGTCATCAGGATCACTGGCCCAATCCGCATCAGTATAGGCAATGAGATTAAAATATCATGATTTTTTGAATCTTAGACACATGTTCATTGTACTCTTAAGATATCTCAGTACCCTTTTGCATGCTATCCAATGTGACTATCTGGGATCTGACATGAACTGGCTAAGCTTGTTCACATAGGAGGCAAGCTTAGGTATTGCAAGCTTCCTATGACACTTCTATAGAGTGTAGGGTTATGAAACTTAGCTCCCTCATTCCTTTTCAGCTTTTCTAAAGTGCTGAAAGGAGTTTCTATACCTTTGCAATCAGCCATTTATGTTTTTGCTAACAAGTCTTGAACATATTTAGTTTGAGAGAGCAGGATGATGTCTTGATTTCTGGCAACTTGTATCCTGAGAAAGAAATTCAAATTACCAAGATCTTTTAAGGCAAAGGTTTTGCTTAGCTTCATCACCACTTCTTCAACATCTTTGTTGCTGCTTTCAGTAATTATTATGTCATCAACATAGATGAGTATAATAATTATATCTGACTTTGTTCTTCTAAAAATAATGATGTGTAACACTTGGAATTTTCAAAATCCCAAGAGTATAAGGCACTCTTCAGGTTTATCAAACCATGCTCTAGGAGCTTGTTTTAGTCCATATGGTGCTTTGTTCAGCTTACATATGTAGTTTAGCTTGTTCTTGTCTTCAAATCCTTCAGGTTGTGGCATGTATATTGTCTTTGTTAAATCACCATTCAGAAATGCATTGTTTATGTCTACTTGCCTCAGCATCCAATCATTATTCACAGCCAAAGTCAGAATAATTTTAATTATTGCAGCCTTAACTATAGGGCTAAAAGTTTCCTTAAAATCAACACCTGGTGTTATCCTTTTGCAACAAGCATGGCCTTGTACTTGTTAATGGTACCATCCAGATTCTCCTTTACTCTATACACCCACTTGTTTCCAACCAACTTGTAACTTTGGCTGTTAGGTATCAAGGTCCAGGTTTTGTTTTTCATCAGGGCATTATATTCATCTTCTATTGCTTTTTTCCATTTTGGTTCCTTTAAGGCTTCACATGTGTTTTTGGGAAGAGAAGACTGGATTTGGGTATATATTTGGTATAGTTTTGGTTTAAAAATCTCTACTTTAGATCTTGTTATCATAGGGTGTGATGGCCAAGTTTTTTGTTTACCAGGGTTTTGAGTGTTTGGTTCTGTGGCTGGAGATGAATTGTAACTATCTTTTGGAATATGTGACAAGAGTTGGTAAGGTGAGTGATTACCTGATAATGTGTTAGTCTCCAAGGTCTGTTGTGCTTCATCTCGGACAAGATTTAGTGCATGTTCCATATTTCCAGCAGTGTTTTGAGAGTGACTGTGTGTAGCTGCTAGTTGTGTGAGATTGTGAAGGTTGTTAACAGGGAAAGACAACTTGAAATCTTTTAGAAATAGTAGCAAAATCACTTTCATTCATGGACTCTTGTTTGTTGAAGTTTAGATCATTTGAGAAGGGAAAAGAATTTTCATTAAACCTGACACTAGCTGAAATGTAAATTCTGCCAGATTGACTCATGCACACATATCCTTTATGAACAATCCTCACTCTTAACAAGACACACTTGGAAGTGTAAAAATCGAATTTGTGCTAGGGTTTCAGGTAAGGGAAGCACTCACAACCAAAAACTTTAATTTGAGAGTAATCTGGTTTAAAGGAGTACAATAATTTAAATAGTGTTTTGCTCTCAATCACAAGTGACACTAGTCTGTTGATAATGAAGACAACATATGTAAAGGCTTCTTGCCAATATTTCAATGGCATTTTGGCTTGAGCCAACAATGTGAGTGCAATTTCCACAATATGTCTGTGTTTTCTTTGAATTTTGCCGTTTTGTTCATGCAAGTAAGGGCAAGAGTGTCTTAGAGCTATTCCCTCTCTTTTAAGATATGGTTCAAAGACTCTGAATTCTCCCCCCTTGGTTGTTTGTAGTGCTTTGATTTTTAGATTCAGTTGGTTTTCTATTTGTTTTTTTGAATGTAATGAATGTGTCAAGAGCCTGAGATTTTATTGTTATGGGAAACATCCATGTGTATCTGGTTTTGTCATCAACAAAGGATATGTAATATTTATATCCTTTGGTTTAGGGAATTGGTGCTGGTCCCCATAGGTCTGTATGGATTAATTCTAAAGCTGTTTTAATTTTGGTCTCAGTGTTCTTGAATTGCTGTTTTGATTGCTTTCCATATTGGCATGCACAACAAAATGAAGGAATGACATTTTTATTTATCCTTAAATGATTACAAGATAGCAATGTATTTTTCAAAGCAAGTAAATTAGGATGCCATAATCTAAGATGACAAAGATCAATCTCCTTTGCAGCTTTTGAAACACTGCCGCCTGATTCATCAGTTACATTAAACTCATTAACACTGACAGACACATTACTATTAGAACTAAAAGATAACATGGACACAGGATCACTAATGGACTTTATTGACTCGGGTAATGAAGATGCAGGTAAAAAGGTAGTATATGAATTTTTGTTTCTGCTCAAATGAGCAGGTAAGCACAGCAGCTCATACAGCCCATCTCTAGCCACTCATTTCATCAGAATTTTCCCTTACTTCTTGTCCTTGACAAAACAAACAAATTTGTGAAACTCAACATCAATATCATTATCATGTAGCAATTTGGATATGCTGATAAGGTTTTTAATGGTGTTGAAATGCAAGTTATGCAACCCAAGAGGGAGGGTGAATTGAGATTTTAAAATTATACAATACAATTCGCATAACAATTTAATCTATTGCCTTAATCAAATAAAAAATAATAAATTCAATCAAGCACAATATTAAAAGAGTAAGGGAAGAGAAAACAAACACAAGGATTTTTACGTGGTTCGGCTATCCTCGCCTACGTCCTCGCCTACGTCCACGCCTCCAAGCACACCCGGCTTGACGATTTCACTATCCAAGCCTCCCAAGGCTTCAAATGTTTACAATTGACTTCCAAGGTGTCAATGGACCTTTACAACAAGAGATTATCTCCCCAATCTCTTCACCCCAAGTGTTTTTCACACTTGTACACTCACAATTTGATGAGAAATAAAAATCACAACAATGAAACTCTCTTTAAGGGTATATAACAAATTATAGCTTAGTGATGATTCAATAAATGATGATTTGCGAAATGTAAGCTCAATATATGTTATATGATCTTGTTTATGCTTGCATTGATCCTTAAAATGAAGTTGGAGTTGAGTTTTTATAGTTAAAGCCCGAAAACTAGCCGTTATAGGTAAATTCCCGCGCCCAAGCAGTTAGCCGCTTGATTTATCTGGCTAGCCGCTCATGAACAGTGATATTACCGTTATTTTTGAATTTTGCTACAGTAATATTGTTCACTAAAATTATGCTTTTGGCCCAACACTTTTTATAATTATACTACAGCCCAAAACGTTATAAAACTTTACAAATAGGTTCAATTTCAGAATTTCCTAAGAATAGTTGTCTTTCCAAAACTTTCTAAAATTATGATATAGCCCCAAAGATATTATTATTTCGCAAAAAGGTCCTTTTCAACATAATACCTATATTTTTTAAAGTTCTCAAAACCTTTCACTTTAGTCCAAAATATTCATAAATTATAGTATGGCCCAAAACATTTCAAATATTTGTAAAAACGTCCAACTCTGAAATTTAATAATAATACTTATTAAAATCAAAGATTTCAAAACTTAGCATTTAAGTCCAAATTACTCAAATCCACAAAATACTTTACTTTATAAAAATAAAACCTTTTAGTTTATGAAAAATATTTAATTAAATTAATCTCTTGAGCTTCTCAAATGCTAAATCATGCATCAATTAAATCATACCGGCTTTACAAGAATTTATCGCAATAATTTATCCGTTGAGCTTTAAACTTTATTCTTGATTTCGCCGTTGTCCGTTGAGTGTCTTGAGCTTGATTTCACTTGATTCACTTGCATAAATATTACCCTTCAAAAACTAGTGAAAATGTGAAATACAATATCTATTAAACCATTTAATACATATGTTTGTTATCATCAAAATTACATTATGTATAGCCCTTTAGGCTAACAGATGTTAGGAACATACAATATATTGTTCAATGTAATGTGTTTGTATGGATCATAAGTGGCCAAAACATAACAGCCAATATGAGATATTAGAAGTTTCTCAGCATTGCCAACAGTAAGTTGGTAATTACCTTGATATTCAGAGTTGATGTTGATATTTTCAAGTGCATTTGTTACATGGTTGGTGGCACCACTGTCGAGATACCAAGCTCCACTACTTTGGCCATCAGCTGAAACTATATATGCACCTCTTGTCTCTTTTCTTCGGTTTGGCTGGGGTACATAATTCTTCTTGAATCTATGCCAACACTCAGCAGCTGTATGCCCCATCTTCAAGCAAATTTGACATGGCCCTTTGGAATCTGAACCATCATCTTGAGGATTTTGATTCCTTTGGTTATTTCTAGTTGCACTGTCAGGGTTTCTAAAGATTATTCCAGGTTGATACTGATTTCTAGTTCTGTCATTGTTACCCCAGTTTCTCCTCCCATTTCTCATCTGTGTGTAGTTAGCCTCAATAGCCCCTGAGCTTAAATTTTGTTCAGTTCTATTTTCTTGACTGAGCAACATGCCATACACTTCTGAGAGTGAGGGGCTCTCTGGTATAGAGTTTATGTTGGTGACTACTGAGTCATATTCGGGTCCTAGTCCAGCCAACACACACATGACGAAATCATCATCACTCATATTGTTCCTTACAACTCTAAGTTAGTTTAATATAGATTTCATTCTAAAATAATAATCATGAATGGTGAGTGAACCCTTTTTGGTTGTTTGAATTGGAGTTCTGAGGTGTAATATCCTGGCTCTAGTTCTAGCACCGAATTGATTGGCAAGAGTTGTCCAAAACTCACATGAGGTAGAAGAATCAACCACTGTGCCCAAAATTCCTTCACTCAGTGATGACAATAACCAACTTAGTAAAATATGGTCTTGCTTTTTCCAGATCTGATACTCATGGTTAGGTCTGTTTATGGTGATTTCATTTGGTCTCGGATTTGTGAAAAATTTGGGAGGGCAAACATGGCTACCATCAACAAAACCTTCCAGCTCATTAGTCTTGATGCTGGAAATCACTTGTAATCTCCATAGCATAAAGTTGTTTTGGGTGAGCTTGATAGGAGTTGTGAAAACATATGTATTGCTGGTAATATGTTGAATGGGAGATTGATTAATTACTGTTGAGTTTGTGGCATTTTGCCCTGAGTTTTGATTTTGATTCAAGTTATCTTCTTGATCATTTGGATTCATTTGTGACTGATTCATGTTTGTTTGTGTGTTGCTGCTACTGCTTGTCATAGCTCAAAGTGGCTCTGATACCAACTTAAATTTACTAGAGATTGCTTATGAATTGCAAGCAGAGCATAAATCACAAATGTTTTATAAAAGATGATAACCTGAATGAATTGAAATACAAGCTCAGGTTCATTTATATACAGAGAAGAAAGAGAAAGCAGCTAGCCTAAGGGGTAGGATTTGGAAATAAACAAACAACTCATTCGTAAATATAGCAAGCATCAGCCAATTATTTTGAGCTTCTAAAAACACAATTTTTGCATGCACATGTTCTGAGATTCTTCAGTATATCTGTTTTGCCAGCTCAGTAAATTCAATTCATCTTCCACATTTTTTGATTGTAAATGAATTCAGCTTAGGTGGCATGCTAGCTTGTCATTAGAGTCGGCTGTTGAATTTTCACAGCTGCTGCTTCCAACAAAAATGTCTTTGGAAGAGTGAAGAAATCCTGTGAATTCCTTGACCGGTGTCAATGATTGGCAAGTTCGCGAAAGAAATTATGGTCTTGGAATCGAAGATGGTAACAATTCACGTTGAAGTGGTAAAAAAAACCCATTGATTGGCCCTTTAAAATATATCATTCCAAGTTTCTTAAAGTAAAGGGACCCTCACTCGATTCAGCTGATCAGAGGGGACGGTTGGCTAGACCACTGGTCCGGTCTTGATTTCATACGGCTGGAAGAGGTCAACTCCCTCGTTATCAAATAATAATAGTATTTGGACACGTCGGTAAGTAAAGTTTATTTATTAGTATATCATTGATTTCTTTTTCTTTGTTGAAAGTCTTCACGATTGCCTTTTTATCCTGTTTCCTCTTTTTATTTTGAAAAGATAAATAGAAGTTGAAATGAAAGTGCCATCGGATTCCCCACCAACCAGTGGCAGTGGCAGTAGACATGTGAAAACTTATTTGGAAATTAGAAAAAGAAAAATTCACGCGGTAATATAACCCTGGAAAGGCAAATTGTAAGACTATACGTATAGACCTTGGGAATCAAATCAATTTGACTAATTTGAACACAGGGTTAATTAAAGTCCGAAGATACTCCGTCCATGGAATGCATATGAATTCATGTCATCTACCTCAGATATTGTATGCAAGTTTCTTCATACTAAACACTCAAAAATGATGGAGAGGTTTACATGGCATAATCAAGTCCCCGGTCTCTTCTTCCTCTTCTTCTTCTTTTTGTTTGGTTATTTTCAATTGAATTTTTCATCATCATTTCATTTATGCCCTCCGGAACAAAGTTTAGCTTTGCGTCAATTTAAAAACAGCACATCTGTTAGTCTTGATCAGGCACTTTCCGTTGCTTGTTTCGGAAATTCTTATTCAAAGACAACCTCTTGGGCGGAAGGAACCGATTGCTGCTCATGGGATGGAGTAACGTGTGATAATGTTACGGGAAATGTGATTGGCCTCGATCTTCATTGCAGTATGCTTGAAGGTACCATCGATGACAATAGCACCCTCTTTCATCTTTTACGTCTCCAATCTCTCAACCTCGCTTTCAACAATTTCAATGGTTCTCAAATCTCCCCCGAGTTTCTTCGGCTAAAGGAATTGACATATCTTAACCTCTCTTATTCTAGATTCAGTGGTCTACTCCCACAGGAAATATCTCACATGTCCAAACTAACACATCTTGATCTTTCCGATTGTGACATGACAATCGAACAAAAATCTTTTGATTTGCTTGCGAGTAACCTTACAAAATTAAGTGTTCTCAATCTCCGATGGGCAGACAAGTCTTTGATTGAACCTTTTTCTGTGTTAAACTTATCTTCAACAATCACTGTTCTCGATCTGAGTGGTACTGGTATGTGAGGAAATTTCCCGCGTGAAATTTTTCAACTTCCACACCTCCAGGAACTCCATCTATCTTCTAACAAATATCTCACAGGTTATCTTCCAGAGTCTAACTGGAGTACTTCTCTTAGGGAGTTGGATCTTTCTTTCAGTAATTTTACAGGTGAAATACCAAATTCAATTGGAAATCTTTTGTTCTTGGAGATAATAAATATTAGAGGCTGTAATTTCACCTGAAAAATTCCAGCATCAATTGGAAACCTCACTAAAGCTACTGAAATTGCGTTTCGATCCAATCAATTTACTGGCCAACTGCCTTATCAGGTAAGTGGTTTATTGGATTTAGCCACTTTAGACCTTTCTGACAAATTTCTCCTAGGCCGGGTACCGTCTTGGTTGTTCGCTCTTCCTTCCTTGAATTCTATAGATCTTTCCCAGAATAAGTTCACCGGTCCAATTGATCAATTCCAGTCGCCTAATTCACTACAAGTAGTTCGTTTAGATGACAACCAGATAAATGGTACAATTCCTAATTCCATCTTTGATCTTGTGAACCTCACTGATCTCAATCTTTCATCAAATAACTTGAGTGGCACTGTTAGGTACGACCTGTTACCAGAGTTGAAAAATCTTATATATCTTGATCTTTCAAACAATAGCCAACTCTCATTTATTTCCTCTAGCAATATCAGTATCAAATATTCCTTACCTAGTCTTAAGGAATTGCGTTTCTCTTATTGCAATATCACTAAGTTCCCAGGTTTCTTGAGAAACTCAGAGGAGTTGGAATTCTTAGACCTTTCCAACAACAGAATTCATGGTCGGATTTCGAAATCTGATTCCCAAGGATGGAAGAGTTTGACTTATCTTGATATTTCTAACAATTTTCTGACACAAATAGAGCAACATCCATGGAAGAATATTACAGTGCTTAATCTTCGAAACAACACAATCCAAGGAACAATTCTGGTTCCACCACCTTCAACACGAGCCTTCTTATTTTCTAACAACAAATTGTTCGGAGAGATCCCTCCATCTATTTGCAGTTTGAGTTCCCTTGAATATCTTTCTTTATCTCACAACAATTTGAACGGAACAATTCCACCGTGTCTTGGAAACTTCAGCACTCAGTTGACTATTCTACACCTGAACAACAACAAACTTCAGGGTCGCATCCCTGATGCTTTTGCAAATGGAAGTTGCAGTTTAAGGAGTCTTGACCTTAATAGCAATAAGTTGGAAGGGCCGTTCCCAAGATATCTGGCAGATTGTGATGAGCTGGAGGTTGTCAATGTGGGCAACAACATGATAGGTGACACATTTCCGAGCTGGTTGGGATGTCTTCCAGGTCTAAATATTCTCGTCTTGAGATCTAATCGATTCTATGGTCCACTATGCGAGTCCAATATTATGTTTCCCTTTCAAGCGCTTCGAATCATTGATCTCTCTCATAATGAATTCACTGGTTTTCTGCCAAGATGGATCTTTGTAAGTTTGGAAGCAATGAAGAATGTGGACGAAAAGGGATCCGACGGACTATATATGCAGCGAGAGGAAGATTATTATCAAGATTCTGTAACAGTGACAGTGAAAGGGCGCGATGTGGTACTAAAAAGGATCATAACCATTTTGACAACCATTGATCTGTCCAGCAATCAGTTTCAGGCAGAAATTCCTCGAGTACTTGGAGACTTCAAATCATTGATTGTGCTCAACCTTTCTCACAATGGCCTAACAGGTTCTATTCCGGTTTCCTTTGCGAATATGACAGCGCTTGAATCATTGGACCTGTCTTCTAACAAGCTTCACGGAAGGATTCTAGAGCAGTTGTTAAGCGTTACAGCCCTTGCATCGTTAAATCTTTCATATAACTGGCTTTGGGGACGCATTCCTCGCGGCAATCAATTTAATACATTTGAAAATGATTCCTATATTGGGAACATTCATTTGTGTGGAGAGCCATTGACAGTAACTTGCAGCAATGATGCGGTGCCAAAAGCTCCTCCTTCGGCTTCTACTGATCATGAGGAAGATGAAACTACAAGCTGGTTTGATTGGAAAATGGCGAAGATGGGGTATGCATCTGGACTGGTAATTGGATTGTCTATTGGATACATGGTATTCTCAACAGGAAAACCACAATGGTTAGTGATGATGGTTTAAGAAGACCAGCAGAAGAAGGTTAGGGGAGCACGACGAAGACATAGGAGATAAAAGAAGTGAAAATCACCTGCAGCCTAAGATTAATTTGTAAGTGTGTTCGTTGCTTTAGATCCGTAGTTGTGCTGTTTCTTACTGTACTTGTTGCAGAATCAACAGCCATGTATGTGAAGTTATATATATGAGCGCTTTAAATAAAAATCGTCCTTTCTTTGCCTATTGAAGGAAAAAAATTGCATAAAATGCATATAGCTTGCTCATATTCAATTACACCTCTGCTCCTCATAGAAACAAAATTTGCTTCAATAAAAAATAATAGAGAAATTATCATTGCACTATCTTTGTTTTGTTTTATATTCATCCAACCACCACAAAATTCTAACATGTTTTTTGCACCACATTTGTTTTTAAATTTGTATTAATTAGCAACTTTTGCACTAACACCGTTACATAATTTAAATGAAATGACAAATTTACTCCTAAATAAATAAATAGACATTTTATTTTATAAAAACTTTGAAAAATAAAAATTATAATTAAAAAATTAATAAAAAATAAATCCCAAAATTATAATTTTATTTTTTAATAAAATTATTTTAATAAAAATTATAATTATGAAAATAATTGCAAAATTTTAAGATTTAATAAAAATCCCCTAAATTATTAAAATGTTGGGATTATTTTTAATAAATAAATTCAGTTATTTGAATAAACTTTTACAAAATTATAATTTTTAATAAATAAACTCAGTTATTTTAATAAACTTTTGCAAAATTATAATTTTTAATAAATAAATTCAGTTATTTTTTATTAAAATTTCATAAAATTATATTTTTTAATAAAAATAATTATTAAAATTTTGTAAAATCTAAATTTGATAAAAATCAGCTGAGCACCTCCATTTGGGATTTATTTTTTATTAAATTTAAGAGTATTTTTATAATTGTAATTTTTTATTTTTCAAAGTTTTTATAAGATAAAATGATCTTTAATTTATTTAAGGGTAAAATTATCATTTTGTTTAAACTATTTAATGGTGTTGGTGCAAAAATAGTTAGTTGATACAAATTTAAAAAGAAAAGTGGTGTAAAGAACATGTTAGAGTTTTTTAGTGGTTGGATAAACAGAAGACAAAATAGAGGTGGTGCAGTGATAATTTCCCTTAATAATACTTTAAAACTTGTTAATTGTTATAGTTGTAGTGCTTTGGTGATGCAATATATTAAGGCTCTATTTGAGACTTAGGTAGCGTTTATTTTTTTGTCTGAAATCTAAATGGGTCTGAATTTTTCTAAAGTCTGAATGGGTCTGATTACGAAAGTATGAATGACATATTTTTTTTCTTTTTTAAATATCTGAATATAAGTGGTATTTTGTTTGTTTTCACAATAAAAAAATTTTAAATTTGGTTATTTGAAATTTATGTCCTTATAAATTAAAACAAAAAAGAGATTAGATTTTATAGTTTAGGAAATAAATTATTTTATAGAGATATTTTTGGAATATAATATTTAGCTGCCATTCAGACCTTTTTCCATTCAGATAAAAGTTATAAAAGTTTACTTTTTTCCATTTAGATGTAAATGTCTGAAAATTAGATATAAGTTCCAAAAAACAAACAAGCATATTTTAAAAAAGGTCTTAAATTAATAAAATTTCAGACTTCAGACATTTAACAAACAACCTCTTAGATTGCGTAGTTGTACCTTAAAAGTTATAAAATTAAGGTGATGGGAAGCACTGCCTGCTTTAGTTTAAAAGTTAAATTAATTTGATTTTATACTTGTGTGATGAAAAATATATTATATCTTTACTAATTTTATTAAAATTATTATTTAATAATTATATTTACTACATACTATTAACTTTTATTACATAGTCACAATTTTTTTTTTCATAACTGTTGTAGTTTAAAATCTACGCCCACCTCAATACCAAACATGAACTAAATTGATATAATTTATATAAAGCTTATTTATATTACTTAGAATAATTTTGTTGAACTTTGCAATTGGTGATCTCTTCTAAAAAATAATCTTTTATTATGTTGTACCATATACTTTAGCTAATACTTTGATGATCTCGGAATGTCTTGATGAAGTTGCAATCTACTCTCTTCTATCGATCGCCTAAATGAATATAAAATTATATTTAGATTACAACTCAACTTGGTCTGGATTGATTTGACGAGGTATTAGCATAAATCTCTAGTTCTATTTTGCTCTGACATATATCTTCTCGACGAAGCTCTATTATCATTCATGTTTTCAAATTTATGAAAAGTAATATTTCAATTCGAAAGAATGCAATATCATTTCATGGGCAACTTATAAGGCACACATATGCACAAAATGCACTAAAATGTGGTACTTCAGGACAAGGAAAAAAAAAAATGTTCCGTAAAGAAAATAATCAATACAATTATTTTTCATATAAAGCGCTGTGAGACTTTTTTAAATGTTCATATCTTGTATTTCACATTAGTTTCACCATCAGTTTCATAAATGAATGCACATATCTTTATTATTATTATTATTATTATTATTATTATTATACTCTTTAATTATAATAAGCTAATTAAATCAACTTTACACTATTATTAAGAGGTGTTAAGTGGGTCTCTTTATAACGCCGTTTTTTTTTTCTATGACATCATTAAAATAATAAATGTACACCTTGAGATTTTCATGAACAGTGTAAAAATATTTCTATGAATAAAAACTTATAAATTCTTTGCAAATATTGTACTAGTTAAAAATATTATTTATAAATTAAAAGAAGAAAAAAAAAGGAATTATAATGGATCATGCCTCTCTCTTTTCGTGTTGAATTCATAAGTATCTCTTAATTTGAATTCATCAACTTAATTTTGAAAGCTACCTATTGCTTATTAATTAACTAATTATTTATCCATTTAATTAAAATAATGGTAGAGATTTAAATATTCAAATCCAATAGTCTAGAACAATCTCATTATTAATAGTTTAAAAAATATACATCATCATAGAAAAATCCAATATTTAAATGGGGTAAATGGAGAAATTGGATTTGAAGAGATTATGAGCGCATATCTATAGACCACCTCTTTATAATAAATCACACATTACTCATTATGAGGACCAAATGTATCAATATAAAAGATGATAAAGAAACAATTATGTGTACACCCAACTAGGATTACAGTTGTAAATTAAGTATATAAATCTAGTCGGGTTTATGGTGTATTTACTTGTGTGATTGGAAAATCTTAATTCGGAATAAGAATAGTTGATATTGTTTACGTGTTAAAATAGAAATTAAAAGGGAGTGAGAATAAAACATACGAGGCCACTATAGTTTTGAGATTAAGGAACGAAAACTTGATTCCTATACGGGGTTGGATTTAAGTTCCCATCCTTTAACTCACCATTATTACTCCACCCAAATTTCATAATTTCACTTTTATCCTTAACTGAATTATTAATATATTATTGTTATTTTTATTGTTATTATTCTTATCATTGTTGTAAATAATAATAATAATTGTTATTATTAAAATAATATTAATAATAATGATAATATAACAATAATGATGATGACAACAACAACAGCAACAACAACAATAATAATCATCATC
This sequence comes from Citrus x clementina, assembly GCF_000493195.1. Taxonomy (NCBI): domain Eukaryota; kingdom Viridiplantae; phylum Streptophyta; class Magnoliopsida; order Sapindales; family Rutaceae; genus Citrus; species Citrus x clementina. Next base: position 29,812,737 of record NW_006262339.1, on the reverse strand, counting down.
GTCGTCATCATCAAAATGACTATTATTATTGTTAAAATTATTAATATTATCGTGAATATTATTATTATTGTTAAAATCACCACCACCACCACCACCACCACCACCACCACCATCATCATTAGCATCATCATCATATTGTTACTATTATTAGTATATTCATTATCAACTATATTGATTATTATTATTGTCATTATTAATAACAATACTTTTTAAATTAATAATATTCAAAATTATTATAATTAATAATAAAAAATAGAAATAATTAACTTATGGCATTAATAACTTAAAACAATCCATTCCAATTCTTAGATAAAGTAAACAAATCAATGGGAATACAACTCATTCTGATTCCGATTTTTATATCTCATGTAAGCATCTTCTTTTGATTTTCATTCTAACTCATTCTAATTCCTACTCATTTCGATTCTAGCTCATTTTGATTACCAATTGGTAAACGCACCATTATTTTGTCTTATTTTTGTGTCCATGTCCAGATGGCCCCCAACAATAACATGCATTATCATCGTGTTCATACATGATTGATTATATTGCATTATATATTGAAATACAAAAAACCACAAAAAAAATTATAGATCGTCGAAATCGCCTTATAGGTTCATTTGCACTTGAACCAATATAAAAGAGAAAGGTCGTAACTATAGAAATTAGATTTCTCTTGCTGACACTTTCCATCATCAAAGTTGCTGGTGTACCCCAAAATGTCATAGTTGAAGTTATGATTCCTTTTAGCAATATCTGATGATAATATTGATGAGAACCCACAAACCTTCTTCTTAAGATGAAGAGATCCTAACCCCATAACATCGCCCTTGTTTGGGTAATAAAATTAAGGGAACACGATTAAGTGTTTCTTTGTACCTAATAGCGCTTTTTTCATTGTGAAACTGAGATATAAAGAATTCACTAACAGATAATCCCAATAGGTTTCTTGCTATGCCTCCATAAGCAACTGTTCAAGACAAAAAGAATATACGAGCAGATAGCATGTTAGGAGGAAACCTATAAGCAGATATTCTCGAGGAGACATTTAAGTTGAGCTAAGGCAAAAAAAAAGACTCAATTATAACTGTTCCACTGATTTCTCTGAAAAATAAAGGATCGAGTTTTATCCTTTAAGGGCTTTTTGAGATTCTAACCTCTATTAAATCTTAGAAAATTTGAACAAAGCTAAGTTTCTATTCCTCTCGCTCGGTTATTTTCATTTTCCATGTTAGCTTTTTCCTTACTCTATTTGCTAAAGAAGACTTTTTTATTTTCCTCATTCATTTTCACAAAATAAAAAAAAAACCGACACCGTATTTATTTTTTAAGCAAACCCATAAGATTGACTTAAGCATCTGAGGGTTAATGCAAAAGAACTTTCGGCATCCCTTTTATTGGTTTCTATGATCTCAAGTGTTTCGCGAAGAATCTACTTATAGTTCCGGTTTTCTAATGAGGCTTAAAGACATTAGCAAACCCTTTTTCCACATATAAATTTAAATGTCGAGGTTGACTTTTGGTTGCTTGCCAACATAACAACTTGATCAGATTTGGCATCAACATTTTGGTGCCATTTATGGGATCAGTACAAAAAGCCTAACAATATTGTAGAAACTAAAAAAGGGCAAAGGAGAATTAACAAAAGAAATTCTAGGGGAAATGTGGATATACCTGAATTAGTAACAGAAGATGGACATCGGAAAGGCTAGAGAATATGTTCTAGTACCGCGAAGAGTAGAGGATCCACCTGTTGTGCAAAATTTATGAAATTGCAAGCACATGAATCGATTGTAGTATATATTAATGGTTACGAGCATCGATTCCATGAGGAGGCAATTTTAATTATATGTAAGGTTACATTTTCTATTTAATATATGAATTGGTTGGAGGCGATTTCTCAGTAGTACTAAGATTTAAAAAAAATGATGGGAATAAGTTAAGGATGAAACAATTTTAATAAAGCACTTGAGTCTTTAAACTTACATTGAACACTTCATTGTGGGCTTAACATTTCTTTTTAATGCCAATTAAAAAGAACCTCACTAAGCACTCACTGTGTCTGAGGGTAATGATCTTTCGATAAATGTGCTAAATATGGTATCAAGTACACATTGTACCATACAATAATAATCTTTCTATTGAGAACATGGCGGGGTTGTCCACTAAATAACTTAAATGCACTCTTTGTAAAAAATGAGTTAAGATGACTCACAAATAGTATAGGGAAGTATTTTTTTCTAATAAATATAGTGTAAAGTGTTTATCATACAAAACAGTAATAATATTTCACGAGGGAGCTGATATACTGTGCAAAAGCTAGACTATACACTATTTGTCAATGAAAAGTGAAAACGACCCACATAAGTCAGGAGGGAGGGCAAATAAACTTACCAAATTAATCCGAAGGATCATGTTGAGGCTATATTTTCAACTCAAGCTTGAAATTAAATTAGCTACACATACTTTACTAAGGGCAAAATGATAATTTACATTAAAATATGTAGAAATATAAGTTGTCGAATCAGAGAGGAGAGCCCGCTATTGATAGATACAATAGGTAAATCATGGCCATCGAACGAAAACAATTTGGATGCATAGGATTGCACCCTTTGGCGTGCTTAGATCGGTGGAAACACATGTACAAGTTTGCCACTCTATGTATGTGCTTTTATCATACATACATTCTCCAGTAAGTTAATATACTACCACATCGTCAGTGAACGCAAAGTCAGTAGGCAATGTTTTAGTGTATCTCACTCTATAGCAAGCACATAGGACAATCAAATAGGATGTTGACACTTCATCAGTCAATGAAAAGTCAGTTGGGCTCCACAAAATTAGCATACATCTTAACACACTAGATTTGGACCTCTGTAAATCTTGTTTTATGCAATCAGAGTTTGTTTTAATCCCAATTTCTGTTGTTCATTAGGTTTTCAAGGCTGATTCCAATTATAACGTCAATGCTGCCATCTGGGACTCCAAACATGATTTAAATTATGATTTTGCCTTTTATATTCTTCATTAAGTTTTTTAGCCATTTTGAGCTAAAAAATACCATCTATTCTGTCGTTTGATTTCTCATTAATTATGAAATAACTAAAATACTCCTAAAACACATAAAATACTCAAATTATAGCAACATGCACAAAATCAAAGTTTAAGGGAACTTAAATACATAAAGGTAGAGATGTTAGTGAGACTTAGAATACAAAACCACAATTTTACTCTTTATAAATGCACACACTCCAACACTCATCACCACCTTATAATGACCCAAACACAACAACAAATATAAGGAGGGGAGAGAATATTGAAAAGAGAGAGCTAAGGCAATGCTTATTAAAATGTAGCACGCGAACGCAAGTAGGTGGCAGGGCAAAATTCAAGTCATGCAGGGGAATTAAAAAATGAAGTGCAAAGGTTGGCATAAATCAATGAAGAGATTTAGAGCAGAGGAAGAACCCATACTTGGAGGATATTGTTAGACAATGGATCCTCACTTTTACCAGAGATCATGAATACAACAATTCTCAGGGATTTTTGCTTTTTAAACCTTTAGTATTCAAGAAAAAAGTGATCTGCTGATCCACATAAAATAATTTAATGAGATGACTCGACTTAAGGGCTTAACACCATTGTAAAGAAGTAGAACATTCTATTGATGTTAAACGGGTGAGCGCACAATTGGTATAAAAAAATATCGTAAGGAAGCATTAGAACTTTGGATCAATTATCTAGAGATTTTGAGTAATCTAAAGGGGCGATGAACCCAGAAGATGATATTAAGACTCATGACCTTAAACAATGAGAAAAAGAAACCCTTAAAGACTTTGTTAAAAGATATCATAGAGCAATTCTTGAGCTTGAAGCTTTCAATCATCCCCAAGCTTTAAAGGGGCTGAAAGAAAGGGTAAAGATAGGCCAACTATGGTACAATATGAGGACACCAGCAATTAACTCATATTTGACAGTTCATGTCCAATTGAAGATGGACATAGAGATTGAAAAGGAAAAAGTAGCAAGAGTTTGATGTAAGCAACTAGAGGAATTGACGAGAAGAGAGAGGAGGGCACAAAGGGGAAGTGGACCCGTTACTTATACATATTAAGACAGTTTGTCCTAAAAAAGATTGATTGGTGTAAGGAGAGCACCTTACTTGCGGCATTATTTCTTTTCTTGACATAATCCAACATACTTAAATAAAAGCCAACTTAGGATCCCTTTAATAAAAACTAATTAAAAAGTCATAACCAACAAAATATTTCACCCAATTAGGATAACCAAGTGACCAACCAAGACAAAAGGTCAAACAAATCAGGTGTAAACCTTCTATCACCACAAATTCTTTCTAGCTAGATAAAAAGCTTCCCAAGAGATAGAACCACGCATGAGCAGACTATCGTTTATAAACAACATACACCTTTAAAGGTCTCATTAGAAAAGTTGTACCACTCCATCAAAGATCGAGTGCTATTGTACCCTCTAACATCTCTCAAGGAGCAGCTAACAAACATGACGATGAAATTCTGCGAATTTCATGACAACTATGGCCAGATCATGGTGCATTGTCGTGATCTAAAAAATAAAGTCAAAGATCTAGTAATAAATTTTTATATAAATGAGTATGTAGATATATTATTTTAATTGGCAGATGAGCAAGAGTTGCCTGAAAAGGTGAGTAATGAAGATATAACACTGGAAGAGCCAATGCTAGAGTTATTGTAAGAGGCCAACATTAGTATAGGACTCAAATAGTACTAAAAAAATTATGGAAGATATACTATGAGTAGTCATGATGTTCTTTTCAATATACCATTGGAAAAAGGTGCAAAGACCAGACTATTCATAATCATAAGGAGGGAGTTATGTACCAATAACAAGATGTGTGTCATAAAAGCCAATGCCGTAAGCAAAGAATATAGCACAATTTGATAGACTCTGGTAGCTCATTTGACATATTTTTAAAGCACTTTGGACAAGACGGACTTAAAAATAAAGCCATAACCAATTCATTGAATGGATTCGAGGTTAATGCTACTAAGGGTTATAGAACTACCAGTAACCGTTGATTTAAAATCCTTCGAAATAACCATGATGTTAGATTTTATTATGGTAGAGGAGAATAGTCCTAGATAATATTTGGATGACCTTTTTGAGGATCAATAAATTTGTTTTTTTTTCATCTATTATCTAACACTTAAATAATATTAAATAAATGGAATGGTAAGAGTTGTAAAAGGCAGCTATAATATAACAAGACACTTTTATACTTGGGAGTTAAAGATTACTTTTAGGTTTTGTCAAGTTTTTAGCGTCGTTGCTAGGGAAAAAAATTTTATTTTGCTTTATTTTTTTATCTTTGTGTAAAATTTCCTTTATATCCCTTTTCCTTTTCTCAATTTTTTTTCTGGCCCTAAAATCTTTCAGAATCTTCACTTCCATCCCACATGGCTTATTCTAAACTTCTAAAAATTGTGGTACAGCCATAAAATTATAAAAAATTTGCAATAAGATCCCTAGACAAAATTTCTCACAATAATCATCTCGGACTTATTTGGACTTAATTTGGACCAAGCAAACTAACTACTAACTCTTAATTTTAAATATTTTTTTAACTTCAGTTATTTAATTTTCAGTATTTATTTTATTTCGCATTTATTTATTTATTTTTTCCTTTATTTTATTTTGTTAATTTATATTGGTGGGTTCAACCACCAAAATTGTTATTGAATTTTCAGTTATTTTTATTATTTTACATTTATTTTATGTTTTATTTAAATTGTTAATTTATTGGTGGGTTCAACCACCAAAATTGTAATTTAATTTTTTAATTTTTGTACACTTATATTATTTGCATTTTTTTTTTCATTTAGTTCTTGTGTTATTAATTTGTTTGATTATTATCTTTGTGACATAACCATTGCATGAGACGTTGGTCTCGAACTCCAAGTGGCAGGTTAATTCGCAGATCTCAATCTCCACCACCAATCATGGACGAGAACCAAGACAAAATTTTTTTGGGCGAACCTAATCCTCAGATTGATCAGGAAGACAATCATTACGTGATCAGAATCAACCCAGAACCTTGAGAGACTACATGAATCCAACTAGAATCGGAGCACTGCCATGTATAGTATTTCCTCCAGAAGCATCTCAATTCAACTTCAAACTAGGTATTATCCAACTTTTATCAACATGTCATGGTTTAGAATATGAGAATCCATACTTGTAGCTAAGAGATTTTGAGGAAGTTTGTAATACATACACAGACCAAAATTGTAGCATGAACATAATTAGATTAAAGCTTTTTCCTTTTTTATTAAAAGATAAAGTTAAAACTTGGCTACAAAACCTTAGATTTGGATCAATAATAACTTGGAATAACATGCGAGAACAGTTTTTGAAAAAATTCTTTCCACCTCATAGAATCAATTCTTTTAAAAGACAAATCACTTCTTTTACTCAAAAAAAAGGAGAAATATTATACCAATATTGGGATAGGTTTAAAGAATTGCTTAACATATGTCCACAGCATGGTTTTGAAACTTAGCGATTGGTCACTTATTTCTATGAGGGCTCAACACCCCAAAGTAGACAGGTTGTTAAAATGATGTGTAATGGTGAATTTAGTGATAAAAATCCTAAAGATGCACTAGATTATCTTGACCAATTAGCTGAAAATACACAACATTGGGATACTGTTAGAACTTTTGAATTGACAAATAAACCACAACCATCTCCATCCAGTGGAGGAATCCATAACCTTAGGGAAGATAATAATTTACAAGCAAAATTTGCATCCCTAGTTAGGAAAGTTGAAGCTTTGGAGTATAAAAAGAGTGATCAAGTAAAATCTGTTCAAAAAATTGTATGTAATATTTGTAGTTCGAATGATCATTTCACTCAAAATTGTCCCACTTTGCCTGCACTTAAAGAATGTCTAAATGATCAAGTTAATGCCATTAACACTTTCAATAAACCAAACCCATATTCACAGACTTATAATCTTGGTTGGAGAAATCATCCAAATTTTAGTTGGAGGAATAATAATAATGCACAATCTTCACAAGCACCACCTCCACAAAATTTTTAAAATGGTCAGTCTTGTGCACCATATGTTCCACCACCATGGAAAAATCCGAAAAACACAATGCATTCATTCATCAAAAAGCAAGATGTTATTAACAATCAAAATGCACAAACTTTTCCTGATTTGAAAGATACTCTTGCTAAAATTGCTTCTGCACTTACAATTCAAGAAAAAGGAAAATTTCCAGCCCAACCACAACCAAATCCTAAGATTCAACAAAATATATCCACCCACATACGAAGTCAAGTCAGTTATAACTCTTCATAGTGGTAAGGTTGTTGATAGACCTATACCGAAACCTTGTGAAAATGATGAAAATTCAAAGGGTAAGGAAGGACTAAATAAACTTACACCCAGTGAAGAAATAACTAGTGTTCCACCTGAACCACCATTTCCGCATGCATTGAATCAACCAAGGAAATCAAATCACTCTTCTGAAATTTATGAAATCTTTAAGCAAGTGAAGTTAACATTCCTCTATTAGATGCAATCAAGTAGGTGCCTTCATATGCCAAATTTTAAAAGACTTGTGCATTGTTAAGAGGAAATTGAAGGTAAAAAAGAGTGCTTTCATGGCCGAATAAGTAAGTACAATTTTGTCTACTTATAATAAGTTGAAATAAAAAGATCTTGGTTGTCCTACCATTTCTTGTATTATTGCTGTTCACAGAATTGAGCATGCTTTACTAGATCTTGGTGCTAGTGTTAATTTGCTTCCATATTCAATTTATCTTCAACTTAATGTTGGTGAGTTAAAATTAACTTCAACTACACTTTTGCTTGCCGATAGGTTAGTTAAAGTACCAAAAGGAATAGTGGAAGATGTTTTAGTACAAGTTGATAAATTCATATACCCGGTGGATTTTATCGTCTTGGAAACTGAACCTGTTGTGAATAATTATAAACTAATTCTTGTAATTTTAGGTTGACCAAAATTCATATACCCTATGGATTTTTTTTATAAATATACACTTCCTACTACCTTAAATATTATTCCTAATAAATCAAAAGAACTAAATGCTACAAAAATTTTAACTTACAACCCACTAGTATGTGTCATAGTGTGTGTGTGAAGAATAATTTAATAATACCTGTTAAATGAGTAAACAATCAAATGACTTAATAACCAAGTGGAGAGTTCACGAATTTGAGTAATTCAAAGAAAAGGGAACAAAAATAATTTACTATGAATTTCAAAATCAAAATATAATACAACACGACTATTAGGATGCGTCTCAAAAGTTGTGACTCTTTACACAGCCAAAAACGGCGCCAAAAACTCTTTGCAAAGTTCCCCAGCGACGGCGCCAAAAACTTGACACAACTTAAAAGTAATTTTTAACTCCCAAGTATAAGAATGTCTTGTTGTATTATAGTTCGGTGAGTCCGAGGATGATCCAAAGAGAAAAGATTTAATTTGTTTATTTTATTTTATCTAAAAATTGAAAATAAAATTAAATATAAACAACTTAATTTAAATAAAACTATGAAATTGAATTTGTTAGGGTTATGGATCCACTCTTAGTAGTAAATAAAACTTAATAAATTCTTTTTGCCATTTTTTTAGATTTACTGCCCAAAAGATTAATTATATAAATTATTATTATTTTCCCTTTAATTTTATGATGGATTAAGTATTTATTGTGCCAAAATTTAATTTGTCTACAATAAGTCAAAATACCATTTTACCATACCTTATATTAAGATATTAAGAATTTATTGTGCCAAACTCCCTTGTTTGTCTACAATAAATCAAAATTTCAAAATATAAAATATGTATAAAATTAAATAGAAAATAATTTAATTTATAAAATTAAAAATAGAATTTGATTAAATCATATTTATTTCCTAAGAGTTTCACCTTAATCATATTTATTTCCTAAGAGTTTCACCTTACCCTAACTATTATTATTTAGTTAAGCATAATTGAAATAAAAAGAATTATTAAAATTAAATTACTTATAATTAAAAGTAATAAAAACAACTAAAATTGAAAATAAAACTAAATTTATTTATAAAAATAATTATACAAAATATTAAAAACACACTTGAAAATCAAGATTACTGAGAGATGGAGAGAAATTAAGAAGAAGAGAGATTTAGAGAGATAATTAAAAACATAAAAATAAGGCTCTATTTATAGAAAAATAAATTGATAATCCAGTGTTTTGTGATCCATCAACATAGTAAATAGTAAATGAAGAGTCTTTGATGCCCAAGGAGCAACTTGCTCCTAGTATAGGTCACTTACTTTTCTCCCTAGTTTCTAGAAAAAAGCAGTATGTTACATGAATCAAACCTTTATATATATATAATTAATACATAACATTTGGATTCTTTGTCCTTTATCTGTCTTTAATTAATAAGGACACAGTGATTAGTGTGCGTGTTAATATTTATTTAATTCAGTTGCCGCGTGAGAATTGCATTTGCATGAGAATGAATATTATCAAAATGCATATATAGAAATTGTTGTTAATTACTTGCAAGGACTTAGCTAAATGACTGTCAAACAATTTTATTTGACTGGCTATCAAAGTTCAAATCCTAAAAAAGCATAAGATTAAAATAGTAATTGGAGTATTGTCCATCTCTCTATCTTTAAGGGAAAAAAACGTTGTTGATTAATATAATACATATGTGTGTAGCACTTGAGTTTGCTTTTGACCTTACTTCTACGAAGTAACCCTTGATGAAGATTCCAAGTCTGATAGGCTACTTCTAATAATGACAATACGTACGTTGTTCTCTACTGATTTGTTTTGGTGTTTTCATTGTGAAAAAACAGAATAGATAATTAAATCCTTTTTCTTTCATTATATTTCGGTTCTTACAAGAACATTTGTGAGAGTTTTATCTTCCCTTTTTGTGAGAGTTTATTGATAAACATTATTTATACATACATACATACATACATATATATATATATATATAGGACAAAAAAAAGTCACCTTCAAAGTTTACTTAAACAGTTACATAGATCCTTTGGTTTTATTAATGGTCACACAAACTCTTTTTTTAACAACTATATCCTTTGATTATAACACCCAAAAAATGACTTTAAATAAAATTCTATAATAAACACTTATCTAATATTAAAATATATAATCTAACATATAAAATAATATAAATTTTTTAAATTATTTGAGTGTTAAAATTTTGTTAATTTATTAATCTATCAAATACCCTTCAATATTTTATTAGTCTATTTTAAGATTAATAATATTAAAATAATTGGATTTCGAAATTCAAAATAACAATAAAAATCTATATTTTATATTTTATATTTATAATATTTATATATATGTTTTTAAATAATGTCTACATTAGCATATAAATTTTAAAGCTTTTGGAATAATGTACTTAACTATTAATAAAATATGTCATATCCATAATAACTTAATTTTAAAATTGATTTGTATACAAATAAAGTATTAAAATAAATACAATTAATGAAATAATATATATATATATATATATATTATTTCATTAATTGTATTTATTTTAATATTTTATTTGTATTTATTATAAAATAGGATTATAATCAAAGGGTACAATAGTAAAAAAGTAGTCTGGATGATCATTTCTAAAACTAAATAAGTCTATATGACAATATAAACAAACCTTAAAGGTGTGGATAGCTTTTTCGTACTTTTTTAACTGTTTTATTCTTTAGTATTATGATGTCACAATGGCCTAAGCTACGGTCCATTAGCACGGAGTCACTGACTGTACATCACACTGTCTCCATTGTTAGATTTCATGAACGGTTATGATTAATTTGATTTTTGTCACAGGTAATTAAAAATTATCCAGTAGAATTTTAAATGTTTACAATCTAATGCCTGACTTTCATCCACATAATCTCTTTGAAGACACATGCTCTCTCTACAAAATTCACACAAATCCCCTCACTTATAGTTGTTTTATCTCTCTCTCAAAATATTAGTGTTTTGGGATTTCTTAGTTAACTCCAGGGGTTTTCTCCTACATATTTGTTGGGAAAATATGCTCTTTAAAAGCATATGTGTTTATTTAATTGTAATAAATAATTTTTCTGATTAATAAAATAAATGAGGTATTTTATTCAAATAACTTAATTGCATTAATATTTGTATTAAAGTCCATTTAATCATATTATATGTATTTATGTGATCATCATGTTGATTCACAGAAGACATAAATACAAGTTATCTTATGATTAAATAAATGTAGTTCGCAGTTGATAAATAAAGTTGGGCACTTTATTTAGGTATAGACTGTAATAAATTCATTGAATGATTTGTCTTAATCATGTATGAATTTATTGATGTAGTACGACTACATTGAACAAGATCACATATGAGATTTAATTAACCTTGTAATAACAGTCAGACTTATTAAATCTCATAGGCATTGATTTTACTGTCATCTTAATCTTGAGTTAATTATGATTTCATGATTGTAATTGTTATTCCATTTGAGTTACCAATGGGCATGACACATACTTGTAGTCTAGATTACCCGGTATCGTGGTGGGAGCATTTATGAGTATTGGAGTTATAGATTAACAATATAGAATTTGTACAACACATCTCTTGATGGGTTTTCGGCACTTGATCATAGAATTCTCTGGCCAGAGTGTGTCAACATATTTAGTATGTTGAAAATGATCATTAAAGAAAACCAGTAAGGATCAAGGAATAAGATGTTATTAAATTGATTGGACAATTGAGATATCAATTTAATTAACGATGTGGTACAAAAGATTATGCAGTAAAGAAATCAATGTGGCTTGGGATGAATTATTATTCGAGCATACAATTATAGAAGTCAGTTCCAATCTTTTAGTGGAGTAGATTTGGAATTAAATAATTGGGCTGGTTTAATTACAGGCCTAATTATTGTAGCCACTATTGTATGTTCCCAAATGATCCCCGGGTTAGCTCATTTAATTGATTGCACCACTACTGGACTAATAAGTAAGATAACTAGCTATTTGGGTCAAAAGCCTAAATATATCATTTAGTGGGAGTCTCCATTTAATTAACTTTTGTGTAAGGGGCCTTACGTTATTTTACAAGGTGGGTCCCCTATAGAAAAAGTAAATAACGTGAGTTTTGTTTTTTTTGATTTTTGGAGCCTAGGGTTTTCACTAAAGGGTGATATAAAAGACTTATTTTTCTCTAAAGAAAATATAGAAGTCACTTTATACAGATCAGAGAAAAATTTTTTTCTCTCTATTGTTGAGAGAAAAATTTTTTCGTGCTAGTTGCTTTGGTAGTGATAAAGACGCCTACACGTCAAGTGCAGATCGAACTTGAGTCATAACCTGGAAGATCATTGGTGACAGTTCGTGATCTAACAAGCATGGTGGTGACGGATCGTGATCTAACAGGAGTGGTAGTGGCGGATCGTGATCTAGGAGCCTAAATCACTTCAACAGAAAAAGTCCAATCGGATTTTCAAGGTACGATTTCTAGATTACAAATTCTTATATATTATATGAGAGCAATCTTCAAAAGGTTTTATAAAAATATTAAAAACTTAATTTTTCCCCAACAATTGGTATCAGAGCCTCCTCATATTAATATATAAGAATTTCGTATGAAATTAATATTGAAATTTATGTATTAGAGTGGCACAATTTATTCATGAAATACAAGTGTGCAACCCAAGAGGGGGGGTGAATTGGATTTTTAAAAATTATCCTAGTCAAACCACACAACAATTCAATCTAATGCCTTAATCAATTCGAAAACAATAAATTCAATGAAACACAATATTAAAAGAGTAAGGGAAGAGAAAACGAACACAAGGATTTTTACGTGGTTCGGCTATCCCCGCCTACGTCCACGCCTCCAAGCTCACCTGCTTGAGGATTTCACTATCCAAGCCTTTCCAAGGCTTCAACGATTACAATTGACTTCGAGGTGTCAATAAACCTTTACAACAAGAGATTATATCTCCAATCTCTTTACCCCAAGTGTTTCCCACACTTGTGCTCTCACAATTTGATGAGAAATGATAAATACAACAATGAATCTCTCTTTAAGAGTGGATATACAAATTGAAGAACAAAGATGATTTAAAGAATGATGATTCACGAAGTTGAAGCTCAATATATGTTGTGTGCACTTGTTCTTTCTTGTTGGAGATTGTTGGAGAGCTTCAAAATGAGTTGGATTTGAGTTTTTATAGTTTGAGCTCGAAAACTATCCGTTACTCACATTTTGGTCGTAACCGGATTACCGGTTATGGACATCCGGAATTCCGCTTAATGTTACCGTTACAGCCACAAATTTGAATTTCTGAACATCCGGATTTCCGCTTTGTCACATCCGGATTTCCGCTTACGCTCAGTAGCTTACTGCCCAACAACCGGATTTCCGTTTGTCAAGATCCGGAATTCCGCTTTTAATTCGGATAGATTCTGCCTCGAATCCGGACTTCCGTTTATCAGAAACCGGATTTCCGCTTGCTACAGTAAATGCTACAGTGAATATTTTCTCAAATTTATAGTTTGACCCCAAAACTTTATAAAACTATAATTTGGCCCAAAACGTTATGAAAGTTTACAAAAAGGTCCAATTTCAGAACTTTAAAATAATGCTTTGTCAATCCCATAACTTTCTGAAATTATGACTTTGCCCAAACTTTGTGAAATTATAGAATGGCCCAAAAATATTTAAATAGTTTCAAATAGGTCCAAGTCCGAAATTTAGAAAACTACTTATTTATTACAAAGTTTTCAAAATTCTTTCAATTAAACCATAAACTTTGAAAAACAACCAATTTCATAAAATCATTTTTCCATTAAATATGAAACATTTATAATATGAAAATAATGATTTATTTAAAAAGAATATTAAATAATTTGAGCTTAAAAAATTAATCATTTTTAATCTTGTTTGTTATCATCAAAATCAATATTATGTTAACATATATGTTAACAATCTCCCCCTTTTTGATGATGACAAACATTTCATGTATTTAAACAATCATTTTTCATAAAATCATTTTTTCATTAAATATAAAACATTTATAATGTGAAAATAATGATTTATTTAAAATATATAAAAAATAATTTGATCTTAAAAAATTAATCATTCTTAATCTTGTTTGTTATCATCAAAATCAATATTATGAAAACATTTATGTTAACAATCTCCCCCTTTTTTATGATGACAAACATTTCATGTATTTAAAGAATGATTCCACAAATATAGTCTTCTTTTACAATTTGCCAATTAGCTAAATTAATGATTTAAATACATAGATTTTTCTCCCCCTCATCATCAAAAAGAAAAACTCAATTGGCAAAAAAAAATAGCAAATTTTTTTTTTTTATAAAATTGAAAACATGTATTCTTCTCCCCCTTCATCATAAAAGAGAAAATGTAAAGGAAAAGAATAAGAGTAGGAAATTTGTTACCCATGTTGTTTGAATAGAAATTTCGACAAAATCTCCCGCTAACCACAAGCATCACCTCAATTACAAGATTAGTAATATCAAATCCCAATTA
>NW_006262339.1:29663356-29793165 GCF_000493195.1 Citrus x clementina | reverse complement strand
GAGGATCCAGAAGATAGCAAGAGAGAATCGGCTTGCCGGTTTGCCACAATGCAGCTCGAATTCGGAATTCCGAATTGACAGAACCGGAAATCCGGTTTGGTCCAGCAAGCGTTCCTTGCGAATCCGGCTTTCCGGTTTTGCTAACCGGTAGTCCGATTTGAGGCAGAAAGTAACGTACAAGCTATATACCATTGGAAAGATAATTAAGTTAGCTTTCCAATAAATTTTACAGAGCTTGATTTAGAGTTCTCTAGAAGAAGTTATGACCAATTCATTACAACATGTGCAGACTTGATTTGGAGTGCTTATAAGCATTCAAAAATAAAATGCAGAAAGGTCAAATTCGGAATAAAAACTGTATTGATTGAGCCAGAATTAATGTACAAGATATATACCGTTGGAAAGATAATTAAGTTAGCTTTCCAATAAATTTTACAGAGCTGGATTTGGAGTTCTCTAGAAGGAGTTATGACCAATTTATTACAACTTGTGCAGACTAGAGATTTTCACAATAATTAAACATATAAACATTCAAAAGTGAATAAATTAAATGCACCACTTAACTATCATGCTTAAACACTTCATAAACATTAACATCAAATAAATCCATCATGATAAATCGCTCAATATTACACACAATGATAATTCCATCATGTAAACATACAAGCATACTTTCGCAATTTCATTTATCATGATTCATTCAACAAAATTAATATGGCAAGAATTGTTACCAAAACAATTAAATTATCTTGCCTCATTTTTTTCTCCTAGATCATGCTCAAATAATTATCCTCACAAGCTTTCATCAAGGAACTTCTCCACAATTCCTTGATTGTGGTACCTACAAAACAAATTCAAGTTGTACCCTTTGGTACCCAAATACTCTTGGGTCCTTGAATGTTAGATTTAGTTTCTTTTGGAACCCAAATACATTTGACGCCATAATACACATTTCTTTTAATTGGACATCTATTCTTCATGTGACCATCTTGATTACAATAATGACATACAATTTGATTGTTAATGGATGTATTCTTCACAAAATAACTCTTGTAAAATTTTTGTTTCAAATTTGGTTTGTAACCAATGCCACTTTTGTCAAATACGCATTTTTGTGAATTTAGCAAATTGTCCAACATCTTTTGCCCATTTGTAAATTTTAACACAATTTGATTTAACTCATCACTCTTCTTTCTAAGCACTTCATTTTCTTTTATTAATTCATCACCATATGATTTCTCATGCTCATATGAAGTACTTTGTTTACATGTGAATGATGCAATTCTATCATGTAACATTTCATTATCTAATTCCAATTTTTTGATCTTTTCATTTAATGAAACATTGGATTTTTGCAAGGCATCTTTTTCATTTTTCAAGTCATTTGCATGTGATTCTAGATGCTTGTGTGAAGTGCTAGATTTCTCATTTAATAATGCAACTCTATCATGCAATGTTTTATTTTCTAATTCTAGGCATGTGATCTTTGCACTAAATGATTCATTTTCATTCTTAAGCTCTATCATCTTCTTTTTAAGACATATATTCTTTTTACCAATCTTCATTAACTCATCATGCAAATCCTTAAAAGCATAATGTAATTCATCATATGTAGGAAGATCATTTACCTCTTCAAGTTCATCATCCGAGTCATCTCCAATTGCCATAAATGCCAAATTTGACACTTCATGAAATTCCTCCTCGCTCGTAGTCTCCTCATACACAATTTCAAGTTTTCTCCAAATTTCATAAGCATTAGAACAATTTGAAACTCTATGAAATTCATTTTTATCTAAGGCACAAAATAAAGCATTCATAGCCTTGGAATTTAAAGACATATTTTTCTTATCCAGTTCACTTAAAACATTCTTCCTAGGAATGAATGAACCATCACAAACTATTTCCCATAGTTCATAATCTAAGGCTTGTAAAAACACTCTCATCCTAATTTTCCAATAAGGATAATCATTACCATCAAAGAATGGAGGTCTAGTGGTGGATTGGCCTTCCATGAAAGTTGAACTAATTTGGGTTGCTATTGATCTTTAACTCTAGACGGTTAAGTCTACACAAGAGCACCTTGCTCTGATACCAAATGAAATACAAGTGTGCAACCCAAGAGGGGGGGTGAATTGGATTTTTAAAAATTATCCTAGTCAAACCACACAACAATTCAATCTAATGCCTTAATCAATTCGAAAACAATAAATTCAATGAAACACAATATTAAAAGAGTAAGGGAAGAGAAAACGAACACAAGGATTTTTACGTGGTTCGGCTATCCCCGCCTACGTCCACGCCTCCAAGCTCACCTGCTTGAGGATTTCACTATCCAAGCCTTTCCAAGGCTTCAACGATTACAATTGACTTCGAGGTGTCAATAAACCTTTACAACAAGAGATTATATCTCCAATCTCTTTACCCCAAGTGTTTCCCACACTTGTGCTCTCACAATTTGATGAGAAATGATAAATACAACAATGAATCTCTCTTTAAGAGTGGATATACAAATTGAAGAACAAAGATGATTTAAAGAATGATGATTCACGAAGTTGAAGCTCAATATATGTTGTGTGCACTTGTTCTTTCTTGTTGGAGATTGTTGGAGAGCTTCAAAATGAGTTGGATTTGAGTTTTTATAGTTTGAGCTCGAAAACTATCCGTTACTCACATTTTGGTCGTAACCGGATTACCGGTCATGGACATCCGGAATTCCGCTTAATGTTACCGTTACAGCCACAAATTTGAATTTCTGAACATCCGGATTTCCGCTTTGTCACATCCGGATTTCCGCTTACGCTCAGTAGCTTACTGCCCAACAACCGGATTTCCGTTTGTCAAGATCCGGAATTCCGCTTTTAATTCGGATAGATTCTGCCTCGAATCCGGACTTCCGTTTATCAGAAACCGGATTTCCGCTTGCTACAGTAAATGCTACAGTGAATATTTTCTCAAATTTATAGTTTGACCCCAAAACTTTATAAAACTATAATTTGGCCCAAAATGTTATGAAAGTTTGCAGAAAGGTCCAATTTCAGAACTTTAAAATAATGCTTTGTCAATCCCACAACTTTTTGAAATTATGACTTTGCCCAAACTTTGTGAAATTATAGAATGGCCCAAAAACATTTAAATAGTTTCAAATAGGTCCAAGTCCGAAATTTAGAAAACTACTTATTTATTTCAAAGTTTTCAAAATTCTTTCAATTAAACCATAAACTTTGAAAAACAACCAATTTCATAAAATCATTTTTCCATTAAATATGAAACATTTATAATATGAAAATAATGATTTATTTAAAAAGAATATTAAATAATTTGAGCTTAAAAAATTAATCATTTTTAATCTTGTTTGTTATCATCAAAATCAATATTATGTTAACATATATGTTAACAATTCAGATATATATTATTTGTTTAATATATGAATAAAGCATGTTTTGGTTTGTCTTAATTCATGGTCAGATTTTCTACTATTTTTTTCATTTGGATCTGTAACAAGAGGGGTGGTTTTTCATCACCATGTTTCCCTCTTGATTTATTTTACCATTATAGAATTTTTGTAAGCCAAAATTGGCATCGAAAATTTGTAAATCGCTGGAAATTTCACCCGCTGCAATCGCAAAACAATAGCACGCACTATAGACAACAATGAGGCCGGTAGCGAACGCGCACACGAAGCCAGCTGTTTGCGCGTTCGAGTCCAGCAGCGCGCGCGCGACTAGCTTCTCGCGCGGCTTTGGTGCGTTTCCGGCAAAGTGGCAGCGGTTGGTTTGGCGTCGGAGATCGGAGGCAACAGTGAACAACGGCTGCCCGTTTGTGGAGATGGTGGCTGGGGAAGAAGAAAGAAAGAAAAATATGGATTTAGGGTTTCATGGCTTTTATCATGGAGGTCCCTATGGTTTCGTAATTTTTCATTTGGGCAGTTCAGTTTTAATGTTTTGCATTTAAGTCTAAAAACAGTTTTGGGCTTAAAGAATCCTAGATTTAGGCCCAATTGAAATTTGGGCTTAATAGATTAAAATGCATAGATAAAATTGAACACATTAAATTTATTTTTGATCCAAAAGTTTTATTTTAATAAAAAATTTTAATTATTTATTTATTTCCTTCCAAAAATTAAATTTGGACCAATTATAAATTTAAAAGCTCAATTTCCCCTAGTCCATTAACAAAAACAAGATTATGGAAGATGGACATTGACAAGAAGCCTAATGAAGATTAGGCTTATGGTTAATGTATTTTTCATTATTAGGAAAGCCATGAATTAAGATTATTTAATTATTTTTCTATATGTTATGTTTTGGATGATAACATGCCATGATAACATGTCATATAGAATAGGTAGTGCCACTCTATGCATAATGATACATGTCATTCATTAATTATGAATTTCATTATATTGTTTGAAATTTGCCTATACTCAATAATATTGGATATCATCTAGATAATATTATAGGAAGCATGCAATTAACAATATGTATGTTTTAAAAAGGAAAAATCAATTTTAAAATATTGAGTGGGAGAGGGAAAATTCAAAATAATTTTTCCCACGGGCTCCATTGTTAGTTCAATAATAAAATTATATATATACCTCGACTTCATGATACGGTGATGCTCCCTACGGAGGGTATATATATTAGATATTTTATTTGATGAACTTTTTCAAAGATAAAATTGAAATATTTTTTCAATCAATTGTTCGTCCCAACGATGACTATTGATATGAAAAATACGTAGATTGGAATAATGGTTATACACTCAACTAAAATTTGTTATTAACTCTGTTAACAAATTTAGGCCCAAAAAGATAACGATAATTATTTATCATGTCTCTACATGAAAGTAAATAATCTAATGGATAATCGGGTCTAGTAAGTGTAGACATGACTTCCCCAACGGATAGCTTGTCAAAGCGGTACTAGATTATTGTTACAATAAATTAAAATGCATTTATGATTTTTTGTATTTTTGTCATTTATTGTGAATTTTGTTTCAAAGTATTTATGCATGTGTATTTTGTTTTTTTTCAGAAAATGTCTTCCATCAACCCATTATTATTTATCCTCGTTAAAAATGAACTCACTGGCGAAAATTATTTAGATTGGAAACACAATCTATTTAATATTCTCACTGCTAAGGGAAGCAAATATGTGTTCACCCAGCCTTGCCCTCCTGAACCATCGTTATACGATTATAGAAATCAGAGGGAGCCTTATGAGAAATGGTGCGAAGCTAACAAAATGGCTAAGCGCTATATATTGGCTTCGATTTCTGTGGAACTGCATAAGAAACATCGGAGCATGGAAACAGCCATTGAAATTATGGCTAGTTTTCATCAGATGTTTGGGCAAAATACCCATTTTGCCAGATAAGTATTGCGGATACTAAGATGGAAGAGGGTACAAAAGTTCGTAATCATGTCCTCAAAATGATGGACTATTTGAATGAGGTAGAGATTCATGGTGTTCAAATCAATGATAAATCAAAGATTAACATGGTGATTGAATCTTTACCTGATACATTCAAAGAGTTTAAGGTCAGCTATATCTTAAACAATAAAGATATGACCTTAATTGAATTAATGCACGAACTACATGCTATAGAAGAATTTTATCATAGCAGAAAACTTCCTGAAAAAGGATTCTCTTCAAGGCTTAAGTCGAAAGACAAGAATGAGCAAGCAAGAGTTGGGATCGGCAAACTGTCCATTAAAAGAAGTGGCAAGCCAAAAGGCAAGTGTTACAAATGTGGACAGAAGGGTCACTGGAAGAAAGATTGTCCTAAGATTATTAAAATCAGGTATAGGAAATCTTTAAGCTTCCTAATTAGTTCAGATTTCTATTGATTCATACAATAATGAATTTTGAGATAACTAATCTTATTTGTAATTCATTTATTTGGTTTTTAGGAAACCAAGATATTAAGTAAAGAAAGCTTCAAACAGCAGTTGAGGACATGATAGTTTATATCAATTGAAAGACTAGATCAGTTTTACAAGACTTTAGTTTTGATATTTGTCTTTATTTTTCCAAATATTAGAGGAATTTAATTTCGGTGGCTTGTTTTAATAAACAGGAGTACACTGTTATTTTTGGATCCTCTGTTTATTACTTATTTTGGTTATTTATAAAGACAATTTATATCATAGAAGTAAATTGATCTATTCAAAGTAAGATATAATGATAAAAAGTATATGCATTTATCTAAGAAAAGAAATGTTTCTTCTAACCAAAAATCACCTCTGATATTTATGCTTAAGTCATATAAACTATAATAAGATTTTAAGAAAATGATTAATGATAGACTTGTTGGCCTATTAAGATCGATCATTGTAACTCTATAAATCTTATTTAGAAAAGTAACATGACAAGAATGCTCTTTTTGAGCTAAAAGCATAACATTGTATTTGATGATTTAGCGCATACAAATGTATACGGACTAATCAGTTTACATGTTATAAGAGGTTATGAGAATTCTATCAATCTTGTTGATGAATATTCATTTTAATTTATGTTTGTCTAAATGCGTCATGATTCCATTGCTTTTGAAATTCAAAAGAGTACGTGGATAAGACAGAAGCAATTAGACAGGAACATAAAAGAACTTCGATATGATCAAAACAAAGAATGTCTCTATGGAGAACTCGAAGCACTATTTGGTTGTCAATGAACACTATATTACAATAGTGTAATTAAATGGAGAAACAAGATTCTTTTGGATAAGACAAGATATATACTAAGTGGTTTATCATTTACCTTTTTGATTCCAGATACTAGTATTTGAAACTACAAAGTGTATTGAACTTAGTTTCATCTATCTCGGTGTTTACTACTCCAAGAAATTATGGAAAAGTCACAAACATGGTTTGAGACACATTCGTATTTGGAGTTTACTAGTATTTCTACTAGAATCAGAGATAGAGAAGATGGATTCGTGTTCAGAAGCTTGCATGTTTTAGGTATCTTAAAGGAATAAGAGAAAGTCTGAATTATAGTCCTTAAGATAGGAATGTATTTATAGAAATATTCTTTACTTTCTTTGAGGAAGACTATATAATGACTTATAACCTAAGAGTAAGGTAAAACTAGAGAAATAAAAGAGATCAGGTTAATGCTCAGCTTTCAACATCTGTTATAGAACAGGAAGAACAGCAACAACCAGCTGATCAGCACAGGATTATCCTTGAACAACCATCACTTTTAGAACCTCGTCGTAGTGGGAGGGTAACTAGGTTACTTGCGAAATACATGTTTTTGGGAGAAACCTATATGGCTATCTCAGATGAACATGTACAAGATCTCATTAGTTACAACGAAGCTATAATAGATAGAGATGTTGAATTTTGGAAAAAGGCCATGAATCAAGAAATGGAATCTATGTATTCCAATAAAGTCTGGGAACTTGTAGTGGCACCAAATGGGGTAAAACCTATAGGGTGCAAGTGGATCTACAAGAGAAAAAGAGGAGTAGACGGAAGGGTGGAAAAATTTAAAGCAAGATTAGCAGCCGAAGGGTTTACTCAGAAAGAATGAATCAATTATGAGGAAACCGTTTCTCCGATTGCTATGCTTAAATCCATCAAGATTCTGCTCTCCATTACTGCAGTGCTAGATTATGAAATTTGGCAAATAGATGTCAAGACTGCCTTTCTTAACGGGCATCTTGAAGAAAACATCTACATGCAGCAACCAGATGGATTTATACAAAAAGGCCAAAAATACATGGTATGTAAGTTACAGAGATCCATTTATGGATTGAAGCAAGCATCCCGGTCATGGAACATCAGATTTGATCAAGCGATTAAATCGTTTGGATTCATTCAGAACATTGATGAACCATGTGTGTACAAGAAAATTCAGGGAAATTTGTAGCCTTCCTAGTTCTTTGTGTAGACAATATTCTTCTGATTGGAAACGATATAGGAGTATTGGCTACAATAAAGATTTGGTTAGCAAAACAATTTGATATGAAAGACCTGGGAGAGACAAGTTATATTCTTGGTATCAAGTTACTACGAGACCGGAAGAATAAAACTTTAGCCTTGTCTCAAGCGGTCTATATCGATAAGATATTGGCTAGATTTAGCAAGGAAAATTCCAAGATTGGTTTATTACCATTCAGACATGGAATTATATTCTCTAAGGATCAATCACCTAAAACATCTGAAGAGATAGAGAGAATGAGACGAGTTTCCTATGCAGATGTTGTGGGAAGTCTCATGTATGTCATGCTTTGCACTAGGCCAGACATCTGTTTTGCGGTAGGGATGGTTAGCAGATATCAATTTAATCCTGGACCTCAATACTGGACTGCAGTCAAGCATATAATGAAGTATCTAAAAAGAACTAAAAATTATATGCTTGTGTATCCTGGTGATAAACTCATTCCAGTGGGTTATACTGATTCTGACTTTATGTCTGATAAGGATTCCAGAAAATCAACTTCCGGCTATGTGTTTTCATTGGGAAGTGGAGCTATTAGTTGGATGAGTGTGAAACAATATTGTATCATAGACTCAACAATTAAAGCTGAATATGTGGCTACATCTGAAGCTGCGAAAGAAGCTATATGGCTCCGCAAGTTCCTACGAAATCTTGAGGTGGTACCTGTTGTAACTGCACCCCTTAAACTATTTTGTGATAATGGTGGTGCGGTAGCTCAATCTAAGGAACCAAGGAACTACAAGAAACAAAACATATTGCAAGAAAGTATCGTCTTATAAGGGAATAGTGTAGAAATGTTATATGACAGTACCCCAAATGGCATTAGATGCTAAATGGCAGATCTTATTACAATGGCCATTAGTGGGAAACCTTTATAACCTGCACTTAGAGCCCTAGAGCTTGTGCATTAGGCCAGATATGCTTTGAGAGCTAGTGGGAGATTGTTGGGAAAATATGTTCTTTAAAAGCATATGTGTTTATTTAATTGTAATAAACAATTTTTCTGATTAATAAAATAAATAAGGTATTTTATGCAAATAACTTAATTGCATTAATATATGTATTAAAGTCCATTTAATCATATTATATGTATTTATGTGATCACCATGTGGATTCACAGAAGACATAAATACAAGTTATCTTATGATTAAACAAATTTAGTTCGCAGTTGATAAATAAAGTTGGGCACTTTATTTAGGTATAGACTGTAATAAATTCATTGAATGATTTGTCTTAATCATGTATGAATTTATTGATGTAGTACGACTACATTGAACAGGATCACATATGAGATTTAATTAACCTTGTAATAACTGTCAGACTTATTAAATCTCATAGGCGTTGATTTTACTGTAATCTTAATCTTGAGTTAATTATGAGTTCATGATTGTAATTGTTATTCCATTTGAGTTACCAATGGGCACGGCACATCCTTATGGTCAAGATTACCCGGTATCTTGGTGAGAGCAATTATGAGTATTGGAGTTATAGATTAACAATATAGAATTTGTACAACACATCTCTTGATGGGTTTTCGGCACTTGATCATAGAATTCTCTGGCCAGAGTGTGTCAACATATTTAGTATGTTGAAAATGATCATTAGAGAAAACCAGTAAAGATCAAGGAATAAGATGTTATTAAATTGATTGGACAGTTGAGATATCAATTTAATTAACGATGTGGTACAAAGGATTGTGCAGTAAAGAAATCAATGTGGCTTGGGACGAATTATTATTCGAGCATACAATTATGGAAGTCAGTTCCAATCTTTTAGTGGAGTAGATTTGGAATTAAATAATTGGGCTAGTTTAATTACAGGCCTAATTATTGTAGCCACTATTGTATGTTCCCAAATGATCCCCGGGTTAGCTCATTTAATTGATTGCACCACTACTAGACTAATAAGTAAGATAACTAGCTATTTGGGTCAAAAGTCTAAATATATCATTTAGTGGGAGGCTCCATTTAATTAGCTTTTGTGTAAGGGGCCTTACGTTATTTTACAAGGTGGGTCCCCTATAAAAAAAGTAAATAACGTGAGTTTTGTTTTTTTTTATTTTTGGAGCTTAGGGTTTTCACTAAAGGGTGATATAAAAGGCTTATTTTTCTCTAAAGAAAATATAGAAGTCACTTTATACAGATCAGAGAAAAAGATTTTTCTCTCTATTGTTGAGAGAAAAATTTTCTCGTGCTAGTTGCTTTGGTAGTAATAAAGGCGCCCACACGTCAAGTGCAGATCGAACTTGAGTCATAACCTGGAAGATCATTGGTGACAGTTCGTGATCTAACAAGCGTGGTGGTGACGGATCGTGATCTAACAGGAGTGATGGTGGCGGATCGTGATCTAGGAGCCTAAATCACTTCAACGGAAAAAGTCCAATCGGATTTTCAAAGTACGATTTCTAGATTACAAATTCTTATATATTATATGAGAGCAATTTTCAAAAGGTTTTATAAAAAAATTAAAAACCTAAATTTTCCCCAACAATATTTGGGGTTTGTGTAGTACTCCGGGTTATTTCTTGTAAAACTTGGAGTTTCAAACATTGAAACTTGGGGTTTCTTCATTACCCCCAGTTTTTTTTTTGGTGGGGGGGGGGGGGGGGGTACATATTCGGGGTTTGCGTACTCCGAGTTATTTCTTATAAAAATTGGAGATTTGTACATTGAAGCTTAGGATTTTTTCGTTAACTTCGGTGTTTTTCTCGTACATATTCGGGGTTTGTGTACTTCGGATTTTTTCTTGTAAGACTTTAGAGATTTGTACATTCAAACTGGGAGTCTGAAATTTATAGTGGGAACAGCATCGTTATTTTTGGGCTTTGTATGTTTACTCCCGTGTTTGATCTTGTTCTCGTTGATATTGGGGTTGATGCTATTCTTATAAAACTTGGGACTTCACTCGTCATTGTCGAAACAATAACGTTGTAACCGGAGGTTTGATATGAGCTTTCATAAAACCTTCTACAGAAAGTAAATGAAAACAAAATAGTTGATATGATTCTCATGTGGTGGGACGATGGTCCGATGGGATGGACCGTAGCTAAACCCAGTGACAATATGAAGAAATTTTGCAAATACAAAGAGTACAGTGGTCTCTTACTGCTCCAATAGGGTTTCTATATAAATTTAGTAAACAATATGATTGAATCTGATGTTTAAAAAGAACATAATGTTTGCATAATATATAAATATTTTTCAAGAATGCATAATAAATAATTAGACCAACCCAACAAAGAATGTTAGAAATCAAGGTGCCTGTGGATTTCAATTCTTCCCTACCTCTTCAGAATTTAAACTCAGTGACCCCCTAGCAGCGATTTCAGTTCCCGTTACCATAAAATAGAATCACTGTAACTTGGAAGACGATCAGGTAAGGCAAACATCAAATCCAGCCGCATATTTTTTAACCACCAGAGGCCAATGGGAGCTGGGCGGTAACAGGCTCAGGATCTGTCGTGCACATTGTTTCTTCATGTTCCTCTCAACAAATGTCTAAGCAGGTGGAAAAAAAAAAAAAGGCTTAGGCGAATTATATCATACTTGTCCAAGAAAGTTAAGTTTTGTTCAGGAATTTGTTCGAACAGTATGCATGCACTCAACAAGTCAAAGTTGAAAAACCTTCAACGCACTTCGTAGTTTCTAACAACAAATTGTCCGAACAGATCCGTCCATCAATTTGCAAATTGACTCACTTGAATATCTATCCTTGTTGGACAACAATTTGAGCGGAACCATTCCACCATAGACTTTAGCACTCGGCTGATTATTCTGCAGTTGAAGAACAATAACGTTAAAGATCGCATCCTGGATACTTTTGTAAACAGAAGTTGTTTAACGAGTCTTGATCTCAATAGCAATAAGTAGGAGGGCAATTACGAAAATCTTTAGCTATTTGTACTGAGCTGGAAAAGGGATCAGGAGTTCAATTTATAGGTGATACTACTACGACGATTCTGTGACGGTGGCAATGAAAAGGAGAGATGTTCTAATGTACAAGATCTTGATCATATATAGAGCTATGGACATTTCCAGCAATCACTTCCACGGAGAGATTCCAAACATACTTAGGGTGTGTTTAGAATTAAGATTAGACAGCTGTAGCTTAAAAATTACATTATTAAAATGTTTTGTAAACGCTAACAGCTGTAAGTTGGAAAATATGTTAATACGATTTTTTACTTGTAAAATAGAAAATCTATTATATCTTTAATAATTTAATAATTTTGTCAAAATTATTATTTAAAATTTATATTTATTACATATTACTAATTTTTGTTTCATAGATATGATTTTTTTTTTCTACAGCAGCTATATCTTAAAAATTACAGTACTTCAATCTCAAAAAAGACCTTAATTAGAAACTTTAAATCAATCGAAGTGTTCAATCGTTAAAAAAAAAATCCTCCAATCCTTAATTCAATTATCTCATTCAGATATATGTATGTATAAGTTAAGCTAATATGGACCTTCACAATTGCAATGTGCAAAAGTCTCCAAACTATGAGCATTGAGAGCTAATGGGAGATTGTTGGAAAAATATGCTCTTTAAAAGCATATGTGTTTATTTAATTGTAATAAACAATTTTGCTTATTAATAAAATAAATGAGGTATTTTATTCAAATATCTTAATTGCATTAATATTTGTATTAAAGTCCATTTAATCATATTATATGTATTTATGTGATCACTATGTGGATTCACAGAATACATAAATACAAGTTATCTTATGATTAAATAAATTTAGTTTGCAGTTGATAAATAAAGTTGGGCACTTTATTTAGGCATAGACTGTAATAAATTCATTAAATGATTTGTCTTAATCATGTATGAATTTATTGATGTAGTACGACTACATTGACAGGATCACATATGAGATTTAATTAACTTTGTAATAACTGTCAGACTTATTAAATCTCATAGGCGTTGATTTTACTGTAATCTTAATCTTGAGTTAATTATGATTTCATGATTGTAATTGTTATTCCATTTGAGTTACCAATGGGCACGACACATCCTTGTGGTTAAGATTACCCAGTATCTTGGTGAGAGCAATTATGAGTATTGGAGTTATAGATTAACAATATAGAATTTGTACAACACATCTCTTGATGGGTTTTCGGCACTTGATCATAGAATTCTCTGGCCAGAGTGTGTCAACATATTTAGTATGTTGAAAATGATCATTAGAGAAAACCTGTAAGGATAAAGGAATAAGATGTTATTAAATTGATTGGACTGTTGAGATATCAGTTAATTAACGATGTGGTATAAAGGATTGTGCAGTAAAGAAATCAATGTGGCTTGTGATGAATTATTATTCGAGCATACAATTATGGAAGTCAGTTCCAATCTTTTAGTGGAGTAAATTTGGAATTAAATAATTGGGCTGGTTTAATTACAGGCCTAATTATTGTAGCCACTATTGTATGTTCCCAAATGATCCCCGGGTTAGCTCATTTAATTGATTGCACCACTACTGGACTAACAAGTAAGATAACTAGCTATTTGGGTCAAAAGCCTAAATATATCATTTAGTGGGAGGCTCTATTTAATTAGCTTTTGTGTAAGGGGCCTTATTTTATTTTACAAGGTGGGTCCCCTATAGAAAAAGCAAATAACGTGGGTTTTGTTTTTTTTTTTTTATTTGGAGCCTAAGGTTTTCACTAAAGGGTGATATAAAAGGCTTATTTTTCTCTAAAGAAAAGTGAGCAGCCACTTTATACAAATCAGAGTATAAGATTTTTCTCTCTATTGTTGAGAGAAAAATTTTCTCGTGCTAGTTGCTTTGGTAGTGATAAAGGCGCCCACACGTCAAGTGCAGATCGAACCTGAGTCATAACCTGGAAGATCATTGGTGACAGTTCGTGATCTAACAAGCGTGGTGGTGACGGATCGTGATCTAAAAGGAGTGGTGGTGGCGGATCGTGATCTAGGAGCCTAAATCACTTCAACGGAAAAAGCCAACTCGGATTTTCAAGGTACGATTTCTAGAATACAAATTCTTATATATTATATGAGAGCGATCTTCAAAGGATTTAAAAAAAAAAATTTAAAAACCTGATTTTTCCCCAACACATATGCGCTAGGATTGAATGACATCCCTTCAATTTTAATTTAGTGAGTAAAACAATTTACAAAATTTTAACATAACAGACCATCAGGTAAAATTTAATCGGCCCCATTAGAGATCCAAATGAAATAGAGAAGCAGAGGCGTAAGAAGGAGAAATCAATAAGGAGACTGATTTGAATTTCTTGGAGTACAGATTTTTTGAACGATTATTTTTCGTGTAAATTGCTTTATGACTTTCTTGCAGGTTAATTGATGAGTGAGTATTTTCGCGAATACTCAATTTGTTTTATTTGAGAATGCTATATTCGGAAAAAAGAAAAAAAATGTTAAATTCAAACAAGTTTTCTCGCTTGAAGGTTTTTTATATCAATTTTTTTTTAGTAATATTTTAGACATTGTTGGAATTTATTTTTACGACAAATAGAGACAACAAAAGAGAAAAACAGTCAGCATGTGAGTATGTGACGGTGTTATATTAATAGATAATAATTTAATCCTTCCGTCCGATTCTCCACTACTTATTATTATTTTGTTTTTGGTTTCAGTAACTTCCATCTGTTGGATTTCAGTCAACAAATCCTAAAAACTGATATTGGCCGGCTGAAAGGATGCAGAAAATTGGACGGCTGAAAGGATACAGAAAATTTAACTCATGTGCGGCCATTATTTCTCGTATATACTGACTGATTATACTATTTCAAAATTCAATTTATTAGCTAAAAATTCCACATGCTCGTACTTAAAAACATATATTTACTTTAACATTAATTGATGGGTACACTTTATTGATTTTTTTTTCTTTTTTGTGCTTTGCATGCTTGCTTAATTCACACCGTTTGGACGATCATGCATTTCATGGATTTTTTTTTCTTTTTTTTTTTTGGGTCCGTTAATTGCATATCATAATTTGATGGAGATTCCAAGTCTAACAACCAACCCTTGATGGAGATTCCAAGTCTAACAAGCTACTTCTAATAATGACAATATATATGTTGTTCTCCACTTATTTGTTTTGGTGTTTTCATTGTGAAAAACAGAATAGATAATTAAATCCTTTTTCTTTCATTATATTTTGGTTCTTACAAGAACATTTGTGAGAGTTTTATCTCTCCTTTTTATGGGAGTTTATTGACAGACTTTATTTATACTGATACTCATCTTGAGTTGACAAATGCAATGTAAAAATTTATTTTTATTAGCAAGATTAGTTGTAAAGGAATATATATATACATGTATTTGGGGAAAAAAATTCACCTTCAAAGTTTGCTTAAATAATCACATAAATCCTTTGCTTTTATAAATGGTCATACAGGCTATTTTTTAACAATTATACCCTTTGATTATAACAACCCAAAAAATGACTTCAAATAACATTCTATAATAAGCACATATCTAATATTAAAATATATAATCTAACATCTAAAAAAATATAAATTTTATAAATTATTTGAATAATAAAATTTTCTTAATTTATTAATCTATCAAATATGCTGTAATATTTTATTAATCTATTTTAAGATTAACAATATTAAAATAATTGTATCTTGAAAATCAAAATAACAGTAGAAAATCTATATTTTATATTTTATATTTATAATATTTATATATTTTTTTAAATTATGTCTACATTAGCATAAATTTTAAAGTTAATTTTTGGAATAATGTATTTAAGTATTAATAAAATATGTGATATCGATAATAGCTTAATTAAAATGATTTTTATGATATGTATATGTTATTTCATTAATTATATTTGTTTTAATATTTTATTTGCATTTATTATAAAATGTTTGATTACAATCAAAGGGTATAATAGTAAAAAAGGAGTCCATATAACTATTTCTGAGACTAAATGAGTCTATATAACTATTTCAACAAACCTTAAAGGTGTGGATAGTCTTTTCCCTACTTTTTTTTTAACAGCTTTATTCTTTAGCATTATCACGTCCAATGGCCTAAGCTACAGTCCATTCGGACGGATTGTGCATCCCTATGTCTCCTTCTTTAGATTTCATGAACGGTTTTGATTAATTTGACTTTTGTTACCGGTATTACAAAGTACCCATTAGATTTTAAATGTTTACGATCTAATGGTTGACATTCATCCACATAATCTCTTCAATAATCTCTTTGAAGAGATTATGCAAATATCCACAACCCATGTACAAATCTCATCCACATACTGCTTCCATAATATATAAGTATTTTTCAAGAATGCATAAAATATAATTAGACCAACCCAACAAAGACCGTTGGAAGTCAAGTTGCCTGTGGATTTCAATTCTTCGCTAACACTTCAGAATTTAAACTCGAGTGATCCCCTAGCGGCGATTTCAGTTACCATAAAATAGAATCGCTGTAAATAGGAAGACAATCAGGTGAGTAAGGCAAACATCAAATCCAGCCGCACATTTTTTACCACCAGAAGCTGATGAGAGCTGGGGAGTAACAGGCTCAGGATCTTCGTGCACATTGTTTCATCATTTTCCTCCCAACAAATGTCTAAGCAAGTGAAAAATAAAAAATGGCTAAGTTAGGTTTTGTTCAGGAATTTGTTCAAACAATGTGCATGCACTCAACAAGTCATTACAAAGTACACAAAATCGGATCAAATCGATTTATATGAAAGAAAACTCTAACGATTCAAAAGTTATGAACACAGGTTATGAACACTCTTGTGTGTTCAACTATGGGTATTATCAATCTTCAAAGTCTCTAATATTTGACTTAGAGATAGAGAGTCAAATTGTTTTCAAATCCGGTCGTGCGGTCGTGCAGAGCTGCGACCAGGCGCCAATGCCAAGACTTAAATTTGTATTGGTGGGGACGGACGATTTGGACCAGCAGCTTTCCTGCCCCAAAAATAACTTGAGTGGCACGGTCAAGTGTGAACTGTTATCAAAGTTGAAAAACCTTTAATGCACTTCGTAGTTTCTAACAACAAATTGTCCGGACAGATCCCTCCACCAATTTGCAACTTGACTCACTTGAATATCTATCCTTTTTGGACAACAATTTGAGCGGAACCATTCCACCATGCCTTAGAGACTTCAGCACTCGGCTCATTATTCTGCACTTGAAGAATAAATAACGTTCAGGATTGCATCCCTGATACTTTTGTAAATAGAAGTTCTTTGACGAGTCTTGATCTCAATAGCAATAAGCAAGAAGGGCAATTACCAAAATCTTTGGCTAATTGTACTGAGCTGGAAGTTATCATTGGGAGGAACAACATGATAAGTGGCACATTTCCCTGCTGGTTGGTATCGCTTCCTAAGCTGAAAATTCTGGTTTTGATCAAGTAGATCCCATGTGCAATTCCAAAGTCATATTTCCCTTTCGAGATGTTCCCCACCCCCCCTCCCCGGCGCGGTAAGCTTTCAAGACCTTGGAATCATTGATTTATGACGAACAACCATTCATCATGAACTCACAGGTTTTCTGCCAAGAAAGATATTTGTAGGCATGGAAGCAATGGAGAAATGTGGAGGAAAAGGAATAAGGAGTTCAATATATAGCTGATACTACTACGACGATTCTATGACGGTGGCAATGAAAAGGAGAGATGTTCTAATGTACAAGATCTTGATCATATTTAGAGCTATGGACTTTTCCAGCAATCATTTCCACGGAGAGATTCCTAACATGCTTAATTAGGAATTTTAAATCAGTCAAAGTGTTCAATCTTTAAATAGAAGTCCTCCAATCCTTAATTCAATTATCTCATTCAGTTAAATGTATGTATAAGTTAAGCTAATATGGACCTTCACAATTGTAATGTGACGGTGCGCTATTAATAGATAATACTTATTATTATTTTGTTTTTTATTACAGTAACTTCCATCCGTTGGATTTCAGTCAACAAATCCTAAAAAATGATATTGGCCGGCCGAAAGGACCCAGAAAATTGGCCGGCTGAAAGGATACAGAAAATTTAACTCATGTGCGGCCAATATTTCTCGTATATACTCACTGATTATACTATATCAAAATTAAATTTATTAGCTAAAAATTCCACATTCTCGTATTTAAAAACATCTATTTACTTCATCATTAATTGATGGGTACCGTTTATTGATTTCTTTTTTCTTTTTTGTCCATTGCATGCTCGCTTAATTCACACCATTTGGACGATCGTACATTTCATGGAATTTTTTTTTTTTGGTCCATTAATTGCATTTCATAATTTGATGCATTTCAGATATATTAATCATTGACCAAATTGGAACATGCCTGGAAATGAAATACAAAAGTCAAAAGATTTCGTCCACGAAATGCCAATATATAAGAACGCCTCTGTATTAACATTTATCATCTGCCTCTTAACAATTTGACATTAATTGTCAAGTTTCTGAGTATTGATTCTTAGAAATGATGACGGAGAGGTTCGTATGGCATTATAATCAAGTCTCCTGTGCCCTCTTCTTCTTCTACTTCTTCTTGTGTTTGTTTGGTTATTTTCAAGTTGATTGTTCATCATCTTTCCATTACTCATCTCCTAAAACAACTCATTTCTGCCCTCCCGACCAAAGTTTAGCTTTGCTTCAATTTAAAAATAAAACTTTTTTTTTCAGTTCTGGGTATTACGCTACATGTAATGAACAAGTTTTTTATCCTAAGACGTATTCTTGGACAGAGGGTACCGACTGCTGCTCATGGGATGGGGTAACATGTGATAATGTGACAGGAAACGTGATTGGCCTCGACAGCAGTTGCAGTAGGCTTGAAGGCAGCATCGATGACAATAGCAGCCTCTTCCATCTTTCCCATCTCCAATCTCTCAACCTTGCTTTTAACGATTTCGGTGGTTCTCAAATCTCTCCCGAGATTGGACGGCTAAAGGAATTGACATATCTTAACCTCTCTTTTTCTTATTTCGGTAGTCTAGTCCCATATGAAATCTCTCACTTGTCCAAACTAACTCATCTTGAAATTTCCCTAAATTACTTCTTGACAATCGAACAAAAAACTTTTGATTTGGTTGTGAGTAACCTAACAAATTTAAGCCTTCTCAATCTCGGAACAACAAACATGTCTTTGATCAAATCTTTTTCTCTTCTAAACTTGTCTTCAACAATGACGGCTCTCGATCTCAGTGGAGCTAGTTTACAAGGAAATTTCCCTGATGAAATTTTTCGTCTTCCAAACCTTCAAGCACTCTATTTATATGGAAACAGTAAACTCACTGGTTATCTCCCAAATTCTAACTGGAGTAGTCCTCTTAGGAAGTTGTATCTTTCTTCCACTAACTTCGCAGGTAAAATACCCGATTCAATTGGAAATCTATTGTTCTTGGAGATTGTACATATCGAAGGCTGCAGTTTCACCGGGTCAATTCCAACATCAATTGGAAACCTCACTAGAGCTACTGAAATTGTGTTCGCATCAAATCATCTTACTGGCCACCTGCCCCATCATGTAAGTGGACTGTCATATTTAACCACTTTAGACCTTTCTGGAAACTCTCTACAAGGCAGGGTACCATCCTGGTTGTTCACTCTGCCTTCTTTGGTTTCTCTAGATCTTTCAAATAACATGCTCAATGGTCCTATTAATCCATTCCAGTCGACTAATTCACTACAAGAAGTTCGATTGCAAAAAAATGAGATACATGGCACAATTCCTAGTTCCATCTTTCAACTAGTGAACCTCACTTATCTCGATCTTACATCAAACAACTTGAGTGGCACTGTCAAGTTCGACATGTTCTCAAAGTTAACAGCCTACTCTCATTTACTTCCTCTAGCAATATGGATATCAAATATTCCTTACCTAGTCTACAGGAATTGAATTTATCTAATTGCAATGTCAACCAGTTCCCACGTGTCTTGAGAAACTCAGGAAAGTTAACAAGCTTAGACCTCTCCAATGGTAGAATTCATGGTCGAATTTCAAAACATGATTCTGAAGGATGGAAGAATTTGATTGATCTTCATCTTTCCAACAACTTTCTGACACATGTAGAGCTACATCCATGGCAGGAGATTAAAATTCTTGATCTTCAAAACAACAAAATCCAAGGATCAATTCTGGTTCCACCACCTTCAACACAAGTCTTCTTAGTTTCGAACAACAAATTGTCCGGACAGATCCCTCCGTCGATTTGCAGTTTGAGTTCCCTTCAATATCTTTCCTAATCTCACAACAACTTGAGTGGAACGATTCCTTCGTGTCTTGGAAACTTTAGCACTGAGCTGATTATTCTGGACTTGAAGAACAACAGCCTTGAGGGTCACATCCATGATACATTTGCAAATGCAAGTTCTTTAAGGAGTCTTGACCTTAATAGCAACAAGTTGGAAGGGCCATTACCAAGATCTTTGGCGAATTGTAACATGCTGGAAGTTGTCAATGTGGGGAACAACATGATAAGTGACACATTTCCGTGTTGGGTGGGATCTCTTCCGAAGCTAAAAATTCTGGTCTTGAGATCTAATCGATTCTATGGTCCACTATGCAAGTCCAATATTACGTTGCCCTTTCAAGCCCTTCGAATCATTGATCTCTCTCGTAATGAATTCACTGGTTTTCTGCCAAGAGCGATCTTTGTAAGTATGGAAGCAATGAATAATGTCGACGAAACGGAATTTGGACTTCAATATATTGGTGGTTTCTACTATAAAGATACTGTAACTGTTGCAATGAAAGGACTGGAAGTTAACCTGAGCAAGATCTTGCTCATATTTAGAGCTATGGATTTTTCAAGTAATCAGTTCAATGGAGAGATTCCTGAAGTACTAGGAAACTTTAAATCACTCAAAGTGCTCAACCTTTCACAGAATGGCCTGACAGGTAATATTCCGGCGTCCTTGGGGAATATGACAGCACTTGAATCATTGGACCTCTCTTTCAACAGGCTTCATGGAAGAATTCCAGAGCAGTTATTAGGTGTTACAGCCCTTGCATCATTAAATCTTTCATATAATCGGCTTCGGGGACGCATTCCTCGAGGCAATCAATTTAATACATTTGATAATGATTCCTACATTGGGAATATTCATTTGTGTGGGGAGCCGTTGACAGTAACATGTAGCAATGACGGGCTGCCAAAAGCACCTCCTTCGGCTTCTACTGATCACGAGGAAGATGAAACTCCAAGCTGGTTTGACTGGAAAATGGCGAAGCTGGGGTATGCATCTGGAGTGGTGATTGGATTGTCAATTGGATACATGGTATTTTCAATTGGAAGACCACGATGGTTAGTGAAGATGGTTGAAAGAGATCAGCAGAAGAAGGTAAGAAGACCAAGACATAGAATGTAGAAAAAAAAATACAAATAACTGAAATTTAGCTATAGGATAAGATTAAGTTTCAAGTGTTTTGGCTGTTCAATAATAGGTCCTTTGTTTTTTCAGTAGCTGAATCATTAGTCGTGTATGATGATTGTATGTGAAATTATGTACTAGCTTTTTAAATAAAAATCCTTCTTTCTGTTGTGTAAATAACGGTACGGCTATCTACTCAAATCAAACCATTTCTTGTGATGCTTGTGGTTTACATCACATGCTCCACCGCTTAGTTAGTCAAGTAAATAGCAAGTAATTTGGATAAGATTTACATGAAAGAACAGCCACACATTTGTGACTTAAATGGTGGCAACATTTAATTGGCTGCCCATCATTATAATTCATGGGTTAGCTTCATTTTTACTCACTTTCAATCCGAGATTAGTAATAATATTTTCTAGCTTATATCATTTAGCCTCTCATACTTAATCTAATCTTTATTATTTACATCAATTATCAAATACGTCCTGCCCATTTTTCCACAGTTATAATATATTATCAACATGAGATTGCTCTGGTACTTGTATATTGAAGGTAACAAGCTTCTATTAGTTGGTTTCATCAAGAAGGTGAATTACCCAAATTGAATTTCTAATATGGTCTTGGTAAAGAAGGCGAATGGCAAGTGGATATTGTGCATAGACTTTATGGATCTCAACAAGTTGTGCCCCAAAGATAGGTTTTCATTGCCAAAGATGAATCAACTGATCGATTCAAAGGTAAAACATGGACTCCTTAGTTTCATGGATGCTTTTTTAGGGTTATAAGAGAACCCTCCTTGAAATGACTTTCATAATAATCGATTTATCTAGTGCATGATCATTGTTTTAGCTATTGCACTAGATAATATCCCTTGTTCGAACCAGATACAAAGAAGACCTTTTTCATCATTAGTTAGGGTTGTATTGCTATAAAGGATGATTTCTAGGTTGAAAAACACTGGGATAACATACCAGAGGCTAATGAATAAGATCTTTATGCCCTTAATATAGAGGTGCTTATAGATGACATGATCACTGAATCTACAGATCTCAATGAGAAAGTTTAGGATTTAGAGGAGTCCTCGACCTACTTAAGAACTACCAGACGAAACTTAATCCTGAGAAGTGTGTTTGGAGTGAGCTTAGACAAGTTTTTAGGGTTTACAGTAAGCCACATAGGGATAGAGGCAAGTCCTAAAAAGACTAATTCAATTTTTTATTTGCTATGGTATTGATTGCATTGATTCATTCTATAAATAACCAACAATACAATAAATAGTAAATGAAGAGTCTTTGATGCTCAAGAAGCAACTTGCTCCTAGTATAGGTCACTTACTTTTCTTCCTTGTTTCTAAGAAAAAGTAGTATGCTACTTGAATCAAACCTTTCTTACATATAATTAATCCATTACATTTGGTTTCTTCGTTTATTATCTATCTTTCAAGAATAAAGACATAGTAATTAGTGTGAGTATTGATATTTATTTAATTCAGCTGCAGCACGAGAATTGCAGTTGCATGAGAATGAATATTATCAAAATGCATATATAGAAATTGTTGTTAATTGCTAGCAAAGACTTTACTAAATGGCTTTCAAACAATTTTATTTGATTGGCTACCAAAGTTCAAATCCTAAGGAGACATATGATTAAAATAGTAATTTGAGTTTTGTCCATCTCTCTATCTTTTAAGAGGAAAAAAAAGGTTGTTGATTAATGTAATACATATGCGTGTAGCACTTGAGTTTGCTTTTGACCTCACTATTAAGCACCAACCCTCGATGAAGATTCCAAGTTTGACAGGCTACTTCTAATAATGACAATATATATGTTATTCTCCACTTATTTGTTTTGGTGTTTCATTGTGAAAAACATTATAGATAATTAAATCCTTTTTCTTTCATTATATTTCGGTTCTTATAAGAACATTTGTGAGAGTTTTATCTCTCCTTTTTGTGGGAGTTTATTGACAAACTTTATTTATACTGATACTCATCTTGAGTTGATGAATGCTACGTAAAAATTTATTTTTGTTAGCAAGATTGGTTGAAAAGGACTTATATATAGGGAAAAAAATTCACCTTCAAAGTTTGCTTAAATAGTTACATAGATCCTTTGCTTTTATAAATGGTCATACAGGGTCTTTTTTAATAATTATACCCTTTGATTATAACAACCCAAAAAATGACTTCAAATAACATTCTATAATAATCACTTGTGTAATATTAAAATATATAATCTAACATATAAAATAATATAAATATGCTTTAATATTTTATTAATCTATTTTAAGATTAATAATATTAAAATAATCGGATCTTGAAATTCAAAATAACAATAAAAAATCTAAATTTCATATTCTATATTTATAATATTTATATATATTTTTTAAATCATGTCTACATTAGCATAAATTTTAAAGTTAATTTTTGGAATAATGTATTTAAGTATTAATAAAATATTTCATATCAATAATAACTTAATTAAAAATGATTTTTATGATATTATATATATATGTGTGTGTTATTTCATTAATCATATTTATTTTAATATTTTATTTGCATTTGTTATAAAATGTTTGATTACAATTAAAGGTTACAATAGTAAAAAAGGAGTCCGTATAACCACTTCTAAAACTAAATGAGTCTATATAACTATTTTAACAAACCTTAAAAGTGTGGATGATCTTTTTCCTATTTTTTTTAACAGTTTTATTCTTTAGCATTATCACGTCCAATGGCCTAAGCTTCAGTCCATTCGCACGGACAGTTCATCCCTACGTTTCCATTGTTAGATTTCATGAATGGTTTTAATTAATTTGAACTTTGTCACCAGTATTAAAAAGTATCCATTAGATTTTAAATGTTTACGATCTAATGGTTGACATTCATCTACATAATCTCTTTGAAGAGATTATGCAGATATCCACAACCCATGTACAAATCTCATCCACCTAATGTTTGCATAATATATAAGTATTTTTCAAGAATGCATAAAAGATAATTAGACCAACCCAACAAAGAACGTTAGAAATCAAGGTGCCTGTGGATTTCAATTCTTCGCTACCACTTCAGAATTTAAACTCGAGTGATCCCTAGCGGCGATTTCAGTTACCATAAAATAGAATCGCTGTAATTAGGAAGACAATCAGGTGAGTAAGGCAAACATCAAATCCAGCCGCATATTTTTTACCACCAGCAGCTGATGAGAGCTGGGGAGTAACAGGCTCAGGATCTTCGTGCACATTGTTTCATCATTTTCCTCCCAACAAATGTCTAAGCAAGTGAAAAATAAAAAATGGCTAAGTTAAGTTTTGTTCAGGAATTTGTTCAAACAATGTGCATGCACTCAACAAGTCATTACAAAGTACACAAAATCGGATCAAATCGATTTATATGAAAGAAAACTCTAACGATTCAAAAGTTATGAACACAGGTTATGAACACTCTTGTGTGTTCAACTATGGGTATTATCAATCTTCAAAGTCTCTAATATTTGACTTAGAGATAGAGAGTCAAATTGTTTTCAAATCCGGTCGTGCTGTCGTGCAGAGCTGCGACCAGGCGCCAATGCCAAGACTTAAATTTGTATTGGTGGGGACAGACGATTTGGACCAGCAGCTTTCCTGCCCCAAAAATAACTTGAGTGGCACGGTCAAGTGTGAACTGTTATCAAAGTTGAAAAACCTTTAATGCACTTCGTAGTTTCTAACAACAAATTGTCCGGACAGATCCCTCCACCAATTTGCAACTTGACTCACTTGAATATCTATCCTTTTTGGACAACAATTTGAGCGGAACCATTCCACCATGCCTTAGAGACTTCAGCACTCGGCTCATTATTCTGCACTTGAAGAATAAATAACGTTCAGGATTGCATCCCTGATACTTTTGTAAATAGAAGTTCTTTGACGAGTCTTGATCTCAATAGCAATAAGCAAGAAGGGCAATTACCAAAATCTTTGGCTAATTGTACTGAGCTGGAAGTTATCATTGGGAGGAACAACATGATATGTGGCACATTTCCCTGCTGGTTGGTATCGCTTCCTAAACTGAAAATTCTGGTTTTGATCAAGTAGATCCCATGTGCAATTCCAAAGTCATATTTCCCTTTCGAGATGTTCCCCACCCCCCCCTCCCCGGCGCGGTAAGCTTTCAAGACCTTGGAATCATTGATTTATGACGAACAACCATTCATCATGAACTCACAGGTTTTCTGCCAAGAAAGATATTTGTAGGCATGGAAGCAATGGAGAATGTGGAGGAAAAGGAATAAGGAGTTCAATATATAGCTGATACTACTACGACGATTCTATGACGGTGGCAATGAAAAGGAGAGATGTTCTAATGTACAAGATCTTGATCATATTTAGAGCTATGGACTTTTCCAGCAATCATTTCCACGGAGAGATTCCTAACATGCTTAATTAGGAATTTTAAATCAGTCAAAGTGTTCAATCTTTAAATAGAAGTCCTCCAATCCTTAATTCAATTATCTCATTCAGTTAAATGTATGTATAAGTTAAGCTAATATGGACCTTCACAATTGTAATGTGCAAAACAGTCTCCAAACTATGAGCATTGCCCTCCTTGCACATATGCACTAGGATTGAATGACATCCCTTCAATTTTAATTTTAATGTGTAAAACAATTTACAAAATTTTAACATAACAGCCCATCAGGTAAAATTTAATCGGCCCCAAATAAAAACCTATAAAAGGGTGGCTTAGATATCCAAATGAGAGAGAGAAGCAGAGGCGTAAGAAGGAGAAATCAATGAGGAGACTGATTTGAATTTCTTGGAGTAGAGATTTTTTGAACGATTATTTTTCATGCAAATTGCTTTATGACGTTCTTGCAGGTTAATTGATGAGCGAGTATTTTCGCGAATACTCAATTCGTTTTAATGAGAATGCTATATTCGGAAAAAAGAAAAAAAAATGTTAAATTAAAACAATTTTTCTCGCTTGAAGATTTTTTACATCAATCTTTTTTTAGTAATATTTTAGACATTGTTGGAATTTATTTTTACGACAAATAGTGACAACAAACAGAAAAACAGTCAAAATGTGACGGTGTGCTATTAATGGATAATAATTTAATCCTTCCATCTGGTGCTCCACTAATTATTATTTTGTTTTTGGTTTCAGCAACTTCCATTCGATTTCAGTCAATAAATCCTAAAAAATATATTTCTCGTATATATTTTGTTTTGGGTTTCAGCCGGCTGAAAGGATGCAGAAAATTGGCCGGCTGAAAGGATGCGGAATATTTAACTCATCTGCATGGGGTCAATATTTCTCGTATATACTCACTGATTCTGCTATTTCAAAATTAAATCTATTAGTAAAAAATTCCACATTCTCGTATTTAAAAACATATATTTACTTTAACATTAATTGCTGGGTACCGTTTATTGATTTTTTTTTCCTTTTTTGTCCATTGCATGCCTGCTTAATTCACACCATTTGGACGATCATGCATTTCATGGAATTTTTTTTTTGGGTCCATTAACTGCATTTCATAATTTAACGCATTTCAGATATATTAATCTTTGACCAACTTGGAACATGCCTGGAAATGAAATACAAAAGTCCAAACATACCGGCCACGGAATGCATATAAAAACTCCTCTGTATGAACATTTATCATCTACCTCTTAAC
Source organism: Citrus x clementina (assembly GCF_000493195.1). Classification (NCBI taxonomy): domain Eukaryota; kingdom Viridiplantae; phylum Streptophyta; class Magnoliopsida; order Sapindales; family Rutaceae; genus Citrus; species Citrus x clementina. The sequence continues at coordinate 29,766,212 of NW_006262339.1, read as the reverse complement.
AATTAGACATTAATTGTCAAGTTTCTGAGTATTGATTCTTAGAAATGATGACGGAGAGGTTCGTATGGCATTGTAATCAAGTCTCCTGTACCCTCTTCTTCTTCTACTTCTTGTGTTTGTTTGGTTACTTTCAAGTTGATTGTTCATCATCTTTCCATTACTCATCTCCTAAAACAACTCATTTCTGCCCTCCCGAAGAAGGTTTAGCTTTGCTTCAATTTAGAAATAAAACTTTTTTCAGTTCTGGGTATTACTCTTATTGTAATGGACAATTTTTTTATCCTCAGACGAATTCTTGGACAGAGGGTACCGACTGCTGCTTATGGGATGGTGTAACATGTGATAATGTGACTGGAAACGTTATTGGCCTCGACAGCAGTTGCAGTAGACTTGAAGGCAGCATCGATGACAATAGCAGCCTCTTCCATCTTTCCCATCTCCAATCTCTCAACCTTGCTTTTAACGATTTTGGCGGTTCTCAAATCTCTCCTGTGATTGGACGGCTAAAGGAATTGACATATCTTAATCTCTCTTCTTCTTATTTCGGTGGTCTAGTCCCATATGAAATATCCCACTTGTCCAAACTAACTCATCTTGACCTTTCCGAAAATGACTTGACAATCGAAGAAAAAACTTTTGATTTGCTTGTGAGTAACCTAACAAAGTTAAGCCTTCTCAAACTCGAAGCAACAAACTTGTCTTTGATCAAACCTTTTTCTCTGATAAACTTGTCTTCAACAATGACGGATCTCGATCTCAATAGAGCTAGTATACAAGGAAATTTCCCAGATGAAATTTTTCGTCTTCCAAACCTTCAAGCACTCAATTTACAGGGAAACAATCAACTCAGTGGTCATCTCCCAAATTCTAACTGGAGTAGTCCTCTTAGGAAGTTGCATCTTTCTTCCACTAATTTCGCAGGTAAAATACCCGATTCAATTGGAAATCTATTGTTCTTGGAGATTGTGCATATCGGAGGCTGCAATTTCACCGGGTCAATTCCATCTTCAATTGGAAACCTCACTAGAGCTACTGAAATTGTGTTCGCATCAAATTATCTTACTGGCCACCTGCCCCAACATGTAAGTGGACTGTCATATTTAGCCACTTTAGACTTTTCTTCAAACTCTCTACAAGGTAGAGTACCATCCTGGCTGTTCACTCTGCCTTCTTTGATGTCTATAAACCTTGCGTGGAACAAGCTTAATGGTCCTATTGATCCATTCCAGTCCCCTAATTCACTACAAGAAGTTAGTTTGCAAAAAAATGAGATACATGGTGCAATTCCTTATTCCATCTTTCAACTATCGAACCTCACTCATCTCGATCTTTCATCAAACAACTTGAGTGGCACTGTTAAGTTCGACATGTTCTCAAAGTTGAAAAGCGTTCAATATCTTTATCTTTCAAACAACAGCCTACTCTCATTTACTTCCGCTAGCAATATGGATATCAAATATTCCTTACCTAGTCTACAGGAATTGAATTTATCTAATTGCAATATCAACCAGTTCCCCAGTTTCTTGAGAAACTCAGAAAAGTTAACAAGCTTAGACCTCTCCAACGGTAGAATTCGTGGTCGAATTTCAAAACTTGATTCTAAAGGATGGAAGAGTTTGATTGATCTTGATCTTTCCAACAATTTTCTGACGCATATAGCGCTACATCCATGGAAGAATATTAAGACTCTTGATCTGCGGAACAACAAAATTCAAGGATCAATTCTGGTTCCACCACCTTCGACACAAGTCTTCTCAGTTTCGAACAACAAATTGTCTGGAGCGATCCCTCCGTCGATTTGCAGTTTGAGTTCCCTTCAATATCTTTCCTTATCTCACAATAATTTGAGCGGAACAATTCCTTCATGTCTTGGAAACTTTAGCACTCAGCTGATTTTTCTGGACTTGAAGAACAACAGCCTTGAGGGTCACATCCATGATAATTTTGCAAATGCACGTTATTTAACGAGTCTTGACCTTAATAGCAACAAGTTGGAAGGGCCATTACCAAGATCTTTGGCGAATTGTCGCATACTGGAAGTTGTCAATGTGGGGGAAAACATGATAAGTGACACATTTCCGTGTTGGTTGGGATCTCTTCCGAAGCTAAAAATTCTGGTCTTGAGGTCTAATCGATTCTATGGTCCACTATGCAAGTCCAAGAGTACGTTTCCCTTTCAAGCCCTTCGAATCATTGATCTCTCTCATAATGAATTCACTGGTTCTCTGCCAAGAACGATCTTTGTAAGTATGGAAGCAATGAAGATTGTGGACGAAATGAAATTTGGACTTCAATATATTGGTGGTTTCTACTATCTAGATTCTGTAACTGTTGCAATGAAAGGACAGGATGTTCTACTGTACAAGATCTTGATAATATTTAGAGCTATGGATTTTTCAAGCAATCGGTTCCATGGAGAGGTTCCTGAAGTACTAGGAAACTTTAAATCACTCAAAGTGCTCAATCTTTCACACAATAGCCTGACAGGTAATATTCCGGCGTCCTTGGGGAATATGACAGCACTTGAATCATTGGACCTCTCTTTCAACAAGCTTCATGGAATAATTCCAGAGCAGTTACTAGCTGTTACAGCCCTTGCATCATTAAATCTTTCGTATAACCAGCTTTGGGGACGCATTCCACGAGGCAATCAATTTAATACATTTGATAATAATTCCTACATTGGGAATATTCATTTGTGTGGAGAGCCGTTGACAGTAACATGTAGCAATGACGGGCTGCCAAAAGCACCTCCTTCGGCTTCTACTGATCATGAGGAAGATGAAACTGCCAGCTGGTTTGACTGGAAAATGGCGAAGCTGGGGTATGCATCTGGACTGGTGATTGGATTGTCGATTGGATACATGGTATTGTCAATAGGAAGACCCCGATGGTTAGTGAAGATGGTTGAAAGAGATCAGCAGAATAAGGTAAGAAGACGAAGACCAAGACATAGAACGTAGAAGAAAAATACAAATAACTGAAATTAAGCCATAGGATAAGATTAAGTTTCAAGTGTTTTTCCTGTTCAATAATAGTTGCTTTGTTTTTTTGGTAGCAGAATCATTAGTCATGTATGATGATTGTATGTGAAATTATGTATTAGCTTTTTAAATAAAAATCCTTCTTTCGGTTGTGTAAATAACGGTATGGCTATCTCATGAAATCAAACCATTTCTTGTGATGCTTGTAGTTTACATGATCACATGCTCCACGTTCAAGGATTAGCTTCATTTGTACTCGCTTTCAATGAGATTAGCATAATGTCTAGCTTATGTCATTTAGCTTCTTAATCTAATCTTTATTATTTACATCAATTATCAAATACTTCATGCCCATATTCTCCACCGTTATAATATATTATCAACACGAGATCCTTCTAGTACTTGTATCCTTCCCCTCTCTTATCTATCCGCCTCTTAAAACCAAAGACCAAAGCATACAAGACTGAAGCGTACAATTGAAGTATAAATTATCAAGACCGAAGCGTATAGATTGAGGCGTGAATTGTTGGAGAAAAACAGTTTTTTAATTTTTTTATAAAAACTTTTAGGATCGCTCTCATACAATATATAAGAATTTGTAATCTAGAAATCGTACCTTGAAAATTCGATTTGGCTTTTTCCGCTGAAGTGATTTAGGCTCCCATATCACGATCTGTCACCACCATTCTTGTTAGATCACGATCCGCCACCAAATAATCTTCCAGGTTATGACTCAAGTTTGATTTGCACTTGACGTGTGGGCGACTTTATCACCACTAAAGTAACTAGCACGAAAAAAATTTTCTCTCAACAATAGAGAAAAAAATCTTTTTCTCTTATCTATATAAAGTAGCTGCTCTCTTTCTTTTGAAAGAAAATAAGCCCTTTTATATTTTTATCTAGTGGAAACCCTAGGCTCCATATTTATTTATTTATTTTAATTCTATTAAATCCCTTTTGATTTAAATTAAAAAATAATTAAAACAAAAGTCACGTTACTTGTTCTTGTGTTATAGGGGCTCACCTTGTAAAATAACACAAGGCCCCTTACACTTAAGCATATTAATGGAGCCTCCCACTAAATAATATATTTAGGCTTTTGACCCAAATAGCTAGTTATCTTACTTATTAATCCAGTAATGATGCAATCAATTAAATGAACTAACCCGGGGATCATTTTGGAACATACAATAGTGGCTACAATAATTAGGCTTGTAATTAAACTAACCCAATTATTTAATTACAAATCTACTCCACTAAAAGATTGGAACTGACCTCCATAATTGTATACTCGAATAATAATTCCACCCAAGCCACATTGATTTCTTCACTGCACAATCGTTTGTACCACATCATTAATTAAATCGATATCTCAACTGTTCAATCAATTTAATTACATCTTGTTCCTTGATTCTTACTGGTTTTCTCTAATAATCATTTTCAACATACTAAATATGTTGACACACTCTGGCCAAAGAATTCTATGATCAAGTGCCGAAAACCCATCAAGAGATGTGTTGTACAAATTCTATATTGTCAATCTATAACTCCAATACTCATAATTGCTCCCACTAAGATACGGGGTAATCTTGACAACAAGTATGTGTCATACCCATTGGTAACTCAAATGGAACAACAATTACAATCATGAAATCATATTTAACTCAAGATTAAGATTACAGTAAAATCAATGCCTATGAGATTTAATAAGTCTGACAATCATTTCAAGGTTAATTAAATCTCATATGTGATCCAGCTCAATGTAGTCAAACTACATCAGTAAATTCATACATGATTAAGACAAATCATTCAATAAATTTACTATAGTTTAAACATAAATAGAGCGCCCAACTCTATTTATCAACTGCGAACTAAATTTATTTAATCATAAGATAACTTGTATTTATGTCTTATGTGAATCCATATGATGATCACATAAATACATATAATATGATTAAACGGACCTTTTTCAATATATATTTATGCAATTAAAAATATCTCAAATATTTTATTAATCAGAAAATAAATTAATATGCTTTAAAAAAGCATATAATCCCAACATGAATTTAGGTTGAACCATATAAAATCCATATTAAAACATTATAGGAATAAAAACCAAAGCCTAAATATTTCTAAAGCCATAAATTCAAAGATTTCGAAGCCCATAAAGATGACAAATCTTGCAAAATTTGAGTTTGAAGCCCTTAGTATATCTAGTGAAAATTACTTGCCATGGATCCTTGATGTAGACATTCACCTTGATTCCATGGCCCTGACAACACAATCAAGCATGGCAATAACACGTCTACTCATGAATGTGTCAGGGTTATGATCTTTCTTCGTCGTCAATCATCAAACAGAATATTTCATTGTAAATGACCCATATGTGCTTTGGAAAAATTTACATAAGAGATATGGCTACTTATATTCAGTTATACTTCCATACGCCCAAAGCAAACAGAATAAGCTCCAACTGCAAGATTGAAAGTTAGTTAATGATTACAACTTTGCACTTTACATAATTACAGCATAGTTGAAGCCATACGGCGAAAATATCACCGAAGAAGATGTGTTAGAGAATTAAACTTAACATTTTATGTTTCGAACATGATTTGGCAGCAACAATACGGAGGCCATAAATGCGAGAAATATTCTGACTTGATTTTATGTCTTCTTGTTGCTAGGGATGGCAATTTAACTGGACCTGACCTAGACCCAGACAAACCCAAACAATTTGGGTTGGGTTCAACCCGTATTTGATTAAAATAAATATGGTATCCGAATACAATTTTGTTGACCTGGAAGTATCCGAGTTTGGTTCAAGGTTGGATGAACTCGCAAATCTAGAAATCATACCCTAATATCTTATTTTAATATTAGTTTTTTAACTATTTTTAATATAAATAGAAAGATTTAGGAAAAAGAAATTCAAGCATCCTATTTCCTTCCTCTTCAACTTGTCTCCTCATCGAATCAAACCACGATGCTTCGCCAATTGCCACCTTTGTGGCTTTGTTAATCATCATCATCATCATCATTAGCCTTCGTTGTCCAATTGCGATACGGCTGAAAACACTACCTTCATCTTCATCAACGACATTTTTTGAAAACAAAACCGAAACAACGCGATATCTGATTGAAAACAACACCAAAACGATGAGATACCCGATTGAAAACAATGGCATCGATTGAAAATGCCACCTTCATCATCATCAGGGAATGAGTTAGACTTTGCCTTTTCAGTTTTTTTTACCTCTTTTTTTTGTTTTGATGATATGATAGCAGAGAAAGAGCTACAAATGCATGACAATTCCCATAATTTCCCCCTTGCCTTAATTTGTCTCTTCTCCTTTGTTAACATATATATATCCATAATGCTGATTTTGATGATAACAAACAAGATTAAGAATAATTAATCTTTTAAAAACTCAAATTATTTTTCATACCTTTTAAATAAATGTTATTTTCATAATAAAAAGGTTTTATACTTAATGAAAAAATAATTTTATGAAATTCGTTATTTTTAAGTTAATGGTTTAAATTGAAAAAGTTTTGAGAACTTTGAAATCAACAAGTATTATTTTGAAATTCTAGAAATGAACCTATTGAAAATATTTTTATAAAGTTTAGGTCATACTATAATTTTAGAAAGTTTTGGAAATCAACAAGTATTGTTTCGAAACTCTGGAAATGGACCTATTTGTAAAGCTTTATGAATATTGGGGCTATATCATAATTATAGAAAGTTTTGGAGAAAATATAATTTTGAAAAATAATGTCATTGTAGCAATCACTGTATCAAACGGCTAACTATTTGGGAGATAACGACAAACCATTTAGGAGATAGAATCACTGTAATTAGGAAGACAATCAAGTGAGTAAGGCAAACATCAAATCCAACAACATATATTGGTCGTGCTGTCGTGCAGAGTTGCGACCAGACGCCATTGCCAAGACTTAAATTTGTATTGGTGTGGAGGACGATTTAGACCAGCAGCTTTCCAACCCCAAAAATAACTTGAGTGGCACGGTCAAGTTTGAATTGTTATCAAAGTCGAAAAACCTTCAATGCACTTCGTATTTTCTAACAAAAAATTGTCCGGATAGATCCCTCCATCAATTTGCAACTTGAATCACTTGAATATCTATCCTTGTCGGACAACAATTTGAGCAGAACCATTCCACCATGTTGAAAAGTCAAAAGAAATTGATATGCATGATCTTCTACAATATCAGAAATATTGATGAAGCATGTGGCTGGAATCGTAGAAATTGAAGCCAAAAGAGTTGGTAAAACATGTGACAATTTGACAATTTCACAACAACTTTGACAATTTGGCAAAATTGGCCAAATTGTAGGTGGGCACCGAATGTGGAATAGTGCAAAACACTTGAGCTTAGGTGATGAGCTGTCTAAGGTAGTGCAGAGAGAGTTCTCTATGAAAGAGTCCAAAGAGAGGGAGTATCTGTAAGTGAGCTCTTAGAAAGTTTAGGAGAGCATTTTCCTTGGGTGCTTAATTGAGTTCTGCACTATTTGTAGAGATGTGAGAGAATGTATGTCTTGGGGAAAATGTTTCCTTCAAAAGTGTGTGAGAGTACTAAGTGTATTTGGATATTTGGGAAGTGAGGTTTCGTTACTCAAATTTGTACTCTGTTAATTGTTAGTAAAACAATTATTATCTTTTGCCTCCATGGATGTAGGCTTTGTAGCCAAACCACGTTAAATTTTGTGTCATTTATTTTTTGTGTTTATTTAGTGTGCTTGGTTCCGCATTCCGTGCACAACACCATGCCTTAGAGACTTATTATTCTGCAGTTGAAGAACAATAATGTTCAGGATCGCATCCCTGATACTTTTGTAAATAGAAGTTCTTTGACAAGTCTTGATCTCAATAGCAATAAGTAAGAAGGGCAATTACCAAAATCTTTGGCTAATTGTACTGAGCTGGAAGTTATCATTGGGAGGAACAACATGATAAGTGGCACATTTCCCCGCTGGTTGGTATCGCTTCCTAAGCTGAAAATTCTGGTTTTGATCAAGTAGATCCCATGTGCAATTCCAAAGTCATATTTCCCTTTCGAGATGTTCCCCACCCCCCCTCCCCGGCGCGGTAAGCTTTCAAGACCTTGGAATCATTGATTTATGACGAACAACCATTCATCATGAACTCACAGGTTTTCTGCCAAGAAAGATATTTGTAGGCATGGAAGCAATGGAGAATGTGGAGGAAAAGGAATAAGGAGTTCAATATATAGCTGATACTACTACGACGATTCTATGACGGTGGCAATGAAAAGGAGAGATGTTCTAATGTACAAGATCTTGATCATATTTAGAGCTATGGACTTTTCCAGCAATCATTTCCACGGAGAGATTCCTAACATGCTTAATTAGGAATTTTAAATCAGTCAAAGTGTTCAATCTTTAAATAGAAGTCCTCCAATCCTTAATTCAGTTATCTCATTCAGTTAAATGTATGTATAAGTTAAGCTAATATGGACCTTCACAATTGTAATGTGCAAAATAGTCTTCATACTAAGAGCATTGCCCTTCTTGCACAAATGCATTAGGATTGAATGACATCCCTTCAATTTTAATTTTAATGTGTAAAACAATTTAAAATTTTTTTAACATAACAGCCCATCAGTTAAAATTTAATCGGGCCCAAATAAAAACCTATAAAAGGGTAGCTTAGACATCCAAATGAGATAGAGAAGCAGAGGCGTAAGAAGGAGAAATCAATGAGGAGACTGATTTGAATTTCTTGGAGTACAGATTTTTTGAACGATTATTTTTGGTGTAAATTGCATTATCACGTTCTTGCAGGTTAATTGATGAGTGAGTATTTTCGCGAATACGCAATTCGTCTTATTGAGAATGCTATATCCGGAAAAAAGAAAACAAATTGGTAAATTCAAACAATTTTTCTCGCTTGAAGATTTTTTACATCAATTTTTTTTGAGTAATAATTTAGACATTGTTGGAATTTATTTTTACGACAAATAGTGACAAGAAAACAAAAAAACAGTATGTGACGGTGTACTATTAATAGATAATAATTTAATCCTTCCATCTGGTTGCCCACTAATTATTATTTTGTTTTTGGTTTCCGTAACTTCCATCCGTTGGATTTCAGTCAACTAATCCTAAAAAATGATACTGGCCGGCTCAAAGGATTATGTGTTTCGGAATTTAAGGAACTTAAGACTCGTCGACTTGGCCACTGCGCAACAGTCTCTGTCCCTCCACCAACACCTAATGGAATAGAATGGCGGTACAATGACGACGTCGAGTTGACAGTAGAGAAATACTAGGCTGCTCTTTCCCTCTCGTAATCCCTAATTAACGTGAATGAGTGATTTTAAATAAATCAGTTATAATAATTTTGAAAAAATATAATTTTTTTTTTAATTTTAACTGGTAAAAAACATGTTAACCGGTTTGAAATCTATTTTTTTTTAAATAAAATTTTTATTATATTATAATTATTATGTGCCATTAATTTAATCTAACGGTAAACAATAATTATGGCATTAATCATGGCATCATAGAATTTTCCATAATTTAATCCTTCCGTCCGGTTCTCCACTACTTATTATTATTTTGTTTTTGGTTCCAGTAACTTCCATCCGTTGGATTTCAGTCAACAAATCCTAAAAAATGATACTGGCCGGCTGAAAGGATTCAGAAAATTAGCCGGTTGAAAGGATGCTCGTATATACTCACTGATTATACTATTTCAAAATTAAATTTATTAGCTAAAAATTCCACATTCTCGTATTTAAAAACATCTATTTACTTCATCATTAATTGATGGGTACCGTTTATTGATTTCTTTTTTCTTTTTTGTCCATTGCATGCTTGCTTAATTCACACCATTTGGACGATCATGCATTTCATGGAATTTTTTTTCTTTTTTTTTTTTGGGTCCATTAATTGCATTTCATAATTTGATGCATTTCAGGTATATTAATCATTCACCAAATTGGAACATGCCTGGAAGTGAAATACAAAAGTCAAAAGATATCGTCCACGAAATGCCTATATATAAGAACTCCTCTGTATTAACATTTATCATCTGCCTCTTAACAATTTGACATTAATTGTCAAGTTTCTGAGTATTGATTCTTAGAAATGATGACGGAGAGGTTCGTATGGCATTATAATCAAGTCTCCTGTGCCCTCTTCTTCTTCTACTTCTTCTTGTGTTTGTTTGGTTATTTTCAAGTTGATTGTTCATCATCTTTCCATTACTCATCTCCTAAAACAACTCATTTCTGCCCTCCCGACCAAAGTTTAGCTTTGCTTCAATTTAAAAATAAAACTTTTTTTTTCAGTTCTGGGTATTACGCTACATGTAATGAACAAGTTTTTTATCCTAAGACGTATTCTTGGACAGAGGGTACCAACTGCTGCTCATGGGATGGGGTAACATGTGATAATTTGACAGGAAACGTGATTGGCCTCGACAGCAGTTGCAGTAGGCTTGAAGGCAGCATCGATGACAATAGCAGCCTCTTCCATCTTTCCCATCTCCAATCTCTCAACCTTGCTTTTAACGATTTCGTTGGTTCTCAAATCTCTCCCGAGATTGGACGGCTAAAGGAATTGACATATCTTAACCTCTCTTTTTCTTATTTCGGTGGTCTAGTCCCATATGAAATCTCTCACTTGTCCAAACTAACTCATCTTGAAATTTCCCTAAATTACTTCTTGACAATCGAACAAAAAACTTTTGATTTGGTTGTGAGTAACCTAACAAATTTAAGCCTTCTCAATCTCGGAACAACAAACATGTCTTTGATCAAATCTTTTTCTCTTCTAAACTTGTCTTCAAAAATGACGGCTCTCGATCTCAGTGGAGCTAGTTTACAAGGAAATTTCCCTGATGAAATTTTTCGTCTTCCAAACCTTCAAGCACTCTATTTATATGGAAACAGTAAACTCACTGGTTATCTCCCAAATTCCAACTGGAGTAGTCCTCTTAGGAAGTTGTATCTTTCTTCCACTAATTTCGCAGGTAAAATACCCGATTCAATTGGAAATCTATTGTTATTGGAGATTGTACATATCGAAGGCTGCAGTTTCACCGGGTCAATTCCAACATCAATTGGAAACCTCACTAGAGCTACTGAAATTGTGTTCGTATCAAATCATCTTACTGGCCACCTGCCCCATCATGTAAGTGGACTGTCATATTTAACCACTTTAGACCTTTCTGGAAACTCTCTACAAGGCAGGGTACCAACCTGGTTGTTCACTCTGCCTTCTTTGGTTTCTCTAGATCTTTCAAATAACATGCTCAATGGTCCTATTAATCCATTCCAGTCGCCTAATTCACTACAAGAAGTTCGATTGCAAAAAAATGAGATACATGGCACAATTCCTAGTTCCATCTTTCAACTAGTGAACCTCACTTATCTCGATCTTACATCAAACAACTTGAGTGGCACTGTCAAGTTCGACATGTTCTCAAAGTTAACAGCCTACTCTCATTTACTTCCTCTAGCAATATGGATATCAAATATTCCTTACCTAGTCTACAGGAATTGAATTTATCTAATTGCAATGTCAACCAATTCCCAAGTTTCTTGAGAAACTCAGAAAAATTAACAAGCTTAGACCTCTCCAATGGTAGAATTCATGGTCGAATTTCGAAACATGATTCTGAAGGATGGAAAAGTTTATTTGATCTTCATCTTTCCAACAATTTTCTGACACATATAGAGTTACATCCATGGCAGAATATTACAATTCTTGATCTGCGAAACAACAAAATCCAAGGATCAATTCTGGTTCCACCACCAACACAAGTCTTCTTAGTTTCCAACAACAAATTGTCCGGACAGATCCCTCCGTCGATTTGCAGTTTGAGTTCCCTTCAATAATTTTCCTTATCTCACAACAACTTGAGTGGAACGATTCCTTCATGTCTTGGAAACTTTAGCACTCAGCTGATTATTCTGGACTTGAAGAACAACAGCCTTGAGGGTCACATCCATGATACATTTGCAAATGCAAGTTCTTTAAGGAGTCTTGACCTTAATAGCAACAAGTTGGAAGGGCCATTACCAAGATCTTTGGCGAATTGTAGCGTCCTGCAAGTTGTCAATGTGGGGAACAACATGATAAGTGACAGATTTCCGTGTTGGTTGGGATATCTTCCGGTGCTAAAAATTCTGGTCTTGAGATCTAATCGATTCTATGGTCCACTATGCAAGTCCAATAGTACGTTTACCTTTCAAGCCCTTCAAATCATTGATCTCTCTCATAATGAATTCACTGGTTTTCTGCCAAGAACGATCTTTGTAAGTATGGAAGCAATGAAGAATGTGGAGGAAATGGAGTTTGGACCTCAATATATTGGTGGTTTCTACTATAAAGATTCTGTAACTGTTGCAATGAAAGGACGGGATGTTCTACTGTACAAGATCTTGATAATATTTAGAGCTATGGATTTTTTAAGCAATCGGTTCAATGGAGAGATTCCTGAAGTACTTGGAAATTTTAAATCACTCAAAGTGCTCAACCTTTCACACAATGGCCTGACAGGTAATATTCCGGTGTCCTTTGGGATTATGACAGCACTTGAATCATTGGACCTCTCTTTCAACAAGCTTCATGGAAGAATTCCAGAGCAGTTATTAGGTATTACAGACCTTGCATCATTAAATCTTTCATATAACCGGCTTCGGGGACGCATTCCTCGAGGCAGTCAATTTAATACATTTGATAATGATTCCTACATTGGGAATATTCATTTGTGTGGGGAGCCGTTGACAGTAACATGTAGCAATGACGGGCTGCCAAAAGCACCTCCTTCGGCTTCTACTGATCACGAGGAAGATGAAACTACAAGCTGGTTTGACTGGAAAGTGGCGAAGCTGGGGTTTGCATCTGGAGTGGTGATTGGATTGTCAATTGGATACATATTATTGTCAATAGGGAGACCACGATGGTTAGTGAAGATGGTTGAAAGAGATCAGCAGAAGAAGGTAAGAAGACGAAGGCCAAGAGATAGAATGTAGAAGAAAATACAAATAACTGAAATTAAGCTATAGGCTAAGATTAAGTTGTAGGTGTTTTTGCTGTTCAGTAATAGTTGCTTTTTTTTTTTTTTTAGTAGCAGAATCATTGGTCATGTATGACGATTGTATGTGAAATTATGTATTAGCTTTTTAATTAAAAATCCTTCTTTCGGTTGTGTAAATAACAGTATGGCTATCTACTGAAACCAAACCATTTCTTGTATGCTTGCGGTTTAAATCACATGCTCCGTGCTTATCTTACTACCAGGCTTGGTGAAACCGCTTAATTAGTTAGTCAAGTGGAGCAAGTAATTTGGATAAGATCTACATGAAAGAACAGCCATACATGTTTGACTTAAATGGTGGCAACATTTAATTGGCTACCCATCATTATAATTCATGGGTTAGCTTCATTTGTACTCACTTTCAATCCGAGATTAGTAATAATATTTTCTAGCTTATATCATTTAGCTTCTCATATATACTTAATCTAATCTTTATTATTTACATCAATTATCAAATACTTCCCGCCCATTTTGTCCACAGTTATAATATATTATCAACATGAGATTGCTCTGGCACTTGTATCCTTTTCCTTTCTTATTTTTCTGCTCGTTACAAGCAAAGACCAGTCTGTGGTAACCCTAATTACAAATAAAGTACACAAATCCATAAATTATCTTTGTTCCATGAAATTCAACATAAATATGGATACAAAGATGGAAATCTTACTCCTTTGGTGAGAAATCGAACATTTATGTTTAATTTATAGACTTCTTACACTCCAAAAACACACTCTCTCTCTACACTTTCCACCTTCAAATTCACCTTCAACGGTCTTCCTAAATAAAATTAATGTTGAAAACACTCCAAAATAACGCATCAAATCAAGTTTTAAAAGACCCAAACTTTAATTTTTCATAAACTCTAACCTTCGAATTTTCCCCATTTCAATTCTTCTTCACCAATAGCTTCTTTTTCCATAACAATGAAAAATGCTTCTTCTTCTTCTTTTTTAAATAAGTTATCCACTTTAAATTTACCCTCTTATAAAAAATATTATAAAATTTTGAATTTGTCCAATTTTCCAACCTAGAATTTGTATTGTATCAACTAGGGGTGGGCAAATTGGGTTTTGGTTCGGGTTGTTTGGGTTTCGGTTCAGGTTGTTCGGGTTTCGGTTTGGGTTTCAACCCGTTCAGGTTGGAGAATTGAACCCAATCGGGTTGAAAATGACAACCCGAACCAAACCGAATGGAATTTAATTCGGTTCGGTTCGGTTTGGGTTGGCAATTCGGATCGGATCGGGTTGATAATTCGGGTTAAAATTTCGATTCGGGTTAGTTCGGGTTAGAATGGGTTGGAATAATTTAATCTAAAAATTCTAACAACAATCACTTAAAATCTAAAAATTTCAATTCCAAACATCCTTAACAACAAATATCAACTACAAATCATCCTTAATAACATTTCAACAATTTAAAAATCTCAATTCCAAACATCCTTAAGGAACAATTTAATTCAAAAATGATAACAATCACTTAAAATCCATAAATCTCAATTTCAAACATCCTTAATAACAAATATCAACTACAAATCACCTTTAATAACATTTCAGTAATTTAAAACTCTCAATTCCAAATATTCCAAACATCCTTAAGGAACAAGGAAGGGAAGGGAGTGAGACAGTGAGATTTTTGTTTAGGGATTTTTTGGTTTAATGTATATATATTTTTAATTTAAAAGCTGAATCTTAAAAAAAAAAAAAAAGGCTTCAACCCGTTTGAATCCGTTTGGGTTTCACCGGGTAACCCAAATTGAACCGAACGCCCACCCCTAGTATCAACCATCCATTAAACGGTTAATTGCTATTTATAATTGATGATGTCAAAAGGGTAATTTAGACATCTAACACAATAAATAAAAATTAAAAGAAAAATGTCGGGCATCTACCTTAATTTTACTTTGTTATTAAAAATACCATAAAAGTTTGAATTTGTGTATTTATTAGTCATTCGCCTTAAGTTTACTCCGTTATCAAAAATACTATAAACGTTTGAATTTGTTTATTTTTCCACACTAAAGCTTCAATTTAATAGAATCTAAGTCAAATGACCATTTTACCTTGAATTCAAAGGCATTTTTGGTTTTGCACCATAAATAATAAATTTTAAAAAAAAATCAAAACCCATCAAACCTTGGAAACTCTTTGTTTCAAAACAAAATCCACTGACAATTTTGATACCTAACTAGAATTTGTATCAAACCCTTCGTCAATGACATAAAATAAAAATAAAATAAAATACATCTCACTATCTTCTTCCTTGTCTTCTCTTTGTCTAAAATTTTAGAGTTTATAAAATCAACACAGAAATTGTTCAAATCTTTCATCGCCTACATCCTCCATCACTAGATCCTTCAGCCAACTACTATAATAGACAAAAGTATGCATTGGGCTATGAAGACCGGCTAATGAGGAGTCTTGTGGTGGTTGCAGCTATCCACGAGGTTGAGAGAAGAGGTAGTAGCAGGAACGATCAATGGGAATGGTGAAATACTAACTGGGCAACCCAAGAGGGGGGTGAATTGGGATTTTAAAAATTATCCTAGGCAAAACACACAATAATTTAATCTAATGCCTTAATAAATTCGAAAACAATAAATTCAATAAAAGCACAATAATAAATGAGTAAGGGAAGAGAAAGCAAACTCAAGGATTTTTACGTGGTTCGGCAATCCCCGCCTACATCCACGCCTCCAAGCACACTGGGCTTGAGGATTTCACTAAGCTAGCCTCCCAAGGCTTCAAACGCTTACAATTGACTTCCAAGGTGTCAATGGACCTTTACAACAAGAGATTATTCCCAATCTCTTAACCCAAGTGTATCCCAACACTTAATCTTTTAACTTGATTTTACAAAAAAGATTACAAATGAATCTCTCACACACAATGTGTTTGATCACAAGTGAAAGCTCAATGTGTGAATGAATGAGATGAATACAAGAATTTAAAGCTCAATGAAAGTTGTATTCTCAATATTTTGCTCAATGATGATCGTTGGAATTCCCTCTTGTTTGAATTGGATTGAGCTTATTTATAGTTGGAGTTGAAAACTAGCCGTTATAGACTATCTGCACAAAAACGGTTCGCCGTTAACCATTAACGGCTAACCGTTTAGGCTGGTCAAAAGTTACCGTTGGGCCAAATTTCAAATAAACGGTTAGCCGTTTAGGCTTACCCTTTCACCGTTAAATTCCAGAGACCTGCAAAACAAATTTGATTTAACCGTTCTTACTAAACGGTTCAAGGTTAGCAATCTGGAAATAATCGGTTAACCGTTTTCAGTAAACGGTTCACCGTTATGTTCCAGAATTATCATTTTAACAATTCTTTGTAGAACATACTTTCTGGAAATTATCGGTTAGCCGTTTTAAATAAACGGTTAGCTATTTGCTAAAGTGAAATTTTTTTCTAAATTTATAGTTTGACCCCAAAACTTTATAAAACTATATTATGGCCCAAATCGTTATGAAAGTTTACAAATAGGTCCAATTTCAGAATTTCTAAATAATGCTTTGTTAATCTCAAAAATTTCTGAAATTATGATATAGCCCAAAATACTATGACACTTTTCAAATAAGTCCTTCTCCAAAATTTCAAGCAATACTTGTTGATTTCAAAGTTTTCAAAACTCTTTCAATTAAATCATAACTTGAAAAACAACAAATTTCATAAAATCATTTTTCCATTAAATATGAAACATTTATAATGTGAAAATAATGATTTATTTAAAAAGAATAAAAACAATCAATTTCATAAAATCATTTTTCCATTAAATATAAAACCTTTATAATGTAAAAATAATGATTTGTATAAAAAATAATTTGAGCTTAAAAGATTTATCATTCTTAATCTTGTTTGTTATCATCAAAATCAACATTATGAAAACATATATGTTAACAAATGATGTCTATGATACTATAAATTACGTTTGATTGGGTGTTTATGAAATCAAATTTAAGTGTTGGATTGATTAGGTGTTTATGAATTAGGGTTTAGGGTAATTTCTAGATTAAGTTTGATATTCAAATTTGTAAAGATAATTGAGAAGATAAATTAGATTTTTTTCAATTAAAGAAGAAATTAGAGTGTTAAGTGTATTTAGTTGAATATTGGTTATATAAACGGTAGTTAACGTTTTGGTGAATGATTGATAATTTCTCAAAATTCAAGGGTAAGATGTACTTTGTACTTAGAATTTGTTAAACAACATAACAAAGTAAATGTTTTGATGTTTTGGTTGACGGATGATACAAATTATAAATTTGGGGTAAAATTTTAAATAAACTAAAATTTTTATAATATTTTTGAGAAGAAGACAAAGTTGAAGTGAATATCTTTTTTTTTTTAAATGCCTAATACACATAAAAGAAATGCGCTTCGTTTTTATTAGCCAAAAGCCTTTGGCCCATGAAAATAAAAGATTAAAAAGAAAGAGTGCATATGTTAGATCATCTCTAAAAGACTCTTCAAATAAGATTCTACTTCTTATTTGAAGAGCCATATCAATATTTAACACTCCAAAAGACACGTTAATTTATATTCTTCAAATAAGATTTGTTTCTCACTCTTCAATATTGTCGAGTGAGTTTCTCCCTCTTCTATTAATATTTTTTTATTATTTATTGAAAAGATAAGACTGCAATAATTATTATTTATGTTTCTTTTAAAAAATATAATGACAATTCAATTTGATAGTGAAAAAGATTTGATTAAAATAATATTAATTTATTCTTATTTGGTGAGTCTTTTGGAGGGAATTATATTTTTCTATACACTTATTTGTCACATCAGTAAGCAAATTGAAATTTGAAGAGTAAAATTTAAAAACCCTTTTAGAGATGCTCTTACATTTGACGACTGCCTACTGACCTTAATAGCAGCAATAACATCAAACCACCTAAATTGCGTCATGTGTCGTTAATTTGATATCAGACGGAAATAATAAAAGTGTCCTGATAACACTTTGATTCGTAACGGAAACAAGGCCATCGACCGGTGGATAAGTGCAACGCACTCAAGTGATTTCATTAAATGTCACGTGAGAATAAAATAAAATCGGAACAAATATCAAAAACGGTTCACAACGAAGATTAAACCAAATCTCTAACAAAATCACGTGCTAACAAAGGACATGAAACATAAATTATTTACAAGATGCATAGTTACCATTGTCTTGGGATTGAACGAGCGACTTTAGATCTAATCTCCAACCATAACTGAGGTTTTTTTATTTATAAATAGAGGATATATTTTCATGATGTATTCATTAATTGATAATCGGATTGTGTTGAAATTAAAAAAGTAATCAAAATAAGTTGTTTACTTAAAATATAGGAATTGAAATTGGAATGAACTGTACTCTCATTCATGTGTTTATTTTATATTAAAATTAAAATAAACTGTTATAAGTTATTAATATATTCTTTGTTAATTGTTGCACTTAGTATTATTTGCATCTATTATAAAAATAACAATAACAAGAATAAAAATAATAAAAAATGAATAATAATAATAATAATGTTAACAGTAATAAATACAATGATTCTAATGATAATTAATAAAACTTACATTCACCTAAAATATGCATAAATGATTAAAATGGTAGTGGAACCCACCTGATTTTTGCATTATTTTAGTTGGGCTGTAAGTTATATTAATTGTAACTTAGCAAAACCTTAATAATATTAATAATAATAAATATTGAGGGATATATTTGTAAATATCACAAATTTTCTAAGCATTTTCATAAATTTTGTAAGGATCAAGATGTAAAAGAAATAGTACTTGGTTGAGGTAATTTGGAGATTATGAAAATTTAATGGGAGTAAAATAGTAGTTCTGGGAACGAGAATTTCATTCTCAATCCCCTTGAGAATCAAGTTCCTATTCTCAAATTACAAAATTTGTGGATTCCACATACTTGATTTTCATTCCCCCTTCTCTTTTAATTAGTAAATACTCTCAATTATTTTGATTCTGAATTTCAATTTTCCCAATTTTAAAGTAAACGCACCATTACATACTTGTCCATATGATATGTAATGTCAAATATAAAAATATCCTACTCTTTGGATTTGCTTGAATCGAGATTGCTCTTTTAAGTCCATACTGTGAAACAAGGTAAAAAACAAAACCATTAATGTGAACACCTTTTAGTAACAGAATTAAAAAAAAAATGGAACTTAATCCGTTCATCCGGTTATCCACTACTTTTTTCTGTTTTTCCCATTAATCCTTGCATTCGTTGGATTTCAGTCAACAAATGATATTGGCCAGCTGAAAGATAATTCTTGAAACTCAGCCGCGGCCGTCTCTCGTATTTATTCCATCGTATGCTTTCTTTCACGTCATTTGGAGGATAATGCATTTCATGGAATTTTTTTTTTTTGTCCATTGCATTCCATTTCATGCATTTCAGAAAATGTTAAATGTATCATTTGAATCAATCTTTGACCAACTAGCAACACGCCCGCCCCGGAAATGAAACATAAAAGCTAAAGATACAGTCCTTGTCTCGTTTCTTTGCATTAATTCTTAGAAACCATGGAGAGGTTCATATGGCATTATAACAAAGTCTCCTGCACTCTCTTATTCTTCTACTTCCTTTTGCTTGGTTATAGTTTTCAAGTTGATTGTTCATCACCTTTCCATCACTTTTCTTTTAAAACAACTCATTCCTGCCCTCCCGAACAAAGTTTGGCTTTGCTTCAATTTAAAAATAACACTTACGTCAGATCAGCGAATTACTCTTTTTGCAATGAAGAAAATTCTTCTCCTAAGACGAACTCTTGGACGGAGGGTACCGATTGTTGCTCATGGGATGGAGTAACGTGTGATAATGTGACTGGAAACGTGGTTGGCCTCGACCTTTATAGCAGCTGCAGTTGGCTTGTAGGTACCATCGATGACAATAGCACCCTCTTTCATCTTTCACATCTCCAATCCCTCAACCTTGCTTATAGCAATTTCCTCGGTTCTCAACTCTCTCCGGAGTTTGGATGGCTGAAGGAATTGACGTATCTTAACCTCTCGGCTTCCAATTTCGGTGGTCTAGTCCCGTATGAAATGTCCCACTTGTCCAAACTAACTCATCTTGTCCTTTCCTTCTGCGTCTTGACAATCGAACAAAAAACTTTTGATTTGCTTGCGAGTAACCTTACAAATGAAGCCTTCTACATCTCGGAAAGACAAACATGTCTTTGATCAAACCCTTTTCTCTATTAAACTTGTCTTCAACAATGACGGATCTCGATATGGGTGATACTGCGATGGAAGGAAATTTCCCAGACGACATTTTTCGTTTTCCAAATCTTCAAATACTCAATTTAAAACTAAACCGTCAACTCACAGGTTATCTCCCAAAGTCTAATTGGAATAGTTCTCTTAGGAAGTTGGATATTTCTCTCAGTATTTTTTTAGGCGAAATACCATATTCAATTGGAAATCTATTTTTCTTGAAGGTTTTACATATTGGATTCTGCAATTTCACTGGGTCAATTCCAACATCAATCGGAAACCTTACCAGAGCTACTGAAATTGTGTTCGCATCAAATCATTTTACAGGCCAACTGCCTTATCATGTAAGTGAATTGTCTTATTTAACCACTTTAGACCTTTCTGGAAACTATTTCGAAGGCAGAGTACCATCTTGGTTGTTCACTCTGCCTTCTTTGATTTCTATAAACCTTGCATGGAACAAGCTCAATGGTCCTATTGATCCATTCCAGTGGCCTAATTCACTACAGGATGTTCGTTTGGAAGAAAATGAGATCCGTGGTACAATTCCTAATTCCATCTTTCAATTAGTGAACCTCACTATTCTCGATCTTTCATCAAATGATTTGGTGGCGCAATCAGATTTGACCAGTTCTCAAACTTACAAAAGCTTCAATTTCTTGATCTTTCAAATAACAGCCTACTCTCATTTACCTCTTCTGCCAATATCTTTATCGAATATTCCTTACCTAGCCTTAAGATTTTGCGTTTCTCTAATTGCAATGTCAGTGAGTTTCCAAGTTTCTTGAGAAACTCAGAAAATTTAAGAGTCTTAGAGCTCTCTAACAGCAGAATTCATGGTCGGATTTCGAAATATGGTTCTCAAGGATGCAAGAGTTTGACTGTCCTTGTTCTTTCCAACAATTTTTTGACACATATAGAGCTACATCCATGGATGAATATCACCACCCTTGATATGAGAAACAACAGAATCCAAGGATCAATTCTGGTTCCACCACCTTCAACTGAAGTCTTCTTAGTTTCAAACAATAAATTGTCTGGACGGATCCCTCCATCTATTTGCAGCTTGAGTTTCCTTCAATATCTTTCCTTATCTGACAACAATTTGAGCGGAACAATTCCCCCGTGTCTTGGAAACTTTAGCACTGAGCTGATTACTCTGCACTTGAAGAACAACAGCCACAGAATCACGGTAGTTGCGCTTTTCCCAGAACCGTTGCGGGAGACGCGAGATCCCACGTTTGCCCATAAGTAGCAGTTAGAGTCCCATGAGGGGCTGCCACCACCCGAAAAAGAAGGGATAAAGGCTAAACAGGAACGTGGGACAGCGGCTATAAAAGAAAAAGAAATCGATGAAGAAAGGGGAGAAAAAACTGAGAGAAGGGAAAACTCTGCCAAATTGTATCCAGACACTTTTCAATACCGAGAGTGAGCCAATTCTAAGCAATTATTTGAACCTTAATTGCACCGTTTTCCCGTAGACACCTTGTGCTAACTTAGGCATCGGAGGGTTTACGCCGGCAAAACCACCGGCGTCTCTGATCCATTTTTGTGAACGCAGGTTTAGTGAGAAACAGAGGGACAATTCCAACTTCAGTGGCCGGAGCAATCGTCGAAGCAAGAAAGAATTGATATTTTCATTATTGATAATGAAAACGTTGGTGCAAAAATCTGGTCGGGCAAAGGGCGAGCCGATTTCAGCATCAATATTTTGGTGCCGTCTGTGGGGAACTGGATAAAAAGCTACCACCGAATTAGTAGTTACCGGAGAAGCAGCGAACGATTAGACATGGATGTGCCAAGGAATGACGCTTTGAGGGAGGATAACGAAGCTGTGGAGACAATCACTCTTCGGGAAATTGCAAATGAAGCCCGGGAGAGGATGATGCAAGATCGATTGGAGCGGATGGAGAAACAAATGGAGACTCTCGCGACCATACTGTATGAGCTGAGGGATGAGCGGAGAAGGGATTGTGAAACCCCCGTGGGGAGAGATGATGTTGGAGCATAACCCAGCCTCCGGAGGCGTAGAGTCGAGGAAATCCCTCCGCTGGCAGACCAACCTGATGGGGTGCATCCCCACAGAAGCACTGGTCGGGTTCCAAGAGAACGAGTAGATGAAGTAAGGGACCAACCTCGCCCCGGACGGGTATTGGAAGCTGATGGCCGAGGAGCCAGTGTTGAGGAAGGAGAGCTCAGACAACGGTTGCAAAATGCTGAGCAAGAGCGAGATCAGATAGCTGAGCGTGATCCTGACCGTGCTGTAGAATTGGACGGAGAGGTGCGCAGATTAGCACAAGTGACAGAGGAGATACAGGGCAAGAGGAAGCCCCCGAGCTGGAGGATAATGCTAGATGAAGAATCTCCACTATCAACTGAGATCATGGGTACTATAATCCCAAGAGATTTCCGCTTCCCCGACCTCAAATACTCCGGGCGAAGTGATCCATTGGTGCATATTGAATGTTTCAACAACATAACAAGTGTTCAGGGGTTAACATCAGCTCAGAGGTGTAGGGTGTTCCCATTGACACTGGAGGGACGAGCCCGAGAATGGTACCGCAAGCTGTCACGAGGAAGTATCAGAGGATACGAGCAGATATGCCAAGAGTTAGCCGAACAGTTCCGAGGAGCAGTGGCCCCAGAGGATGATATGATGGAACTAATGAGGATGAAGCAGGAGGAACAAGAACCCCTTCGAGATTTTATAAAGCGATACCACCGAGCCACGCTTGATTTGGGAGCTTTCAATCACCCGCAAGCGTTGAGGGGATTAAAGGAGGGTGTGAGGACAGGCCGGCTATGGTATAATCTGAGAAGTCCCCTGGTGCAGAATTATTCAGTAGGGTATGAGCAGGCAAAGAGAGACATTGAAATCGAAGAAGAAAAATTGGCAAGGATAAAGAGTGAACAGCTGGAGGAACTGAGGCGAAAGGAAATGAGAACCCCAAGTGGGAGCGGGTCGGGAAAGCGAGCTGGGGAGTCCTCAATGATGGATGCAGTATCAGCTCGGTCTCGCCCTTACCCCATGGCTCAGAGACCGTAACAGGTCAAACAGAATCGGGCTCAGCCCCCGCGCCCCCCATTCCTAGAGCGGCAACGAGAATTCCGGCAGTTGGCTAACCATCCTTATCACAACGCTCCCAGAGCACTACATACAGCCAACTTCAGAACGGGACGATTAGGTCAACTACCTTCAATATCTACTTGGGACGATATTCATGATAGCCGAGCAGTCCAGCTGACCCCGTTAAAAGTCCCTATGGAGGAGTTGTATGAGAGAATCGAGGGACGAGGCCTATTATACCCCCCAGCCCCTATAACAAAACCTGCTCACCGACGGGATAAGAGCAAATTCTGTAAATTCCACGACACTCACGGTCACACTATCAGCCAATGCCGTGACTTAAAGATTCAGGTGGAGGATTTGGTGAGAAATCGTTATTTGGATGAATATGTAGACGGGGTGTCCCCCGTCATTGAATCACAGTACACTCGGGATGAAGGAGGTGAGAGGGGCCTGGAACGTGAACAGCCGACTATCCGTGTGATAGCAGGAGGGCCAACCTTGGCTGGGGATTCGAACAGGGCACGGAAGAACTATGGGAGATACGCCATGACCAGCAAAGAAGTGCTTTTCAATTTGCCAGCAGCCAAGAAGGCAAAAGTACGACAAGTTCCCATTATGTGGACAGATGACGATGAAGAGGGTATTTTATATCCTCATGAGGATGCACTGGTGATTAAAGCAATGATGGCTGGTATAGAATTACGACGAATACTGGTAGACACGGGTAGCTCGGTTGACATCCTGTTTAAATTGGCCCTAGATGATATGGGGATTGCAGACTTGAAATTGGAACGGACGAATACATCCTTAAAGGGATTTGGAGGGGGACGGTTAACTCCCATGGGGATCATCGAACTCCCGATTAATGTGGGGACAAGGCTGTTTGAAAGAACGATGATGCTGGACTTTGTCGTGGTAGAGGAGAGAAGCCCTTACCAGATGATATTGGGAAGACCATTCATGAGGATAAGCCAATGCGTCATATCCACGCATTACTTGGCACTGAAGTACAAAGTGAACGGAATGGTTGGTTGGTGTAGTAAAAGGCGACCAGAGGATGGCAATGAGTTGTTATGCTACAACAGCCAAGGAGACATTACAGGTTACTTCTCTAGATAACCGAGGAGATTCTAAAAAGGGTCGCCAAGAACCTGTTGAGAAGCTAGAAGAGATTGTGGTAAATAAAAACAACCCGAGCAGAGTGGTTAGGTTCGGATCAGGATTTGTCGGAGCAGTAAAAGGCAAGCTGGTAAAGTGCCTACAGTCTCATACAGATATATTCGCCTGGTCTCACGAGGACATGCCAGGAATTGATCGCGGGGTAGCTTGCCACAAGTTGACAATCAAGAAGGGGGCGAGGCCGGTGAGGCAGAAGAGGAGATGCTTTAACCAGGAAAGGTACGAGGCCATAAACGCAGAGGTGGAGAAGCTGTTGAAAGTAGGATTTATAAGGGAGGCCAAGTACCCATAGTGGATTTCCAATGTAGTACTGGTAAAGAAGGCCAGCGGAAAATGGAGAATGTGTGTGGATTTCACAGATCTTAATAAGGCATGCCCGAAGGATAGTTTTTCCCTACCAAAGATAGATCAATTGGTGGACTCAACAGCGGGTCACAGTCTGCTCAGCTTCATGGATGCCTTTTCGGGATACAACCAGATACCCATGGACAAACAAGATGAGAAAAACACCACTTTTATAACTAACATGGGTTTGTTTTGCTACAGGGTGATGCCTTTTGGCCTGAAAAATGCAGGAGCTACCTATCAAAGGTTGGTGAATAAGATCTTCAAACCCTTGATCGGTCATACTATGGAGGTATATGTGGACGATATGATCACAAAGTCCAAAGAACCGAGGGATCACGTGAAACACTTGGAAGAAACCTTTGAATTGCTGAGGAAGTATGAAATGAAGCTAAACCCGGAGAAATGTGCATTTGGGATCAGCTCGGGTAAATTTTTGGGATTCCTGGTGAGCCACCGAGGGATTGAGGCCAACCCGAAAAAAATACGGGCGGTAACAGAAATGAGATCTCCACGAACAGTTAAGGAGGTGTAGAGTCTTACAGGGAAATTGGCAGCATTGAACCGATTCATCTCGCGGGCCGCGGATAAATGCCACCCTTTCTTCTAAATCATAAATAAAGGGAAGAAAATAGAGTGGACATCAGAATGTGAGGAGGCGTTTGGGCAACTAAAGGAATATCTGGCCCATGCCCCGTTACTATCAACTCCGAGAGAAGGTGACCAGCTGTTTTTGTACTTAGCAATCTCAAAATGGGCTACCAGCTCAGTGTTAGTCCGAGAAGAAGAAGGGAAGCAACACCCCGTGTATTACACTAGTAAAGCCCTGGTAGACGCAGAAATTAGGTACCCATTGATGGAGAAATGGGCAATGGCTTTAATAACGGCAGCACGAAAACTGCGATCATATTTTCAGGCCCACCCGATAATTGTGATGACTGACCAGCCTCTTCGGTAAATGCTCCAAAAACCATATGCATCAGGGCGGTTAGTGAAGTAGTCCGTGGAGCTAAGCGAATTCGACTTATCCTACAGGCCCCGAGGAGCAATCAAGGCCCAAACCCTAGCTGATTTTATGGTTGACCGTGTTGAATCAGGGGAAGAGGTCCAAGAGGAACAACCAGCAGAACAAGAGGATCCAAAGGGGGTATGGCTGGTAATGGTTGATGGGTCACGTAGTGAACAAGGATCCGGGGCATGAGTTATAATACGAAGCCCAAAAGGTATCGAGGTATCCTACGCTGTAAAGTTTGAGTTCTAGCTTACGAACAACCAAGCTGAATATGAGGCCTTCATTACTGGGCTCGATCTTGCACATGCACTACGGGCAGAAAGAGTAGAAATCCGAGCAGATTCCCAACTAGTATGTAATCAACTCAGCGATCAATTCCAAGTAAGAGAAGAGAAATTGGGGCTTTATTTGAAGAAGGCGAAGTAAATGGTTGAACTCTTAAGTAAGGTAGAGGTGAAGCAAATATCCCGAAATGAAAATTACCGAGCTGACATGTTGGCTAGGATGGCTGCAACTGTAGATTCTAAATTATCTAAGTCAGTTCCACTAGAGGTGAGAACCTCGCCGAGTATAGGAGAGGAAGTAGAGGTAATGAGAGTAAGCACTGAAGAATCCTGGATGGACCCGATTCTTGCATACATCCGCGATGGCATTTTACCGGAGGACAAAAGGCAAGCAAGAAAGTTAAAATGTCGAGCAGCGAGGTACACACTACTCGATGGGGTGCTCTACCGCCGATGATTCACTTTGCCCCTTTTACGATGTTTGGATGATGAGGAGGCAGATTATGTACTAAGGGAGATTCATGAAGGAATATGTGGCAATCACTCGGGAGCAAGAACTCTATCCTTCAAGGCACTCCAGTAAGGATACTTCTGGCCAACCATGCACCAGGATATAAAAAAGATGGCAAAGAACTGTAAAACATGCCAAATCTTTTCTGAGGTTCCTGCACAACCCCCAGAAAAGCTGACCACAATGACATCCCCATGGCCTTTTGCCCAATGGAGAATCGACCTGATCGGTCCATTACCTAAAGGCCGAGGAGCGGCAACACATGCGATTGTGGCAATAGACTACTTCACCAAGTGGGTAGAAGTGGGAGTCCTCAGCCAAATTACGAAGAGAAAGACGACAGATTTTATTTGGAAGAATATCATCTGCAGATACGGGATCCCCTATGTCATCATTGCAGACAATGGGAGGCAATTTGACAACAATAATTTCAGAGAATTTTACCGGAACTTAGGGGTGGACCTGAAGTTCTGCACCCCCGCACACCTCCAGGCAAACGGGCAAGTGGAGGCAGCCAACAAAGTGATAAAGAAACTCCTAAAGACTAAACTGGGAGAGAAGAATGGAGCTTAGGTTGACGAGCTACCAGGGGTATTGTGGGCTTACCGGACAACTCACAAAACTGCTACAGGGGAAACTCCGTTTGCTTTAGTATTTGGTCATGAGGCGGTAGTCCCAGCAGAAATTGGAATAGGAACACACTGGACGGAATACTTCAATGAGGAGCAAAATGGAGAACAAATCTGCTTGAGCCTAGACTTGCTGGAGGAGAAAAGAGAAGGGGCCTCGCAAAAAGCGGCCCAGTGTCAACAAAGGGTCATGCGTTATTATAACAAGAACGTACGCATGAGGCAATTCCGAGCAGGAGATTGGGTACTTAGGAAGGTGAATCAAAACACTAGGGATCCCAACCATAGTGCTCTTGGCCCAAAATGGGAAGGCCCGTATAGGGTGATACGAGCGGTTGGACCAGGAGCTTATAAGTTAGCATACCCGGATGGACGAGACGTGAAGAGGTCGTGGAACGCCGAGCACTTAAAGAAGTATTTCCAGTAAGCAAAGTGCTATACTAAATCTTTATTTTGATAAATTATATCTGCTAAATGCATGATGGCTTGTTGCACATGCATATATTCTGTATTTCTGTAACACATTTAAATTTCAATAAAGATGAATTCAACATGAAATCCCCCTGCTAACAAGCCCATTAAAGAATTCTACTAAGGCAAGTAAGTGCCTGCTTCTGCTCGGTCAACGAAAGACCAGCAGCTAATTTTGTGAAAATTCTACTAAGGCAAGTAAGTGCCTGCTGCTGCTCTGTCAACGAAAGACCAGCAGCTAATTCTACGAAAATTCTACTAAGGCAAGTAAGTGTCTGCTTCTGCTCGGTCAACAAAAGACCAGCAGCTAATTGTGCGAAAATTCTACTAAGGCAAGTAAGTGCCTACTTCTGCTCGGTCAGCAAAAGACCAGCAGCTAATTTTATGAAAATTCTACTAAGGCAAGTAAGTGTCTGCTTTTGCTCGGTCAACAAAAGACCAGTAGCTAATTTTACGAAAATTCTACTAAGGCAAGTAAGTGTTTACTTCTGCTCGGTCAACGAAAGACCAGCAATAAATTTTACGAAAATTTTACTAAGGCAAGTAAATGTCTACTCCTGGTCGGTCCTCTAAGGAACCAGCAGACAAAATCAAATAAGTTGTCCAATTATTTTGCAAAAACAATCTATGAGCAAAAACTAGACAAGAAAGCCAATAGAGAGCATCTAAAAATTTATAAATATTTAAATGTTTACAAAACGAATGAAAATCTAGAGTCTATACAAAAATAGACCTAAGGATTAGGAGGGTCAACGGCTTCAGCAGGTGAAGGATTAGTTATCTTTGGAGGTGGAAGATCAGCAACACTAAGGGGAGGAGGCATGGACCCTTGTCCCACTTCAAAAGCACGTCCACCAGCTTCCCCCTCCTGCATCCCATCTAAAGGAGCCTCCACCTGATCCTGCTCACCCTGCTCCTTATCTACCTGGCCGATCTCCGCCATATACCGCTGCACTCCAGCCTCCAGCTTGCTCATGTCCAGCTCGGGATATTCTTCCTTAAGCACAGACAGGATGCACTTATAGGAGAAAGAAATCCCAGAGTCATACTCGGCATCCAACCGATCATCCATATCAGCGGATTTGCCTTTCTCCTCAGCCAGCTGCTCACTCAGGCATTTGATCTCTCCCTCAAGGGCGGTCCTCAGAGTATCTCTTTCACTTTGAGTAGCCTGAAGACCAGACTTCAGGTCAGCTAACTCACCCTCAAGTTTGGAGGAAGTGGACTCAGCAACCGCAATTTTCTCCTTCAAACGATCAGCAGACTCAACTCTCTTCTTCAAGTCCTGATTGTCAGCTTGAAGCGTCTTGTCATGGCGTGTGATCCTGTTCTTATAACAAGAAACTATGGTAGTCAGCTTGAAGGAGACCCTCTGGACGGAACCAGCCAATTCACTGAGATTCATGCTCTCAATGTCCTGGACCATTTTCGGTCCCACTAACTTCCCATAGTCCCTCTTATACGGGGTCAGGTAGTCACCCTGATCACGAGCCGGAAGAGGAGAGGATCGGTCTCCAGAGTAAGTGCTGACCTCTGAACTCTTGTCAGTAGATTTCTCCCCACCACTCTTACGAGGTGGAGGTGGGGGCAGAGCAGGAACAGAAGCCTTAGAAGGACCAACACTGACTTTCTTTGAAGAAATGGGAGGGTTGCTGGATCTGTTCGGAGCCCGACCACGCTTTCTGGTCATAGAACTGAGGATCTTGTTATTCATTCCAACAGCTATGTCTACTAAACCTGAACCGACCAAGTTTGTTGGCGACAGCAGGTCTTGACAGGTAGACGCGTTCACCAGAGCAATTTCAACCTGGAGCAAAGGTCGGTCTTCAAAGTCCTTAACCAAACCCCAAGATTCTGAAAAAACATACAAGGTTAAAGAATCCAATAAGTGGCAATTTTGATTAAGAATATAGGCAAAAATGAACGACCTGGGGTGACAAAATGCGTTGGAAGGTAAATATCCCCACCAAGCGACCGGACTGCTGGACACCAGTTTCCTCCAGCAAAGAAGAATTTATTCTTCCAATTCTTACATGAAGAAGGAAACTCAGTGATCGGTTTCCTTTTTGCAGATTGGACATGAAGTAGTACCAGCCTGCCTCCTTTGGGCTGCTCTGCAGCTGGTACAGATGCTTCACTTCAACAAGGGAAGGCTCCTCCGACCCACACCTCTCCCATAGCACAAACATAGCCGAGAGAACCCTCCACCCGTTCGGGTGTAGCTGACCTGGGGCCAGGTGTATACCGCCCAATATCTTGGCAAAATAACATTGAAGGGGCAACCGAGCTCCTAGTCTGAAACTCTCCAAGTGCATCGTTACATACCCCTTCGGAGGCCGACTAGGTACATCACCTTTCCCAGAAACTACAAGGAGAACCTCCTCGGGAATGTTGTAGAGGTTTCTAAGCTTGAATAGATCAGTGGGGGTAGTGGCACAAGCTATGAAATCAATGGGGTAAGAATCCGCCTCCACCCTATGGCCAAGGTTCCTTTTCCTAGAGGGTCCGCTCGGCTCGGAACTGCTTCCCTCGCCATCACCCACTTCTTTAGAGACCCCAACCCCACCATAACTATGATCCTCACCAGAGCCGGATGCGGGTCCACCTCTATTCCCCACAAGCTCTAATTCAGGGGAAGGTAAAATGGTCAAGGGACGGTGGTATTCAAGGCTATCCCTGCCATGAGAAGGACCTACACTATTGGAGGGACCTAAGAAATCGGTGGGTATTGACACGTTAAGGTCTGAATCCCCTGTTTCTTCATCACTTTCATCAACAATTAACTTCCTTTTTCGATTTAACATATCGGAATCCCAAAAGAAAACAAAGAAAACTCGAGTACACGGATACAAAAGGGGGCAACACAGAACCCAATCAACAACAACCAGAGAAGAGATTAAAAGCAATACCTGGAATGAACTGGTCCTGATAGGGCTGCCGTGACAGAGAAAAAACCCAGCAAGTAGATACTCTGGACGCAAGAAGTGTGAGTATAGTTCAAAGAAGGGGTAGGTTAACGACGGAGAGACGAATAACGAAACGATGATGATGCAAGTCTAGGGATTTGAAACAAAAATGAGGAAATGAAAGCATTTAAGTGATGGGGATGCCAGCTCACTTACCGTATATCGAGGACGAATAGCCCATCGTTTCAAATTTTAAATACGAAGAGTCTGGAGATGCCACGTCACTAACCGTTACAAGAAGCCAGGCTAGATGCAAGCCCAGATACGCAATGGACATGCTCATTAAGGCCCACGCTAAGGTCGGAACCTCCCCAGAAGAAAAATGGTACCTCAGGCCCGTCCCGGTAAACAGAAGACCAGATGAGAAGCCCCCGGGTTGGTAAGATTTGACTATCAGTTTCTACTCTTAACTCATTTCACTCGTAAGACCAGAAACTGGGGAACTGGTGTTAAGTAAGTAAAAGCACCAGGTCGACCATGCTACTATTTTCGCCCCGACATGGATCACCTCAGCCAAATGGTACGAGCCGAACACGGGGACAAATATCAGCCGACCAGAGACGGGTACCAACCAGGGGAGTATACCGACCAGAGGTATATACCGAGCCAATACCCATCCCCCGAAAAAGCGGGAATACGATCCCACAGAATCACGGTAGTTGCGCTTTTCCTAGAACCGTTGCGGGAGACGCGAGATCTCATGTTTGCCCATAATGTAGCAGTTAGAGTCCCATGAGGGGCTGCCACCACCCAAAAAAAAGAGGGATGAAGGATAAACGGGAACGTGGGACAGTGGCTATAAAAGAAGAAGAAATCGATGAAGAAGGGGGAGAAAAAACTGAGAGAAGGGAAAACTCTGCTAAATTGTATCCAAACACTTTTCAATACCGAGAGTGAGCCAATTCTAAGCAATTATTTGAACCTTAATTGCACCATTTTCCCGTAGACACCTTGTGCTAACTTAGGCATCAGAGGGTTTACGCCGGCAAAACCACCGGCGTCTCTTATCCATTTTTATGAATGCAGGCTTAGTGAGAAAAATAGGGACAATTCCAACTTCAGTGGCCGGAGCAAGCGTCGAAGCAAGAAAGAATTGATATTTTCATTATTGATAACGAAAACGTTGGTGCAAAAATCTGGTCGGGCAAAGGGCGAGCCGATTTCAGCATCAACAAGCAATATAGAGAGAAACAAAAGAGAGGGAAAGTTCCAGAGTATTCTCCGTAATCTTTTGTAATTGCTTTGTAAAAAATCTCCATTGATCATCAATTAAAACTCACAAGAAAGCTTCTCCCGTAGATGAAAGTTTTGGCTCATTGGTACAGCTGAACCACGCAAATTTGTTATTGTTCTTGGCAGTGTTTGTTTCGTTTTAGGTTTATGTATTGAGAACCTGTTCTTGAAACCTTGTTAATTGAGTTGATCATTTCTGTTTTTGATGTGGAGGTTACTCAAATTGCGTCACAGCAAAACTTGGCAGATCCTTTTACTAAGGCCATGCCTGGGAAACCTTTTAAGTTCCACTTAGAATCCATGGGCATGCGTGAGATGTCAAATATGCTTTGAGAGCTAGTGGGAGATTGTTGGGAAAATATGCTCTTTAAAAGCATATGTGTTGATTTAATTGTAATAAATATTTTTTCTGATTAATAAAATTAATGAGATATTTTATTCAAATACCTTAATTGCATTAATATTTTTATTAAAGTCCAATTAATCATATTATATGTATTTATGTGATCACCATGTAGATTCACAGAAGACATAAATACAAGTTATCTTATGATTAAATAAATTTAGTTCGCAGTTAATAAATAAAGTTGGGCACTTTATTTAGGTATAGACTGTAATAAATTCATTGAATGATTTGTCTTAATCATGTATGAATTTATTGATGTAGTACGACTACATTGAACAAGATCACATATGAGATTTAATTAACTTTGTAATAACTGTCAGACTTATTAAATCTCATAGGCATTGATTTTACTGTAATCTTAATCTTGAGTTAATTATGATTTCATGATTGTAATTGTTATTCCATTTAAGTTACCAATGGGCATGACACATACTTGTAGTCTAGATTACCTGGTATCTTGGTGGGAGCATTTATGAGCATTGGAATTATAGATTAACAATATAGAATTTGTACAACACATCTCTTGATGGGTTTTCGGCACTTGATCATAGAATTCTTTGGCCAGAGTGTGTCAACATATTTAGTATGTTGAAAATGATCATTAGAGAAAACCAGTAAGTATCAAGGAACAAGATATAATTAAATTGATTGGACAGTTGAGATATCGATTTAATTAATGATGTGGTACAAAGGATTGTGTAGTAAAGAAATCAATGTGACTTGGGACGAATTATTATTCGAGCATACAATTATGGAGGTCAATTCCAATCTTTTAGTGGAGTAGATTTGGAATTAAATAATTAGGCTAGTTTATTTATAGGCCTAATTATTATAGCCACTATTGTACGTTCTCAAATGATCTCCGGGTTAGCTCATTTAATTGAATGCACCACGACTGGACTAATAAGTAAGATAACTAGTTATTTGGGTCAAAAACCTAAATATATCATTTAGTGGGAGGCTCCATTTAATTAACTTGTGTGTAAGGAGCCTTATGTTATTTTACAAGGTAGGTCCCCTATAGAAAAAGCAAGTAACGTGAGTTTTGTTTTTTAATTATTTGGAGCCTAGGGTTTTCACTAAAGGAAGATATAAAAAGCTTATTTTCTCTAAAGAAAATAGAGAGCAGTCACTTTATACAGATTAGAGAAAAAGATTTTTCTCTCTATTGTTGAGAGAAAAATTTTCTCATGCTAGTTGCTTTGGTAGTGATAAAGGCGTCCACAGGTCAAGTGCAGATCAAACATGAGCCATAATCTGGAAGATCATTGGTGACAGTTCGTGATCTGACAAGCGTGGTGGTGACTAATCGTGATCTAACAGGAGTAGTAGTGACGGATCGTGATCTAGGAGCCTAAATCACTTCAGCGGAAAAAGCCAAATCGGATTTTCAAGGTACGATTTCTAAATTATAAATTCTTATATATCGTATGAGAGAGATCTTAAAAGGTTTTATAAAATTTTAAAAACCTGATTTTTCCCCAACACAAAACTCTGCTTCTATATGGCCTCTGTAAATTTATTGCATCAATTTGTTTTGCCACATCTAGCTCAGATATCTAAAGCTATCAATATCGGATCATTAGAGACACTGGAGATTTTTCACAAAGAAACTAGGGCTGATGAAGTATGGCTTCAATTAATGGAAACCAAATGTTTAAAGTGGCGTGATTTACAAAAAACCGATTCTCTAGAAATAATAATTAATTGGCTTCTTCAAATAGTGGACGCATCAGACGCTTCTTACAGTCCCACAATAATAGAACCTGGCCTAGCTTCAGAAGCATCGAAAAGAGCTTGAGAAATGGGCGTAAATGAAATTTTTGAAGACAAAATCAAAGGAAGATCAGGTCTTATATTTCGTGGTTGGGAACACAAGTGCAAAGTACAAATAGTAACTCACCAAGCAATTCGAGGATTCTTTTGTTGAGAAGTCAATATTAGCCCAAATAAGTCCACACCTAAATTAATTTGATGTCATTGCTTACATCAATTTAGTTAGGTGAAAATTAGGTATTTTTCCCATGTTTAATTTCAATGGTTTAAATTAGTTTGTGGTTATTTTAATGAGTGGTTTAGATTGTTTCTTGTAACCTATAAATACCTCATTTGTATTTGAGTTTTATCATTCAACAATCAAAGCTTTATTATAAGCATTTGAAAGTTTTCTTAAGAGTTCTTCTCTTTTGCAATTTTGTGAGATTATTCTAAAGAGAGTTTTTATTCTTCTTGATCAATTAGAGTTTTTACTCTATTTTGATTCAACATTTGGTATCAGAGCATTGGTTGTAAAGTCTCTTGAAATTCCGAGTATGCTCTGTGGTTGCAGTTTTGACTGATCTTCCACATCAGAAAAGATTTCTTGAGATTATTGCTAGGGTTATCACAAACCTTGAGAGGGAGCTTCTTTGTGTCAAGAGTAGTGTATTACTCTGCACGGTAGTCACTCAAGCTTGTTCAGTGTAGTCAAAGTCTTGTTGATACGATGGGTGATCTTCAAGTTGTTGGAGGAATCAAGAAGCTCAACAACCAAAACTATAACACGTGGGCAATGTGTATAGAGTCTTACCTTCAAGGTCAAGACTTGTGGGAGGTTGTCGATGGTAGTGAAGTTACACAACCGGCAGCGGAAGATGCTAACGGCGTCTTGCGGAAGTGGAAAATTAAAGCAGGCAAAGCAATGTTTGCTTTAAAGACCACAATAGAAGAAGAAATGTTGGAGCACATTCGGGATGCTAAATCACCGAAGGAAGCGTGGGACACCTTCGCTACACTCTTTTCAAAGAGGAACAATACAAAATTGTAACTTCTCGAGAATGAACTTCTATCAATGGCGCAACGCGACATGGAGGTTGCCCAATACTTTCACAAGGTGAAGTCGATATGCCGCGAAATTTCAGAATTAGATCCGACAACTACTATTGGGGAAGCCAGGATAAAAAGAATAATTGTCCATGGCTTAAGACCCGAATACCGAAGCTTTGTAGCCGCTGTACAAGGATGGCCGACACAACCATCACTTGTTGAGTTTGAAAATTTGCTGACAGCCCAAGAAGCTATGGCCAAGAAAATGGGAAGAGTCTCACTAAAGGGTGAAGAGGAAGTGCTTTACACCAACCAAAGCAGAAGTGGTTCAAGACAGCACAACAAAGGTGGATCTAGAAAGACTGGTGAACAGACAAAAAGTCATCAGGGAGGGAATGGCTCTCGTCCAGGGGGAGCTTCGAAGAATCGTGACAGTAATAGAAAGTTCGATGGCGAATGTTACAATTGCGGGAAAAAGGGCCACATGAAGAGAGATTGTTGGTCCAAAAAGAAGTCTACCGAAAGCAATATTGCTACTTCTAGTTCTAAAGAAGATAGTGAAGATAGCTGGGATGCCGAAGCATTACTCGCTATAGAGGAAGAAGAATTAGCTCTCACGGTAACAACATCGGAAAAGATTAACTACGAGAATGATTGGATCGTAGACTCAGGCTGCTCAAATCACATGACAGGTGATAGACAGAAGTTGCAAAACTGTTCTGAGTACAAGGGAAATCGTGTGGTAGTAACAGCTGACAACTCAAGGTTACCGATAGCTCACATCGGTAAAGCGATCGTTACACTTCGATATAGTCCCAACCAAGTGCCACTTCAAGATGTCTACCATGTTCCAGGAATGAAGAAAAATTTGCTATCCGTAGCTCAATTGACATCATCAGGCCACTATGTCTTGTTTGGTCCACAAAATGTGAAGGTATTCCGAGACCTGAAGATCTCAGAAAAGCCTACGATGGAGGGACGACGATTGGAGTCAGTTTATGTGATGTCAGCTGAGTCTGCATACGTGGACAAGACAAGAAGGAATGACACGGCAGATCTGTGGCACATGCGGCTAGGTCATGTTAGTTATTCCAAGCTAAGTGTGATGGTGAAGAAGTCGATGCTTAAGGGACTTCCTCAACTTGACGTGAGAACAAATACTGTTTGCGCGGGATGTCAATATGGTAAAGCACATCAATTGCCATACGAGGAGTCGAAGTTTAAAGCAAAGAAACCATTAGAGTTAATTCACTCTGATGTGTTTGGACCCTTTAAGCAACCATCAATTGGCGGAATGCGGTATATGGTTACGTTCATTGATGATTTCTCCAGATATGTATGGGCTTTTTTTCATGAAAGAAAAATCTAAAGCATTCTCAAAGTTCAAAGAGTTCAAAAAGATAGTCGAAGGAGAAGTGGAGCAAAAGATTCGTTGCTTGCGCACAGACAACGGGGGTGAGTATAGCTCGAGAGAGTTTTCTCAATACCTACGGGAATGCCAAATACGTCATCAGTATACTTGTGCCAATACGCCACAACAAAATGGTGTAGCAGAGAGGAAGAATCGGCACCTTGCTGAAATTTGCCGGAGTATGCTACATGCGAAGAATGCACCTGGAAGATTTTGGGCCGAAGGTATGAGAACTGCAGCTCATGTCATCAACAAGCTTCCTCAACCAAGGTTGGAGTTTGTTTCACCCTTTGAGAAATTGTGGAACAAGAAACCTACAGTTAGCTATCTTCGAGTATTCGGTTGTGTATGCTATGTATTTGTTCCTGACCATCTACGTAGCAAGATCGATAAGAAAGCAGTCAGATGTATCTTTGTGGGATACGACAATCAGCGAAAAGGGTGGAAGTGTTGTGATCCAGTAAATGGAATGTGCTACACATCACAAGATGTGGTGTTTGATGAAGCATCCTCATGGTGGACCTCAGAAAAAGAAGTGCTGCCAGACTCGAAAGAATTTGGAGACATGCTATAACAAAAGATGGGGGAGCATACTGTCCAAATTCATATAAGCTCAGCTGGGGATCTATGCGATAGTGATAGCGAACGAAGAGTAACTCTAAATCCTTGGCAATCTGGGGTGTATCGACAACCAGATGAAGAAGGTGTGCCTAGTGAAACGGAAGAATCAAGTCCATTACGAAGGTCAACAAGAACCCGAAGGCCAAATCCCAAATACGCTAATGCAGCCATAGTTGAAGAAGCAGCTGGAATAGAACCTGAGACGTTCGAAGAAGCATCACAGAGTTCTGAGTGGATGACAGCTATAAAAGACGAGATCAGTGCACTTGAGCAAAATCAGACCTGGGAACTCGTGCCAAAGCCAAAAAATGTGAAACCCATATCCTGCAGATGGGTTTACAAAATAAAGCACTGTCCAGATGGGTCAATCGAGAGGTACAAGGCTCGATTGGTAGACGAAACGTTTAGTCCAGTGGCAAAACTTACAACCGTCCAAGTCTTACTTGCACTTGCAGCCAACAAAAGCTGGAACTTGTGGCAGATGGACGTGAAGAATGCCTTTCTCCATGGAGAGCTGGATCGGGAGATCTACATGATTCAACCGATGGGTTTTCAGAACCGAGGTCATCCTGAGTATGTGTGTAAGCTGCGAAAGTCTCTCTACGGACTAAAACAAGCACCCAGGGCGTGGTATGGCAAGATTGCTGAATTTCTAACTCAAAGTGGGTATTCAGTAACATCTGCAGACTCCAGCTTGTTTGCTAAAGCTAATGGAGAAAGGATAGCTATTGTGCTCGTGTACGTAGATGATCTAATCATCACTGGAGATGATGTTGAAGAAATTTTCCAAACAAATGAGAACTTGTCAGTTCGTTTTCAAATGAAAGAACTTGGACAACTTAAGCATTTCCTTGGGCTAGAGGTTGATCAGACGAAAGAAGGGATATTTCTTTGTCAACAGAAATATGCCAAAGATTTGTTGAAGAAGTTTGGGATGCTAGAATGTAAGCCAATCTCAACGCCGATGGAACCAAATGCCAAGATGTGTGCACTTGAAGGCAAAGACCTGGAAGATGCATCGATGTATCGATAATTAGTGGGTAGTCTAATCTACTTAACCTTGACTCGACCTGACATTTCTTATGCAGTTGGCGTGATGAGTCGATACATGCAAAATCCGAAGAAGTCTCATTTAGAAGCGGTTCGGCGAGTACTCAGATATGTGAAGAGTACAATAGACTATGGTCTTCTATACAAGAAAGGTGGAAATTGCAAACTAGTTGGCTACTGTGATGCTGACTATGCAGGAGATCACGATACTCGCAGATCAACTACTGGGTATATGTTTACCCTTGGATCTGGAACGATTTCTTGGTGTAGCAAGAGACAACCGACTGTGTCCTTGTCAACTACGGAAGCAGAGTACCGAGCAGCAGTAATGGCAGCTCAAGAAAGCACGTGGCTGATACAACTAATGAATGATCTACATCAACCAGTAGATTATGCAGTTCTGTTGTACTGTGACAACCAATCGGCAATTCGGCTGGCGGAGAATCCTGTTTTTCATGCAAGAACTAAACATGTGGAAGTGCATTACCACTTTGTTAGGGAAAAAGTTCTGCAAAATGAGATTGAGATGAGGCAAGTTAAGACAGATGAACAAATTGCTGACTTGTTTACAAAAAGCTTGAGTGTTGGAAAGTTTGAACATTTCCGTCGTCAGCTCAGCGTGATTCAAAGAATGGGGGCTAACATTGAGGGGGAGTGTTGAGAAGTCAATATTAGCCCAAATAAGTCCACACCTAAATTAATTTGATGTCATTGCTTACATCAATTTAGTTAGGTGAAAATTAGGTATTTTTCCCATGTTTAATTTCAATGGTTTAAATTAGTTTGTGGTTATTTTAATGAGTGGTTTAGATTGTTTCTTGTAACCTATAAATACCTCATTTGTATTTGAGTTTTATCATTCAACAATCAAAGCTTTATTATAAGCATTTGAAAGTTTTCTTAAGAGTTCTTCTCTTTTGCAATTTTGTGAGATTATTCTAAAGAGAGTTTTTCTTCTTCTTGATCAATTAGAGTTTTTACTCTATTTTGATTCAACATCTTTAACACATTGTGGATGTGACATGGCCACTCTTTGCTGAGCATACGAAATGAGAAGTTTATTTACAAGTAGAGAAAATAGTTTGGGGACTGGATTAGTTTATTATCAAAATATATTTCTTTGCTTTAGGCATAATTCATGACTTGCCCTAAGGTAAGTAAATTTTTAAGAAGATATGCTCAAAGTGTTATTTCCATTCTTCTAATATTAATTATAAGCATTCTTTGTAAATTAATCTGATCAAACTGTTACATGGTCACAGTTTGGGTCAAAGAAGCATTAATTTGTCAATTTTTCCATTAATCTTGATCACAAATGTAATTTTTTCTATTTTCTAGTATGAGTTTTCCTGGACATTTATTGTGTTACAAGAAGAGGCAATTAATACAAAGATTGATCTGACAAAACTGCAACAAGTGGACTTTGTTTGGGTAATCTTAATATCCTAGACATCTTTGAAGACTTTTGGCTCAGCGAGAAGGGAAAATTCTTCTCTACTTTAGCGGTCTTGTTCAGGCATTGACTTGTTAACCACTCGCTAATTGCTTTTGTACGTGTGGGTTCCATAATTTTGACCCCGGATATGCTTGTATGCTCAACTTCATTATTTTGTAAGTGTTTGAAAACCTTTCCAATTTCAATCCACTTCGGTTTGTCTTTAATTTTTTCACCAAATTTTCACTAGGATCCGATTCAAATTAATTGAGTGCTTCTCACTGGATCCAACTTAAATCTGATTCAAATAAATAAATTTATATTTAAGGGAAGCTTGTGCTAAATTTGGGTTTAGATATGTTTTTTTATGGTTGGGGCAAGTGACTCAAGTGTGCTTGATGGATAATTCATATGGTCTCACAAAATACTTAACATAATTGGAGTAGCTCAAATAAGGTCCTACCTAAAACATAATCTCGACCTCAAATTGAAAATATAGTAAAATAAGCATAAATATAAAGAGCACACAATGTTTACTTGATTTGGTTTTCGGCTTATGTCCATAAGAGCAAGCCGTTGCTAATCCACTATAT
The DNA here is from genome assembly GCF_000493195.1 of Citrus x clementina. Taxonomy (NCBI): domain Eukaryota; kingdom Viridiplantae; phylum Streptophyta; class Magnoliopsida; order Sapindales; family Rutaceae; genus Citrus; species Citrus x clementina. Next base: position 29,725,878 of record NW_006262339.1, on the reverse strand, counting down.
AAATGAGAGATTGTATGAAATTTTAAGATGAATAACACAAGTTATATAGCTAGATATCTATATAGAGATTGGTGTTCATAAAGATAAAGATGGTGAAAAAAGATATGAAGAGTGATGATATGGTAGAGAAGATAGTGGGGTGGAGAATGAAAAATGGCCTCCTAAAAATGGAGACGTTTGTGATGATCTAAAAGATAGAGATAGAGAGAGGAGAGCCCACAAATATGGGTGAATAAGACATTTATATAGTGGAGGCCAATTTTAAAGAGAATTCATAAAATTTGGGGCTAGAAAATATAATAATGATAATATAATAATAATGAAAATAACAACAACAATAATAATTATAAAAATAACGAAAAGTAATAATATTAATAATGACAATAATAATAATGAAATAAAATACTACTATAAATAACTATTATAATAATAGTAATAATACTTTGCAGTTACTAATTTCATCATTTCACAAGCCACCTCCAGTGGCTGATCTTGGGCACCTTGCGGATCTTGTCGTTTATCATACCTACCTTTTAAAAGAAGATGATGATGATTACGATGATGTGGGGTGTGTGTGTGTGTTTAAAAATGTACCTTCCGGTAGTGTTTGGTTTTGAGAAGGAGGAGCGGAGGGGTAAAAAATGGAGCAGTGGAGAGGTAATGAGAGGATAGGAGCGCAAAAATTGATTTTTATTATTTGGTTTCACAAAAAACAAAAATTAAAAGGGAAAGGAATTACATGTTTTTTTTTTAATTTGGACAAGTATACCCATTAGAATTTAGAGTTAAAATGCTGACATTAGCAGTAAATATAATAAAAATAATTAAACTATAAGTTAAATTAATCTAGAATATAAACTAATAAGAAAACATTTGATTTTATATTATATTTTTAATTAATTCATTATTATTTTATAATCAAAATAACTAACCAACAAGTAGTAGATGGACGACTACAAGTCGTATATCGACGTAGAAGAACATGACATACGGCTCAAACGGTGATTGATTTACTGAATTGCAACCAAGGGAACCATTTTTTGGATAATTTCAGAGCAATAAAATTCAGACTACTATGTAAAAAATATCCTAATCTTGGAAAACTTTTCCACCTTATGAAACATTGGAAAAATCTTCCCAACTTGACGCATCGACTTGTTGACCTCTCAATTGCTCTCGTGTGCGGCTTCTATAAATTCGGCGTCCAACATGCTCGTTTTCTGCACCGTTGTATGTTTTCCAAAAGGTAAGAGTCATCAAAATATCTTTTGAATTTCAATAAAACTTCGGTTTAACTTTGTTTATTTGGTTGTGTTTTTGTAATATCAATGGGATCACCAACCCTCAGTACAGTAGTTCCTTCACTTGTTTTGTTGATCCTATTCTTTGTGTCAAATTTTTCTCTTCCTGTTTCTTCTGATTCTAATGAAGAAGCTGATGCTCTTCTCAAATGGAAAGCCAGCCTTCAAAACCATAACCGATCTCTCCTTTCTTCTTGGATTAACGACGCCACCAATGTTTCATCCAAAATAAACCCGTGTTCTTGGTCCGGAATCAGCTGCAATGATGCCGGAAGAGTTGTCAACATCAGCCTTCCAAATGTAGGATTAAACGGTACGCTTCATGATTTCTCTTTCTCATCGTTTCCTCATCTTGTTTATCTTGATCTCACCTGGAATGGATTCTTTGGTACTATCCCGCCTCCAATTAGTAACCTTTCGAATCTCAGATATCTTTATTTAGGATCCAATCAATTTTCTGGAAATATTCCACCAGAGGTTGCTCTTCTGAGTCATTTGGAGGTCCTTCACATTCAGCTTAACCAATTGGATGGCTCAATTCCACCAGAAATAGGCCAATTGAGTTCTATGGAGGATATTTACTTGTACTCTAACTACTTGAACGGTTCAATCTCTCCGTTAGGAAATTTGAGCCATATGTATCGATTGGTTATTAATGATAATTCACTTTCTGGTTTCATTCCTCCTGACATTGGAAACTTGAAAAATTTGTCCCAATTAGATTTGAGCAATAATAAATTTAGTGGTCCAATCCCTCTTTCTTTTGGTAATTTGAGCAACTTAATTTATTTGTACCTCTATGGAAATTCACTTTCTGGTTCTATGCCATCAAGTATAGGAAAATTGAAGTCCCTTAATGATTTACAGTTGAACGACAATCAACTCATAGGTTATATTCCACGTTCCTTCAGTAATCTAACCGGTTTATCAACTTTACGTTTGTCTGAAAACGAGCTCTTTGGTTCCATTCCAAATGAAATAGGAAAGATGAGGTCTCTTAGCGTTCTCGATTTGAACCAAAATCAATTTAAGGGGGTTCTTCCACCATCTGTTAGTAATTTGACCAACCTAAAAGAACTAGTCCTCCTTTATAACAACCTATCCGGTTCCATTCCTCCCTCCCTTGAGAATCCCATGTTAACCAGGCTAGGATTGGATTTCAATCATTTTACAAGTTATTTACCGCACAATGTTTGTCGAGGTGGAGCATTACAGTATTTTGGCGTTTCTGAAAACCATTTTCAAGGAACAATTCCTAAAAGCTTGAGAAATTGCACAAGCTTAATCCGGGTACGCCTTAATGCAAACAACCTTACTGGAAATATATCAGAAGCTTTGGGCATTTATCCTAACCTGGCTTTCATAGATCTCAGCCGCAATGATTTTTACAGTGAAATCTCGTCTAACTGGGGGAAATGCCCAAAATTAGGCACTCTCAACGTTTCGATGAATAACATTACTGGAGGTATACCGCGTGAGATTGGAAACTCGTCTCAACTACAAGCACTCGATCTTTCATTGAATCATATAGTTGGGGAGATTCCAAAGGAACTTGGGAAGTTAAATTCTCTAACCGAGCTCATTTTGAGAGGGAATCAATTTACAGGACGTCTACCTCCAGAAATCGGCTCGCTGGTTGACCTTGAATACCTCGACTTATCTGCAAATAGGTTCAACAATTCAGTCCCAGAAAGTCTCGGCAACTTGCTGAAATTGCATTACTTGGGCTTAAGCAACAACCAGTTTGTCCTAGAATTGCCAAAGGAATTGGAGAAGCTAGTTCAACTTTCAGAATTAGATGCAAGTCATAACCTTTTTGGAGGAGAGATACCATTTCAAATATGCAGTTTGAAAAGCTTGGAAAAGTTGAATCTCTCCCACAATAATCTCTCTGGTTCGATTCCAAATTGCTTTGAGGGAATGCGGGGTCTATCAGTCATTGACATTTCTGATAATCAATTACAAGGCCCAGTTCCAAATAGCACAGCATTTCGGAATGCCCCAGTGGAAGCGTTAAAGGGGAATAAAGGATTGTGTGGAGGTGTGAAAGGAATGCAACCATGCAAAGTTTTCTTGTCACACAAGCAAAATTCTAGAGTCAAGTGGTTTGCAATAGTGTTCCCTGTTTTAGGAGCACTATTTCTTTCAATGGCGTTGATAGCAATTTTCATTCTTCGAAAGCGGAAGTCAGACTCAGGAGATCGACAGAGTAGCAACCAGAACCCTCATGGATTGTTTTCTATATTGAATTTTGAAGGGAAACTTGTGTACGATGAAATTGTTAGAGCAACAAATGATTTTGATGCACAGTATTGCATTGGAAATGGCGGACATGGAAGTGTTTATAGAGCTGAACTACCATCTGGGCAAGTCGTAGCTATTAAGAAATTTCACTCGCCACTCCCATGTGACCAGATTGCTGATCAGAAAGAATTCTTGATCGAAGTGAAGGCCCTGACAGAGATACGACATCGAAACATTGTGAAGTTTTACGGATTTTGCTCGCATGCCCGACACTCTTTTGTGGTCTATGAATTGCTTGAAAGGGGTAGCTTGGCTGCGATCTTGAGTAGTGATACAGCAGCACAAGAATTGCGTTGGAGTCAGAGAATGAATGTAATCAAAGGCGTTGCTGATGCCTTGTCTTACTTGCACCATGACTGCTTTCCTCCGATTGTCCATCGAGACATATCAAGTAAGAACTTGTTGCTAGATTTGGAATATGAAGCTCATGTTGCGGACTTTGGAATTGCTAAGTTTCTGAAGCCAGAATCGTCCAACTGGACTGAATTTGCAGGCACATACGGATACGTTGCACCAGGTATTTAGTATTCGTTTGTTACCATTTTGAGGAACATTTTTATGTTATGTGTGCGGTAACATAACAATGTAACTAGATATTGTTGAAAAATATTATGTTGTACATTCAGTAGAGTTGTAAAAGCTTACAGGTTTATGCACGTTTTTTTTTTTTTTTTTGGTCATTGACCTTACAGAGCTTGCTTACACAATGAAGATCACAGAGAAATGCGATGTGTACAGTATTGGAGTATTAGTGTTGGAAGCGATCAAAGGGAAGCATCCAAGAGATTTTCTTTCTTTGATTTCATCTTCATCTCTCAACACGGATATAGCACTTGATGAAATATTGGACCCGCGTCTTCCACCTCCATCACGCAGTGTTCAAGAAAAACTGATATCAATAATGGAGGTTGCTTTTTCATGCTTGAATGAGAGTCCAGAGTCTAGACCAACTATGAAGGTGGTCAGTCAACAAGTAAGGATTTAACCTCAGCTGCCTTGACTGAGTCTTAATTTTCTAAGTATACTTCTAATTTGCTTGGCTTATTTTTCTCATGTACTAGAGTTTGTTTGTTCTAGTTTTCAAGAATCAGGAGGCGTTGGTTATTATGTCATCCATATATACTTGGTATATGGTGTACTCAACTCTTTCATTTATAAATAAAGTTTGCTCATTCCTTAGAGGTTTAGCTAATTAAATAAAGTTTGTAATAATTAAAAAAATAATTTCTTGCGACAGTTACAAAACGGTGAACCCGTCAAATGTAAACTTGAAAGTGTGTACCACTGCATTAATTAATGGGTGGCTCTTACTTATTGATAATGTTAAACTAAATGTTAAAAGAAAGGAATGGTAGGGAAAAAAGAATTAAAAATTGAGGATAATTTACATTGCAGTCCTTATGATTTAACCAAAAATCAAATAAACTAATAACAATTCGTATATATATTTTTTTGGGAATGATTTGTCTTAGCTTTGAGTATACGATGTAAAGGACTTACAGCTCTCGCCAATTGTCTTGAATGCTCAATGGCTTATACCTTGTAGAATCTCCAATGTTGTGATAACAACTTCGGTGGTTAGAGTTTGATTGTGAATTTGGTTGAATGATTTAATTTACACTTGATTCTTATACCGACCTCTACCAAGTTAATCTTTTTTCAGGATGTTTATTTTTGTTATGTCAAAGTTAGTTGATGTCCTATATTTGATCAATGTGGATGCCTGATCAAAATTAAAGAATGCTTGAACGAGATTGAGGGCTTGACAGAGATACGACATCAGAGTATTGTAAAACATGACTGACATTTAATTTTAGTTTATGAATTTCTTGAAAGGGGTAGTTGGCCATAATCTTGAGCAACAATGCAGCCACATAAGAGTTAAGCGGGCTGGAGTCAGAGAATGAATGGGATAAAAAGCGTTGCCGATGCCTTATGATATTCATTGCCATTTTGAGGAATATTATCATGCAACACATTCTCTAGAGATATAAAAGCTTACTAATTTATACGCATTGATCTTTCAAAAGAGAGTAAACAATTTTTTTTCTTTTTTTATTTGTCCTTGACCTTGTAGAGCTTGCTTTCACAATCAAGATCACAGAAAAATACGAGGTGTACAGTTTCGGAGTGTTAGTATTGGAAGTGATCAAGGGAAAGCATCCAAGAGATCAGATTTCTTTCCGTAGCTTCAACTTCACCTTCCAATGCCGCTTGATGAAATGTTGGATCCTCGGCTTCCACTTGATCCATTGTTCGGTGTTCAGAGCAAGTTGATCATTACTGTTTGAGTTTTAAATATCTGCCTTCATTTCTGCTGCACAAGTTAATTATACGTATCATGCTTATGCAGGCCTTAATTCGGAGCAAAAGAATGTTAGTTGATAGAATTGTGCAACTGGAGAAGGATGTAATTCATAGTTAATCAGTATGTCTTCAACACAAAATAGAAAATTTAGTTGACAAATGGCCACAAAAGACTAGCTTCGTTTTTGCTGATAAATAAATAAAATCTGCTTCTATGGCCTCGTAAACCAACCGCTTCAATGCCCCCAATTTCAAAACTATCATTGATATAGAGCCTTTGAAGAGGGAATTGATTGGATATACCCCGTTTCCCTCATAATAGCCAAAATATACTTCCAATTATTAAAATCTGTAACTTTACACATACATACTTAAAAAATCAGGGAAAGTACAAAAATAGCCTCAATAAAATGCCAACAAAAATTTAATACTTAACTCATTCAATCTACTTACTGGACTTCTTACTCGACTAGATATTCGACTTATTCAATTGTCTTCATTTCTTACTCAACTGAATATTCAACTTACCAGATTTCGTACCCGACTTCGTACTCGACTTATTCAATTGCCTTCACTTCTTACTCGACTGAATGCTCAACTTACCGGACTTTATACCCGACTTCGTACTCGACTAGATACTCGACTCATTCAATTGCCTTCACTTCTTACTCAACTGAATGCTCAACTTACCATACTTCATACCCGACTTCGTACTCGATTAAATACTCGACTTATTCAATTGTCTTCACTTCTCACTCGACTGAATGTTCAACTTACCAGACTTCATACCTGACTAAATACTCGACTTATTCAATTGTCTTCACTTCTTACTCGACTTCATACCCAACTTACCAGACTTCATACCCAACTTCATACTCGATTAGATACTCGACTTGTTCAATCGTCTTTACTTCTTACTTGACTGAATGCTCAACTTACCAGACTTTACTTCTTTAAAAATATTAATACTCGACTCAATGTACTTACCCGGCTTAATACTCGACTTGTTCAAAAAATTTACTTGACTTTTATTTAATACTCGACTACTTAATACTTGACTCATTTAATATGGTTACTCGATTTCATTTAATATGCTTACTCGATTTCCTACTAGACCATATACTCGACTTACTTATTTTCAATTCTTACTCGACTAAATTCTCGACTTACTCGACTTCGTAGTCTACATCTTCCTGCACTGAGAGGAAGAAATGTGTGGATTCTTGGTTTTTTTTTTAAGGTTATTTTTTACTTTTCCTATCTTCGTGAGGTATATGTATATAATAGGATATAAATTTAGTATTTAAGGGCAAATTGAAGATATTTAAATAAAAAAATCTGCCATTGAACCTAGGCTTCATATTCAACTTTTCAGCGTCCATGTCTAGCCTGAAGTTTTTGAGAGCTTGGACGCACTTGACACTAAATAACCCTCGCGAGATATGTCCCAAAATCCCCTGAGCCATAATTTTGCTACAAAATCCGACATAATTAATGATCCTTATTAATTATGAATTACATCGTCCTTTGGTTGCACAATTTTGGATAAAAAATTTGGACCAATTTCGGTGATCGGATGAGCTTGTGTGGACTATTAAGCACTAAATCAATAGTCGAAATTTGTCCAACACGAGTTTCACGTGGATCTCAATCAACTCTTGACCATAGATTCTGTACCCAACACAATATGCTTATGGTTTAAAAATAAAATAAATAATGTTAATGCTTTGCATCAATACTTAATGCATCGACAATCGTTTTCTTTGTGCACGGACTTGTCGGTAAAGAAAGTTTAATGGTCCATCTATTAGTTTACATCTGCTTAATCTGATAGGAATGAAACGAAATTAATAGTTTTTTTTCAAAAAATAAATAACTATAATTTCTTAAAATATTCGATGAATTAACAAAAGAATTGTGAATGAAGTTTTGTTTGGTATTAAGGTATTGTTATCTTTAAATTATAATTATTGTGAAAAATAAAGGTATAACAAAAAAGTAAAAGTTGATGATTTATAATAAATATAACTTTTAAATGATAATTTTGACAAAAATAATAAAGATACTGTAAGAGCTTTTATCATTAAAATAAAATCATTTCAGTTTCTAAGTCATAGTGATGATAGAGTTACAAGCTCTTATATAAATTTATTTTGTATAAATTATTGCTGAATAAATGATTGGTTAGATGAAAATATAAAATAATAAAATAAATTATGTAAAATAAAAAATATTTAATTTAATTAATTTAATTATGTCATATTAATTTATATAAAATAAATTTATATAAAAATTAATCTAATTATGTCATCTTCTATTTATGCTAGCGTAAACATGCACCGATGCATACAGTATTCTACTTTTTTTTTTTTTTTTTGGTTTTTCATACAGTATTCTATTTGCTCGAGTGTTCTATCCAATTTTTCCGTCCAATATGATTACTCTTAAAATAAAAACCGTGGACCCCATGAACGAGACATCACGTGGACCCACTAATCTTGATGATAAGTGATAACATCTTTTTCATGTGAAAAAAAAAAACACCCCCGCTTTACAACGACACGTCGACACCATCTTTTATTTGTCTTTCCTTTCGTTTTCGTCAGCCTCCACCAACACTTAAAAAGCCGCCCCATTTTCTTTCACTCCTATCCATTATCCACGCGTCCGACGACGATTGCTTATCCGGTTCTAATCACAAGATTTTCGTCAAATGGACGTACGAGCTGGGCCCCATCTCTGCGCAGACCACAGCGTCTATTCTCTTTGTGAAAAGAAAATAAAACTATTTAAAAAAAATCTCTATTTCACTCTATCTTCTCGTGATAAATTGAATTTAACTCTTTGTTTTTATCTTTTATTTATAAATAGTAAATAAAAAATCAAAAGAATTCAACTGAATATTCCTTTTGAGAAATTATAAAAACAGAATTATACACTAGTGAACTTCCTTGCATGAACATGGCCTTGATTCAATTTATTGAACATACGTACATGTTACTTTAATATACTTTTTTCTTATAGTTTACAAAATGTAGTGCTTATTTTCTTTCGTATACAACAATAGATGTGTATGTAGGTTGAAGCAAATATAGTTTTATAAGCTAACACTATGTTGTATCGTATTTGGTAAAATATTTAATGTTGACATCTTATGACATTATTATTAAATCTTCAATAAAGATTCTTTATTGTATTGACCAATTTTCTATGTAATATAAATTATGTATTTCGCCATAATGGAAGCTGTCAAGAAAGGTTGTCTCGACTTTATATTAAGAATTTGTATTCATAAATATATAATCTGATCTAAACCTTAAACATTAAAATTGTTTTATAACTTAGCTGTCAATAAAAGATTTAACAATTTTTTAATTATTGATCGTAAATGTTAGCACATTATAATACAATATTAAAATAACCTTAAAGTTAATTTATTACTGTCACATTATAAATCTATAGAATTAATTTGAATTAGTAAAATTGTTAAGCCAAAGTTAGAAAGATATATCAAATTTGGCTAGAACTACCCATTAAGGTAACATATACGTATTTTATATGGATACATTATGTAGCAAAAAAATGAAGATTTTTGTAACAAACTAGACAAATATCTAAATTGTTATGTTGATACTAAATAATTAATCACTTTAAGAATCCATTTACTTTTAGTGTAAATCAAAAGAAAGATGATAGATTCACAGAACTTCTGCCCAAAAAAAAACAAATGGTCCAAATTGGATAAATAGTCAACCAATTAATCAAACAAGGTCCCCTGAATATAATGAGAACTTGACCTTTGCTTTATCTTAGCAACAAGTTGAGTGTTGTGTGACTTAAGATTAAAATATTAATCAAACTACAAAATTATATTATTTAAGAAATTATATTTACGTATTTACTTAATTAAAGTTTTAGTTAGCCACCGAGTAACTTAGATTTAAAATTTTAGATAAGAATCTAGTTGATCTCTCATGTGAGAATGCTAATTCACTAAGCATCATGTGGCATTTTCTTTAAAGATTTTTGAATTGTTTGATGGTTATGAGAGTAAAATTTAAAATAATAAAAATAAATATAATTATCATGTTAATGGGACCACATCTTAGTCATTAATTCATGTAAGAATATGAATTCAAATATCACGTACATGAAATTAAAAAAAAAATTGTTAACATTGCAGTTACAAGCTAACTTTAAATTTTTAATGAATCTATCATAATATTCTTTTTTTGCTGAATAATCATATTACTATTTAAGTTATTAGATAAGGATCCAACATTAACATTTGAAGTTTAGGTTTTAATAAAATTGTGTAAATTCGATAAAAAACATTAAATTCAAATAAAAGTAAAATTTACATGTTGTTCAGCTAGTCTTGGAATGACATAGTACTCGTATAGAGTTACGAATTTTTATTTTTTTTGAAAGGATATAGAGTTATGATGTTCAATACTTATTACGACCAAAATAAATTTTTTTGATTCGCCATGTCTTTCAGATTTGTATCAAGTGGTAGATGTTTTAACTAAATTTGTACTCTGTTGCTTTGGTTTTTATGTTTGGCTCGATCCCAAGCAATTACTTTGTTATTTTTGATTGGTTATTCGGAAATAAATGAAGTTTGTTATTCAGAAAAATAATTACTTGCAAAAATCGTACTCCATTTTCAATTATTTGTATCTAAAATCTTACAAAAAGGTAATAATATTCCGAATTAATTTAAAAAATGATGCATAAGCAGGCAAGTCTACAAGAAGGATTAAGATCCTCTTATAATATGATTTTCATCTGAGCAAATTCTGTTAATATGATTGGTAATTAATAAATTAAAAAAAAGTAATTAAATTCTAATCATTCACAAACATTAAAAGATATGTGGCACGAGATTTGTAAAAAATCATAAATGCTCAGATAAGAGATAATTCTGATTCCCACATGAAACCTACCGAAAAACACAAAAGAAAAAAGAAAAGAAAAAGATACAATTTATCGCGATATGAAAAATGCTTAACAAAATGTAATATCAATTTCACCATCAAAACTACGGTATTTTGTTTTACATATATTAAAGATTTTTTTTAAGCAAATAAAAAAAGAGTAATGCTATACATCTTCAGTTTTTTATTCTAAAAAATTATCTTAAATAATGTGTTATTTATCAATTAGTTGGTGAGATAATACAATTAATTTATTTAAATCTTATAAAAAAAAACAACTGTATTAAAGCTTGTTTCCAATTTTTTAACAAAATGTCATATTAATTTTTTTTTCACCGTTCCCGATTTCCCAATGAATAAAATAAATACAAAGGACTCGTGCGTGCCTTCCATTTCCCTCCTGTTTTTGTCACCCGCCTCTTCCTCATCTGGCCACTTTTTCCCCCCACTACACCCACAAAACGTCACCGTTTCATTCTCACTCCTTCCTCACACCCTTCTCATTTTCCCCACGTTCCTTCATTTCATATCGACTCAAAAATTCATTCTTTTAACATTAATAATAATAATTTTATTGAGATAAATCAATCAAAAAGGTAACTCCAAATATCTCCTCCAGCTTTTGCTTCTTCTAATTTTGATCGAGTAGGACGATGTACTAAAGCCGCTATTTTTTTCAGTTTTTTCAGTCAAAGCTTTTGCTTCAAGATTTCGTTTTACCTTCCTTGAAAATTGAAGGAATGACCATATATACGTTTTTTCAGTGAAATTGTTGTTGTTAATTAATATAACACATGTGGGTAGCACTTTAGTTTGGTTTTGTCCTCACTACTAAGTACCAACCCTTGATGAAGAATCCAATGCTGACAGACTGCTTCTAGGAATGACCATACATAAGCTTGCTCTCTACTGACTCGTTTTAGTGTTGTTAGTGACAAAAAACAGAATGTATAATTAAATCCTTTTCCTTTCATTATCATTTCTGGTTCTTACAAGAAAATTTTCCCTTGCTGCTCCGACAGAGTTCTTTCTGCAATTAAACAAATATGATTGAATCTGATATTTATAAAGAACATTAACTAGCATGCATAAGTTCTTGAAAATGCATATTCTGTGTAAAAGAATTTGTATTTCCTTTTGGCAAAACAGATAGACATGGGGACTTATCCAGTCATTTTATTGTTGGGAAAAAAGAAAAAATGTTGGTGCGTAACCAGAAGCAGTCCTTGGAGAAAGTTAGTTTCGAAGATCAAGATTGAAAATTTCATACCATGAGTTTTGCTAAATATATATAGAAACAATTTGGGAAAGATTCAGATAATAAGAGAGCTTCTGAGAATGATTCTAAAGTCAGCCTTATCATCAAACAAAAACTTGACCGAATGATTTTCAAGTAATTTTATTTGACTGGTCATCGGAGGATCAAACAATCAATTACTGCTCTATCAACCACTACCTTTTTAAAAAAAAGCATATAAGACATTAATAAGCGCCAGGGAGGTAGACTGTTGAATGCAGCATTAGACCAACATAACAAAGAACTTTAGAGATCAAGGTGCTTCTGGCTTTTAATTCACTGTCTTTATCATAAACTAGAATCACCAAATTAGGAAGACAATCAGATGAGTAAGGCAAACATCAAATCCAGCCGCATAATTTCTTAACCACCAGCAGCTGATGAGGGCTGGACAGTAACAGGCTTAGGATCTGTCAAGCACCTTTGTTTCTTCATGGTCCTCCTTTCAACAAATGTGCAAGCAAGAAAAGAAATGGCTAAAGCAAATGACGTCTTACTCGTCCAAGAAATGTTAAGTTTTATTCAGGAATTTCATCGAACATCATGCGTGCGCTCAACTCAGTCATTACAGAGATTCCATGAAATTTGATTTATATCAAAGAAATCTCTTGACTAACCTGGAAAAAGGTTAGTCCCAAAACAGTGATGAACTCTCTCGCGGGTTCAAGTGTGGGTATTATCAATCTTGCAAACTTCAAACTCTTTAATATTTGACTCGGAATGCACGATGTTTGTAAATCTAGTATTACTTCAGAAAATTAACACGTCTTTCAAAATTTGCCCCTGTACATACCATGGAAACTCTTTAACTATTATGTGGCTAAAGGGGAACGTTGTGACGTGTCAGTCTTTCATCTTGAGCTGTGGATTTCATGACACAGATAGTATTTTCTTATAATTAAAATACATGTGAAATTAATCTGAGTTCTAAATATCACATGCAATGATATGTTTATTTTTTTATCAGAATTGTTACAAATAAATATTAAGTTGTTCACTTTTTTAACTTAAAAAATTTAAAAACTAGGGATGATAATTTGTGGGTTTAGGTCGGGCTTTTCAAAGCTCAGACCCAAGCCCACATCATTCAAACAAAGTCCAAACTCTTCAAAAGTACGGCCAAATTTGGACGGACCGGTCTCAAGCCGAGCCTAAGTTTTTTTTATTATTAGTAATATAATCTAATAAAATAATAAATACTAATATAAAAAATTAATTTAATTTAATATTTTGAGTTTTTTTGTTTTATTTAAATTAAATTTATTTTTTATTCATAAATTGAAAAGCCTGAGCTAAGTCCAGGCATTTTTGTTAAGCCCTTTATCCAGACCCAACATATGTGGGCTTTGTAATTTTTGGGCCCATATCCATTACTGGCTAGGCCTGGCCTAGACTTTTTTGCCACCCCTATTAAAAATTAGTATTTTTATAATTGTGTCCCAACAAATTATAAATATTAAATAAATAATAAATATCTTAAAGAACTTAAATAAGGTAATATATTATCATTACTTAAATCAAGTTCAATTGAATGCAATCCTTTATAAAAAAATATTCATAAAAAATTATGGAGATAAATAATGCTAATTTGAAGAAAAAAAAAGAATAATAATAGTCTACCATTATATGATCACAAGTTATAAAAATAGGTAATAATACTATATTTTTATTTAGCTAATAATGAAAATTAATTAAGTATATAAACATAGTTTATAGAATATCTTTTTAAATTAAATACTGAACTAAAAAAGTTGGCTTAATAACTTAATTATATAATGACTAAAAATTATTATTAAGTTAAAGATAAACAAATTTAATTGCTTAATTGATTGAAATTAAGTCAATTAAACTACAAATAATCCTACAATCTTTTAATGAGAAGTTGTCATGTGGTGATGTCTCTTACTATAATCGACATTACTTACGCGATGTAATACATAAATATTGTACCATTTAGCTTATAATATTAATACAAATTAATCTCAAAATTTGTGAAAAAATAAATTAAAATTTATAATTTTAAAACTCAACTTATTACTAAATTGAATTGTTTGGTTAAAAAGGTTAAACAGTAAAAGTCAGCCGTATCATCAAACCCATTTGGTCAGCATTTTTCCATAAATTTCGATTTTTCGATAAATTAAAAATGGAAAGAGTTACAACACGTGTCTTCACATGAACCTCAAGAAAATCATCAGTTCAAAAAACACAAACACTGTGGCTGATAAATATTTTTGCGTTGAGGCATTATTCATTCATTATCCTCACCAACGAGCACCCAAAAGTCTCTCCACTCAAAAACAAAAATGGTTAAAGCTTTCAGTTCTTCTGGGCCTACTCTCAAATCTGAACTTGGGTTTATGGCCTGAATCTTCAAAGGGGCTGAAAATGTTTCCACCAACATGCAACAGAATTAGAGATGGCAGTTTTTTCTGGACCCGGCCCAGACTCGGACCATTCCGTCCTGGTTCAACCCGTACCAAAGTATAATAAAATTATGATATGATATCACATTTTTTAAACCCGGATATATTCGGGTCCGGTTTCAAGTTCAGCTGAACCCGTATGTCCAGAACTTGGACCTGCATACATTTATTTTTAATATAAATATAAAAATAAAAAATCAATGAAAAACACGCGCGCGCGCGCACACACACACACAAACCCTAATTTGCATTTTCATGCTTTTAGCTGCCGCCACCATTTTCTCTCCTTTTCATCTCCTAAATTCCTTAATTCATAGCCTCTCCTTTTCATCTCCGCCACCATTTCCTCTCCTTTTCATCTCCCAAATTCATCAATTCGTCACCAATCATCATCATTAGTTCATCATCAAGCATCATCAAAGGCTTGAATCTCTTAGTAACTCCTAAACTCATTCACAGTCACAACTGGCGGCTGACAATCACACACGAAGTGAAGATTTAGCATTCACAGACGTATACGAAGCAGTGACCGGCGGCACAAATTCGTTGGGTTTTCATTCCCGTTGCCTTATGTGTTCTATTTTACTATCATTTTAGCTTTTGTTTGATGATGAAAAGCTGACAATCACAAAATGTGGGTTTTGTTTTGCATTTTTGCTTCACTGATTTGTTATATTCTTTAATCAATTTTTCCCTTTGATTTAAATATTACTCTTGTTTTGATATTGAAGCAATCGGTGATGGAAAAAAGTTGTAAAGTTGAACGTTGACAGGGCCCTTACTCTAGTTTTCTACTCAAGAACAAGCCTAAAAATGGTGCCCATCCAGGTTCAAAACTCGGATTGTGGAAACCTGGATTTTTACAGGTTAAACCCGGTTTGCACTTGGAGTTTAAAAATCCATGTTTATTTCCGAATCCGAAATAGCAAATTGTCATCCGGGTTCGGAATCGAAATGGACAACCCCGGACCCAGATTTTGCCATCCCTAAACAGAATTGAGTGTCCGAGCTTTGAGACCGTTCTTGTTGGCAGTGGCTTTGAAATTCGTCGCTATAACTCATCCATGTAGATGTCTACTTCTCCATGTGGATGTCCATGTGGTTGAACTCGGTTCGCACTCGGAGTTAAAAAATCCGGGTTTATTTTCGAATCTGGAATAGCAAATTGTCATCTGGGTCCGGAACCGGAATGGACAAACCCGGACCCAAATTTTGCCATCTCTAAACAGAATTGAGTGTCCGAGCTTTGAGACCGTTCATGTTGGAAATGGCTTTGAAATTTGTCGCTATAATTCGTCCATGTGGATGTCTACTTCTCCTATTCAAGATATCTCTCTAGTTGAAGCATTTTGAGGTGTATGGCACTCCAGAAACAAAACCATGCGGGTTTTAAAGCGGACAATATCTTGTCGGGTCTAAGTTGGGTCATGACACTAGCCCGCTTTTAAATGAATTAAGATAAAATCAACACAATCCAACTAAATAAGTATGTTTAACTTAATCTAATCGGACTGAGTTGAATTGGGATGATTGGTTGAATGTCAAATCAAAATTAAAGTTTAAAAAAAAATTTAAAATTTATTAAAATAAGATAAATCTATTATAACATGAAAATTCTATTCATTATCTAGTGTTTGATTAAAAAAAAGCTAAAAAATCAACTATCTTAAATTTAATAAAATTTCAACCATGAGCTTCTAAACTTTATTCCCGAATTCTTGCATCTCTCTTTTCTAATTCTAAATTTAGATCTTTTAGATAATTAGCTAGCATCATATCTAGTAAGTAGTAATAAATGAAAGTTGTTTATAATTATGTACTATCAATTGTTTACATAAAAATAAAGAGAAATTGAAACCAACTTACTTTCAAAATTTAAACTTAAAAGGTAATAAATTTACTTACATGAAAGAGTGATTTTAGTTTTGAAATTAAAGTCCGGATCACTAGACACTATTGAATAGTCTTTTTTATAAAATAATAAAAAAATGTTAAAAATTATGTTGGTCATTTGAGTCTTTAGGGTTTTATAATTGAAGATTAACATATTATTCTTATTTTCCTAGGTTGGGTTGGATTAGACAAGTTCTTCATAATTAACTCAACCAAACCTAATTATTAATTGAGTTAGAAAAAATGACCCAATTAACCTACAATAGTCAACTCAATTAATCAAAACTAGATGGGATTAGATAGGAGCTATTGCGTTGAATTGAGTTTGTCTATCCCCACTATTTAGGTACTTGTTATTAAATATTATGTCAAATGATGACCACTTGGCATAACTTCCGAAGTGAAAGCAGAGCTCACGAGTTTGAGTTCAATGTCCAATAAATTGGAAATATAGTTTTATTAAAATAAACTTTAAAAAATGGAAGGAAAAAAAAAGAGAACATAGCTGATCTACTCTCATAAAAAAATGAAAAAGACAACTCTACCCATTTATTACAACATGACAACATCAATATAATAGTAGCTATCAATTACTTTTAATTTTAAAAAATATCAATTTAAAAAATTGTAGTTATTATTGATGTCACAGCAGCTATTTTTTACTGTATTTTTTATTACTTTCCATGGGCGTAAGTGCCATGTAATCGTATCACCTAAATCGCGTAACTTGTCATTAATTTGAAATTAAATAGAAACAATAAAAGCGTTTGGATAACACTTCGATTCATAACAGAAACAAGGCCTTCAACGGCTAGATAACTGCAAAGCGCTCACATGATATCATTAAACTGGGGCAAATATTGAAAGCCGGTTCACAAGGATGATTAAACATGCTTACAATATATTTTTAAATTGAGATTCCTCAATCAAGGCCACACTGTGAAATTAAAACCCTGCGTATTCAGCTTGCACTTACTAGGTCAAATAATGAAACCCTTAACGTGAACACATTTTGGTAACAGTATGCGTGTTTGGTGATGACTTACGAAACAAAACGAAAAATTTGATAATTTTGAAACCCTTAACCCGTTCATCCGGTGATCCACTACTTTTTTTTTAAATTTTCCGTTAACCCTTGCATCCGTTGGATTTCAGTCAACAAATCCAAATAAATGATATTGGAGGATCGTGCATTTCATGGAAATTTATATTTTTGTGAAACCACCTGCCCCAAATCTCTCGAGCGAGACAATCTAGTCCTATCAAAACACACTTCATAATAATCTAATTAGTGATAATTCTGCAGAAAATTTAGCAGAACTTCCTTTATAAATATAACACTCTCAATCTACAAATATGAATATAATACTCCCCAAAGTAATTCAATCTAAAACCAGCTCCAATGATCAACATTCTCAACAAAAATACTGAATTTTACTCAAAATACCTCCAAAGTATCAAAAGATTATATTATAACTAATATTAATATACATCAGTTTATTCTTAATCCCAAAAGAATAATATAACAAAATTATATAATCTAATCTCAACAGAACAAAATGATCAGGATGTTCTAACAAAAAATAAAATTCATCTATATCCTCTAACACCATCACGTAGCCAATACTCAAAATATATTTACAGTCACTGGTCGGTCTAATATACCTGCAACCTCTTGTTGGAGGGGGAAATATAATAAAAATGGAATCAATATAAAATTCAGTGAGCTCAGTGAGTGGATAGTAATTTTAAAAAATAAATAATAATCATATCATTTCCAAATATGATTTTATCAAACCACATGCGAGAAACCATTAATAAATCATTTAACATTTAAATCAGATTACTAATCTTGAAGAGCATATATAATATCGTACGTAATAACCATGGAAATCATATCACAATATCATATAATATACATAAATCTAAAAATTATCACTAAACAAGTACTCAGGAGAATAATCTCGTTGTATCTGGACCTCAACGGACAGGCAATGACGTACTATATAGGTACCGTCACGCCTCGGAGCCACACGTATAGATTGAGAAATACTATCTCATATCTCATTATATCTATCTAGCCCCTAAAGCCTCTGTGTGTACTTAGATGGGCCCCAAAGATCTGTATCTCATCTATATCATTTGTATCTATATCACTGTTATCATTATATCACATGCATATGCCCCTAAAAGGCAGAAGCGCCCAAACACACAGCCCAAAGCCTCAATGTGTGTTCAGACAGACCCCAAAGACCTCTCATATCATATGTATCACTGTATCTAGAGGGTTAGGCACTGTCCAATAATTTTAAAAACAATCTTTATACTCATATTCATATACATTTTAACCATACTTTAAATCATGCTCTTCTTTTATTAATCACATCTAAATCCACTTTTCTTATCTTTAAAAATACTATCATATTTTATTTAAAGTCGATACGGAAAACCATTAACCAAACATTTTAATATAATATCAATGTGGGAATAAAATTCATTTCGAGAAAATCATTAAATCAAAACATTTAAAATACTTATTTCGCAAACATGTTTAACTATCATAATTAACTATGAAAATAGGTTTTGTATATTCCACTTACAGTGACAATGTTCACGCTCGGTTATCGTCCACGCCCGCGGACTGATTGTCGCTCGCAAATCCTCCTAAATTAAGGAAACAACATAATTATTTTTCATAAATTAGAATTAGGAGTAAGTTTATGCAATAAACTCGAAACAAACATCTATCTATAATTTACAACTCTGTGTCGATAAAATTACTAAAATACCTCAACTCCGTAAATCATTAAAATATTCCAAGATCGTAAACCACTTGATTACTCTCGGAATCATAATTACAACCAATCCTCAATTTCAAAAATTACTAAAATCTCTATAGGGTCAGAAATTGAAAAATTACCCTCAAATTGTGAAATTACCGAATTACCCTCGCCGGTCAATGTGACTTGAATTCAAGCAATAGAGGCCGGGAAGCTGAGGTCTGAAAGTTTCTGCCACTCTGGGTCTAATGGTGCCGGCAATGACCTCCCACGAGCGACAATGGCGCCAGAAGCTAGCTCGGCAGCTGCGAAACTCCAACAATTGGCCGTCGGCAAAATAGTGACTCCCAGTGGCTGTGGATGGTCGAGAATTGAAGAGGGAGTCGTGGAGAACAAAATCCAGCTGGTGGTGTCACCCAAAATCGGCGAAAATCCCGACAGAGCAAGGTGGAAAAGTCGCGGGTTTTTCAAGCTTTGGTCGCCGATGTTCTGGCTATTTTCCGACGACATGGACGGCTAGGGGATGATGGCCGGTCTTCAAGCTTCAGATTAGTACCAAACTTGGCTGGTGGGGTGACCGGAACCACAAGATATGGCCAGGTTGATTTTGGGTCAAACGGGTTGGGTTTTTGGGTCGGTTTTAACAGCTTCTCTCTCCCACACGTGTACATGTTTCCCCATTTCCAGCTTCTTCTTTTACTTTTATTTACTTTTTAACCACCTCACTTTTTTTTTCCCATATGTTACATTTTGTCCATTGCATTCTGTTTCATGCATCTTAGAAAATATTAAATATATTATTTGAATCAATCTTTCACCAACTCGCAACATGCCCAGCCTGGAAATGAAACATAAAAGACCAAAGATACGGTCCATGTAATGAATATAACACCCATCTATCTACCTCTCAACAATTAGACATATGTAAGTAATCGTCGCATTTCTTTGTATTAATTCCTAGTAACCACGGAGAAGTTCATATGGCATTATAACCAAGTCTGCTGTACTCTCTTGTTCTTCTACTTCCTTTTGTTTGGTTATAATTTTCAAGTTGATTTTTCATCGTCTTTCCATCGCTATTCTTCTAAAACAACTCATTCCTCAAACCAAGGTGTCGAATTAAAGTGCATCCTTCAGTTTCTATTGATGACGAAAAAGATGAAACTTCAAGCGGGTTTGATTGGAAAATGGCGAAGTGGGGGATGCATTTGTACTGGTGATTGGATTGTCAATTGGATATATGGTATTCTCAAGGGAAAGCCACGATGGTTAGTATTGTCCAATAATTTTAAAAACGATATCTATACTCATATTCATATACATTTTAACCATATTTTAAATCATGCTCTTCTTTTCATCATCACATCTAAATTCACTTTTCTTATTTTTAAAAATAATATCATATTTATTCAAAGTCGATATGAAAAACCTTTAACAAAACATTTTAATATAATATCAATGCGTGAATAAAATTCATTTCAAGAAAATAATTAAATCAGAACATTTAAAATATTTATTTCGCAAACATGTTTTACTATCATAATTAACTATGAAATTTGTTTTGTATATTCCACTCACAGTGATAATGTTCACGCTCTGTTATCGTCTACGCCCGTGGACTGGTTCTGGCTCGTGGATCCTCCTAAATTATGGAAACGACATAATTATTTTTTATAAATTGGAGTTAAGACTAAATTTATGCAATAAACTCAAAACAAACATCTCTCCATAATTTACAACTCCCGTGTCGATAAAATTACTAAAATACCCTCGACTCCGTAAATCATTAAAATATTCTGAGATCGTAAACCACTGAATTACTCTCGGAATCATTATTACAACCAATCCCCAATTTTAGAAATTACTAAAATCTCCATAGTGTCGGAAATTACAAAATTGCCCCCAAATTGTGAAATTACCGAATTGCCCTCGCTGGTCAACGGTGTCCTGAATTCAAGCAACGAAGATCGGGAAGCTCAGGTCTGAAAGGTTCGACCACTCTGGGTCTAATGGTACCGGTGGTGACCTCTCACGCGCGGCAACGACGCCAGAATCTAGCTTGACAGCCGTGAAAGTCCAACAATTGGCCCGCGGCGAAACAGTGACTCCCGGTGGCTGTGGATGGTCGGGAATTGAAGAAGGAGTCGTGGGGAACAAAATCCAGCCGGTGGTGTCACCAAAAACCAGCGAAAATCCTGGCAGAGTGAGGTGGAAAAGTCGCGGGTTTTTCAAGCTTTGGTCGCCGATGTTATGGCTATTTTCCAGTGACTTGGACGGCTGGGGTATCATGGTCAGTCTTATGTAATGACCTTTTATTTTTTGACAATATTTTATTTTGGGATTATTTCCATTAGCTATTTTTTAGGTGTTTTGAATTACTGTTTTTGTTATTTAAAATTGTTTGGAGTGTTTTCTTCCAGAAATAGTGGCTTAATCAGTGTAGGCTCTTTGGCTCTGACTTTTAAAGAAGTGGGTTGGCTGCTGCAAAGGGGGAGAAAAAAGTTATCAATAAAAAATCAGATTTTTTGTCAAATTAGTGTTTCTTCTTCCTGGCTGTTTCATTGGTATTAGAGCAGCGAATTGGCACCGTAAAAAATGGTGAAGGGAACTAGAGCACACGATCAGCGACGTCTAGAAGAATCGGTACAACAATTGCAAGAGGCTTCTAACCAACAGGCAATGGAATTGAAGGAGTTTTCTCAAATGATGGCAGCGATCAGTCTCAAACTTGATCAGATAATGGGCACATCAGGGGCTTCGGGAATAAGATCGGAAGGTGGGAGTAGTATTCCCACAAAGCTAAGAACCGGGTCGAACTCTGGTATGTATAACTCACATATGAGATTTTCAAAATTGAATTTTCCAACATTTGAGGGAGAAAATCCTAGTGGTTGGGTCTACAAGTGTGAACGGTTTTTCAAATACAATGGGGTGGAAGAATCTGATATGGTGGGATTGGCAACCATTCATTTGGAAGGAAAAGCGTTAGAGTGGTTCCAAGGATATGAGGTGGCTGTTGCAGAACCTAGTTGGAGGCAATTTTCTACGGATTTAATGGCGCGGTTCGGTCCGGATACCTATGATAACCTGGTTGGACAGGTTAGTAAGTTAAGGCAGACTTCAACAGTAAGGCTTTACCAAGAACAAGTTGAAGCATTGGTGGCCAGAACTCGAGGATTATCGGAAGATTTTTTTGTGCAATGCTTTGTGAGCGGATTGAGAGATGCCATAAAGAATCAGGTAGCCATGTTTCAGCCGAAAACGCTGATTCAAGTAGTTGGGTTAGCCTTATTACAAGAGAGTACCTTGGAGGCAATGATCAAAGAAGCCAAGGCTTCAACAAGGACAATGTCCTCCCATGTAATCCCTACAGCAGAATCGAAACGCAATTCTATGGGGCAAATTCCTCAAATCAAAAGAATATCTGCTGCAGAAATGCAAGAGAAGAGGGCTAAGAAGTTGTGCTACTACTGCGACGAGAAGTTTGAACCAGGGCACAAATGTAAACAGCGGCAGATTTACTTGTTGGAAGGAGAAGACGATGAAGAACTCAGTGATGAAGGCAACAAAATTGGGGATGATGAAGAGGATCATTTGGTGTCTCTCCATGCTATGTCTGGGGTTGTCTCTTATCAAACTATGAGGATTAAAGGAAATATAAAGAAGAATGGAATTATCATCTTAATTGATTCGGGTAGTACTCATAATTTCTTGGATGTGTCGGTGGCCAAGCGGACAGGGTGTGAAGTACAACAAGATAAACCATTAATGGTGGCAGTGGCTAATGGCTCCAAAATTGCTAGTGCTGCAACGTGCAAGCAATTGGTCTGGAGTATGCAAGGGAGAGAGTTCAGAGCAGATATGAGACTGATTCCGTTGGGGGCATGCGATATGGTATTAGGAATTCAATGGTTATCTCAGTTGGGTCCAATATTGTGGGATTTCAAGAATTTATGGATTGAGTTCAAGTGGGAAAGGAGAAGAATGGTGTTAAGGGGTTCTACGGCGGGGCCCATGAAGTTAGTTTCGGCAGTCCATATGCAAAAGGATCTTAAACAAGTTCCTCAAGTTGCTGCTGCCCATATCTTTTCACTTTTATTAGAGCCATGTATTAACTCTACTACTACAGAAATCATTACAGATGAACCAGTAGAGTTGCAACATTTATTAAAAAAATATCATGGCGTATTTATGGAACCAAAAGGTTTGCCACCACCTAGGGCTCAAGATCATTGAATTCCCTTGTTACCTGATAGTGTTCCTCCAAATATAAGACCCTACAGGTATCCATATGTGCAGAAGGCAGAGATTGAACGAATGATTAAGGAGTTGCTCGCGGCGGGGAGTATACAGAGGAGTGTAAGTCCATTTTCTTCTTCGATTCTCTTAGTTAAAAAGAAGGATGACACTTGGAGCATGTGTGTGGATTATCGTGCCCTTAATTCTATCACTATTAAGGATAAATTTCCCATACCTATTATTGATGAGCTGCTGGACGAGTTACATGTAGCTAAGTTTTTCTCTAAGCTGGATTTGCGGTTGGGATACCACCAGATTAGGGTACACTCAGATGATATCTTTAAAACCGCCTTTAGAACTCATTAAGGGCACTATGAATTCTTGGTCATGCCTTTCGGTTTTACGAATGCTCCATCAACATTCCAAAGCCTTATGAATGAAATTTTTCAGCCATTCCTGAGGAAATTTGTGCTGGTATTTTTTGATGATATCTTAGTATATAGTAAAAATTAGGTTGAACACATGAAGCAATTGGAGTTAGTACTGGAGACGCTTCTCAAAAATCATCTTTTTGTCAAAAAATCAAAGTGTTATTTTGGCAAAGAACAAGTAGAATATTTGAGACATTTGATTTCTGAGCAAGGAGTTGCTACTAACCCTGCAAAGATTGAAAGCATGAAGTGTTGGCCATCTCCCAACTCGTTGAAGGCGTTGCGTGGGTTTTTGGGTCTTACTGGGTGCTACAGGAGGTTTATAAAAGATTATGGGAAGATTAGTCGGCCCTTAACAGATTTGCTTAAAAAGGATAATTTTTTATGGAATCATACGGCGGAAGAAGCTTTTAATAACTTGAAGTCAGCAATGTGCACAGCACTTGTTTTAGCCATGCCCGATTTCCAAAAAACCTTTGTTCTTGAATGTGATGCATCAGGGGAGGGCATAGGAGCAGTGCTTTCGCAGGAAGGCAGACCCATATCATATTTGAGTAAGGCACTGTCACAAAAAAACTTGGGGTTGTCTGCTTATGAAAAGGAAATGTTGGCAGTAGTGTTCGCAGTGCAAAAATGGCGGCCTTTCTTACTAGGGAAGCATTTCAAGGTTATTACTGATCATTTCAGCTTGAAATACATGTTGGAGCAGCGCATATCAACACCTATGCAGCAGAAATGGCTTACTAAGTTAATTGGTTATGATTTTGAAATTATTTTCTTAAGTGGAAGAGAAAATAAAGCGGCTGACGCCTTATCTCGGCTACAGGAATCCACTGAGAATGCGATGGTAATGGCGATCTCCCTTCCTATAGGTGTGTGGGTGGAACAACTCAAACAAGAATGGCAACAGGATCTAGAAATTCAGAAATTGATTCAAGAAATAGTTACCAACAGTGCTCGACATTCTAAATTTACTTGGGAAAACCATTTACTCAAGTATAAGGGGAGACTTTGGGTTGGCAAACATTCAGCCTTGAAGCAGCTAATTATGTCTGAGGCTCATGGTGGAACAGAAGGTGGGCATTCGGGGGTTAGAAAAACCTTAGACAGAGTTAAACGGTCTTTTTATTGGAAAAGGATGCGAAGGGAAATTTGTTCCTTTGTGGCAGCTTGTGATAATTGCCAACGAAATAAACATGAAAATGTGTTATCCCCAGGTCTGTTGCAGCCCTTACTAATTCCTGAGCATAATTGGACTGATATCTCTATGGATTTCATAGAAGGACTGCCAAAGTCTAGTGGTAAGCAAATTATTTTTGTGGTGGTGGATAGGCTGAGTAAGTATGCACACTTCATGCCCTTAAGTCATCCATATACTGCTCTTGATGTTGCACAACATTTTCTAGATAATGTGTATAAGTTGCATGGCTTGCCAAATTCTATTGTCAGTGACCGAGATAAAGTCTTCACTAGTACTTTTTGGCAAAGTCTGTTTTCATTATTGAATGTGAACTTGTTAATGAGCATTGCATACCACCCGCAAACCGACGGTCAGACTGAAGTGGTTAACAAGTGCTTAAAACAATATTTGCGATACATGACAGGTGATAGGCCGAAAGAATGGGTGAAATGGCTTCCTTTGGCTGAATGGTGGTATAATACTTCTTATCATTTATCAACTCGAATGACACCGTTCGAAGCTGTTTATGGTAGTCCACCTCCTTCGTATATTGCTTATATTCCTGGTACATCTACCGTAGCAACTGTTGATTTGAGCTTAAAGGATAGGGATGCTATGATACGTCTGTTGAAAGCCAATTTGGTGGATGCACAAGCTCGAATGAAGCTATATGCTGATAAGAAGAAATCCGAGAGGAAATTTGAGGTGGGAGACATGGTATTTCTACGGTTACAGCCTTATAAACAAGTAAGCTTGTCAATTCACAACAATAGGAAGTTATCTCCGAGATTCTATGGGCCTTATAAGGTTATACAAAAGATTGGACAGGTTGCCTATAAGTTAGAGTTGCCTATAGAGTCCAAAATTCATCCTGTCTTTCATGTTTCGTGTTTAAAGAAAAAGGTTGGAGAGGCTGTCACTCCGATTACAGAGTTACCAACAATACGGGAAGACGGGCACCTACAGTTAGTACCTGATTCTGTTTTGGACAGGAGAGTAGTCCAGCGAAGCAATCGTCCATACGTGCAGTGGTTGGTTCAGTGGTCTAACTCCTTTCCCGAAGATGCAACTTGGGAGGATGCAGTTAAGATTCAGGAGAAGTTTCCTTTGTTCAAGCCTTGAGGTCAAGGCTTTTATTAAGAGAGAGGGAATGTAACGACCTTTTATTTTTTGACAATATTTTATTTTGGGATTATTTCCATTAGCTATTTTTTAGGTGTTTTGAATTACTGTTTTTGTTATTTAAAATTGTTTGGAGTGTTTTCTTCCGGAAATAGTGGCTTAATCAGTGTGGGCTCTTTGGCTCTGACTTTTAAAGAAGCGGGTTGGCTGCTGCAAAGGGGGAGAAAAAAGTTATCAATAAAAAATCAGATTTTTTGTCAAATTAGTGTTTTTTCTTCCTGGCTGTTTCATCTTAATGCTTTAGATTGGTACAAGCTTGGCCGGTGGGGTGGCCGGTATCGTAAGATATGGCCGGGTCGATTTCGGGTCAAACAGGTTGGATTTTTGGGTCGGTTTTGACTTTCACTCTCTCACACGTGTATATGTTTCCCCATTTCCAGCTTCTTCTTTTACTTTTATTTACCTTTTAACCGCCTCACTTTTTTTTTTTTCACATATGTTACATTTTGCCCATTGCATTTGATTTCATGCATTTCAGAAAATATTAAATATATTATTTGAATCGATCTTTTATCAACTCGCAACATGCCCGGCCTGGAAATGAAACATAAAAGACCAAAGATACGGTCCATATAATGCATATCAACCTCGCTTTCAACTATTTCAGTCGCTCTCAAACCTCCCCCGAGTTTCTTCGGCTAAAGGAATTGACATATCTTAACCTCTCTCGTTCTAGATTTAGTGGTCTACTCCCACAGGAATATCTCACATGTCCAGACTAACATTTCTTGATCTTTCCAACTGTGACATGAAAATCGAACAAAAATCTTTTGATTTACATGCTAGTAACCTTACAAAATTAAATGTTCTCAATCTCGGATTGGCAGACATGTCTTTGATTGAACCTTTTTCTCTGTTAAACTTATCCTCAACAATCACTATTCTCGATCTGAGTGATACTAGTATGCGAGGAAATTTCCTACGTGAAATTTTTCATCTTCCACACCTCCAGGAACTCCATCTATCCTTTAACGAATATCTCACAGGTTATATTCCAGAGTCTAATTGGAGTTCTCCTCTCAGGTAGTTGGATTTTTCTTTCAGTAATTTTACAGGTGAAATACCAGATTCAATTGGAAATCTTTTGTTCTTGGAGATTATACATATTGGAGGCTGTAATTTCACTGGAAAAATTCCAGCATCAATTGGAAACCTCTCTAAAGCTACTAAAATTGTATTTCGATCCAATCAATTTACTGGCCAACTGCCTTATCAGGTAAGTGGTTTATCGTATTTAGCCACTTTAGACCTTTCTGACAACTCTCTCCAAGGCAGGGTGCCGTCTTGGTTGTTCACTCTTCCTTCCTTGAATTATATAGATCTTTCCCAGAATAAGTTCACCGGTCCAATTGATCAATTCCAGTCGCTTAATTCACTAGAAGAAGTCCATTTGGAAGAAAATCAGATGCATGGTACAATTCCTAGTTCCCTCTTCCAACTTGTGAACCTCACTGATCTCGATCTTTCATCAAATGACTTGAGTGGCACTGTTAGGTACAACCTGTTACCAGAGTTGAAAAATCTGAGATATCTTGATCTTTCAAACAACAGCCAACTCTCATTTATTTCCTCTAGCAATGTCAGCATCAGATATCTCTTACCTAGTCCTTGGAAATTGCGTTTCTCTTATTGCAATATCACTGAGTTCCCAGGTTTCTTGAGAAACTCAGAGAAGTTGGAATTCTTAGACCTTTCCAACAACATAATTCATGGTCGGATTTCGAAATCTGATTCCTAAGGATGGAAGAGTTTGACTGATCTTGATATTTCTAATAATTTTCTGACACAAATAGAGCAACATCCATGGAAGTATATTACAGTGCTTAATCTTCGAAACAACACAATCCAAGGAACAATTCCGATTCCACCACCTTCAACACGAGCCTTCTTATTTTCTAACAACAAATTGTTCGGACAGATCCCTCCATCTAGTCCCAGTTTGAGTTCCCTTGAATATCTTTCTTTAACTCACAACAATTTGAGCGGAACAATTCCACCATGTCTTGGAAACTTCAGCACTCAGTTGACTATTCTTCACCTGAACAACAACAACCTTCAGGGTCGCATCCCTGATGCTTTTGCAAATGGAAGTTGCAGTTTAAAGAGTCTTGACCTTAATAGCAATAAGTTGGAAGGGCCGTTCCCAAGGTATCTGGCTGATTGTGATGAGCTGGAGGTTGTCAATGTGGGCAACAACATGATAGGTGACACATGTCCATGTTGGTTGGGATCACTTCCGGAGCTAAAAATTCTTGTCTTGAGGTCTAATCGATTCTATGGTCCACTATGCTTGCCCAATATTATGCTTCCCTTTGAAGCCCTTCGAATCATTGATCTCTCTCATAATGAATTCACTGGTTTTCTGCCAAGATGGATCTTTGTAATTTTGGAAGCAATGAAGAACGTGGACGAAAAGGGATCCGACGGACTATATATGTAGGGAGAGGAAGATTATTATCAGGATTCTGTAACAGTGACTGTGAAAGGGCGCGATTTGGTACTAAAAAGGATCATAACCATTTTTACAACCATTGATCTGTCAAACAATCAGTTTCAGGGAGAAATTCCTCAAGTACTTGGAGACTTTAAATCACTGATTGTGCTCAACCTTTCTCACAATGGCCTAACAGGTTCTATTTCGGTTTCCTTTGCGAATATGACAGCGCTTGAATCATTGGACCTGTCTTCTAACAAGCTTCACGGAAGGATTCCAGAGCAGTTGTTAAGCGTTATACCTGTTGAGTGTTAGAAAATGCATATTTATAAAGGAGAAAACCGTCATTTTACATTTCAAGTCTTACTAACACCTTTACTTTTATGAATTTAACCTTCTTTTGATTTAATTCCGTTTGTTTTATTTTAATTAAGTATTTTATGTATTTTAGGGGCATCATAGTCATTTCACAATAAACGAGAGATCAGATGGCAAAACAGACATCACTTTTGAACTCAGGACGGTTGAAAACCTTAGGAGGAGCATAAAAGGAAAAATGGCATTGTTCACATGTACGGTACTATTCACGTGTACGGTACTGTATACGTTACTGTTCACGATACTGTTCACATAGACAGACGATGACGTGGCATTGACCGATGATGTGGCATTGACTGATGAGATGTCACGATCCTGTTGGACTAAAATTCTTATATACTGTTGATGGTGACGTGGCAGCATATCAGTGGACGAAAAATCTCGCGTACGGTGCATGCATCACACAGGATTATTTTCAACCAAACCGCGTTATTGTTCATCCGGGTCAAACTGCGTTACTGTTCAAATTTGGGTCAAACCGTGTTACAGTTCATCCGCGTGGCCAAACCGTGGACTGTTGACTGATGACGTGGTGCAATCCTGAGCGTCCAAACTGTTTTTAATCCGATGGCCATGATTTACTCCATGTATCTATAAAAAGGGGGCCTCTCCCCCCTAATTTGATATCTCTGAATCCATTTTTGGGATCCATTTTCTGTAATTCCTTCTCCATCTTGTATTTTCTTCGTATTTTAATAAATTCCCATTTTGCCCCTAGTTCAATTATGAGTGGCTAATTTTCTTTCAAGCTTGGGTTGAAGGTGAAGTCTCAACATGTGTCATGGGCTTAATTTGGTAAATTTATTTTCTCTTCCCCTCTAGTTTTTGTGGATGTTTTAACTTCTCGTCGACAAATAATAATATTCTTGTCTAGTACCGCCTTGGTTTCACCGGCCCTCTAGTACAAGGTTATTATTATTTGGCACGATAAGCCCTTAGCACCATATTGATTAGAGCGTGGTTCATGAGGTGTAGATTCTCCCCTCATGATTTAATTGGCATTAATACGGATTATTTAGCCCATGATGCATGTTGATACGAATCCAGATACCCAAGTATGTCATTTCAATAGAATTCTCTTCAATTTATTCTCGCCATTGCAATTCCAATTTTAGAATTTATTATCGCCATCTCAATTCCAATTTTAGGATAATTTAAATCATTTCCACCACAATTTCAACCACCCATTTACAAAATTAATTCTACATATAATTAAAATCCACCTCCTCGTGAGATCGACACTCGTCGCCATTGATCTATACTACAATAGATTCGTGCGCTTGCGAGTACATTAAAATTTGCACAACAAGTTTTTGGCGCCGTTGCCGGGGAGGTAAGTAATTTTAATTCATAGAATTAATTTTTGTGAATAATTTCTTTTATTTTTTTTGTGTATTTTTTATTAAAAAAAAAGTGAATCCGCATTTAGAGGTTAGTAATTTCTTTTCTTTTTCTCTTCTTTAAATTTATGTAATTTAATTTTCAAGTTATTTTTTTTTCTTTGTAATTTTTGTTTATCTTACTAATTCTTTTTAGTTAATTTCTTTCACGTATTTGTTTTTGTGTATTTTTATAGAAAGTTTGTAATAGCGCAATAAGGTTAGTATCGTAATTTCTCACTCTTCTTTATTTTTATTTGTTTTGTTCTCATCTTTATTTTTATTTTATTTGTTTTGCATGCATGGTCGTAGGTCATTATTTCCTAATCTTGAACCTATAGACCTTGAATTAGAAAAAATACTTCGCACACACAAACAAATTAAAAATAAAATGGATTTGCAACCACAGGAGAGGTCATTTAAGGACTATTTTAGTCCCTTAGCTAATTTGAGCACATCATGCATAAGATACCCAAATGTAGCTGCTAGGAGTTTTGAATTAAAACCTAGTGTGCTAAATTGTCTCCCTACATTCTATGGCTTAGAAAATGAGGACCCATATAATCATCTGAATGATTTTCACGCTATTTGTCAAACATTTAAATATGAGAATTTTTCAGACGATGATGTTAAACTTAGACTATTCCCATTTTCTTTAAAAGATAGAGCTCGTTCATGGTTAAATACTTTACCTGCTAATAGCATTTCATCATGGGAACAAATGGTAACTAAACTTTTGAATAAATATTTCCCAGTGCATAAAACCAATGCTATTCGCAGGGAAATCTTGGAGTTTACCCAGAGAGAGGACGAGTAATTTTTCGAAACATGGGAGCGATTCAGTGGGCTACTCTTGAAGTGTCCACATCATGGGTATGAGAAATGGCACCAATGCCAATACTTTTTAGAGGGATTACTACCGAATGTGCAAGAATGGCTAATGGCAACAAGTGGAGGAGAGCTAATGTCAAAAAGTGCATCAGAAATTTGAGAGTTTTTCCAGCGACAGGCGGATAATTCCCAACAACGGAGTCGATCACTCAGGAATACTAAAAGAATTAAAGGAGTGAATGAGGTTCAAATTGGCGAGTCAACTTCGGGAATCAAAGAAGTCAAGGAGATGGTTGAAGGTCTTGCTCGACAAATAGCATCGTTATCGACTGCTAAATCAACAGAGCCACATGACCATGACTCATACTCAGATCAAGCCAATGCCATAGGTGTAATGAGGAAACTATCTAATTACAACCCATACTCCAACACATATAACCCTGGATGGAGAGACCACCCCAATTTTTCATGGTCTCAAGGATTCCAACAGAATGGACCAGCAGCTCCAGCTCCACCAATGAAACAAATTCCTCAAAATCCTCAAGCCTCTCAGCCACCATTCAGACCATACAATCAGAACCAGAACTACTCTCAGCCCAGACCATGGGAGGATTCATTCCAGAATCTTCAGAATCTTACTCACTCCACGATTGAGCAACAGAATCGCACCATTGATGGACTACGAAATGAGTTGAGAGCAGGCTTCAACTCACAAGCTCAATCAGTTTCAAGCCTCGAGAAGATGGTGGGACAACTTGCCTCTTCAGTTCAGACCTTGGCAATGACTGTTGAGAAAGGTAAATTTCCAAGTCAACCAGTGCCTAATCCTAAAGGAGTACATGAAGCAAGTACCAGTTCATCGCAACAGCATGGAGAGGTCAAAGCCATCATGACCTTGCAAAAAGGAAAAAAAGTCGACAACAAAGTGGAGATGCCGGTGATAAAAGAAAATCAAATTGTACCTGTGAATGTTGAGGACTCATCACCGGAGGAGAGAGAAGAAACCAACCCACGGGAATATGTTCCCAAAGCTCCATTTCCTCAGAGGTTAGCTAAAGGAAAGAAGGGAAAATCCACAGGTGAGATTCTTGAAATCTTCAAACAGGTAAGTGTTAACATCCCTTTACTTGATGCTATTAAACAAGTTCCATCTTATGCCAAGTTTCTTAAAGACCTTTGTACTAAAAAGAGAAATATGCATGTTCAAAAGAATGCATTTTTAACAGAAAATGTTAGTTCTATACTCCAACATAAAATTCCTTTAAAATGCAAAGACCCAGGCTCCCCCACTATCTCATGTAGTATAGGGAACCACACAATTGAGAATGCTTTGTTGGACTTAGGAGCTAGTGTAAATCTGTTGCCTTATTCAGTATTCGTGAAACTTGGACTGGGAGAATTACACCCAACTCCAGTGGTGTTACAGCTTGCAGATCGGTCCACGAAAATACCTCGTGGTACTGTGGAGGACGTGCTTATCCAGGTAGACAAGTTTTATTTTCCTGTTGATTTCATTGTAATTGACACTCAACCAATACAGGATTCAAGAAAGCACATCCCCATTATTCTAGGCCGACCTTTCTTGGCAACTGCAGATGCCCACATTCAATGCAGGACTGGAAATATGCAGTTGTCCTTCAGCAACATGACTATGGAGCTAAACATTTTCAACATTGCCAAACAACCTCACAGTGCAGATGATGGAATTGTTGATGTGGATTTAATTGAAGCATTAGTTGATGATACTTTTGTTTCAAACCTTAGTGATGATAATTTACAAACATGTTTAACTCACTTTGGTTTGGATTTTGATATTGACAGATCGGTCATGAGGTCAATGCCCTGCTTGACTCAGCACCATCTATGGACACTAATAAATGGAAGTCAAGAGTTGAACAACTAGCATCATCAGAAAAGAAACTCATCCCATCATCAGAATCACCACCGAAACTCGAGCTCAAACCATTGCCCAACACTTTGGAATATGCATTTTTGGGAGAAGAAAGTACTCTACCGGTAATCATCTCATCATCCCTAAATGACGAACAAAAATGTAAGTTGTTGGATGTTTTAAAAGAGCACAAAGGAGCATTAGGATGGACCATAGCAGACATAAAAGGTATAAACCCAATAGACTGCATGCATTACATTCACCTTGATGAAAATGCTAAATCTACTAGGGAAATGCAACGTCGGTTAAATCTTAATATGAAAGAAGTTGTTAGAACAGAAGTCCTTAAGCTATTAGATGCAGGTATCATTTACCCAATTTCTGATAGTTCATGGGTCAGTCTTGTGCAAGTTGTCCCCAAAAAGTCAGGAGTCACTGTAGTTACCAATGCCGATAATGAATTGATACCCACTAGAGTGACTACAGGATGGCGTGTATGCATTGATTACAGAAAGTTGAATTCTGTCACACGTAAAGACCATTTTCCTTTACCATTTATTGATCAATTGCTTGATAGATTAGCAGGCCATGAATTTTATTGCTTTCTAGATGGCTACTCAGGATATAATCAGATTCCCATAGCACCAAAAGATCAAGAGAAAACTACTTTCACTTGCCCTTTTGGCACATTTGCATAAGGAGAATGCCATTTGGATTATGTAATGCACCTGCTACATTTCAACGATGCATGTTAAGCATTTTTTCTGATATGGTTGAACGATTCTTTGAAGTCTTTATGGATGACTTTTCTATCTTTGGTAATTCATTTGATCAATGCTTACATCATCTAACACTAGTTCTGCAGAGATGTATCGAGAAGAACTTAGTCTTGAATTGGGAGAAGTGCCATTTTATGGTAAAACAAGGTATTGTTCTCGGTCACATCATTTCGAGCAAAGGTATTGAGGTTGGCAAAGCCAAGGTGGATCTCATTTCTAATCTTCCTCCACCTAAAACAGTTAGAGAAGTAAGATCTTTCCTTAGGCATGCTGGTTTCTATAGACGTTTCATTAAAGATTTTAGCAAAGTTTCTAGACCCTTATGCAATTTACTTGCTAAGGATGTACCTTTTGTCTTTGATGATTCATGTCTTATGGCGTTTGAAAAACTAAAACAATTGTTGACATCATCACCCATCATTCAGGCCCCAAATTGGAGCTTACCATTTGAGATAATGTGTGATGCATCTGATTATGCAGTAGGAGCAGTTTTAGAACAAAGAGTTGATCGAATTCCCCATGTTATTTACTATGCTAGTATGACATTAAATGATGCACAGTTGAACTATTCAACTACTGAAAAAGAAATGCTAGCAGTAGTGTTTGCATTAGAGAAATTTCGATCTTATCTCATTGGTTGTAAAATAATTATATTCACAGATCATGCTACTCTTAAATATCTTCTCACAAAGAAAGATGCAAAAGCCAGACTAATTCGTTGGGTGTTACTTTTGCAGGAGTTGGACTTGAAATTCAAAGATAAGAAAGGCACAGAGAATGTTGTGGCGGACCACCTCTCTCGTCTCCATTTTGACACAATTACAGAATCATTACCATTGAATGAGTCATTTCCAGATGAACAATTAATGAGTGTGGAAGTATTACCTTGGTATGCTGATATAGTTAATTATCTTGTTATAGGTAAACTTCCAGAGCATTGGACCAAGCAAGATAAGGCTAAATGCTTTGCAGAGATAAAGAATTTCTTTTGGGATGACCCGTATTTGTTCAAGTATTGTGCGGATCAAATTGTTAGACGATGTGTCCCAGAAAGTGAAATTCAGAATATCCTTTCATTCTGCCATGAACAAGCTTGTGGAGGCCATTTCAGCGCTAAGAAAACAGCAACTAAAGTTTTACAATGTAGTTTCTATTGGCCAACTATATTTCGAGATGCTTACACTTTCTGTTCTTCATGTGATAGGTGTCAACGAATGGGGAGCATTACGCGAAGGAACATGATGCCACTAAATCCAATTTTAGTGGTTGAGATTTTTGACGTATGGGGTATCGATTTCATGGGACCCTTTCCCCCGTCTTTTGGTCATCAATATATATTGGTTGCTGTTGACTATGTATCAAAATGGGTAGAAGCAATTCCATGTAGGACCAATGATCACAAGGTGGTGATAGCATTTTTGAAAAGCAACATTGTTTTACGCTTTGGATTCCCTCGAGCAATAATCAGTGATGGTGGTGCCCACTTTTGTAACAAAGCATTCAAAGCACTTTTGACAAAGTATTCAATCACACACAAAGTGGCGACTCCGTATCATCCGCAAACTAGTGGCCAAGTTGAGATCTCAAATCGAGAAATAAAGCACATATTAGAAAAGACGGTGAGGCCAGACAGAAAAGATTGGTCATTAAGACTTGATGATGCCTTATGGGCATATAGAACGGCTTTCAAGACCCCGATTGGGATGTCACCCTACAGGCTAGTGTATAGAAAAGCTTGCCACCTACCTGTGGAACTTGAGCATCGTGCGTATTGGGCCATCAAGAAATTCAACTTTGACATGCAGCAAGCTAGCTCAGAAAGAAGATTACAACTGGCAGAACTTGAAGAAATTCGCAATGATGCCTATGAAAATGCCAAGATTTACAAGCAGCGACTGAAAGTCTTCCATGACAAGCACGTTATGAGAAAATCGTTCACTCCAGGTCAGAAAGTGCTTTTATTCAATTCTCGCTTGCACCTATTCCCAGGTAAGTTACACTCTCGTTGGTCTGGTCCATTTATTGTACATACTGTTTTTCCACATGGGGCAATTGAAATTAAGGACCCAAAGAATGGTGTCACGTTTAAAGTTAATGGTCAAAGATTAAAGCCATATCTAGAGTACCAACCACATGAAGAAGACACCGAAATAAATTTGAGTGACCCACTAAATTTGAATTGATTTTTCTTTTCGTTGATTTGATTTTGTTTTCTTTCTTTATATTATTCTTTTGCTAATTGAAATTATTTTTGCATAAGTGTGTTTGTTTAACTATTAAGTTTTCTTTTATCATTTTTACTCATGAGTATCTTACTTAGACCGTTCCTCCTGAACATTCTTAAACCACTTCAACGTGTCAAAACTCATCTCAAACGGCAGATTCAATTTTGTAAAACACATCGCATTTGGGCTCTACAACCACCAGAGTTAGTAGCCTATGTTGAGGGTTTAGAAAGCCAACTCAGAGACATTGAGAGAAGTGTTTACGACATCCAGTTGGAGTTTGAGGTAAATTCAATAAGAGGACGATTTTAATTTTCTTTGTGTGTTTTAATTTTTTTTCTGTTTGAGTGCTTTAGTTTGTTACCCCGGTGAAGTGGCGGATAACGATACTCCGTGATAATCAAGTCGGTTACTTCAGTTTCCCATAATAACTGATATTCTGAGGTGAAGGTATGGATAGAAACGAGATTCTAGCGAAGCTTCACAAGCGATTCCCTTCACTTCCTCAGAATGCCCTCCTTACGATCTATAAAGCTCGGTCCGAACACATGCGATTACTCATGAGGAATAACATACGTGCTGATATCCGTTGGTTAATTGAGGCAAAAGTACGATCGGCGGGTGAGTTACCTCAAAAATTTATTGCATACATGCCTGGTTGTGGTAAAGGAAATTATGCAAGAAAACGACGACCTCGAAGAATTTCTGTTGCTTGTTATAAGTGTGCCAGAATGAGTTGCAATAAAAACCCATGTTCTTTAGGAATGGTGTCTGATAACAGGGAAGATAAGATTCAATTCATTAGGGATGGCTTGAATAAGGAGTCATTGGATGATATCCTTTTGTCTCTTGAAACGCATCCCAGTGGATATGTGCAAGGAGCGATTCTCCAGTTATGGCCATTATTCCAAAAAGAGCATGCACGATATAGTCTCAGGAATCTGACTATAAACGACCCTGTTTGCCAGTTTATAAGAAAACTGGATGGGAAGCCTATCCTCGACCCATAGAGGGTGTTCAAGCCGTTTCTGGACGTAAAACCAGAGGAAGATGTGAGCCACAGTCGCAACTACCTGTAAATATCCTTTTACTTTACTGTTATTTTATTTTACTGTTGTTTTATTGTTTACTTTATTGTCTTTAATAATTTTGTTACTGTCTGCTTTTTCCTTTTTACTGTTTCCTTTTTAACTCGCGAGCCATGTGCTTTACACGTTATTTGACACTGACATGTTACCTCATATACAACTGTGACCCACTATCACCAAGACTCTTAAATGTGATTTTCTTTGTCAAGCACTCACAAATTGTTTTTGCGAAGTATCACAATGACAGCTACTCCCAATAGACAATTCAAGAACATTTGTGTGCTTTCTGGATTTACCTATGGCAAACATAAAGAGTTCGTTGAGGCAGCCATAGATCTTGGTCAAAGCATAGCAGCGAGAAAATTACACTTGGTGTATGGAGGAGGTAACCGAGGGTTATCAAAAATGGTCTCAGAAGCAGCTTTTATCAGAGGAAGTCAAGTGTTAGGCATCATCCCCAGAGTCTTAAAACCATTGGGCAGTTCGTCTGACTCATCAACTGGAGAAGAGTTAGTCGTCTCAAGTATGCAAGAAAGAATAACTGAAATGCTTAATCATGCTGATGCTTTTATTTTCCTTCCAGGAGATCTTGCAACACTAGAGGCACTTATCACACTAGCATCTTGGGCCCATCTGCACATCCACCAGAAACCCATCAGTTTGTTAAATGTCAATAACTTTTATGATGGCTTTATCGCATTTCTTAACCATGCAATAAAAAACTATTTCATTCCCTCTAATGCGAAAAAACTCTTTATTTGTGTTCACACTGCTAATGAGCTACTTGATATGTTACAAGCTTATCGACCGGAGCCAGACCCCTGGACCTTTGTGTTGGAGCATCCAAATAATGATGGTAACAGTAGCCGCAGTAAGAAGTACAAATTAGATTTAACTCTCCGCCTGTAAATATTTTCTTCTGTGTTGCACCACCCAGGTGATGTCTTCTAAACTCTACTTCTTTCATTTCAAACATTGAGGACAATGTTTCGTTCTGGTTGGGGGGAGGGAATAATCGACAATTGTGGAATTTTGGTTAAGTTTTTACTAATTTTTTGTGGAATTTTGGTTAAGTTTTTACTAATTTTTTGTTGTAGAAACTAACTGTTGATAACTTTTTGTGTTGAAGATGGCTGAATATGGAGTGTAGTGACTCTAGAAATGCATCTTCATCGTTTAAAAAAAAATTAAAAAAAAAACTTAAAAAAAAAATTCAGACATTTTCTTTTTCTTTATTATGTGTTTATGTTTATTTTTCTTCTTTTTAATTTCTCCTCTATAAATATACATTTTCCAACTTTTGAGTCGAAGATGGCTGAATATAGAGTGTAGTTCCTCTAGAAACGCATCTTCTTTAAAAAAAAAAATTATTTTCGTTTTCTATCATTTTACGTGTAACTTTTCTAATTAGTTTTTATGCATCATTTTCACATTTCTGCATGCATATTTTCCTTTCATGCTTAGAATAGGTTGGGGGGTAGAATGTTGTTTGAAAAAAAAAATTGTGTGATTTGTTTTAACATTGGATGACATGATTAATTTTAAATTTTAGTATTTGTATTATCTTTGGTCTTAAGTGATGTTATGTTATGTTTGCTACTCTACATGTTGATGTCGGAGACAAATGTGAGTTGCTTGAAGGAATGAACATGTCATAATAAGTACCAAGTGAGTTTTTGAGCCTATTATTTTTCTTGGAAAATAACCCTTTTGCCCACTCTTTATACAGGTTAGCAGTTTATTATTTTACACACGATCTCTAAATTGCTTTTGAGTTAACCCTTAAAAAAAATTGTAAAATAAAAAAAGAAAAAAAGAAAAAAATGTGTGTTGTTACATTGGGAGGCCCATCTAACTAGTAGATATGGATGATTATTTAGAGCCCTAAAAGACGATGGAAAGGCTATCTTTGATCCGTTTGAGCCTTTCTAGCCATCCCTTTTATTAAATATCCATAGTTAACCCTTTTGAGCCTTTAAAAAAAAAAAACCTTTTCTTTGTCAACTTATCATCTTGACCCACTCCGATTTGGAGTATTACCCGATGTTTTATAAGTTCCATCACCTATTTATGTTTGAGAAAAATGTAAATAATTATTTTGTTTAGTGAAGTTATGCCAAAAAAAAAAAAACAAAAGTTGTTGTTTCAAAAGAATAAAAATAAAAATAATAGGTGAAATCCACCTTGCAACTTTCAAAAAAAAAATTCTGCATTTTTCTCAAATATATACTTTGTTTTCCTTATTTCCCTTCTTTGTTAGCCATGTCCCCAGCCTACGTTACGTCCCAATAAAAGTCCTTCTTGATTTTAGGGAACTATAGTTTGAAGTAGAAGCTAGTTATATGGGCTAAAAAGATGTAGTGATGCATAATAAAAAAAAAAGAAGATAAATAAAGTGGGTTGACTAGCATTTTTATTTGACTTGAGATCGTATTATTTCTAAGCTGAGGGCATATTTATTTCATCTTGGTGAGAGCATGTGATATCACTTCTTTATTATTTTCTCTCTCAATTACCATTCATTGGAGTGACTATTTTTAGTGGGTTTAATTTATTTGTGAGAGTGTCACTACTTCCAGTGAGATTTTGGGGTTTGACATGTCATTCTTGAAAGTAGATATAACAAAGTCTACTGGGCTAATTCATGTGGATGGTTGATGTGAGTGTGATGTTGCTTTAGACTGGAGATAATGTTTATACTTTTATTTGATTGCTATCATTAATCTGATTGAATAAACACGAGTGCTTCTAATTTTTTTTTTTAAAAAAATCATTTTGAATTTGAATTTGAATTTTATTTTCGCTTCATTTGCTAGGGACTAGCAATAAGCTGGTTGGGGGGTGTGTTGAGTGTTAGAAAATGCATATTTATAAAGGAGAAAACTGTCATTTTACATTTCAAGTCTTACTAACACCTTTACTTTTATGAATTTAACCTTCTTTTGATTTAATTCCGTTTGTTTTATTTTAATTAAGTATTTTATGTATTTTAGGGGCATCATAGTCATTTCACAATAAACGAGAGATCAGATGGCAAAACGGACATCACTTTTGAACTCAGGACGGTTGAAAACCTTAGGAGGAGCATAAAAGGAAAAATGGCACTATTCACATGTACGGTACTATTCACGTGTACGGTACTGTATACGTTACTGTTCACATAGACGGACGATGACGTAGCATTGACCGATGATGTGGCATTGACTGATGTGATGTCACGATCCTGTTGGACTAAAATTCTTATATACTGTTGATGGTGACGTGGCAGCATATCAATGGACGAAAAATCTCGCGTACGGTGCATGCATCACACAGGATTATTTTCAACCAAACCGCGTTACTGTTCATCCGGGTCAAACCGCGTTATTGTTCACATTCGGGTCAAACCGTGTTACTGTTCATCCGCGTGGTCAAACCGTGGACTGTTGACTGATGACGTGGTGCAATCCTGAGCGTCCAAACTATTTTTAATCCGATGGCCATGATTTCCTCCATGTATCTATAAAAAGGGGGCCTCTCCCCCTAATTTGATATCTTTGAATCCATTTTTGGGATTCATTTTTTGTAATTCCTTCTCCATCTTGTATTTTCTTCGTATTTTAATAAATTCTCATTTTGCCCCTAGTTCAATTATGAGTGGCTAATTTTCTTTCAAGCTTGGGTTGGAGGTGAAGTCTCAACATGTGTCATGGGCTTAATTTGGTAAATTTATTTTCTCTTCCCCTCTAGTTTTTGTGGATGTTTTGACTTCTCGTCGACAAATAATAATATTCTTGTCTAGTACCGCCTTGATTTCACCGGCCCTCTAGTACAAGGTTATTATTATTTGGCACGATAAGCCCTTAGCACCATATTGATTAGAGCGTGGTTCATGAGGTGTGGATTCCCCCCTCATGATTTAATTGGGATTAATACGGATTATTTAGCCCATGATGCATGTTGATACGGATCCAGATACCCAAGTACGTCATTTCAATAGAATTCTCTTCAATTTATTCTCGCCATTGCAATTCTAATTTTAGAATTTATTATCGCCATCTCAATTCCAATTTTAGGATAATTTAAATCATTTCCACCACAATTTCAACCACCCATTTACAAAATTAATTCTACATATAATTAAAATCCACCTCCTCGTGGGATCGACACTCGTCACCATTGATCTATACTACAATAGATTCGTGCGCTTGCGAGTACATTAAAATTTGCGCAACAATAGCCCTTGCATTGTTAAATCTTTCATATAACCGGCTTTGGGGACGCATTCCTCTCGGCAATCAATTTAATACATTTGAAAATGATTCCTATATTGGGAACATTCATTTGTGTGGAGAGCCATGGACAGTAACATGCATCAATGACGCGGTGCCAAAAGCGCCTCCTTCGGCTTCTACTGATCATGAGGTAGATGAAACTACAAGCTGGTTTGACTGGAAAATGGTGAAGATGGGGTATGCATCTGGACTGGTAATTGGATTGTCTATTGGATACATGGTATTCTCAACAGGAAAACCACAATGGTTAGTGATGATGGTTGGAGAAGACCAGCAGAAGAAGGATAGGAGAGCGAGACGAAGACATAGGAGATAAAAGAAGCGAAAATCACCTACAGCCTAAGGTTAATTTATAATTGTGTTCGTTGCTTTAGATCAGTAGTTGTGCTGTTTCTTATTGTACTTGTTGCAGAATCAACAGCCATGTATGTGAAGTTATATAAATGAGCGCTTTAAATAGAAATCGTCCTTTCTTTGCCTAGTGAAGGAAAAAAAATGCATAATAGGCAAAAAGGAAAGAAATTAGAACTAAGAGTAATGGAGAGCTCCGAAAAATCCGGAAGTGGAAAAAACCCTAGCACTAGAGGAATTTTCCCTCCACCGTTCAGGGAAAGTAGAACAACTAAGAAGGCAAGGTTTCGTGATGAGGAGGTTGCTGATGATACCCATGTACATGTTTCGCATAAGGAAACCCTTGTAAACTCGTCGCGAGCAATGGAGATGGGCTATGATGGCGGCGCAGGGGACTGGGAGTTTGAGGAAGGGGACGTGACGGAAAATAAAGATGGACCTATGCCCTCCATAACCTTCTCGGATAGGGTTCATGAGAAGTTATGTGAACCATGGCAGAACTCAGTTATAGTGAAGCTGCTGGGTCGCACGATCGGTTATAGAACACTCTGTACGAGACTGAATGCCATGTGGAAGACAACAATGACTTACTCGGTGATTGACCTAGAAAACAATTATTTCCTGGTTCGCTTTCGTTCGGCTACTGATGTTGTCAATGCCCTAACAAAAGGTCCGTGGATTATTATGGGGCATTATCTCATGGTGCAGCCATGGACGCTGTCTTTTGATGCCAAGACAACAGATATTGAGCAAGTTAATGTATGGATCCGTCTTCCTGAACTCGCTGTTCATCTATACAACCGGAAAGTACTCCAGAAACTTGGAGAATTGGTGGGTACAGTGATGAAAATTGATTCGAACACAGCATCCTCAGCGCGTGGAAGATTTGCACGAATTGCAGTTCGTCTCTCCCTGGCCAAGCCTCTGGTTTCTCAGTTTGTGTTGGATGGGAAGGTTCAAAAGGTAGAGTATGAGGGATTACCAGTGATTTGCTTTACATGTGGAAGATACGACCATAGTAGTAGTAGTTGCAAGGGATTGAATTCAGCAACCAATTCTGGAGAAGGGGTTCAACCTCAACCTAATACGCAGCCCCAGGGGAACACTGTCCAACCAGATGATCACGGTAATATTGATAG
The DNA here is from genome assembly GCF_000493195.1 of Citrus x clementina. NCBI lineage: Eukaryota > Viridiplantae > Streptophyta > Magnoliopsida > Sapindales > Rutaceae > Citrus > Citrus x clementina. The sequence continues at coordinate 29,682,829 of NW_006262339.1, read as the reverse complement.
TAATGCCGAGTCCTTTGGACCTTGGATGATAGCCACGAGAAAGGGCAGAAAATTTAATAGTGGCAAGGACATTAACAATGGCTTGACTAAGAACTGAGAGAATACAAGGGCTGGTGTTTCTAGATTCCAAATTCTTGAGCAGGTCACGGATGACCGTGAGCACCCCACACATGCCGCTGTGATAGACAATCCATCCACTTCTCACCAACCAAACACGGCCAACCCTTACCAAATATTTACTGCCAATCACGAGGATAGAACTAAAACTCTGGCTAGACGTCAGCAGCACACCACAGCCGTTACTGCCAAACCCCAAAAGAAGACACCAGCTTTCTCTTTGAACCCAATCCGGAACCCTTTTCAGCAGACCACTTTCACTTTAAGAGAAGAAAATACAAACTATTTGCCCCATGCAAACCCTAGGACCGAATCATGTCTTAACCCTCAGCTCAACCCCAGCCACCAATAAATTTCCCCTCTAGTTACAACCTTGGACCCAAAAAAGCATACGGTGATATTCTGTGATAACCAAAACTTATCTCTTGGAGATGTAAGGAAGGCGGGCAGTGATCAGGGCGGTCGGCTGAGACGGGAGTATGAGCACGTGTCTGACCCTCCAGACGATCAACATGCTGGTTGTATAAACAACGTAAATGCTCAAGCGCATCCGGCTGTGTCTATGGGGGAGAATGAAGGGGAGGAGATGTCCGATGAGGAAGACTCGATGATCGAGGAAACGCCTTTGGCGTTGATGCATGACGGGAATGGACAACATTAATAAGGTGTTTATGTTTCCTTTTTTGCTTTTATTTATCTCATGATGATTAGCATTATGTATTGGAATGTCCAAGGGGCAGCCTCGGCTGATTTTCGGCGCTCATTCAGGACAATTGTTAAAAACTACAACCCATCCTTGGTGGTTTTGATGGAACCTCGCATTAGTGGGGTCAAAGCAGATGATTTCATTAAGAAGAGTGGTTTCGACCAGTCCCATCGAGTGGAAGCAATGGGCTTTGCGGGTGGAATTTGGATTCTTTGGCAGAGTTACATAGAGGTGAAGGTGATGCTGAACCATAGGCAATTTATCCACTTTAAAATATGTAGGAATAATACTTTTATGTCTTGGGTAACGGCGGTGTATGCTAGCCCAAACCCGATGTTGCGGAGACAGCTGTGGAAGCATATGGATAGCATTGCTATGTCAATTCAAGGGCCTTGGCTAATTGGTGAGGACTTTAATTCTATATTGTATGCTTCTGAGAAGCAGGGGGGGTGCTACACGGAATTCAGGAGTTTGCGGTAATTTCCGGCAGTGGTTTGATGGGCACCGAATTTTTGATCTAAAATTTAAAGGCCCTCGGTTTACTTGGTCTCGTGGACTTCTGTTTAAACGACTTGACAGAGCTCTCTGTAATAGTGATTGGTTAATAAAATTTGCGGACAATTATGTTCTTCACCTTCCGAAGGTTGCTTCAGATCATAGGCCAGTTCTGGTTCGTTTTGCGGGAGCTGAGTACAGACACCGGGGGACTAGGCCTTTTCGGTTTTTGGCACCCTGGTTGACTCATGAGCACTTCAATTCTTTTGTTAAGAAAGTTTGGGATCCTCAAGCCCATTATAGAGATGCGGCGTCCCATTTTGTCCAGACGGTCTAAAAGTGGAATAGGGAGGTGTTTGGAAATATTTTTCAGCGTAAAAGACGGTTAATGGCTCGTATAAATGGGATTCAAGCAGCCTTAGAAAGGTATAACTCCCGAGGGCTTGTGCGGTTAGAGGCTAGTGATTAGTATTAAAAATTGTTTAATTATCAAGCGATAATATGTTATTTTATGCTTATGTTATAATTTATATTTGTGTTTATGTAATATATTATGAATTATTAATTATGTTTTAAATATATTTAATTTTGTGTATTTTTATGTGTTTATTAGGAAAATTATTAATTTCACGTACTTCGAGGCTCCAAACAGATAAACGGAGGTCAAATTTGGATTCCGGAGGTCCGAAAACCTTAAGATCAGTCAAGATCGGCTTAAAATTGGGCTTGTGTAAAAAAAGTTGACTTTTCCTGTTGACCGAGCACTGATTGGATGATGAAATGAGCTTACAATAGATATGAGTGCATGGGATAACTGGCAATCTTGACTAAATCTCAACCGTTCATGATTCAATGGCCATGATTGTGCCACGTGGCAATGGTTGGTGAAGCAAGTTGGAGGATCCGAATCTTTGTATTCGGGTCGACCCGATCCACCCATTAACCCGCCAAATCTCAACCGTTCTTTGGGTAAATCGGACGAGTCAAATGATGCCATGTGTGATGTTGACTTTTGAAGTTTGACCAGCCATTGGATCTTGATCTAAGGGTTGTGAGGAGCACATGCATGAAGCCTATGATGGACCGCAAAGCACTGGATTATGAATTTATTTTTCTATAAATAGAGCCTCATTTTTATGTTTTAATGATCTCTCTACAACTCTCTTCTTCTCAAATTCTCTCCATCTCCTTGTAATCTTGATTTCCAGGTGTGTTTTTAATATTTTGTATAATTATTTTCATTAATAAAATTAGTTTTATTTCCAATTTTAGTTGTTTTTATTTCTTTTAATTATAAGTAATTCAATTTTACTACTTCTTTTTATTTTAATTATGCTTAACTAAATAATATTAGTTAGGGGAAGGTGAAACTCTTAAGAAATAAATATGATTTAATCAAATTCTATGTTTAATTTTATAAATTAAATTATTTTCTATTTAATTTTATACATGTTTTATATTTTGAAAATTTGATTTATTGTAGACAAACAAATGAATTTGGCACAATAAATTCTTAAGATCTTAATATAAGGCATGGTGAAATGGTATTTTGACTTATTGTAGACAAATTAAATTTTGGCACAATAAATACTTAATCCATCATAAAATTAAAGGGAAAATAATAATAATTTGTATAATTAATCTTTTGAGTAATAAATCTAAAACAAATTGGCAAAAAGAATTTATTAAGTTTTATTTATTTCTAAGAGTGGATCCATAACCCTAACTAGTTCAATTCCATAGTTTCATTTAAATTAAGTTGTTTATATTCAAGTTTTAATTTCAATTTTTAGATAAAATAAAATAAACTAATTAAATCTTTTCTCTGTGGATCGACCTCGGACTCACCGAGTTATAATACAACAAGACACTCTTATACTTGGGAGTTAAAATTTACTTTTAAGTTGTGTCAAGTTTTTGGCGCCGTTGCCGGGGAAAAGTTTTTTATTTGGTTTGTTTTTCCGTTTTTATTTTTCTCTTATATGTAAAATTTCGTTTGCCCCCTTTTCCTTTTCTTAAATTCTCTTTTGTCCCCATATCTTTCATAATTCTCGTTTCACCCCAACAGTTTCCGTTTCTAGCCCAATCTTCTGGTAATTACGTTCGGACCCCGATATCTTTCAATTGTTTCACTTTCATCCCAAATTGCTAATTCTAAACTTCTAAAAATTATAGTTTGACCATAAAATTAAAAATAATTTGCAATAGAATCCCTAGACGAAATTCCTCAACATAATCAAGACTTGGACATATTTGGACATACTTTGGACATATTTGGACATACTTTGGACATATTTGGACTTATTTTGGACCAAACTAACTTTAACTACTAACTCTAATTACTAACTCTTAACTTACTAACTGCTAACTCCTAACTTTTATTTAATTTCAGTTATTTAATTTTCTGCATTTATTTTATTTCGTATTTATTTTTTTTTTTGCTTTATTGGTGGGTTTAACCACCAAACTAACTACTAACCCTTAACTTTTATTTTCAGTTATTTAATTTTCAGTATTTATTTAATTTTGCATTTTTTATTTTAATTGGTGGGTTCAACCACCATTTTTGTTATTTAATTTTCTTTTGTATACTTATATTATTTGCTTATTTATTTATTTTATTTTATTTTGTTATCAATTTATGTAAATATTATCTTTATAACATAACCCTTGCATGAGACATTGGTCTCGATCTTCAAGTGGCAGGTTAATTCGTAGATCTCAATCTCCACCACCAATCATGGATGAGAATCAAGGCGAAAACGTTTTGGGCGAACCTAATCCTCAAATTGATCAGGGAGACAACCAATCTCAACATGGGCATGATCAGAATCAACCAAGGACTCTGAGAGACTACATGAATCCAACCAGAACCGGAGCACCGTCGTGTATAGTATTTCCTCCAGAAGCATCTCGATTCAATTTTAAACCAGGTATTATCCAACTTTTACCAACATTTCATGGTTTAGAATCTGAGAATCCGTACTTGCATCTAAGAGATTTTGAGGAAGTTTGTAATACATACACGGACCAAAATTGTAGCATGAACATAATTAGATTAAAGCTTTTTCCTTTTTCATTAAAAGATAAAGCTAAAACTTGGCTACAAAACCTTAGATCTGGATCAGTGAGAACTTGGAATAACATGCAAGAACAGTTTTTGAAAAAATTCTTTCCACCTCATAGAACAAATTCTTTTAAAAGGCAAATCACTTCTTTCACTCAAAAAAATGGAGAAACATTATACCAATGTTGGGATAGGTTTAAAGAGTTGCTTAACATATGCCCACATCATGGTTTTGAAACTTGGCGATTGGTCACTTATTTCTACGAAGGCTTAATACCCCAAAGTAGACAGGTTGTTGAAATGATGTGTAATGGTGAATTTAGGGATAAAAATCCTGAAGATGCACTAGATTACCTTGACCAATTAGCTGAAAATGCACAACATTGGGATACTGTTGGAACTTTTGAATTGACAAATAAGCAACAATCATCTCCATCTAGTGGAGGAATCCATAACCTTAGGGAAGATCATGATTTACAAGCAAAATTTGCATCCCTAGTTAGGAAAGTTGAAGCTTTGGAGCATAAAAAGAGTGATCAAGTAAAATCTGTTCAAGAAATTGCATGTAACATATGTAATTCGAATGATCATTTCACTCAAGAGTGTCCCACTTTGCCTGCACTTAAAGAATGTCTAAATGATCAAGTTAATGTTATTAACACTTTCAATAAACCAAACCCATATTCACAGACTTATAATCCTGGTTGGAAAAATCATCCGAATTTCAGTTGGAGGAATAATAATAATGCACAATCTTCACAAGCACCACCTCCACAAAATTTTCAAAATCCTCAGCCTTATGCACCATATGTTCCACCACCTTGGAAAAATCTGGAGGACACAATGCATTCATTCATCAGAAAGCAAGATGTTATTAACAATCAAAATGCACAAACTTTTTCTGATTTGAAAGATACTCTTGCTAAAATTGCTTCTGCACTCACCATTCAAGAAAAAGGAAAATTTCCAGCCCAACCACAACCAAATCCTAAAATTCAACAAAATCCACCCACAGACCAAGTCAAGTCAGTTATAACTCTTCGTAGTGGTAAGGTTGTTGATAGACCTATGCCTGAACCTTATGAAAATGATGAAAATTCAAAGGGTAAGGAAGGACTAAATGAACTTACACCTAGTGAAGAAATAACTAGTGTTCCACCTGAACCACCATTTCCGCATGCATTGAATAAACCAAAGAAATCAAACCACTCTTCTGAAATTTATGAAATCTTTAAGCAAGTGAAAGTTAACATTCCTCTATTAGATGCAATCAAGCAGGTTCCTTCATATGCCAAATTTTTAAAGGACTTGTGCACTGTTAAGAGGAAATTGAAGGTAAGAAAGAGTGCTTTCATAGCCGAACAGGTAAGTACAATTCTGTCTACTAATAATAAGTTGAAATATAAAGATCCTGGTTGTCCTACCATTTCTTGTATTATTGGTAACCACAAAATTGAGCATGCTTTACTAGATCTTGGTGCTAGTGTTAATTTGCTTCCATATTCAGTTTATCTTCAACTTAATCTTGGTGAGTTAAAATCAACTTCAACTACACTTTTGCTTGCCGATAGATCAGTTAAAGTACCAAAAGGAATAGTGGAAGATGTTTTAGTACAAGTTGATAAATTTATTTATCCTGTGGATTTTATTGTCTTGGAAACTGAACCTGTTGTGAATAATTACAAACCAATTCCTGTAATTTTAGGTCGACCATTTTTAGCAACTGCTAATGCTTTGATTAATTGTAGGAATGGTTTAATGAATTTATCCTTTGGGAATATGACTTTGGAATTGAATGTTTTCAACATGTGCAGGCAACCTAATGAAGAAAATGAGAATGAAGATGATACTGATGAACAAAAGGAATTGTTTGAATCCTGTATCGAGGAAAATATTCAAAAAGGGGATTTTTCTGAACTTTCTAATGTTTGTTTAGTTAATTCAATTGAGTCAAATAAGCAACTTAAACTTGATATTTCTAATATAAATTCGTTGCTTGATTCTATGCAGACTTCGCAAAATTATGATGACGAGCCAAAATTTGAGGAGCTTGGAAGTATTGAAAAGACAGAACAACAAGAAGCACCTAAAATGGAATTGAAACCTTTGCCTGAAGGATTGAAATATGCTTTTCTTGAAGAAGAACAAACTTATCCTGTTGTGATTTCTTCTACTTTAACAAGCGACCAAGAAGGTAAGTTACTAACTGTTCTTAAAAAGCATGAAAATGCAATAGGATGGACTTTAAATGACATTAAAGGCATTAATCCCTTAATCTGCACACATAGAATTAATTTGGAAGAAAATGCTAAAATATGTCAACAACCTCAAAGAAGATTAAACCCACACATGAAAGAGGTAGTCAAAACAGAAGTCCTTAAATTACTTGATGTGGGAATTATCTACCCTATTTCTGATAGTAAGTGGGTAAGTCCTACACAAGTAGTGCCTAAAAAATCTGGAATCACTGTTGTTAAAAATGAAAAAGGTGAATTAATTCCAACACGAATTACATCTAGTTGGCGCATGTGCATTGATTATAGAAAATTAAATGAAGCCACTAGAAAAGATCATTTTCCATTACCATTCCTTGACCAAATCTTAGAAAGAGTAGCAGGACATCCCTACTATTGTTTTTTAGATGGATATTCAGGTTATTATCAAATTCCTATAGCACTTGAGGACCAAGAAAAGACCACATTCACATGTCCTTTTGGAACATTTGCATTTAAAAGAATGCCATTCGGGCTTTGTAATGCTTCTGCAACATTTCAAAGATGTATGTTAAGCATTTTTTGTGATATGGTTGAACATTGTTTAGAGGTCTTTATGGATGATTTGACTGTGTTTGGGAATTCTTTTGATGATTGCCTTGATAATTTGGAGAAAGTTTTAAAAAGATGTGTTGAAAAAGAACTCGTGTTGAATTGGGAAAAATGTCACTACATGGTTACTTCTGGAATTGTTTTGGGTCATGTTGTTTCTATTAAAGGAATTGAAGTTGACAAAGCAAAAATCGAAGTCATATCTAAATTGCCACAACCAAAAACAGTTAGAGATGTGCGATCCTTTTTAGGACATGCAGGATTTTATAGGAGGTTTATAAAAAACTTTAGTGCCATATCTAAACCACTTTGTAACCTCTTATTAAAAGATGCACCGTTTGAATGGAATGATGATTGCCAAAAATCTTTTGAAAAAATAATTTGTCTTTTAACATCTGCACCTATTATGCAATCTCCTGATTGGTCTTTGCCATTTGAATTAATGTGTGATGCAAGTGATTTTGCTGTTGGTGCTGTTTTAGGACAAAGAAGGGATGGTAAGCCTTTTGTGATTTATTATGCGAGCAAGACTTTGGATAGTGCTCAAATGAATTATTCTACAACTGAAAAAGAATTACTTGCTGTGGTATTTGCATTAAACAAATTCCGTTCATATTTGCTTGGCTCTAAATCTGTTGTGTTTACTGACCATGCTGCTGTGAGATATTTGATGAGTAAACAGGATGCCAAACCGAGACTAATTCGTTGGATTTTGTTACTACAAGAATTTGACCTTACCATCAAAGATAAAAAGGGTGCTGAAAATGTTGTTGCTGATCATCTATCAAGACTCACATCCGAATTCTGCAATGATATAACACCCATAAATGATTCTTTCCCTGATGAATTTTTATTTTCTGTTACTTCAATGCCATGGTATGCTAATATTGTTAATTTTCTTGTTACAGGTAAAATGCCTTTGCAATGGAATGCTCAAGAGAAGAAGAAATTTTTTGTTGAAGTAAAGAAATTTTATTGGGATGATCCTTATTTGTTCAAATATTGCCCAGATCAAATTTTTCGGCGATGTATTCCTGATAATGAGGTAAGTAGTGTCATTAATTTTTGTCATTCTGAAGCATGTGGTGGTCACTTTTCTTCAAGAAAAACTACTGCTAAAATTTTGCAGTGTGGATTTTATTGGCCTACCATGTTTAAAGACACATATGAATTTTGCAAAAGTTGTGAAAAATGTCAAAAATTGGGATCAATTACAAAAAGAAACATGATGCCCTTAAATCCCATACTTGAAATTGAAATATTTGACTGTTGGGGAATTGATTTCATGGGTCCATTTCCATCATCTTTTGGATTTGTGTATATATTAGTTGCAGTTGATTATGTCTCAAAATGGATTGAAGCAATTTCTTGTCGAAATAATGACAGTAAAACTGTGATTAAATTTTTAAGAGAAAACATTTTAAGTCGATTTGGAATCCCTCGAGCCATTATCAGTGATGGAGGTAAGCATTTTTGTAATAAGTCATTTGAGTCTTTAATGAAGAAATATGGAATTACACATAAAATTGCTACCCCTTATCATCCTCAAACAAATGGTCAAGTTGAATTAGCAAATAGGGAGATAAAACAAATTTTGGAAAAAACGGTTAACCCAAACCGAAAAGATTGGTCTCTTAGACTTAATGATGCACTTTGGGCTTACCGCACTACATTTAAAACATCATTAGGAATGTCACCCTATCGGTTAATTTATGGTAAACCTTGTCATTTACCTGTTGAACTTGAACATAAATCACTTTGGGCTATTAAAGCTTTTAATTCAAATTTGGTTGATGTTGGTAATGTGCGAAAATTGCAATTGAATGAACTTGAGGAATTAAGGAATGATGCATATGAAAATTCAAGAATTATTAAGGCAAGAACAAAAGCATTTCATGATAAAAGAATTTTTCGAAAAACATTTGAGATTGGTCAAAAAGTGTTGCTTTATAATTCTCGTCTTCATTTATTTCCAGGAAAGTTAAAGTCAAAATGGAGTGGCCCATTTGTTGTAAAAAATGTATATTCATATGGGGCCATAGAAATTGAGAATCCAAATAATGGTGTCACATTTAAAGTTAATGGTCAAAGATTAAAACCATATCTGGAACATCACCCACGTGACGAGGACACCGAAATTAATTTGGATGACCCACCAATTCTTGATTAAGTTTTTAATGATTTTTTTTTATTTTACCGTTTCATTGTTTGACTTTTTTTTTTTTTTTTTTCCTTAGATTGATGCACTGTACATAGTTTTTTTTTTAACATTGTTTTTCTTGTGTAAGCGTGTTTGTTTGACAGTTGTACATTCTCTCATTAATTTTCATTTTACATCATGAGCACCTCAATGAGAAAATACCTGTTCGCACATCTTAAAAGATTTCGGCGTATAAAATTTCACTTAAGAGGCCTGATACAAAGCTGTAAATCACATCCACTTTGGGATCTGCAACCACCAGAATTCGTGTCCTATGTTGAGGATCTAGAGGGACAACTCAGAACAGTAGAGAGTGGCATATATGAATTTCAAATGGAGCTTGAGGTTAACTCAATGAGAGGACGAATGTAAGTTCATTTTCCTTTTATATTGTGTGCTTCTTTTTGCTCGCTTTCACGCTTGATTTGATTTTGCAGATTTGATTTTGGTGTGTTTTGATTTATTTTCCCGTATAAATGGCGGATAACGGTACTCCGTGACTTCTTAAGTCGGTATCTTCAGTTTCCCACAATAACTGAAACCCCAAAATCATACATGGAAGAAATACAACATAAACTCCATAAGCATTTTCCCTCTCTCCCTCAGAATGCCCTCAGGAAAATTTACAAAGCTCGTTGTGAACGACTGCGTTTGTTAATGATCAATGGCATTCCTTCTGACATTCGTTGGTTAATTGAAGCAAAGGTCCGATTAGCAGGTGAGTTTTCTGGTCAATTTGTTTCTTACATGCCTGGTTTTGGTAAAAGTACGTTTGTTAAGAAAAGGAGAGCTAAACGACTTGGCTCAAAATGTCATAACTGTGTGAGACTTGGTTGCAAACGACCAGATTGTAAATCTTTAGGAATGGTTTCTGATACTCGTGAAGATAAAATTAAATTCGTTAAAGATGGCATGAGTAAAGAATCGTTGGATGATATCTTACGATCTCTTGAGACGCATCGAAGCGGAATTGTGCAACGTGAGATTTACAATTTGTGGATACTATTCCAAAAACAAAGTGCACAGTTAAGTCTTGGGAATCTGACTCAAAAAGACCCTGTTTGCCAGTTTATAAGAAAACTGGATGGGAAGCCGATCCTCGACCCATAGAGGGCGTTCAAGCCGTTACTGGACGTAAAACCAGAGGAAGATGTGAGCCACAATCACAACTACCAGTAAATATCCTTTCACTTCACTGTTATTTTACTTTACTGTTATTTTATCATTTGCATTATTGCATTTAGCGATGTGATTTTGTATTTAATAAATATTTGGTTTTCTTTTACTGTTTGCTTTTTCTAATCATTACTTTCTTTTTACTGTTTGTTTTTGAATTATTGAGCCACGAGCTTTACTCGTTATTTGACAAATATTGCCAACCCATTTACAGCTGTTTCTCATTATTTATGTTACCAAGATCTTTAAATATGAGCTCATTTTTCAAACACTCACAACTTGTTTTTGAAAAATTAGTCCAATGGCATCATCTTCGAGTAAACAATTCAAAAATATTTGTGTGCTTTCTGGGTTTCACTATGGAAAGTACAAAGAGTTCGTTCAGGCAGCTGTAGATCTTGGTCGTGTCATAGCAGAGAGGAAACTGCATCTTGTATATGGAGGAGGTGAACGAGGGTTATCAAGACTTGTCTCAGAAGCTGTTTTTACCAGAGGAAGCCAAGTACTCGGCATTATCCCAAAACCCATGAAACCGCTAGTGTGCATGTCTGGCCCACCAATTGGAGAAGAATTAGTGGTATCAAGTATGCAAGAGAGAATATCTGAAATGATGAATCATGCTGATGCTTTTATTTTCTTGCCAGGAGATCTTGCAACTTTTGAGGCACTAATTACATTTGCATCTTGGGCCCACTTGAACATTCATCAAAAACCCATCGGTTTGTTAAATGTTAATAATTTTTATGACGGCTTGCTAACTTTTATTAACCATGCAATAAAGAATCATTTTGTTCCACATTCTGTAAAAAAACTCTTTATCTCTGCTTCTACTGCTAATGAGTTACTTGATCTTTTGCAAGCTTATACACCAGAGCCAGATCCACAGACTGTTGCACTGAATTGGTCGACTAATGACGGTAACGGTAACAGTAACAGTAATAAGAAGTGCGATTTAGATTTAACTCTCCGTTTGTAAATATTTTCTGTTGTAGTGTTCATGTGATGTCTTCTACACTCTTTCTCTTTCTTTTTAAAACATTGAGGACAATGTCTTTTTCAGGTTGGGGGGAGGGAATAGTTGATAATTGTGGAATGTCTTAGTCCTGGTTATGTGTTTACAAAAAAAAAAAAAAAACAAAAAACAAAAAAAAAATTTTTTTTTCTGTAAAGACTAACTTAGGACAAATTTGAGTTGAAGATGGCAGGATATAGAGAATGTAGTCTCTCTAGAAACGCATCTTCTTAATCTTAAGGGTGTTGTTAAAAAAAAAATTGACTCTTTCTTCATCTTTGTTATTTGCTTTTAAGCTTCTGCATCAAGTTCAGGTGAGATCTCTTCTTCTTCTTCTTTTATTATTCTCTTTTATTTTTATTTTTTTTGCATATCTGTAAAATTATAAAATGTTAAGATAATGTTTAGATTAGGTTGTGGGGTGGGGATAATTGACGTATGTTTTAAATATGTGTGTTGTTTTTCTCTTTTCTCTTTTCTTTTCTTTGTTAAAAAAAAAAAAAAAACCAAAAAAAAAAAATTTTGCTTTTTGTCTAGGATGGCCGTGTAAAGAGTCACGACTTTTGAGACGCATCCTAATAGTCTTGTTGTATTATATTTTGATTTTGAGATTCATAGTAAGTTGTTTTTGTTCCCTTTTCTTTGAATTACTCAAATTTGTGAACTCTCCACTTGGTTATTAAGTTATTTAATTGTTTACTCATTTAACAGGTATTATTGAATCATTCTTCACACACACACTATGACACATACTAGTGGGTTGTAAGTTAAAGTTTTACAGCATTTAGTTCTTTTGATTTATTAGGAATAGTATCTAAGGTAGTAGAAAGTGTATATTTCCAAAAACAAAAAAACCAAAAAAAAAAAAAAATCAAAAAAAAAGAAGAAGAAAAAATGTTTTTAATTTTGTTATATCTAGAAACCCGAGTAATTAAGTCCGTAGGGGTGTTTCAACACCTAGTGCCCTAAGGTCAACTGGTCTGGGAGTCACTGGCATAAAGCTCGCTACATGGGTAATAGATATATTGTTTGTTTATTAGAAACCCGAGTAATTAAGTCCGTAGGGGTGCTTCAACACCTAGTGCCCTAAGGCCAACTGGTCTGGGAGTCATTGACCTAAAGCTCGCTACACGGGTTAGAAATGTAATATAAAAAAAAAATGTGTGAATAATCTATTGCCTAAAGATATAATTTCTAATGAATTTTAGAACGAAAATGTTGTTTTTCTTTTAATGAAGCCCCATAAGTATTGTGTTAATTACTTGAGCACAAAAGAAGGTTTGATGATATTCTGGATAATGAGTGAACATCAATGTGGTAAAGGAATTTGGGAGAGTTCATTTATTTGGTAATTTAGAGGATAGATGAACAACTATTAACTTGCATGTGAATTTTATAAATCTTAATATAACGCTTTAATTGCTAGAGGGCTAGCAATAAGCTGGTTGGGGGGTGTGATTAGTATTAAAAATTGTTTAATTATCAAGCGATAATATGTTATTTTATGCTTATGTTATAATTTATATTTGTGTTTATGTAATATATTATGAATTATTAATTATGTTTTAAATATATTTAATTTTGTGTATTTTTATGTGTTTATTAGGAAAATTATTAATTTCACGTACTTCGAGGCTCCAAACAGATAAACGGAGGTCAAATTTGGATTCCGGAGGTCCGAAAACCTTAAGATCAGTCAAGATCGGCTTAAAATTGGGCTTGTGTAAAAAAAGTTGACTTTTCCTGTTGACCGAGCACTGATTGGATGATGAAATGAGCTTACAATAGATATGAGTGCATGGGATAACTGGCAATCTTGACTAAATCTCAACCGTTCATGATTCAATGGCCATGATTGTGCCACGTGGCAATGGTTGGTGAAGCAAGTTGGAGGATCCGAATCTTTGTATTCGGGTCGACCCGATCCACCCATTAACCCGCCAAATCTCAACCGTTCTTTGGGTAAATCGGACGAGTCAAATGATGCCATGTGTGATGTTGACTTTTGAAGTTTGACCAGCCATTGGATCTTGATCTAAGGGTTGTGAGGAGCACATGCATGAAGCCTATTATTAAACTCCATTTATTTTTATTATAATTCTATTATTAGTGGAAATTACATTAAACGATAATTATTAAATTAATTAAATTAAAAGTTTTACACCCGCAAATTATGAACTATCCCATCTTTAAATCCTAATCATAATATAATTGTTGATGCGAGATTCCGGTTCTCCTCGTTCTACGATCAGGATCTCTGCTCGATCAACTTCGTCACTACCAGGAGGTCTCCTCGCCAGGCTTCTTCTCCGGAGGTCCCTGCGTACACAGATAAGTCAGAGTACGCCGGTTGTTTTCCCGGCGCAAACCCTCCGACGCTCAAGTCAGATATGAAGGTTCGGGAAAAGCTTGCCACAGGTCTTATGGCGTTTCTTGTGGTTTTCTCCCCTTTTCTCAAGAATGCCAACCCTTTTACCTTCGTTGGCTACCTTTTTATAGGCTTCCTCTGAATCTCAGTCTTCCGCTCTTTTCGAGACGGTATGGGACTCCAACTGCTGCGTTATGGGCAAAACATGGGATCTAGCGTGTTACGCCACGGTTCAGGGGAAGCGTGGCTGCCACGGCTCTGTGAGACCTTGCGTGTTACGCCACGGTTCTGGGGAAAGTGTGGCTGTCCTGGCTCCGTGAGATCTTGCGTGTTACGTCGCGGTTCTGGGGAAAGCGTGGCTGTTGTGCCTAGATTCTCGTGCTGGAGAGCACGTCTTGCCAACTGCCGTCGACCGGGTCTCCTCGCCTCTCGATCTCTAGCCGGAATGGCCTCGTGCCTTTTATAGGAATTGGCCTCGCGGACGACAACATCGTGGACGAGCAGGATGTTTCTGCTCCTGTTCTTCCACGCGCCAGGCTTTAACGGAAAACACCGGTTCGCAGAACTCCGCCATCAGATGTCTGCTCGTCGTTCCTGGTCCCTTCGACGCATTTGTCCCAAACAGTATCCCTCCCAAACACCGGTCCCCCAGTTTCTGGTGTTGGGTAATGTAGTGGACCAGCAGTAGAAACTCGATAGTACTCGCTCGCGTGGGTTTGGAAAAGGCTGCCAGGAGTCATGTCGCATTTAATTGCGGACGAGGTGACGTGGCAGAAATCCCCCCCTCCATTTGAATTTCAAACCGACGGTTACGGGATTCTCGGAATATGCGTCATTAAATGCTGGCAGCCCAAGAGTTTGCTTCTCAGTAAGGAAACCCAAAATCTTCAAACACGAACTCGTCATTTTCTCCATTCTTGTCTCTCCGGCGAATGAACCTCGGCGCCAAAGCTGTCATCCCTGTCTCTCTCTGACCGAGTCCCTGCTTCAGGTATTTCTTCTATATTTTTTCGGTATTGGTTAGTTGTAGGTAATTTCCTTTCTCTCTGCTTTGCTTGAGGTTGTAGTTGGCGGTGGTGTTTTGGTTAGAACTTAGGATATGTCGAAGGGTAAGGAGAAGGTCGTTGAGGTTGGTGACGACGAACTAGGTTTTTTGCCTAGTCTGCCCGCTGATTTTGCTTTTGATCCCGGGATCCCCTTAGAGCCCATTAGGTCTAGTGTTGGTACTAGCGCTAGGAGGATGTCTCCCCAAACAACCTCCTCAAGCGACAGTAGCGATGAAGAAGGATCTTCTGGATCGGAGAACACCTTGAGTGAGGGTCAAGGGGATGATTCTAGTGAGGCGTCCCCATCAGGAGCATCACGACCAAAAGAACGGGGTACAGTAGGGGGTAGAGCCTTGTCGCGTGATTATGCCATTGATTACATGTCGTGTACGACCACGTTCGACGAGCTCAATGACCTCCGACTTAGGTATAGTATTCCTGGTGAGATACCTCTTAGGATCCCAGGAAAGAAGGATACACCTAGCCGGCCTCCCAGGGGATACGTTACCCTGTATCTGGAGAGCTTTAAGTATGGGCTGAGGTGTCCCTTGCAGCCTTACTTTGCCCGGATACTTAACGGGCTAAATCTGGCTCCTGGTCAGCTGAACCCCAACGGGTGGAGAGTGCTCTCTGGTCTGTTCATATTGTGGGATAGATGTTGCCAAAGCGAGCCCACGGTTGATGAGGTGAAGCACCTGTACCAGCTGAAGAGCAGCCCTAAAGATGCCGGCTGGTACTACTTCCAATCTGGTACCAAGAGCAGGAAACCCATAACTGATCTTCCAACTGGTGGTGGTGGGACTTGGAAGAGGAAATTCTTTTTTGCTGGGGGTCCCTGGGGTCAAGTTGCACAAATAGACGGGAAGGATTGTCGCGTCCCACCCCGTTTCACGGTCCCAGGTTGCCTGCTCGCTTTAGATGTCTTGTATCCATAATTGTTCCTGCTGTATTGGTTTGTCTCTAACCAAGTGTCTGTTTGTGCTGTAGTTTCCTGGGGTGTTCACTTCCCGCTCCGACCTGGTCTGCTTAAACGGGTCGAGGCTGTATTGGCCAATTCCTGCTCGAGCCGAGAACTGCTATCTACATACAACTTCCTCGAGTCTCGGTTGATACTTCCTGGCCATAAGATGGAGGACGCAGTGATTGGAGCTCTGACCAGGAAACGCTCTCGGCCTCCAACAACCGATAGGGACCAGGACAAAGATGCTCCCGCTGCGAAGCGAAAGAACATCGTGCAGCAGGTTCCTCCCTTGCAGGCTCTCCCTCCTGCCTCTGCCAAAGTCGGGGAATCCAGTAGAGCAGCCACTGATCCTGCTTCCTCTTCTCCACCTGTTGTGCCTCGGTCTCGCTTACCCGACAGCCGACCAGAACACTTGGTTCCCTATCTCAATGAGTTGTCTAAACTCGTGAACAAGAAGGACCTGGAGGGCTTTGACGGTTGTACCCTGGGCGAGCTGGTGGGAGCCATGCAGTACAGTGCTTTCCATCTCAGCTGCATGGCCACCTACTATAAGGCCAAGGTTGGCCGTTACGACAGGAAGATGAAGGAGGACATTCAATCGGCGACGACCAGAGCTGACGTTGCCGAGAAAAAGGCGGGGGAGCTAAACGTTGAGAACCTCAAGCTGATAGAGCAAGAGTCCCTTGCTCAAGCAAAAGCCATTACCCTCGAGGAGGAGCTGACCAAGGTTAAGGAGGATCTCCAAGGGCAGAGGGCTATGTATGAGGCTCAGCTCGAATCTCTCCGCGATTCCCACCGAGCTCATGTAGAGAACTTGGAGAGGGAGGCCGACAACCAGTACGACCAGGGACTTCGGCATTCGTATCGTTGTATCATGGCCGTCCTCGGGAAGCAACACCCTGATCTGAAGATGGATGACCTTGCAGCTGGTGTTGCTCAACATATGGACGAGGAGGCGGCCAAGGAAGATGCCGAGGGGTTAGAGCCGATCGTGATTGAGGAGGGTAACTCTCCTCCTCGTGCAGTCCCTGCTGATGTTGGCGAGGCGAGCACCCCCCCGGACGCAACTGGTGATACCCCTCCCGCACCCGAGGAGGTCCAGCCAACCGATGCTGCTCGGCTCACTGATCCACCATCTTTTTGATATATTTCTTCTTGTATTGTAATGAACAACGTTTATGAAATTTATCCCCTCTGTTAGCCATTAATAAAAATGTTGTTGATTACTATCTCGTGTCGTACTCATGAATTAATTTTCGTCTGAAACGCTGATCGATTCTGTCTCGCCGTAAGACAGGCTTTGAGACTTGGTGAGGCCTTTGCGTGCCGTAGAAAACTTTCCGAATGCTTCGGAGTCTGCTCGCCTTCTCGCGAACGAGCAGATCCTGGCATGCTGGGCTTTTGTCTGGCCCTAAGACAGACTTTGAGACTTTGTCGAGCCTTCGCATGCCTTGGGAATCTTCTTCAAACGATTTGGATTCTGCTGCCTTCTCGTGGCCGAGCAGATCCTGGCATGCTTGGCTTCTGTCTCGCCATAAGACAGGCTTTGAGACTTGGCGAGCCTTTGCATGCCTCAGGATTTTCTTCAAACTATTTGGATTCTGCTGCCTTCTCGTGGCCGAGCAGATCCTGGCATGCTTGGCTTCTGTCTCGCCATAAGACAGGCTCTGAGACTTGGCGAGCCTTTGCATGCCTTAGGGTTTTCTTCAAACGATTTGGATTCTGCTGCCTTCTCGTGGCCGAGCAGATCATGGCGTGCTTGGCTTCTGTCTCGCCATAAGATAGGCTCTGAGACTTGGCGAGCCTTTGCATGCCTCAGGATTTTCTTCAAACGATTTGGATTCTGCTGCCTTCTCGTGGCCGAGCAGATCCTGGCATGCTTGGCTTCTGTCTCGCCATAAGACAGGCTCTGAGACTTGGCGAGCCTTCGCATGCCTTGGGAATCTTCTTCAAACGATTTGGATTCTGCTGCCTTCTCGTGGCCGAGCAGATCCTGGCATGCTTGGCTTCTGTCTCGCCATAAGACAGGCTCTGAGACTTGGCGAGCCTTTGCATGCCTTAGGATTTTCTTCAAACGATTTGGATTCTGCTGCCTTCTCGTGGCCGAGCAGATCCTGGCATGCTTGGCTTCTGTCTCGCCATAAGACAGGCTCTGAGACTTGGCGAGCCTTTGCATGCCTTAGGATTTTCTTCAAACGATTTGGATTCTGCTGCCTTCTCGTGGCCGAGCAGATCCTGGCATGCTTGGCTTCTGTCTCGCCATAAGACAGGCTCTGAGACTTGGCGAGCCTTTGCATGCCTTAGGATTTTCTTCAAACGATTTGGATTCTGCTGCCTTCTCGTGGCCGAGCAGATCCTGGCATGCTTGGCTTCTGTCTCGCCATAAGACAGGCTCTGAGACTTGGCGAGCCTTTGCATGCCTTAGGATTTTTTTTCGGTTTCAAGCGAATAAAATTCGTCGACGTTACATTAATGGCAGGATTTGACTTACATGAAATTGTTCGGACATAAAACATAAAAATAAAAGATAGACAGCATGAGCAGAAATTGCTTTAAAATGTGAGCAAGTCTTACTGGAAGTATTTTCGGAGGTGTGCTGCGTTCCATGGGCGTTTCACTTCGTGGCCGTCCGCGCGAACCAGCTTGTAAGCTCCGGGCTCCGCTATCTGCTTGACTCTATACGGCCCTTCCCAATTCGGTCCCAGCACTCCTTGAGTCGAATCTTTGGTGCTCTGATTCACTCTTCTCAGTACCCAGTCTCCGACCCTGAATTGCCGTATGTTCACCTTCTGGTTATAATACCGAGCAACCCTCTGTTGGTAAGTGACTGATCGCTCGGCTGCTTGTTCCCTCCTCTCCATTAGCAGATCAAGATTCAAACATATCTGCTCGTCGTTCTCCTGCTCATTGAAATGATCTGTCCGGTGTGTGGTCGTTCCTACCTCAGCCGGCACGACCGCTTCATGTCCGAAAGCCAAAGCGAACGGTGTCTCCCCCGTTGCGGTTTTGTGGGTTGTTCTGTATGCCCATAGCACACCTGACAGCTCGTCAACCCACGCACCCTTTTTTGCTCCGAGCCTGGTTTTCAGAAGCCTCTTGACTGTCTTGTTGGCTGCTTCTACTTGTCCATTCGATTGGGGGTGAGCAGGCGAGCAATACTTCAGCTCTATCCCGAGGTTCTGGCAGAAATCCCTGAAGCTGTGATTATCGAACTGCCTGCCATTATCCGTTACCAAGGCATATGGGATCCCGTATCGACAGACCAGGTTTCTCCACACGAAGTCTGTTGTTTTCTTCTCTGTGATCCTGCTAAGGGCTTCTACCTCTATCCACTTCGTGAAGTAATCTATAGCGACTATTGCATGTGTTGCTGCTCCTCGTCCCTTTGGCAATGGGCCGATCAGATCAATTCCCCATTGAGCGAATGGCCAAGGGGAGGCCATGGAGGTGAGCTTCTCTAATAAAAGTGCCGTTTGGTAATCAGGGATTTAATTCACACT
>NW_006262339.1:29650543-29660020 GCF_000493195.1 Citrus x clementina | reverse complement strand
ACTTTGGGTAATTGACTTCCCGAATGAACCCTGCTCTCAGAAGCTTCTCCACCTCATCATTTACAGCCTCATACCTCTCCTGGTTGAAGCACCTCCTCTTCTGCCTTACTGCCCGAGCACCTTTCTTTATTGCCAACCTATGACATGCTACCTCTGGGTCAATCCCTGGCATGTCCTCATGTGTCCAGGCAAACACGTCGGCATGAGCCTGTAAGCATTTCACCAACTCCTGCTTTTGCTCTCCCTCAAGTCTCGACCCGATTCTGATCGTCTTTCCCGGGTTCTCCGGTCCCATGCTTACTGTTTCCAGATCCTCTACGGGTTCTTGTCTGCCAGTCTTGTTTTCCGCTCGGGTATCGAGGGATGTTATCTGCATCGCCTCCCTTGCTGCCGAGGAGTAGCAGCTTCTTGCGATCCTCTGGTCTCCTCGTACCACTCCGACTACCCCATTCACCCGGTACTTCAGAGACAGATAATGGTTGGACAGCACCGCTTTGCTCATCCTTAAAAATGGCCGACCTAGGATCATCTGGTAAGGACCTTCCTCGTCCACTACGACGAAGTCCAGTATCATTGTTCTTTCTGTCGGGGGGCTCCCGATTGTGATAGGCAGTTCGACCACGCCCAGAGGGACCAGCTGCCCTCCTCCGAACCCCTTCAAGGAGGTGTTGGTGTATTCCAACTTCCGGTCGGCTATTCCCATCTCTTCCAAAGTTGATTTAAATAGCACATCAACCGAGCTCCCCGTATCAACCAGTATCCGGTCAAACTTCTTGCTAGCGATCGTAGCCTTGATGACTAAAGCGTCCTCGTGGGGGTATAGAATCCCTTCCTCATCCTCATCCGTCCACATGATTGGCACTTGCCTGACCCTTGCTCGTTTGGCTGCTGGGGTGTTGAAGAGTATCTCTTTACTGGTCATGGCGTATCTGGCATAATTTTTTCTCGATCTGTTCGAATCTCCAGCCAACGTTGGGCCCCCAGCTATCACCCTCGCTGCGGGCGGCTCGCGTCTCAAGATTCCATCACTCTGCTCCCCTTCATCCGTGGTGGCCACCATCGGGAAAGTCCCATCCATAAACTCGTCCAGGTACCGATTTCTCACCAAATCTTCGACCTGGGTCTTGAGATCTCTACACTCTGCTGTGGTATGGCCATGGGTGCCATGGAACTTACAATAACGTCCTCTATCCCTCCTGTTGGGTAGCTTTGCTATTGGTGTAGGGAGGTGCAGCAGCCCTCGACCCTTTATGGCCTCGTACACCTCATCCAGGGGCATCTTCAAGGGAGTGTACCGCCCATAGTCCTGGTTCTGGTCGACCAGATGCACTGCTCTTTCTCTGTTTGCCCCACTGTGAGTTGGGGGCGGTGGGAGTGCTTCTGGTCTGCTCGTCCTGCTACCGTGGGAATGTTGATGAAGATCGCCGGATGCCGAATCATGTCTTCTCCAAGGCTCCCTAGCTGGGGAGCGAGGAGGTGGCGCCCTGCTGCGCTGATACTGTGGCGGCCTCTGATGAGGCTGGTAAGCAATTACCCTACCTCCTGCTCCACTACCGGAGATCTGGTGGTCCCTCCTCCTGTTCGGTCCATTAGTTGGTAATGCTTTCTTCTCTTTCCTCCCTAACCCTTCCAACTGGTCTGTCTTGATCCGTGCAGCCTTCTCCTCCTCAATCTCGATGTCTCTTTTAGCCTGTTCGTATGCGGCTGCATACGTTTGAATAGCTGGGCTTCTTAAATTGTACCACAGCCTTCCTATCTTCACCCCTTCTTTCAGTCCCCTTAACGCCTGAGGGTGGTTGAAGGCTCCCAAGTCGAGGACAGCCCGATGAAACCTCTTGATGAATTCCCGAAGGGTTTCTTGCTCCCCCTGTTTCATGCTCTTCAGCTCCATCATGTCATCTTCCGGTGACATTGCCCCACTAAACTGCTCTGCGAATTCCTGGCACATCTGCTCGAAGGTTTTTATGCTGCCCCGAGGAAGTTTCCTGTACCATTCTCGTGCACGTCCCTCAAGGGATAGTGGGAACACCCTGCACCTTTGGGATGGAGATAATCCCTGGACCCCCGTTATGTCGTTGAAGCGCTCTATGTGCACCAGCGGGTCAGTTTTTCCCGAGTATCTGAGGTCGGGGAGGCGGAAATCTCTTGGAATAACTGCCCTCATGATCTCTGCTGCGAGCGGTGATTCCCCGTCCAGCATTATCCTCCAACCAGGGGCTCTGTTCCTCCCTTGCATGTCATCAATTATTTGCGCTAGCCTTCGCACTTCCTCCTCCAGCTGTCCTGCGCGACCAGGGTCGCGCGCTGCAGCTTGATCCCGCTCTCGCTCTGCATCATGTAAGTGTTGCCTCAGTTCTGTTTCCTCTGCGTTCACCACCCCGTCGCCCCCGTCACAAGTCTGTCTTACCGGGGACTGCTCTCTTTCTCTATGAAATTCTCCCCGCAGAGGTACGTTGCCTCTCTCACCGCCAAATCTCCCAGCGGTTTGACTTCTCTCCGCACTATCGGTACCTGGTGCCGCTCCACCGCCTCTCACCCTTCCCTCTTGGGTTACCCTTCGCTCGTTCCGCAGCTCATGCAGGATAGTTGTCAAGGTTTCCATCTGCTTTTCCATTCGCTCCATCCGGTCGAACATGACTTTTTCCCGTGCTTCGCTGATCACCTCCCTCAGCGTCACGGAATCGTTAAGCCTTATGTCACCCCCTTGTGCGCTACTTCCTCCTATCTCCATTGACTTTCGCTTACTCCACCCCTCTTCTTGCTATCGACAGAAGCTTTTTGCTCTGGATCCCCACAGACGGCGCCAAAATGTTGATGCGAGATTCCGGTTCTCCTCGTTCTACGATCAGGATCTCTGCTCGATCAACTTCGTCACTACCAGGAGGTCTCCTCGCCAGGCTTCTTCTCCGGAGGTCCCTGCGTACACAGATAAGTCAGAGTACGCCGGTTGTTTTCCCGGCGCAAACCCTCCGACGCTCAAGTCAGATATGAAGGTTCGGGAAAAGCTTGCCACAGGTCTTATGGCGTTTCTTGTGGTTTTCTCCCCTTTTCTCAAGAATGCCAACCCTTTTACCTTCGTTGGCTACCTTTTTATAGGCTTCCTCTGAATCTCAGTCTTCCGCTCTTTTCGAGACGGTATGGGACTCCAACTGCTGCGTTATGGGCAAAACATGGGATCTAGCGTGTTACGCCACGGTTCAGGGGAAGCGTGGCTGCCACGGCTCTGTGAGACCTTGCGTGTTACGCCACGGTTCTGGGGAAAGTGTGGCTGTCCTGGCTCCGTGAGATCTTGCATGTTACGTCGCGGTTCTGGGGAAAGCGTG
Organism: Citrus x clementina; assembly: GCF_000493195.1. Taxonomy (NCBI): domain Eukaryota; kingdom Viridiplantae; phylum Streptophyta; class Magnoliopsida; order Sapindales; family Rutaceae; genus Citrus; species Citrus x clementina. The sequence goes on along the minus strand of NW_006262339.1, from coordinate 29,656,697 downwards.
GCTGTTGTGCCTAGATTCTCGTGCTGGAGAGCACGTCTTGCCAACTGCCGTCGACCGGGTCTCCTCGCCTCTCGATCTCTAGCCGAAATGGCCTCGTGCCTTTTATAGGAATTGGCCTCGCGGACGACAACATTGTGGACGAGCAGGATGTTTCTGCTCCTGTTCTTCCACGCGCCAGGCTTTAACGGAAAACACCGGTTCGCAGAACTCCGCCATCAGATGTCTGCTCGTCGTTCCTGGTCCCTTCGACGCATTTGTCCCAAACAGTATCCCTCCCAAACATTTTGTATAATTATTTTCATTAATAAAATTAGTTTTATTTCCAATTTTAGTTGTTTTTATTTCTTTTAATTATAAGTAATTCAATTTTACTACTTCTTTTTATTTTAATTATGCTTAACTAAATAATATTAGTTAGGGGAAGGTGAAACTCTTAAGAAATAAATATGATTTAATCAAATTCTATGTTTAATTTTATAAATTAAATTATTTTCTATTTAATTTTATACATGTTTTATATTTTGAAAATTTGATTTATTGTAGACAAACAAATGAATTTGGCACAATAAATTCTTAAGATCTTAATATAAGGCATGGTGAAATGGTATTTTGACTTATTGTAGACAAATTAAATTTTGGCACAATAAATACTTAATCCATCATAAAATTAAAGGGAAAATAATAATAATTTGTATAATTAATCTTTTGAGTAATAAATCTAAAACAAATTGGCAAAAAGAATTTATTAAGTTTTATTTATTTCTAAGAGTGGATCCATAACCCTAACTAGTTCAATTCCATAGTTTCATTTAAATTAAGTTGTTTATATTCAAGTTTTAATTTCAATTTTTAGATAAAATAAAATAAACTAATTAAATCTTTTCTCTGTGGATCGACCTCGGACTCACCGAGTTATAATACAACAAGACACTCTTATACTTGGGAGTTAAAATTTACTTTTAAGTTGTGTCAGCTAGGCTTCGGAATGAGTTGGAGACGGTGATGGGTCAAGAGGAGATCTTGTGGTGGTAGAAGTCAAGGAAAGACGAGCTTCTGTACGGGGATAGGAACACAAAGTTTTTTTATCAAAAGACCATTGCAAGACGACGGAGAAATAGAATTGAAGCTATTCAAGATACTTCGGGGAACTGGCTTTATAATGAGGGAGAGATTCGAAATTATGCTATTGATTATTTTTCGTCCTTATACAAAAGTGAAGTTGCAACCCCTCAAAGTTATCAGGTACCGAATTTATTCCCAGTCTTAAATGCTTATGATTTGGAGAGTACTGTCGTCTCAGTTTTGGACGACGAAATTAAAAGGGTGATTTTTAGTATGAAATCCCTCAAAGCTCCAGGTACTGATGGTCTGCATGCAATCTTTTACCAGTCTCAATGGCCAATTGTGGGGCCCTCCTTCTGCAAGTTTATGGGTGACATTTTTAGTTCGGGCAAGATCCCCAAAGAAATCAATACTACCCTGTTGGTTTTGATTCCCAAAGTGGCGCACCCTACTAGCCTAAGTATGTTTAGGCCTATTAGTTTGTGCACAGTCGCTTATAAAACAGTGACTAAAATAATTGCTAACCGTTTGCAAGCCTTGTTGCCAGATCTCATAGGCCCCCACCAGACTAGCTTTGTGCCCGGATGCCATATTATTGATAATATTGTTGTTGCTCAAGAAGTGGTTCACTCTATGCGAAAGAAAACAGGGAAAAAAGGGTTTATGGCCATTAAAGTGGATTTAGAAAAAGCGTACGATCGAATTAATTGGTCATTTATTTTCGATACTCTACAGCAAACTGGTATCCCGATTCAGTTATCTCAATTAGTCATGGAATGTGTAACTTCGGCTCGGATGAGTATTTTATGGAATGGTGAGGCTACAGCAGAATTTGTCTCGGGGAGAGGAATCCGTCAGGGGGATCCGTTGTCTCCTTATATTTTTGTCCTGTGCATTGAACGGTTGAGCCATGGAATATCACAAGCCGTGAGGGATGGCAGCTGGAAGCCTATTCGGTTGGCCAAGCTTGGAACTCCTCTAACGCATTTATTTTTTGCAGATGATTTGCTCCTTTTTGCAGAGGTGTCAATTGATCAGGCGTACACTATAGATGCAGTTTTAGACAATTACTGCCGGAGCTCTGAAGCGAAGGTCAACAAGTCGAAAACTAAAATTTATTTCTCTAAGAATGTAGGTTCAAGAGACGCTAAGCTCCTCAGTAATGTGTTGGGGTATTCGGCTACAAATGACTTGGGGTGCTATCTTGGCATGCCTCTCATCCATTCGAGAATAAATAGAGCTACCTACTAATCGATCCTTGATAAGGTGGAAAAGCGGCTCACGGGTTGGAATGCAGCTCACTTATCATTTGCTGGCCGAATTACTTTAGCTCATTCGGTGCTCCAAGCAATGCCAATTTACGCAATGCAGACAAGTTTATTACCAGCTCCGGTGCGTGGGAAGCTTGAGAAGTCTTGCCGTCGTTTTATTTGGGATGGGAAGTCGAAGAGCCATAAGATGAGTATGGTGGGCTGGAATAAAATTTGCATGCCGAAAACCAAAGGTGGCCTGGGGTTTAAGAAGTTGGGTGTGATGAATCAAGCGTTATTGATGAAGCTGAGCTGGCAAATAGTTTCGAATTCAGACAAGTTGTGGGTTAAGGTTATCTGCTCAAAGTACGGATTGGATCCTAGACACTTGCCGTTGTCCCTCCCTGAGAAACAAGGTTCTGGAATCTGGAAAGCCATAAAGCGCACGTGGTCAGCCACTATGCAGGGAGCTCGCTGGGCTGTTTGTGATGGTTCTCGAACTCGCTTTTGGCTGGACTGCTGGGCAACAAAACAAGGCCCTTTGATCAATCTCGCTGTTCATCCAGTGCCTCATGAATTGGTTAACGCTACGGTGAGTGATTTTCTAAACGTGCATGGGGGTTGGAACTGGTCAACTTTTGAACATTTGCTACCCAATTCTATCCTGATGCAAATTGCTTCGATAATGCCTCCTAGCTCTCTTCTTGGTGTTGACAAAATTTATTGGCGTTATAAGCCAAGTGGCAACTTTACGGTTCGCTCGGCATATGAGTCCCTCGGTCAGCTGGAACTCACTGCTACTGATAATGCATAGAATCATGCATGGTCTTGGAAGGGGCTGCAAGCAACTCGCATTTTCCTTTGGCAGGCTTTACATGTGAAATTAAAAACCAAGAGTGAACTATCTAGGCGGCATATTCCGGTGTCTCCAGGTTGTGATCGTTGTGGGGCTCCTCTTGAGGATATTATTCACGTCTTGAGAGATTGTCATTGCATCAAGCGGGTTTGGTTTCGGCTTGTTCCAGCTCGGCATCAATCCTCTTTCTTTCAGTCGTCTTTACGAGATTGGATAATTGCGAATTTACAAAACAAGTGGAACATTCCCTCTCCATTAGCTTGGGAGTGTATATTCGGCGTAGCGGTGTGGAGATTATGGTATTGGAGGAATCATTTTATGGTGGAGGGGAAGCTGGTGGATAGCTCAACAGTCTGTGTAGATATTATGGCCAGAGCTAACGAGATCCATAGACTAAACAATTCTCACATAAGTCAACAACCGCGGAGGAAGGAGATTTTTATTGGATGGCTGCCACCTCCATGGCCTTGGTGCAAATTGAATACGGATGGATCTTGTAGAAAAGATGAGGGCGCAGGTGCTGGTGGTATTATTCGAGACTCGGTCGGACACTGGATAACTGGATTTTGTATGAATATTGGAGAGAGTTCGGTGCTAATGGCGGAACTTTGGGGTCTGTACCAAGGATTACATCTAGCTTGGGAGGCTGGAATAAAACGTCTTTTGGTTGAAGTGGATAGCCTTTGTGTTACTCAATTGGTCTCGAAGCAAGTGGTTGTACCTAACGAATTCTATGCTTTGGTCGTTGCTATCCGGGAGCTTATTAGTAGAAACTGGCAAGTTTCCATCACCCATATTTATTGGGAAGCAAATTCGGCGGCGGATTTTATGGCCAACATGGCTCACTCATACCCCCTTGGATTGCACTTATTTTCTAACCCGCCTATGGGTATTTATTCAATTATTGTACAAGACTTGTTTGGGGTTACTCAACCCAGTCTTATTCCTATTTAGCTCGCTAGTTTGAGCCCCATCTAATCAAAAAAAAAAAAATGCATAATAGGCATATAGCTTGCTTATATTCAATCACACCTCTGCTCCTCATAGTAACATAAATGCTTCAATAATTAATAATACTTTAAAACTTGTTAATTGTTGTAGTTGTTGTGCTTTGGTTATACAATATATTAAGGCTCTATTTGAGATTGAGATTCCGTAGTTGTGCCTTAAAAGTTATAACATTAAAGCGATTTGTACTTTAGCTTAAAAGTTAAATTAATTTGATTTTATACTTGTATGATGAAAAATTTATTATATTTTTACTAATTTTATTAAAATTATTATTTAAAAATTATATTTACTATATACTATTAACTTTTATTGTATGGTCATAATTTTTTTTTTCACAACAACTGTAGTTTAAAATTTACACCACCTCAATACCAAACAGTAACTAAATTGACATCATTTATTCATTTATATAAAGCTTATTTATATTACTTAGAATAATTTTTTTGAACTTTGCAATTGGTGATCTCTTCTAAAAAATAATCTTTTATTTTGTTGTACCATAAATGAATATAAAATTAAATTTAGGTTACAACTCAACTTGGTTGGATTGATTTGACGAGGTATTAGCATAAATCTCTAGTTATATTTTGCTCTGACATATATCTTCTTGACGAAGCTCTATTATCATGCATGTTTTCAAATTTATGAAAAGTAATATTTCAATTCGTAAGAATGCAATATCATTTCATGGGCAACTTATAAGGCACACATATGCACAAAATGCGCTAAAATGTGGTACTTCAGGACAAGAAAAAAAAAATGTTCCGTCAGAAAGAAAATAATCAATACAATTATTTTTCACATAAAGCGCTGCGAGACTTTTTTTCAGAAGTTCATATCTTGTGTTTCACATTAGTTTCACCATCAGTTTCATAAATGAATGCACATATCTTTTATTATTATTATTATTATTATTATTATTATTATTATTATTATTACTATTATACTCTTTAATTATAATAAGCTAATTAAAGCAACTTTGCACTATTATTAAGAGGTGTTAAGTAGGTCTCTCTATAATACTGTTATTTTTTCTACGACATCAATAATATAATAAATGTACACCTTGAGATTTTCATGAACAGTGTAAAATATTTGTATAAATAAAACTTATAAATTCTTATCTCTTAATTTGAATTCATCAACTTAATTTTGAAAGCTACCTATTGCTTATTAATTAACTAATTATTTATCCATTTAATTAAAGTAATGGTAGAGATTAAAATATTCAAATCCAATAGGCTAGAAAAATCCCATTATTAATAGTGTAAAAAGTCATACATCATCATAGAAAAATCCAATATTTAAATGGGGTAAACGGAGAAATTGGATTTGAAGAGATTATGGAGCGCATATCTATAGACCAACTCTTTATAATAAATCAGACATTACTCATTATGAGGACCAAATATATCAATATAAAAAATGATAAAGAAACAATTATGTGTACACCCGACTAGGATTACAGTTGTAAATTAAGTATATAAATCTAGTTGGGTTTATGGTGTATTTACTTGTGTGATTGGAAAATTTGAATTCAAAATAAGAATAATTGATATTGTTTATTTGTTAAAATAGAAATTAAAGGGGAATGAGAATAAAACATATGAGGCCACTATAGTTTTGGGATTAAGGAACGAAAACTTAATTCCTATGAGGGGTTGGATTTAAGTTCCCATTACTTTAACTCACTATTTTACTCCAACCAAATTTCATTATTTCACTTTTATCCTAAACTAAATTATTAATATATTATTGTTATTTCTATTCTTATCATTGTTGTAAATAATAATAATAATAATAATAATAATAATAATAATAATAATAATAATAATAATAATAATAATTATTATTATTATTATTATTAAATTAATATTAATAATAATGATAATATAACAATAATGACAATGACAAGAACAACAACAACAACAACAACAACAACAACAACAACAACAATAATAATAATAATAATAAT
>NW_006262339.1:29624365-29650443 GCF_000493195.1 Citrus x clementina | reverse complement strand
AATGCCAAAAGAACTTTCAGCATCCCTTCATTGGTTTCTGTGATCTCAAATGTTTCACGAAAAATCTACTTATAGTTCTGGTTTTCTATTGAGGGTTAAAGACATTAGCAAACCCTTTTTCCACATATAAATTTAAATGTCGGCGTTGACTTTTAGTTGCTGGCCAACATAACAACTCAATCAGATTTGGCATCAACATTTTGGTGCCATTTATAGTATCAGTACAAAAAGCCATTCTACCCTAGTAGCTGCATTTTTGTGAAAATTAGGGAAAAGGGCAATTGCAGGAGAAGTGAGTTAACAATAAGTACTGAAGATGATGAAGCAAAGAGGGTTTGACCAGGGGTAAATGAAACAACCATTTTATGATATATAAACCATGATGCAAGAGACTACGTGGTTAATAAAAGAATGGAGTGAATGGAGAAATAGATAGAGAGCCTAACAATATTGTTATAGAAACTAAAAAAGGGCAAAGGTGAATTAACAAAATGAATTCTGGGGGAAATGTTGACATACCTAAATTAATAACAGAAGATGGACACCGAAAAGGCCAGAGAATATTGTTCCAATACCGCGAAGAGTAGAGGATCCACCTATTGTGCAAAATTTATGAAATTGCAAGCACATGAATCGATTGTAGTATATATTAATGGTTACGAGTATTGATCCCATGAGCAGGGGGTTAATTTTTCTATTTAATATATGAATTGATCGGAGGTGATTTCTCAGTAGTACTAAGATTTAAACTAAAAAAAATGATGGGAATAAATTAAGGATGAAATGATTTTAACAAAGCATTTGAGTCTCTAGATTTACATTGAACACTTCACCATGGGATTGACATTTCTTTTTAATCCCAATTAAAAAGAACCTCATTAAGCACTCATTGTCCCTGAAGGTAATGATCTTCCGCTACATTATGTGCTAAATGTGGTATCAAGTACACATTGTACCATACAATAATAATCTTTCTATCAAGAACATGGTAAGGTTGTCCACTAAATAACTTATACGCACTCTTTGTCAAAAATGAGTCAAGATGACTCACAAATAGTAGAGGGGAGTCTTTGTTTTAATAAATATGGTGTAAAATATTTATCATGCCAAACAATAATAATCTTTCACTAGGGAGCTGATATACAGTGCAAAAGCTAGACAAAATACACTATTTGTTAATGAAAAGTGAAAAAGACCCACATAAGTCAGAGAGAGGACAAATAAGCTTACCCAATTAAGCTGAAGGATCATTTTGAGGCTATACTTTCAACTCAAGATTAAAATTAAATTAGCCACACATGCTTTACTAAGGGCAAAATGATAATTTATATTAAAATATGTAGAAATATAAGATTGAATGAGAATTACACAAAATGGAGATGAAATTAGAATTCACAGTTGTCAAATCAGAGAGGAGAGCACGCTATTTATAGATACCATGGGTAAATCATGGTCATTGGATGGAAATAATTTAGATGGATAGGATTGTGCCATGTGGCGTGCTTAGATCAGTGGGAACACGTGTACAGGCCTGCCACTTTATGTATGTGCTTGTATCGTACATGCGTTCTTCGGTCCGTTAATATACTATCGCATCGTTAATGAACACAAAGTCAATAAGCATTGTTTCAGTGTGCATCACTCTATAGTAAGCACATAGGACAGTCAATTAAGATGTTGACACATCATCAGTCAATGAAAAGTCAGTTGGGCTCCCCAAAATTAGCATACATCTTAGCACACTAGATTTGGACCTCTGTAAATCTTGTTTTATACAATCAAAGTTTGTTTTAATCTAAATTTCTACCGTTCATTAGGTTTCCATGGATGATTCCAATTATAACGTCAATGATGCCATATAGGACTCCAAACATGAGTTAAATTATGATTTTGACTTTATATTCTTTATCAAGTTTGTTAGCCATTTTGAGCTCAAAAATATCGTCTATTTTGCCGTTTGAATCTCATTAATCATAAAATAACTAAAATATCTTAAAATACATAAAATACTCAAATTATAGTAACATGCATAAAATCAAAGTTTAAAGGGCTTAAATACATAAAGATAGAGATGTTAGTGAGACTTAGAATGCAAAACAACAATTTTACCCTTTATAAATGTAAACACTCCTACACTCATCACCACCTCATAATGACCCAAACACAACAATAAATATAAGGAAAGGAGAGAATATTAAAGAGAGATAGCTAAGGCAATGCCTATTAAAATGTAGCACGTGAACACAAGCAGATGGTAAAGCAAAATCCAAGTCATGCAAGGGAATTAAAAAATGAGTGCGTAGGTTGGCACAAATCATTAAAGAGATGTACAGCAAAGGAAAAACCCATGCTCAGAGGATTTTGCTGGACAATGGATCCTTACTTTTACCAGAGATCGTGAATATAACAATTCTTAGGGATTTTTGCTTTCAAACCTTCAGTATTCAAGAAAAAAGTGATTTGCTAATCCACATAAAATAATTAATGAGATGACTCAACTTAAGGGCTTAACACCATTACATAGGAGTAGAACATTCTATTGATGTTAAACGGGTGAGTGCACGATTGGCATAGAAAATTATCTTGAGAAAGCATTAGAACTTTTGATCAATTATATGGAGATTTTGAGTAATCTAAAGGGACGATGAACCCAGAAGATGATATTAAGACTCGTGACCTTAAACAAGGAGAGAAAGAAAACCTTAAAGACTTTATTAAAAGATATCATAGAGCAATTCTTGAGCTTGAAACTTTCAATCATCCTCAAGTTTTAAGGGGACTGAAAGAGAGGGTGAAGATAGGCCAACTATGGTACAATATGAAGGCACCAGCAATTAACTCATATTTGACAGTTCATGTCCAATTGATGATGGATATAGAGATTGAAAAGGAGAAAGTAGGATGTAAGCAACTAGAGGAATCGAGGAGAAAAGAGAGGAGGGCACAAAGGGGAAGTGGACCCGTTATATATATATACTAGGACAAGTTGTCGTAAAAACAATTGAATGGTGTGAAGAGACACTACTAGAAAAATAACCTTTACTGACACTTGTCTTGTGATACTTTATTAAAAAGTATCAGTAATTACATGCATTTCGAACATTTTCCGTGTTTAACAAATAAATATCACAAATTTGTGATACTATAGTGTCTGTAAATTAAATATCAGAGATCTGTGACAATAAGGTGTTAGTAATTAGAAAAATAAAATTTTAATTTTGTGTCCATTAGGAATCGAACTAAAGACCTCTAAACTTTAACTTTTTACTTTTAAACATTAACCACTGGGCCATGAGTTGGATTTTGATTTTTGGCTTAATAAGTAAATAATATTAAAAATTAAATTAAATTACCTAGATACTATGTCGTTTTAATGGAAGGTGTACATGAAAACCTAAAATCTAAAATTTTTAAGAAGTGAAAAAACACTCCCCACGGCCGCTTCTTACTATGAACTGAAGCTCTCTTCCTTCCTTCTCTCTCTCTCTCTCTCTCTCTCTCTCTCTCTCTCTCTATAACAATGATCTACCTCAGCCGTCACCGTCAACCTTCAAATCGCCATCTTTGACCTAAAATACCCTTGAACTAGAAAGTGTAGTGAAGAATTTGAGCAAAGCTACGGTTTTTTTGAAAGTTCGAATCCAAAAATTAGGGCTTTTTTGTAGGGGGTATTTCATTGTTTTTAATGTTAAGTTCGAAGAGAATGATTTTGTCGCCGTTACCGCCTAAGCAGTATGGAGTGACGAAGCCAATATCAATTGCAGGATCGATGGAGGGTGATATGCAAAGAACCCATGAGAAAAGGTTGTGTTTTATCTTTATTTATAATTACTTTTTTCTTTCTGTATAGAAAACTCTGATTTCAATTTCCTTTAGGGTTGAAGTTTTTGGTTGGAGCTGGGTTTTATGAAAGCAAAGAAGAAGCGGCAAAGGGAGAAGAGGTTCTGTTTCGAATTAGACAGGCAAGAATTTTTTTTAAAAAAATTAATTATTGGTGATTTTGAAACCTGGGATGACCTTGTTGTAATATTTTTGTTATCAGTTGGTTCATTCTTCATTTTGTAATTGGGTTACGAATTGAGTTTGTTTGAATTGTATTGGTGATCTTAGAGGTTTTATTTTATTAGAGAATTTAGTGATGAACCAGAAATAACTTCATCGTCTGGCAAATTCGTCTTTTGCTTTATTATTACGCTCATTCGTCTGGCAAATTGGTGTTCTTTAACTCCCATTTGATTTTTTTTTTTGGTTGGTCAAATTGATATTTACTCATTCATTTAAGTTCACACATTAATTCTCAACCGTCTTAGTTGGTTAATTGGATCCTATTAATAGTCTCAGGATAATTATAAGTGACTGGGTTGTGAAATTGAGTTGTGACTCAAATATTGTACTGTCCGCTTCATTCTGCTTTATGATGCTTAGTTTAATATCTTAGACAATGGAGGAATCGAAACTGGAGCATGGAATGTATTTATTTCCATAGTTGGGATCTTGGAGATGTTTCTTTACGTGTTTGGTCATTGAGCTAAAAATTTAATCTCACTTAGCTGTGACTACATTTTTTTTTACTATTATCAATGCAGGTAATTAATTGTTTCTGACAAAATGAAGCATAAAGATAGGAAACCGATTTCTCCAAATGGTGATAAAAGTCCCAGGATTGTTCCTTTGACAATATTGTTTGTTGCACTACGTGGGTTTTCGTTTTACCTTGGTGGAATCTTTTGTTCTGAGAAAAATAGAGTCGAGATTAGGGATGTCCAGAAAGCAGTCCCGTCTCCCAAGGATCCAGCGGTTGCTCCGCTTCAGATCAAATCTGTTAACTTCCCTGATTGCAGCAGCAACTATCAAGACTACACTCCATGCACATATCCAAAGGTATACCTTAAATGCTTATTTGATAATAGTAACAGCTTCTAGGCAATGTTACAAAGCTATATGATATCAAGTGGCCATATTGATGGCAAACATTCATTGCTACAGAGGTGGAAAAAGTACGGTGCTCATCGGCTGACTTTCATGGAACGCCACTGCCCTCCAGTTTTTGAGAGGAAGGAATGCTTAATACCCCCTCCTAATGGGTATAAGCCACCTATCAAGTGGCCAAAAAGCAGGGATGAATGTTGGTACAGGTATTATGATCTATTAATGAACTGGTTTTTTTGTCCACTGATGTTGGCCGTAAGTCAATTTTGTTCTATTATTTGGATCTAGTTTCAGGAATGTGCCTTATGATTGGATTAACAAGCAGAAGTCAAATCAGAATTGGCTGAGAAAACAAGGAGAGAAGTTCCTCTTTCCTGGTGGAGGTACAATGTTTCCCAAATGAGTTGGTGCATATGTTGATTTGATGCGAGATCTGATTCCAGAAATGAAAGATGGGACAGTTCGAACTGCTATTGACACTGGATGTGCGGTGAGTTTTGTTTTCCATTTGCCCACTTTTTCGTCTAATCATATACTGGGCTAATCTATGTTGCATTGATGGTTTATTCTTATGGTGCCTCTCGGTCATCTTAGGATAAATTTAACTCACTTACATTTTTTTTTATAGGTTGCCAGCTGGGGAGGTGATTTATTAGATCGTGGAATTTTAACGGTTTCTCTTGCACCAAGAGATAATCATGAAGCTCAAGTTCAATTTGCATTGGAACGTGGAATTCCCGCAATTCTTGGCATCATTTCCACACAGCGCCTACCTTTCCCCGCAAATTCATTTGATATGGCTCATTGCTCAAGATGCCTTATCCCGTGGACAAAATTCGGTAATTAGTCATATACTATGAAGATATTTTCTAGAGAAGTATCATTATCAAATTGATTGGATAATAGTAGTTAAGATTATTCAATTATAAGAATAACTTGTCTTGTAATCAGACGTCTTTGTATATTGAAGTATTTGGATTGTGTAATATATATTGATAATATTTAAATGTTACGAAAGGTTTTGATATATAAATTGATTTTTGTTCTTATTTCTCACAGCCTTTTAATTCTATCAACAAATCAATGGGCAACATGTCATTTTATATAATTATTTTTTTAAATAATAAATAAAGTAGTGATACTATAGTAACAGTAATCACAAATACTAATATAGTATTGTAATATTTTGATACCATGGTGTTATTATTTTAGTGATACTATAGTAATAGTAATCACTGACACCATTTACAAGTGTCACTATTTTTCTGACTCCCAGATTACTGACACAATTAATAAGTGTCAGTAAAAGTAATTTCTGACACTATTCTAAAGTCAGTAAAGACCATTTTTCTAGTAGTGAGAGCACCCTACTCGTGGCATTATTTCTTATCTTGACCTAATCCAACATACACAAATAAAGCCAACTCAGGATCCCTTTAATAAAAAGCAATTAAAAAGTCTTACTCAACAAAATATTTGTGCCCAATTAGGACAACCAAGTGATCAACAGAAAAACTAACTAAGACAAAAGGTCAAACAAATCAGGTGTAAACCTTCTATCACCACTAATTCTTTCTAGCTAGACATAAAGCTTCTCAAGAGATAGAACCACACATGAGTAGACTATACTTTATAGACAAGTAATATACACCTTTAAAGGTCTCATTAGAAAAGTTGTACCACTCCATTAAAGATCGAGTGCTGTTGTACCCTCTAACATCTCTCAAAGAGCAACTAACAAACATGACAAGAGTAAATTCTGCGAATTTCATGACAACTATGGCCAGATCATGGTGCATTGTCGTGATTTAAAAAATAAGGTCAAAGATCTAGTAAGAAATTGTTATTTAAATGAGTATGTAAATATATTATTTCCATTGGAAGATGAGCAAAAGTTGCTTGAAAAGGTGAGTAATGAAGATGTAACACGGGAAGAGTCAATGCTAGAGTTATTGTAAAAGGCCAACATTAGTATAGGACTCAAATAGTGCTAAAAAAATTATGAAAGATATAGTATGAGCAGTCATGACGTTCTTTTCAATATACCATTTAGGGCTGGGCAATTTCGGATTCGGATGAATCCGATCGGATTTCGGATAATTCGAATTGGAAAAAAATCCATCCGATTTTAATCCGAACTTCAAATCCGATCCAATCCGATCCGAAATAGTTTGGATCGGATTCGGATCGGATGAATATTTCGGATAAGTTCGGATTCGGATCGGTTCAGATTGTATTCGGATTTGGGACCTTTTTGACAATTTTTACCAAAAATTAATGAAATCTAGAATTAATGAAACACAAGTCCTTACACAATTCTTTCATTAGCTTCATTATCAAAAGCTCAGGGTGTTATATGATAATTACACATCCAAATATAGGTAAGTCGAGAGCTCATCTCTCTGCAGCAGCCTTTCACTTCGTCTTCTTGATTTGCTCATCACAGACTGCACATTTAATTCCTTAGACAATCATGCAATAAAGACAGGAACCTTACACAATGAACAAGTCGACTATCGCGAGGTTGCTTTCGCCGTCAGCTGCTCGTCGTGAATGGCAACTGGACGTTGATCAAGATCCGGCTGGGTTCGTTCCGTTTGTGTTGTCGATGGCGTGAGTCGTCGTGTGCGTCAGGTTGTGGCCTGTGTGTGTGGTTTGTGGTCGTGGGTTGGTTTGGCTGGGTTGCGTGGTGCGTCAGGTCGCGTGGCTGGGTTGCGTGGGTGGTTTTGTGATTTGGGAATTAGGTTTAGCTGTTTAAGTTTTCAATTTTTCATTTAATTTTTGTTTCTTTTTTTTTTTAAGGAGCAGTGCAATCCGATCGGATTATTCGGATTAATCTGATCCGATCCGATCCGAATCAAATCCGATCGGATTGCACAAATTACATCCGATCGGATTTGAAGCAGAATCCGAATCCAATCCGAATTTGTTCGGATTAGATCGGATCGGATCGGATCTATCCAAATCCGATCCGATGCCCACCCCTAATACCATTGGAAAAAGGTGCAAAGACCAAATTATTTGCAATTATAAGGAGGGAGTTATGTACCAATACAAAGATGTGGTGTTTATAAAAGCCAATGCTGTAAGCAAAGAATATAAAAGGATTTTGATAGACTCTGGCAGCTCATTTGACATCATTTTTAAAGCCACTTTAGACAAGATGGACCTAAAAATAAAGCCATAAGTAATTCATTGAATGGATTCGTTGTTAATGCTACTAGGGGTTGTAGAACTACTTGTAATTATTGATTTAAAATCGTTCAAAATAACCATGATGTTAGATTTTATTATAGTAGAGGAGAATAGTCCAAGATAATATTTGGATAACCTCTTTTCAGGATCAATAAATTTGTTTTTTCCATCTATTATCTAACAATTAAATACTAAATAAATGGAATGGTAAAAGTTGTAAAAGGCAGCTAGAGAATTGTGAGGAGCTACTCTATGATGGTAGCTAAAGAAACAATACAGATAATATCCCTTAATGCTCGAGGAGATTCTAAAAAGAACAAATAAGAACCTATTAAAACCCTCTAAATAGCAAAGGTAAAGTTAGATGACTTGAAAAAATTATTTAAATAGGGTTTAAGTTTGGGGATGACTTAAGGATAAGGTTGATGGAATTCTTGCAAAGATATTCTAATAATCTAATGTATTTGCTTGGTCGTATAAAGACATACTAGATATCGACCCTGAGGTGGGTTTTCATAGATTATCCACGAGTAAGACTCTAGGCCAATAAAGCAGAAAATGAGATGCTTTAATTAAAAGAAGTATGGTAATACATATGTGTGTAGCACTTGAGTTTGCTTTTGACCTTACTTCTACACACTAACCCTTGATGAAGATTCCAAGTCTGATAGGCTACTTCTAATAATGACAATACGTACGTTGTTCTCTATTGATTTGTTTTGGTGTTTTCATTGTGAAAAAAAGGATAGATAATTAAATCCTTTTTCTTTTATTATATTTCGATTCTTACAAGAACATTTGTGAGAGTTTTATCTTTCCTTTTCGTGGGAGTTTATTGATAAACTTTATTTATACTGATATTTATACACATACATGCATACATACATACATACATACATACATACATACATACATACATACATATATATATATATATATATATATATATATATATATATATCAATCCTGATATTTATTACAGTAACTTACAAATCCTAAAAAATGATACTGGCCGGCTGAAAGGATGCAGAAAATTAGCCGGTTGAAAGGATGCTCGTATATACTCACTGATTATACTATTTCAAAATTAAATTTATTAGCTAAAAATTCCACATTCTCGTATTTAAAAACATCTATTTACTTCATCATTAATTGATGGGTACCGTTTATTGATTTCTTTTTTCTTTTTTGTCCATTGCATGCTCGCTTAATTCACACCATTTGGACGATCGTACATTTCATGGAATTTTTTTTTTTGGTCCATTAATTGCATTTCATAATTTGATGCATTTCAGATATATTAATCATTGACCAAATTGGAACATGCCTGGAAATGAAATACAAAAGTCAAAAGATATCGTCCACGAAATGCCTATATATAAGAACTCCTCTGTATTAACATTTATCATCTGCCTCTTAACAATTTGACATTAATTGTCAAGTTTCTGAGTATTGATTCTTAGAAATTATGACGGAGAGGTTCGTATGGCATTATAATCAAGTCTCCTGTGCCCTCTTCTTCTTCTACTTCTTCTTGTGTTTGTTTGGTTATTTTCAAGTGGATTGTTCATCATCTTTCCATTACTCATCTCCTAAAACAACTCATTTCTGCCCTCCCGACCAAAGTTTAGCTTTGCTTCAATTTAAAAATAAAACTTTTTTTTTTCAGTTCTGGGTATTACGCTACATGTAATGAACAAGTTTTTTATCCTAAGACGTATTCTTGGACAGAGGGTACCGACTGCTGCTCTTGGGATGGGGTAACATGTGATAATGTGACAGGAAACGTGATTGGCCTCGACAGAAGTTCCAGTAGGCTTGAACGCAGCATCGATGACAATAGCAGCCTCTTCCATCTTTCCCATCTCCAATCTCTCAACCTGCTTTCAACGATTTCGGTGGTTCTCAAATCTCTCCCGAGATTGGACGGCTAAAGGAATTGACATATCTTAACCTCTCTTTTTCTTATTTCGGTGGTCTAGTCCCATATGAAATCTCTCACTTGTCCAAACTAACTTGTTTGAGGGAAATACTTCGGTGAGACCAGACGTGATGAGCAGATGTTTGGTGGTAGAATTCTGCGAGCAGGTGTCTCCTGTAAGAGCCAGGTAGCAAGGGAACAGGAGCAGGAATATTCTGCTCGTCCACGAATATGCCATTCGTGAGGCGGAACCCTTGCTAGAGGCATAGGGTCACTCCCGCTAGGGTTCGAGGCGAGGAGACCCGATCAACGGCAGTTGGTGAGACGTGCCTTCCTATCCGAGAATCAAGGCACGAGGTCCATCTCCATTCGCCCATCATGAAGATAATGGGACATCCACATCCGAGCGTAGGGAGAACAACGGGCGTAAACTGCGGAAGACTGGGACTCAGAGGAAGCCTATAAAAAGGAAGCCAACGAAGGTAAAAGGGTTAGCAATTTTGATTCTAAAAGAGAGAAAACAACCCTGCAGCCATAAGATTTGTGGCAAGCGTTCCCCGAACCTTCATATCTGACTTGAGCGTCGGAGGGTTTGTGCTGGGAAAACAACCGGCGTACTCTGACCTGTCTGTGTGCGCAGGAACCTCTGAAGAAGAAGCTTTACGAGGAGAGATCCTGGTCGTGGTGAAGTTGATCGAGCAGAGACCCTGGTCGTAGAACGAGGAGAACCAGAATCTCGCATCAACATAACTCATCTTGAAATTTCCCTAAATTACTTCCTGACAATCGAACAAAAAACTTTTGATTTGGTTGTGAGTAACCTAACAAATTTAAGCCTTCTCAATCTCGGAACAACAAACGTGTCTTTGATCAAATCTTTTTCTCTTCTAAACTTGTCTTCAGCAATGACGGCTCTCGATCTCAGTGGAGCTAGTTTACAAGGAAATTTCCCTGATGAAATTTTTCGTCTTCCAAACCTTCAAGCACTCTATTTATATGGAAACAGTAAACTCACTGGTTATCTCCCAAATTCTAACTGGAGTAGTCCTCTTAGGAAGTTGTATCTTTCTTCCACTAACTTCGCAGGTAAAATACCCGATTCAATTGGAAATCTATTGTTCTTGGAGATTGTACATATCGAAGAATGCAGTTTTACCGGGTCAATTCCAACATCAATTGGAAACCTCACTAGAGCTACTGAAATTGTGTTCGCATCAAATCATCTTACTGGCCACCTGCCCCATCATGTAAGTGGACTGTCATATTTAACCACTTTAGACCTTTCTGGAAACTCTCTACAAGGCAGGGTAACATCCTGGTTGTTCACTCTGCCTTCTTTGGTTTCTCTAGATCTTTCAAATAACATGCTCAATGGTCCTATTAATCCATTCCAGTCACCTAATTCACTACAAGAAGTTCGATTGCAAAAAAATGAGATACATGGCACAATTCCTAGTTCCATCTTTCAACTAGTGAACCTCACTTATCTCGATCTTACATCAAACAACTTGAGTGGCACTGTCAAGTTCGACATGTTCTCAAAGTTGCAAAGCCTGCAATATCTTTATCTTTCAAACAACAGCCTACTCTCATTTACTTCCCTCTAGCAATATGGATATCAAATATTCCTTACCTAGTCTACAGGAATTGAATTTATCTAATTGCAATGTCAACCAGTTCCCACGTTTCTTGAGAAACTCAGGAAAGTTAACAAGCTTAGACCTCTCCAATGGTAGAATTCATGGTCGAATTTCAAAACATGATTCTGAAGGATGGAAGAATTTGATTGATCTTCATCTTTCGAACAACTTTCTGACACATGTAGAGCTACATCCATGGCAGGAAATTAAAATTCTTGATCTGCAAAACAACAAAATCCAAGGATCAATTCTGGTTCCACCACCTTCAACACAAGTCTTCTTAGTTTCGAACAACAAATTGTCCGGACAGATCCCTCTGTCGATTTGCAGTTTGAGTTCCCTTCAATATCTTTCCTTATCTCACAACAATTTGAGCGGAACGATTCCTTCATGTCTTGGAAACTTTAGCACCGAGCTGATTATTCTGGACTTGAAGAACAACAGCCTTGAGGGTTACATCCATGATACATTTGCAAATGCAAGTTCTTTAAGGAGTCTTGACCTTAATAGCAACAAGTTGGAAGGGCCATTACCAAGATCTTTGGCGAATTGTAACATGCTGGAAGTTGTCAATGTGGGGAACAACATGATAAGTGACACATTTCCGTGTTGGTTGGGATGTCTTCCGAAGCTAAAAATTCTGGTCTTGAGATCTAATCGATTCTATGGTCCACTATGCAAGTCCAATATTACGTTGCCCTTTCAAGCCCTTCGAATCATTGATCTCTCTCGTAATGAATTCACTGGTTTTCTGCCAAGAGCGATCTTTGTAAGTA
Source organism: Citrus x clementina (assembly GCF_000493195.1). Taxonomy (NCBI): domain Eukaryota; kingdom Viridiplantae; phylum Streptophyta; class Magnoliopsida; order Sapindales; family Rutaceae; genus Citrus; species Citrus x clementina. The sequence continues at coordinate 29,637,982 of NW_006262339.1, read as the reverse complement.
TGGAAGCAATGAAGAATGTCGACGAAACGGAATTTGGACTTCAATATATTGGTGGTTTCTACTATAAAGATACTGTAACTGTTGCAATGAAAGGACTGGAAGTTAACCTGAGCAAGATCTTGCTCATATTTAGAGGTATGGATTTTTCAAGCAATCGGTTCAATGGAGAGATTCCTGAAGTACTTGGAAACTTTAAATCACTCAAAGTGCTCAACCTTTCACACAATGGCCTGACAGGTAATATTCCGGTGTCCTTGGGGATTATGACAGCACTTGAATCATTGGACCTCTCTTTCAACAAGCTTCATGGAAGAATTCCAGAACAGTTATTAGGTGTTACAGCCCTTGCATCATTAAATCTTTCATATAACCGGCTTCGGGGACGCATTCCTCGAGGCAATCAATTTAATACATTTGATAATGATTCCTACATTGGGAATATTCATTTGTGTGGGGAGCCGTTGACAGTAACATGTAGCAATGACGGGGTGCCAAAAGCACCTCCTTCGGCTTCTACTGATCATGAGGAAGATGAAATTGCAAGCTGGTTTGACTGGAAAGTGGCGAAGCTGGGGTTTGCATCTGGAGTGGTGATTGGATTGTCAATTGGATACATATTATTGTCAATAGGGAGACCACGATGGTTAGTGAAGATGGTTGAAAGAGATCAGCAGAAGAAGGTAAGAAGACGAAGGCCAAGAGATAGAATGTAGAAGAAAATACAAATAACTGAAATTAAGCTATAGGCTAAGATTAAGTTCTGGGTGTTTTTACTGTTCAGTAATAGTTGTTTTTTTTTTTTTTTAGTAGCAGAATCATTGGTCATGTATGACGATTGTATGTGAAATTATGTATTAGCTTTTTAATTAAAAATCCTTCTTTCGGTTGTGTAAATAACGGTATGGCTATCTACTGAAACCAAACCATTTCTTGTGATGCTTGCGGTTTAAATCACATGCTCCGTGCTTATCTTACTACCAGGCTTGGTGAAACCGCTTCATTAGTTAGTCAAGTGGAGCAAGTAATTTGGATAAGATCTACATGAAAGAACAGCCATACATGTGTGACTTAAATGGTGGCAACATTTAATTGGCTACCCAACCCATCATTATAATTCATGGGTTAGCTTCACTTGTACTCACTTTCAATCCCAGATTAGTGATAATATTTTCTAGCTTATATCATTTAGCGTCTCATACTTACTCTAATCTTTATTATTTACATCAATTATCAAATACTTCCTGCCCATTTTGTCCACAGTTAAAATATATTATCAACATGAGATTGCTCTGGTACTTGTATCCTTTCCCTTTCTTATTTTTCTGCTCGTTACAAGCAAAGACCAGTCTGTGGAAACCCTAATTACAAATAAAGTACATGTGAAGAATCAGTTTCTGTTTTAGGGGGTTAAATGCTAAGAGTTAAGACTTCTGTGGCTTTCGTGCAGATTGACTTAAGTTTGAGGACCAATGTGCAAACTCGTTGCTGACGTGTTTAAAGTTCGTTATGTTTGTTAGCAGTCTCTGGGAATTCTCAGAAAAATGCTTTATAAACAGAGCTGACTTGTGGCATCTGATATGGTTCACATTTCTCTTTCATTTTTCATCCAATTTGAGTGATTCTGGTGTCCTTGTAAAGCTTGTAATTTCTTCTACGAAACTTGACAGATTTGTAATCATTTTGAGTAATAAAAGAGTGCTAGTTTTTCCCTTTGAATTGTTGTGTCTGGTGTTGGTGTTCAAGATCAGGTTTCTGATCTTGTGAGTGAGTTCTTGGATCTTTGCTTCATTCGTGGAGTTTCTTTTGGCTTCTGTTTGTGTTCAAACTCAACAGGTGGTATCAGAGCCCTAGGGGGATCACAACAATGTCACTTCCAAAACCCGAGATTGAGAAATTCACCATTGGTGGTGATTTCTCACTTTGGAAGATGAAAATGAGAGCACTTCTTGTTCATCAAGGACTGGAGCCAGCTTTGGAAGAAGAAGATCCAGAAACAGCTGGAAGTTCAAGATCTGATGAAAAGATGAAGCAGATCCACAATAGAGCCCACAGTACCCTGATCTTGAGTCTAAGTGACTCAATCTTGAGAGAAATCTCAGAGGAGAAAACAGCTCTGGGTATCTGGAACAAAGTGGAGGCTCTATGCATGAAGAAATCACTTGCTCACAGGCTCTTCTTAAAGAAAAGGCTGTATACATTCTTTATGAAGGAAGGTGTGTCAATACAGGAGCATATTGATGTGTTTAACAAGATCATTCTTGATCTTGAAGGAGTAGAAAGCATCAAGATAAGTGATGAAGACAAAGCCTTCTTCTTGCTGAGTTCACTGCCAAAATCCTATGAGGGTTTTGTAGATACCATGCTATATGGGAGGACAACTCTCACACTAGAAGATGTGAAGGCCTCCTTGTGTTCAAAAGAAATACAAAGGCACTCTGGAGATTTGGATCAAAACCCTGGTGAAGGGTTGATGGCAAAAGCTGAGAAGAAGAAAGATAAGAAGAAAAAGAAGAACAAGAATCAGTTTAAGAAAGAAGATGAGTCTGAGAAAGAAAAAATGAAAAGAAGAAAATGTTTCTACTGTAAAAAGACAGGCCATTACATCAGAGACTGTGCTGAGAAGAAGAGAGACAGCAAAGAAAAATCAGGAGATGTTGCTGTAGCATTTAATGAATCATCTGATGGAGGTTATCAAAGTGCAGACTTACTGGTGGCATCAAATGGAAAGATTGAAGGTCAGTGGGTTCTAGACTCTGGTTGTTCTTTCCATATGAGTCCTGATAAAACCCTCTTTCATGAGTATGAAACTATAGATGGAGGTAGAGTCTTAATGGGAAACCACAATGCTTGTAAAATTGTGGGTATAGGTTCTGTCAAAATCAGAATGTATGATGGAATGACAAGAACCTTAGAACATGTTAGGCATGTACCAGGATTAAAGAAGAATCTGATATCCTTAGGCATGTTAGATAGCTCAGGCTATGTCTTTAAGTCTGACCATGGGGGCTTAAAGGTAATGAAAAACTCCAGTATAGTAATGAAGGGAGTCAAGAATAATGGACTGTATGTGTTGGAAGGGTCATCAGTACCTGTGCTGTCTGCATTGCATGCTAGTTCTGATGTAGATAAAGCCAAGATGTGGCATCTAAGGCTTGGACATATGAGTGCCAAAAGCTTACAAGAACTAAGCAAAAGGGGGCTGTTGTGTGGAGATAAAGTTGAAGAGCTGAAGTTCTGTGAGAATTGCATTTTTGGGAAGGCCCACAGAATGAAGTTTGAAAGGGGATTGCATAAATCCAAAGCTGTATTGGATTATGCACACTCTGATCTTTGGGGGCCTGCTCAAGTGCCATCTCTGAGTGGTGGTAGATACTTTGTAACATTCATAGATGACTTCTCAAGAAAGGTCTGGTTATACATTCTCAAGACTAAAGATCAAGCTTTTGAGAAATTCAAGATATGGAGAGCTCTGCTTGAAAATCAGTCAGGGGTGAAGCTGAAAGCACTAAGGACTGACAATGGACTGGAATTTTGTAATAAAGAGTTTGATGAGTATTGTCAGAAGCATGGAATCACCAGACACAAGACTGTTAGGTTCACCCCTCAGCAAAATGGATTAGCTGAGAGGATGAACAGAATCCTCATTGATAAGACTAGATGCCTCCTCATAAACTCCAAGTTACCAAGAAGCTTCTGGGCTGAAGCTATAACTACAGCTTGTTACTTGGTTAATAGGAGTCCCTCTGCAGCTCTCAAGTTCAAAACTCCTGAAGAAATTTGGACTGGTGTATCTGCAGACTACAAACATCTGAGAATTTTTGGATGTACAGCCTATGTGCATGTAAAGCAAGGAAAGCTGGATTCAAGGGCTCTGAAGGGGGTGTTTGTGGGATATCCTGAGGGGGTGAAAGGGTATAAGGTATGGTGTGGTGCCACTCATAAATGCATCATCAGCGGAGATGTTACATTTAATGAGGAATCTATGCTGGAAGACAATGACTCTGTTGTCTTTGACTTCAGCCCTTATACTGATGAATCAATGAAAGAAGCTGCAATAAGGAAGGATTCCAGAATTGAGGTGGAGTCATCCAGTAGCAGTGACAGAGAGGGTCAAGATATGGGTGCTCCAGAAGATCTTCAAGAAATGTCTGAAGTGGATGATTTAAGAACTCCAGTGACTGAGCTACAAGACTATCAGCTAGCAAGGGACAGAGCTAGAAGGGAGACAAAACCACCTTCCAGATATGCATATGCTGGGATGATAGCTTATGCACTTAACAGTGCAGAAGAAATAGCTATTGAAGAACCAGCAAGCTACAGAGAAGCTGTGAAAGGTAGTGACAGTAGCAACTGGATCAAAGCTATGGAAGAAGAAATGGATTCCTTAAACAAAAACAAGACTTGGACTCTTGTTCAAGATCCAGGCAACAGAAGGTTGGTAAGCTGTAAATGGATTTTTAAAAGAAAAGAGGGAATTCCAGGAGCTGAAGCTTCAAGATTCAAGGCTAGATTAGTTGCTAGAGGTTTCACACAAAAGGAAGGTGTGGATTTCACTGAGGTTTTTTCTCCTGTGGTTAAACATAGCTCCATAAGGATGCTACTGTCAATGGTAGCTCTAACTGATATGGAGCTTGATCAGATGGATGTGAAGACAACTTTTCTACATGGGAAGCTTGAGGAAGAAATTTTGATGACACAACCAGAGGGCTTTGAAATCAAAGGAAAAGAATATCATGTTTGTCATTTAAACAAATCTCTCTATGGACTAAAGCAGTCTCCAAGACAATGGTACAAGAGATTTGATGAGTTCATGATCTCCAAGGGCTATCTCAGAAGCAAATATGATAGCTGTGTGTACTCTGGAAGCTCAAATTCAGGTGGAGCTGTTTATCTTTTGCTGTATGTGGATGATATGCTACTTGCTAGCAAAGATAGAAGTGAGATCAAGAAGCTCAAAGACCTGTTGAATGCAGAATTTGAAATGAAGGATCTTGGATGTGCTAAGAGGATCCTTGGGATGGATATTATAAGGAATAGAGCTGCTGGAACTATATTTGTCAGTCAAGAGAGGTACATCCTAAAGGTTCTTGACAGATTTGATATGTTGGATGCAAAGTCTGTTCAGACACCACTTGGATCTCAGTTCAAACTTTCAAAAATGCAAGCTCCTGTTACAGATCAAGATAAGTCTTTGATGAGTGAAGTTCCATATGCTCAGGCAGTTGGGAGCCTCATGTATGCAATGGTGTGTACTAGGGCTGATATTGCTTATGCTGTTAGTCTTGTTAGCAGATTCATGAGTGATCCTGGAAAAGAGCACTGGGATGCTGTTAAGTGGATTATGAGATACCTTAGAGGTACTCCAGATCATGGTCTGCTATATGGAAGGTCAAAGCAGGATGAGAAAAGTATAGTGGGATATGTAGACTCAGATTTTGCAGGGGATTTGGATGGGAGGAAATCAATCTCAGGCTACTTGTTCATGGTGAATGGCTGTCTGATCAGCTGGAAAGCAACTCTTCAATATGTGGTCACCTTGTCTTCTACAGAGGCTGAGTTTGTTGCTGCAACAGAGGCAGTAAAAGAGGGAAAGTGGCTTGGTGGGATTTTGAATGAGCTTTGGTTAAAGCAGAAAACTTTCACCATTTTCTGTGACAATCAAAGTGCCATCCACCTTATTAAAAATCAAATCTATCACGAAAGGACTAAGCACATTGATGTGAGACTCCATTTCATTAGAGATGAAGTATCTAAAGGTGCTGTGTCAGTGAACAAAATACACACTGATATAAATCCTGCTGATGCTCTTACAAAAGTAGTTCCCACTGCTAAGTTCAAGTTTTGTGTAAACTTGATGGGAATCATGGCTAATTTACAGTGATTACTTTGTGTAATCAAGAGATAAGCTGTGTGCTTAAAGGCTGTGTGCTTAAAGAGGTTTTTTGAAGCAACTTTTATGGTTAAGAGTCAAACTGAATCAAGTCTGCAAGGTGGAGATTGTGAAGAATCAGTTTCTGTTTTAGGGGGTTAAATGCTAAGAGTTAAGACTTCTGTGGCTTTCGTGCAGATTGACTTAAGTTTGAGGACCAATGTGCAAACTCGTTGCTGACGTGTTTAAAGTTCGTTATGTTTGTTAGCAGTCTCTGGGAATTCTCAGAAAAATGCTTTATAAACAGAGCTGACTTGTGGCATCTGATATGGTTCACATTTCTCTTTCATTTTTCATCCAATTTGAGTGATTCTGGTGTCCTTGTAAAGCTTGTAATTTCTTCTACGAAACTTGACAGATTTGTAATCATTTTGAGTAATAAAAGAGTGCTAGTTTTTCCCTTTGAATTGTTGTGTCTGGTGTTGGTGTTCAAGATCAGGTTTCTGATCTTGTAAGTGAGTTCTTGGATCTTTGCTTCATTCGTGGAGTTTCTTTTGGCTTCTGTTTGTGTTCAAACTCAACAGTACACAAATCCATAAATTATCTTTGTTCCATGAAATTCAACATAAATATGGATACAAAGATGGAAATCTTACTCCCTTTGGTGAGAAATCGAACATGTATGTTTAATTTATAGACTTCTTTCACTCCAAAAACACATTCTCTCTCTACACTTCCACCTTCAACGGTCTTCCTAAATGAAATTAACGTTGAAAACACTCCAAAATAACGCATCAAATCAAGTTTTAAAAGACCCAAACTTTAATTTTTCATAAACTCTAACCTTCGAATTTTCCCCATTTCAATTCTTCTTCACCAATAGCTTCTTTTTCCAAAACAATGAAAAATGCTTCTTCTTCTTCTTTTTTAAATAAGTTATCCAGTTTAAATTTACCCTCTTATCAAAAATATTATAAAAATTTGAATTTGTCCAATTTTCCAACCTAAAATTTGTATTGTATCAACCATCCATTAAACAGTTAATTGCTATTTATAATTGATGATGTCAAAAGGGTAATTTAGACATCTAACACAATAAATAAAAATTAAAAGAAAAATGTCGGTCATCTACCTTAATTTTACTTTGTTATTAAAAATACCATAAAAGTTTGAATTTGTGTATTTATTAGTCATTCGCCTTAAGTTTACTCTATTATTAAAAATACTATAAACGTTTGAATTTGTTTATTTTTCCACACTATAGCTTGAATTTAATAGAATCTAAGTAAAATGACCATTTTACCTTGAATTCAAGGGCATTTGTGGCTTTGCACCATAAATAATAAATTTAAAAAAAAAATCAAAACCCATCAAACCTTGGAAAATCTTTGTTTCAAACAAAATCCACTGACAATTTTGATCCCTAACTAGAATTTGTATCAAACCCTTCGTCAATGACGTAAAATAAAATACATCTCACTATCTTCTTCCTTATCTTCTCTTTGTCTAAATTTTTAGAGTTTATAAAAGCAACGCAGAAATTGTTCAAATCTTTCATCACCTACATCCTCCATCACTAGATCCTTCAGCTAACTACTATAATGGACAAAAGTATGCATTGGGCTATGAAGACCGGCTAATGAGGAGTCTTGTGGTGGTTGCAGCTATCCACGAGGTTGAGAGAAGAGGTAGTAGCAGCAACGATCAACGGGAATGGTGTCTATGACAATATAAATTAGGTTTGATTGGGTGTTTATGAAATCGAATTTAAGTGTTGGATTGATTAGGTGTTTATGAATTAGGGTTTAGGGTAATTTCTAGATTAAGTTTGAATTTCAAATTTGTAAAGATAATTGAGAAGATAAATTAGATTTTTTTCAATTAATGAAGAAATTAGAGTGTTAAGTGTATTTAGTTGAATATTGGTTATATAAAATGGATTTTATTTTTATTTTAAACTAATTTATTTAACATGTTAAATGTCTAAATTACTCGTGTGACGTCATCAATTATAAACGGCAGTTAACGTTTTGGTGAATGATTGATAATTTCTCAAAATTCAAGGGTAAGATGTACTTTTTACTTAGAATTTGTTAAACAACATAACAATGTAAATGTTTTGATGTTTTGGTTGACAGATGATACAAATTATAAATTTGGGGTAAAATTTTAATAATATTTTTGATAAGAAGACAAAGTTGAGGTGAATATCTTTTTTTTTTTAAATGCCTAATACACATAAAAGAAATGCGCTTCGTTTTTATTAGCCAAAAGCCTTTGGCCCATGAAAATAAAAGATTAAAAGAAAGAGTGCATAGGTTACATTTGACGACTGCCTACTGACCTTAATACCAGCAATAACATCAAACCACCTAAAATGCGTCATGTATCGTTAATTTGATATCAGACGGAAATAATAAAAGTGTCCTGATAACACTTTGATTCGTAACGGAAACAAGGCCTTCGACCGTTGGATAAGTGCAAATATCAAAAACGGTTCACAACGAAGATTAAACCAAATCTCTAACAAAATCACGTGCTAACAAAGGATTGGGATTGCTTTAGATCTAATCTCCCACCATAACTGAGGTTCTTTATTTATAAATAGAGGATATATTTTCATGGTGCATTCATTAATTGATAATCGGAATTGGTTGAAATTAAATAAGTAATCAAAATAAGTTATTTACTTAAGATATAGGAATCGAAATTGGAACGAACTGTACTCTCATTCATGTGTTTATTTTATTTTGAAATTAAAATAAACTGTTATAAGTTACTAATATATTCTTTGTTAATTGTTGCACTTAGTATTATTTGCATCTATTATAATAATAACAATAACAAGAATAAAAAAATGAATAATAATAATATTGTTAACAGTAATAAATACAATGATGATGATGATAATTAATAAAACTTACAATCCACCTAAAATATGCATAAATGAGTAAAATGGTAGCAGAACCCACCTGATTTTTGCATTATTTTAGTTGGGCTGTAAGTTATATTAATTGTAACTTAACAAAACCTTAATAATATTAATAATAATAAATATTGAGGGATATATTTGTAAATATTACAAATTTTCTAAGCATTTTCATAAATTCTGTAAGGATCAAAATGTAAAAGAAATAGTACTTGGTTGAGGTTATTTGGATATTATGAAAATTTAATGGGAGTAAAATGGTTGTTCTGGGAACGAGAATTTCATTCTCAATCCCCTTGAGAATCAAGTTCCTATTCTCAAATTGCAAAATTTGTGGGTTCCACATACTTGATTTTCATTCCCCTTCTCTTTTATTTAGTAAATACTCTCAATTATTTTGATTCTTAATTTCAATTTTCCCAATTTTAAAGTAAACGCACCATTACATACTTAGTGCATATGATATGTAATGTCAAATATAAAAATATCCTACTCTTTGGATTTTCTTGAATCGAGATTGCTCTTTTAAGTCCATACTGTGAAAAATTAACCCGTTCATTCGGTTATCCACTACTTTTTTCTATTTTTCCCATAATCCTTGCATCCGTTGGATTTCAGTCAACAAATGATATTGGCCGGCTGAAAGATAATTCGTGAAACTCAGCCGCGGCCGTCTCTTGTATTTATTCCATCGTATGCTTTCTTTCACGCCATTTGGAGGATAATGCATTTCATGGAATTTTTTTTATTTTTGTCCATTGCATTCCATTTCATGCATTTCAGAAAATGTTAAATGTATCATTTGAATCAATCTTTGACCAACTCGTAACACGCCCGGCCCGGAAATGAAACATAAAAGCTAAAGATACAGTCCTTGGAATTCATATAAACACTCATCCACCTGCCTCTCAACAATTAGACATATGATAAGTAATTGTCACGTTTCTTTGCATTAATTCTTAGAAACCATGGAGAGGTTCATATGGCATTATAACAAAGTCTCCTGCACTCTCTTATTCTTCTACTTCCTTTTGCTTGGTTATGTTGGAAATTTTCAAAATAATTGTGTCTTATGGTAAAGACATGTCCTATTAATTGTGCCTTATAGAAAATATACCTTTCACTAAAAACTTGTCTAATTAAATGATGCCTTGTTGTAAGGTCATGTCCATTTAATTGCGTCTTGTAGAAAAGGTATCCTTTTACTAAATGATATAACTTTTCATGGCAACATTTCACTTAGAGATGCATCATTTCATGGTGACATTTCATTTGAAATGGTGATTGTTCAATTTGGACCATTGATTAAAATCAAATCTAGATCCAATGGCCATGAATGAAGGGGTATCATGAAAGATGATAACCCAAATGAGGGGGCACAAGTAATGATCCTACACCACTCTTTTCTTAGCATTCCTTTCTAGTACGAATTTCAACACAAAACACCCATTTCTTTTGTGCATTCACATTCCAATATATTGTTTTCTGCAGGAATAATATATTGTTTCTTGGTAGGCTTGCAACATTCAAGAGTATTCTGGTTTGCTTTCGTCGATGCACAACGCAAGCAAACAAACAAGTGCTTCATTGTATCCTGGAGGCATATTTGCTTAACCCATGTGCATCACTCAATTGGTGGGGGCAAATAACGTTTTAAGAAAAGTGACATTGGTAAAGTGCCTTGAAGCACACAAAATTTCTGCAGTTTCTTCCTACATACAGAGTTAGTTGTAAACACATTAGTTTACATAATAAAGTTCCACCATTATTGTTGTATTTCTCTACATTTGTCATTCCCCACAAAATTTACCACCAACAGTCTTAAGACGTTATTTCTACAACAATGGCACCAAGTTCATCTCTTCGACAATTCGCAGTAGATTTTGTCAAATTGGAGCGGTTCGATGGTGGCAACTTTATTCGTTGGCAGAAAAAGTTGCATTTCTTGTTGACAAGCCTCAATGTGGTCTATGTTCTCACAACACCAAAGCCTCAAGAACGTGAGAATGAGACATTAGCGGAAACCAGAGTGCAACATAAGTGGGAGCAAGATGACTACGTGTGTAAGGGACACATTTGCAATGCCATGTCTGATACTTTGTTTGATCAATATCACAACAAACCTACATCAAAAGAGATATGGGACTCATTAGAGGCTAAGTACATGATGGAAGATGCCACAAGTAAGAAATTCTTGGCTTCTAAATTTTTTAATTATAGAATGGTTGATAATAGACTTGTGGTTGAACAATATAATGAGATTTTGCATATTCTTGATCAATTCAACTAACATAACATGAAAATGGATGAGTCTATTATTGTTTCTTCAATTATTGATAAACTTCCTCCCTCTTGGAAAGACTATAAGAAAAGTCTTAAACATAACAAAGAGGAAATTAGTCTGGATGGCTTAGGCCAAAGTCTTCGTATTGAAGAGGAACTCAAGCTTAATAGTCTTGAGAATCAGACTACTATATCCTCTAAAATTAATGTCGTAGAGGAAGGGAAGGAGTTTAAGCATTCTAATCACCCTAAGAATAACCAAAAGAGAAAGTTTGATTCCAAAGAGAATCAAAACAATAAGAAGAAAAAGAAGGGTACATGCCACCACTGCGGAAAACCTGGCCATTTCAAAAGAGATTGTCGACTTCTGAAGAAACAAAAGGAAGTTTCGAACACAAATCTTGTGGCCATGATATCTGAGATTAATGTTCTTGAAGATGATAATGCATGGTGGATAGATTCTGGTGCAACCAAGCATGTATGCAAGGATTATAGCCTTTTCAAATCTTATAAAGCAATGGATGATGGAAGTGTTCTTTACATGGGAAATTCCTCCACTGCAATAGTTAAAGGAAAAGGCAATGTGCAACTAGAGTTCACTTCCGGAAAAACTTTAACTCTTACAAATGTTTATCATGTTCCTGAAGTTAGGAAAAACCTTGTATCTGGTAGCCTTCTTAATAAGTTTGGCTTCAAACTTGTTTCTGAGTCAAACAAGTTTATATTATCTAAGGGTGGTACCTTTGTTGGGAAAGGATACATGTATGAAGGAATGTTTAAACTCAATATCAATAATATGAATATTTCTTCTGCTTATATGGTTGATTCATTATCTTTGTGGCATAATCGTTTAGGACATGTGAATATTAGAAGATTGCATGATATGGCTAATTTAGAATTAATTCCTAAGCATGAAAATGATATGCATGAAAAATGTAAAGTATGTGCACAAACTAAAATCACAAGATCTCATTTTCCAAAAAATTGAAAAAAACATCTTCTTTATTGCATTTAATTCATAGCGATGTGTGTGATATGCATAGTAATCCTTCTAAAGGTGGTAAAAAATATTTTGTAACATTTATTGATGATTTTTCAAAATATTGCTATGTGTATTTATTACATTCTAAAGATCAAGTGTTAGAAAAATTTAAAACTTATAAAAATGAAGTTGAGAATTTTTGTGACACTAAAATTAAATGCCTTATAAGTGATAAAGGAGGTGAATATGCTTTTTCTGACTTTTGTGAATCTGTTGGCATTGTACATGAAACTAGCACTGCATATACTCCACAACAAAATGGCGTAGCTGAAAGGAAAAATAGGACATTAATAGAAATGGTTAATGCTATGCTTTTTAATGCTAGGCTTGGTAAAGGTTTTTGGGGTGAAGCTATTTTAACTGCATGTCATATCTTAAATAGAGTGCCTAATAAGAAAACAAAGGTGACTCCATATGAATTATGGAAAAAGAGAAAGCCTAATCTTTCTTATCTAAGAGTTTGGGGTTGTCGAGCAATTGTAAGACTACCAGAACCTAAGATAAAGAAATTAGGAGAAAGGGGCATTGAATGCATATTCTTGGGATATGCAGAGCATAGTAAAGCTTATAGGTTTCTTGTAACAGAACCTAATAACTTTGTTGAGATCAATACTATAGTGGAATCTAGAGATGCAATATTCTATGAAAATAGATTTTCCACTATACCAAAAGTATTGATTCTCAAGAGAATGATAAACAAATAGAAATTAGTCAAAAGCGTGATGCTAATAATGAGCAAAATCATTTGAGAAGAAGTAAAAGAATAAGGACTCTAAAATCTTTTGGACCAGATTTTATAGTTTATTTAGTTGAAGGGACAAGAGACTCACAATCAAAACAGACCATGATCACATCTACTATAGAGTCTGATCCCCTCACCTATGAAGAGGCAATGAAGTCTCAAGATGCTGCTTTTTGGAAAGAGGCCATTAATGATGAAATGGACTCTATTGTGGGTAATAAGACTTGGAAATTAGTTGATTTACCACCTGGCTCTAATCCTATAGGTTGTAAATGGATTTTCAAAAAGAAGAAGAAAGTTGATGGAACAATTGAAAGATTTAAAGCAAGACTAGTAACAAAAGGCTTTACACAAAAAGAAGGCCTTGATTATTTTGATACTTATGCACCTGTTGCAAGAATTGCTACTATTAGAGTCTTGATTGCTTTGGCTTCAATTTATCAATTTGAAATCCATCAAATGGATGTAAAAACAGCTTTCTTAAATGGAGAATTAGATGAGGAAATTTACATGAAACAACCAGAAGGGTTTGTTATGCCAGGACAAGAACATAAAGTTTGTAAACTAGTCAAGTCTTTATATGGTCTTAAACAAGCTCCAAAGCAGTGGCACGAAAAGTTTGACAAAGTGATTGTCTCAAATGGATTTAATATTCATGAATATGATAAATGTGTCTATAGCAGATTCAATGGAAATAAAGGTGTGATTATTTGTTTATATGTAGATGACATGTTAATTTTTGGTACTGATAG
>NW_006262339.1:29595214-29624128 GCF_000493195.1 Citrus x clementina | reverse complement strand
CCAATTAGAATATGCACGTATTATTGGATGTCTTATGTATGCAATGACTTGTACTAGGCCTGATATTGCTTTCGCTATTAGAAAGCTCAGTAGATATACTAGTAATCCAAGCCAAGCACACTGGCAAGCAGTATACAGAATTCTAAAATATTTAAAACATACAATGGATTATGGTAAATACTACACTGGATATCCTTCAATTTTGGAAGGATTTTTGGATGCTAGTTGGATTACTGATCGAGATGATCATACATCCACAAGTGGTTGGATTTTTAATCTTGGTGGAGGAGCTATTTCATAGGGCTCAAAGAAGCAAACTTGTATAGCAGACTCCACCATGGCTGCAGAATTGTAGCTTTGGCTTCATGTTGCAAGGAAGCTGAATGGTTAAGGAATTTGTTTATAGAAATTCCTATTTGGCCTAAACCAATGCCTCCTGTATCTATTCACTGTGATAGTGAGGCAACTTTATCAAGAGCATATAGTCAAATCTATAATGGAAAGTCTAGGCACATTGGTCTAAGACATAGTTATGTAAGACAATTACTTACAGATGGAGTAATCACAATTGACTTTGTGAAATCATGCCAAAATTTGGCAGACCCCTTAACTAAAGGCCTTGCAAGGGATATTGTATTTAAAACTTCTAAGGGGATGGGACTGAAGCCAACATCATCTTATCACCAATGATGGAAACTCAACCCAACACTTGAAATATCAAGATCTTGGGTTCAATGAGCAAAAGTACATCATATGTTGTGATAGCAAGCACTATAATATTTTTAGATGCGTCCCAAAGGTTAGTGCTTGATACCTGTAACATATGGGAAAGGTTAAGCTACTTAGCTTTTAATGGACTTATAAATGTTTTAGTTACAGGGACATTCTAGATAAGTCCACCTATGTGAGTGTAGGAGGTGGTGCCGCTTCCTATGTAACTTGGCTGGTTACTAAAGCGCTCATGAAAACAGGATATAGACACAAGGCCAATCCACGTGTCGGCTAAGGAATACTTGAGAATTTGAAAACTTATGTGTGAGATATATCCGGTTAGTCGATTAAGGTCGTTGGTTTAAAGCTTGCCTACCATGCCACCTTGATTAACTTTGATGTATTGTCACTAAGTGAATGTTCAAGTCCAAAAGACACCTTCATCTATGCCTAAGTTTTCCAAGCATGTGCAAGATCATTTTTCCAAATTCATTTATTTTGAAAATGGTGGGGGATTGTTGGAAATTTTCAAAATAATTGTGTCTTATGGTAAAGACATGTCCTATTAATTGTGCCTTATAGAAAATGTACCTTTCACTAAAGACTTATCTAATTAAATGATGTCTTGTTGTAAGGACATGTCCATTTAATTGTGTCTTGTATAAAATGTATCCTTTTACTAAATGATATAACTTTTCATGGCAACATTTCACTTAGACATGCATCATTTCATGATGACATTTCATTTGAAATGGTGATGGTTCAATTTGGACCATTGATTAAAATCAAATCTAGATCCAATGACCATGAATGAAGGGGTATCATGAAAGATGATAACCCAAATGAGGGGGCACAAGTATATCTATAAATATGGGTCATGTTTAAGCCATTTAGACATGAAATGAATGATCCTACACCACTCTTTTCTTAGCATTCCTTTCTAGTACGAATTTCAACACAAAACACCCATTTCTTTTGTGCATTCACATTCCAATATATTGTTTTCTGCAGGAACAATATATTGTTTCTTCGTAGGATTGCAACATTCAAGAGTGTTCTGGTTTGCTTTCGTCGATGCACAATGCAAGCAAACAAACAAGTGCTTCATTGTATCCCGGAGGCGTATTTGCTTAACCCATGTGCATCACTCAATTGGTGGGGGCAAATAACGTCTTAAGGAAAGCGACATTTGTAACGTGCCTTGAAGCACACAAAATTTCTGCAGTTTCTTCCTACATATAGAGTTAGTTGTAAACACATTATTTTACATAATAAAGTTCCACCATTATTGTTGTATTTCTCTACATTTGTCATTCCCCACAAAATTTACCACCAACAGGTTATAGTTTTCAAGTTGATTGTTCATCACCTTTCCATCACTTTTCTTTTAAAACAACTCATTCCTGCCCTCCCGAACAAAGTTTGGCTTTGTTTCAATTTAAAAATAACACTTCCGTCAGATCAGCGAATTACTCTTTTTGCAATAATGAAAATTCTTCTCCTAAGACGAACTCTTGGACGGAGGGTACCGATTGTTGCTCATGGAATGGAGTAACGTGTGATAATGTGACTGGAAACGTGGTTGGCCTCGACCTTTATAGCAGCTGCAGTTGGCTTGTAGGTACCATCGATGACAATAGCACCCTCTTTCATCTTTCACATCTCCAATCCCTCAACCTTGCTTATAGCAATTTCCTCGGTTCTCAACTCTCTCCGGAGTTTGGATGGCTGAAGGAATTGACATATCTTAACCTCTCGGCTTCCAATTTCGGTGGTCTAGTCCCTTATGAAATGTCCCACTTGTCCAAACTAACTCATCTTGTCATTTCCTTCTGCGTCTTGACAATCGAACAAAAAACTTTTGATTTGCTTGCAAGTAACCTTACAAAATTAAGCCTTCTACATCTCAGAAAGACAAACATGTCTTTGATCAAACCTTTTTCTCTATTAAACTTGTCTTCAACAATGACGGATCTCGATATGGGTGATACTGCGATGGAAGGAAATTTCCCAGACGACATTTTTCGTTTTCCAAATCTTCAAATACTCAATTTAAAACTAAACAGTCAACTCACAGGTTATCTCCCGAAGTCTAATTGGATTAGTTCTCTTAGGAAGTTGGATCTTTCTCTTAGTAATTTTTTAGGCGAAATACCATATTTAATTGGAAATCTATTTTTCTTGAAGGTTTTACATATTGGATTCTGCAATTTCACTGGGTCAATTCCAACATCAATCGGAAACCTTACCAGAGCTACTGAAATTGTGTTCGCATCAAATCATTTTACAGGCCAACTGCCTTATCATGTAAGTGGATAGTCTTATTTAACCACTTTAGACCTTTCTAGAAACTATTTCGAAGGCAGAGTACCATCTTGGTGGTTCACTCTGCCTTCTTTGATTTCTATAAACCTTGCATGGAACAAGCTCAATGGTCCTATTGATCCATTCCAGTGGCCTAATTCACTACAGGATGTTCGTTTGGAAGAAAATGAGATCCGTGGTACAATTCCTAATTCCATCTTTCAATTAGTGAACCTCACTATTCTCGATCTTTCATCAAATGATTTGGTAGCGCAATCAGATTTGACCAGTTCTCAAAGTTACAAAAGCTTCAATTTCTTGATCTTTCAAATAACAGCCTACTCTCATTTACCTCTTCTGCCAATATCTTTATTGAATATTCCTTACCTAGCCTTAAGATTTTGCGTTTCTCTAATTGCAATGTCAGTGAGTTCCCAAGTTTCTTGAGAAACTCAGAAAATTTAAGTGTCTTAGAGCTCTCTAACAACAGAATTCATGGTCGGATTTCGAAATATGGTTTTCAAGGATGGAAGAGTTTGACTGTCCTTGTTCTTTCCAACAATTTTTTGACACATATAGAGCTACATCCATGGATGAATATCACCATCCTTGATCTGTGAAACAATAGAATCCAAGGATCAATTCTGGTTCCACCACCTTCAACCGAAATCTTCTTAGTTTCAAATAATAAATTGTCCGGACAGATCCCTCCATCTATTTACAGCTTGAGTTTCCTTCAACATCTTTCCTTATCGGACAACAATTTGAGCGGAACAATTCCTCCATGTCTTGGAAAGTGGAAACTTTAGCACTGAGCTGATTACTCTGCACTTGGAGAACAACAGCCTTGAGGGTCACATCCATAATACTTTCGCAAATGCAAGTCATTTAAGGAGTCTTGACCTTTATAGCAACAAGTTAGAAGGGCCATTACCAAGATCTCTGGCTAAATATATTAAGCTGGAAGTTGTCAATGTGGAGAACAACATGATAAGTGACTCATTTCCATGTTGGATGGGATCACTTTCGGAGCTAAAAATTCTTGTCTTGAGGTCTAATCAATTCGATGGTCCACCATGCAACTCCAATATTACATTTCCCTTTCAAGCCCTTCGAATCATTGATCTCTCTCATACTGAATTCACTGGTTTTCTGCCAAGAAGGATTTTTCCTAGTATGGAAGCAATGAAGAATGTGGACGAACATGGAAGACTTGAATATATGGGTAGAGCCTTTTGTGATGAGTCCATAACGGTGGCAATGAAAGGACACGATTTTCAATTCCAAAAGATCTTTGTCATGTTTAGAGCAATGGATCTTTCAAGCAATCGATTCCACAGAGAGATTTCTGAAGTACTAGGAAACTTTAAATCACTCAAAGTGCTCAACCTTTCACATAATAGCCTGACAGGTAATATTCCGGTGTCCTTTGAGAATATGACAGCCCTTAAATCATTGGACCTCTCTTTCAACAAGCTTGATGGAAGAATCCCAGAGCAATTGTTAAGCATTACAGCCCTTTCATTGTTAAATCTTTCATATAACCGACTTTGGGGACACATTCCTCGAGGCAATCAATTTAACACATTTGAAAATGATTCCTATATTGGGAACATTCGTTTGTGTGGAGAGCCCTTGACTGTGAGATGTAGCAATGACGGCCTGCCAAAAGCACCTCGTTTGGCTTATTTTGATCACGACGAAACTGCAAGCCGGTTTGATTGGAAAATGGCAAAACTGAGGTATGTGCCTGGACTAGTGATTGGATTGTCCATTGGATACATGGTGTTAAGTAAATAAGAGCACCAGCTCAGCTATGCCATCATCCCCACCCCGGGGTGGATCACCTCAGTTGAATGATACGAGCAGAACACTGATAATGAGCCCTTTACAAACATGGGCCGACCAGAGATGATTACCAGCCAGAGGAATATACCGATCAAAAACATATACCGAGCAGATGCCCATTCCTCAAAGAGCGGGAACACGATCTCATGAAATCACGACAGTTAAGCTTTTCCCAGAACCATTGAGGGAGACACAATGTCCCACGTTTGCCCAATATGTGGCAGTTGGAGTCCCATAAGGGGCTGCCATTACCCGAGAAAGGGGGAATGAATGGTGAACGGAAACGTGGGATAGCGGCTATAAAAGAGGAAGAAACCAATGAAGAAGGGGATGAAAAAACTGAGAGAGAAGGGAAAACTCTGTCAAATTGAAACTAGACTGTTTTTCTGTCTAAATTGAGAGTGAATCGTAAGCCATTCCGAAATCTAAATTGAACCGTTTTTCCGTAAACACCTTGTGCTAACTTAGGCATCGGAGGGTTTACGCTAGTAAAACCACCGGCGTCTCTGATCTATTTCTTTGTGAACGTAAGCTTAGCAAGATAAAAAGGGGTGACTTCAACCTAGTGACGTAAGCGACCGTTAAAGCAAAGAGAGAGTGACATCGTTCCATTAAACATATAAGCGTTGGTGGAGAAATCTGGTCGGGTAAAGGGCGAGCAGATTTCAGCATCAATATTTCGACGCCGTCTGTGGGGAGCTAGATAAAAAGCTACCACCAAATTAGTAGTCATCGGAGAAGCAGCGAACAATCGGTTATGGATATATCAAGGAAGGATGCCTTAGGTGGCGACAATGAAACTGGTGAAACAATCACTCTCCGAGAGATAGCAAATGAGGCTAGAGAGAGGATGATGCAAGATCGGATGGAACGGATGGAGAAACAAATAGAAACTCTCGTGGCCATATTGCATGAGCTGAGGGATGAGCGGAGAAGGGACTATGAAACTCTCGTGGGGAGAGATGAAGTTGAGGCAGAACTCAGCCTCCGGAGGCGTAGGGTTGAGGAAATCCCTCCACTGGTAGACCAATCCTACAGGGTGCATGCTCATAGAAATGCTGGTCGGGTCCTAGGGGAGCGCATGGATGAAGGGAGATTTTCGCTTGGAGGATAATGCTAGATGAAGGTCAAGACTCCTTAAATGGTAGATGGTAGACCAATCCTACGGGGTGCATGCTCATAGAAACCTCGCTCTGGACGAGTACTGGAAATTGATGGCCGAGGAGCCAATGTTGATGAAGGAGAGCTCAGACAATGGCTGCAGAATGCCGAGCAGGAGCGAGATCAGATAGCTGCACACGATCCTGACCGTGCTGTAGAATTGGAGGGTGAGGTGCGCAGATTGACGCAGGTGATGGAGCAGATTCAGGGCAAGAGAAAGCCCCCGACTTGGAGGATAATGCTAGATGAAGAGTCCCCGTTATCAGCTGAGATCATGGGTATTGTAATCCCAAGAGATTTTCGCTTCTCCGACCTCAAATACTCCGGGCGGAATGACCCACTGGTGCATATTGAACGCTTCAACGACATGACGGGTGTGCAAGGTCTAACACCTGCTCAGAGGTGCAGGGTGTTCCCATTGACATTAGAGGGACGAGCCCGAGAGTGGTACCGCAAGCTGCCACGAGGAAGTATAAAAGGATACGAGCAGATGTGCCAACAGTTGGCCGAGCAGTTTCGAGGAGCAGTAGCCCCAGAGGACGATATGATGGAACTGATAGGGATAAAGCAGGAGGAACATAAATCTCTTCGGGAATTTGTAAAACGATACCACCGAGCCGTACTTGATCTGGGAGCTTTCAATCACCCGCAGGCATTGAGAGGATTAAAAGAGGGTGTGAGGATAGGCCGACTGTGGTACAACTTGAGAAGTCCCCTAGTGCAGAATTATTCGGCCAGGTACGAGCAGGCATTTTCACGAAATTTTACTAAGGCAAGCAAGCGCCTATTCCTGCTCAGTCGCCTAAGGACCAGCATGCATTTTCACGAAATTTTACTAAGGCAAGTAAGCGCTTATTCCTGCTCGGTCGCCTAAGGACCAGCAGGCATTTTCACGAAATTTACTAAGGTAAGCAAGTGCCTATTCCTGCTCGGTCGCCTAAGGACCAGCAAGCATTTTCACGAAATTTTATTAAGGCAAGCAAGTGTCTAATCCTGCTCAGTCACCTAAAAAGACCAGTAGGCAAACTTACAAAATTGGTTATGGCAAACAAGTGCCCATTCCTGCTCAGTCGATTAAAGGACCAGCAGGCAAAGCCAACTAAATATGATAACGCAATTTACAAAAACGATCCATAAGCAAAACCACAATAAAAGGCCCACAGAAAGCATTCAAAATTTATACTCAAATGTTTACAAAACAGATGAAAGTCTAGAATTTATACAAAAATAAACTTAAGGGTTATGAGGTTCAACCGCCTCAGTAGTCGAAGGATCAGCAGTCTCAAGAAGAGGAGGATCAGCAACATCAGGGGGAGTAGGCACTGGCCCTTGACCTACTTCAAAAGCACGATCCCCGGCTTTCCCCTCCTGCACCCCCATCTAAAGGAGCCTCCACTTGATCCTGGTCACCAATTTCCTCCAGCAAAAAAGAATTTGTTCTTCTAATTTTTACATGAGGAAGGAAATCCGGTGATCGGCTTCCTCTTCGCAGAGCTCGACATAAAGTAGTACCAGCCTGCTTCCTTCGGGCTACTCCTCAGCTGGTATAAATGCTTTACTTCAGCAAGGGAAGGTTCCTCTGATCCACACCTCTCCCATAACACATACATAGCTGAAAGAACCCTCCATCCATTTGGATGTAGCTGACTTGGAACTAGGTGCATACCACCCAGTATCTTGGCAAAGTAATGCTGAAGGGGCAACCGAGCTCCTAGTTTGAAGCTCTCCAGGTGCATCGTCACATATCCCCTCGGAGGCCGACTAGGAACATCATCTTTCCCAGGAATTACTAGGAGAACATCTGCAGGAATGTCGTAGAGATTTCTAAGCTTGAACAGGTTAGTTGGGGTGGTGGCACAGGCTATATAATCAATAGGGTAGGAATCTGCCTCCACCCTATGACCAAGGTTTCTCTTCTTAGGGGGTCTGCTCGGCTCGGAACTACTCCCCTCACTATTACCTACGTCTTCAGGGACCCCAACCCCACCAGAGTTGTGATTCTCACCATAGCCCGACGCGGGTCCACCTCTGTTTCCTACAAGCTCTAATTCAGGGAAAGGTGAAATGGCCATGGGACGAGGGTATTCAAGGGTATCCTTATGATAGGAGGGACCTACACTACGAGAGGAATGTATGATATCACTAGGTCTAAACAAATGGGGATAGGAATCCTCTATCTCTTCATCGCTCTCAACTACAATTCTTTTTCCCTTTCGGTGGGACATACCGAGGTTTTAGAAGGAAAATCACAAAATATCTAAGAGTATGGGTACAGAAAAGGGACAAACACAGAACCCACAATACAAAACCCAATTAACAACAACCAGAAAAGAGGTTAAAGGCTATACCTGGAATAGGCTGGCACGGACAGTGCTGTCGTGATAGAGAAAGAACCCAGCAAGTGGAGGTTCCGGACACGGAAAGTGTGAGCAAAGTTCAAAGAAGGAGTTGGCTTACGGCGGAGAGACGAATAACAAAACGATGATGATTTCGGTCTAGGGATTTGAAACAAAAAGGGGGAAATGGAAGTGTTTAATTGATGGGGATGCCAGCTCACTCACTATATATCGAGGATGGATAGCCCGTCGTTTCAAATTTCAAATACGAAGAGTCGGGAAGCGCCACGTCATTAACCGTTATAAAAGGTCTGACGAGACATAAGCCCAAATATATATGAGATATATTCATAAAGGCCCATACTCGGGTCAAAAATCTCCTCAGACGAGAGATGGAACCTCAGAGCCACCACAATAACGTGAGGACCAGATGGGTAGTTCCCAGAATCGGTAAGATTCGATTATCAGTTTCTACTCTCAACTCATTGCACTCGCAAGACCAGAAACTGAGGGACTAGTGTTAAGTAAATAAGAGCACCGGCTCAGCTATGCCATCATCCCCACCCCGGGGTGGATCACCTCAGCCGAATGATACGAGCAGAACACTGATAATGAGCCATTCACAAACATGGGCCGACCAGAGATGATTACCAGCCAGAGAAATATACCGATCAGAAACGTATACCGAGCAGATGCCCATTCCCCAAAGAGCGGGAACACGATCTCACGAAATCACGAAAGTTACGCTTTTCCCAGAACCATTGAGGGAGACACAATGTCCCACGTTTGCCCACAATGTGGCAGTTGGAGTCCCATGAGGGGCTGTCATTACCCGAGAAAGGGGGAATGAAAGGTGAACGAAAACGTGGGACAACGACTATAAAAGAGGAAGAAACCAATGAAGAAGGGGATGAAAAAACTGAGAGAGAAGGGAAAACTCTGCCAAATTAAAACTAGACTGTTTTTCTGTCTAAATTGAGAGTCAATCGTAAGCCATTCTAAATTGAACCGTTTTCCCATAAACACATTGTGCTAACTTAGGCATCGGAGGGTTTACGCCGGTAAAACCACCGGCGTCTCTGATCCATTTCTTTGTGAACGCAGGCTTAGCAAGATAAAAAGGGGTGACTTCAACCCAATGACGTAAGCGACCGTTAAGGCAAAGAGAGAGTGACATCGTTCCATTAAACATATAAGCGTTGGTGGAGAAATCTGGTCGGGTAAAAGGCGAGCAGATTTCAGCATCAACACATGGTATTCTCAACTGGAAAACCACAATGGTTTGTGAGGTTAGTTGAAGAAGACCAGCAGAAGAATGTTATAAGAGCAAGACGAAGACACAGGAGGTAAAAAAACAAGTGAAAGTCGTCTTTTACTTATAAGCCTGGTGAAAGGTTAAATTGTTAGTATGTATATTGTTGTTTCTTGTCGTAGCAGAATCAACAGTAATGCTTGACGTTTAGGCATTAGCTCCTCATATAAAAGTCATCCTTTCCTTAACTAGTGAAGCTAAAAAAAGGGCATAATATGCATATAGCTTAGTCCTATTCAATAACTCCTCTAAAAATATGTCATGGTAATAAAATCATAAACTCAATTCACCTATCTCAATCCCAAAACACCAAATCTCAATCATTCAAGCCCTCGCTCTTAAGCTATATAGTTATATAGTATAGTTATCAAGACAATATCCTCATCCATAACGTTATCAATCCTGATTTTAATGGGAAATTGAAACATCTTTAAACCATTAATACTTATCTCAAAACATGTCAACTTAATTAAAAGAGCTCATGACTTATAAATTCGTCTAGAAACTCACTCACTAGTAATGTGGGATATTATAATGAGAACGAAATATATCTAAATAAAAATGATAAAAATATAAAATTGTGATGAAATACCGACAAAAACAATATATACACCTTGGGATTACAATATTATAAATTGATTAAATCTAGTTGGGTTTATAGTTCTTTTTATCACTAATTTTTTTTCCCCAGATATGAACGTGCAGATCCAAATGGCCCCCAAAGCTTTATCCATCATCATAATACAATACAAAGCCAGAAAAGAATTACAGATCTTTCAAATCGCCTTGCAGTTCAACTTGAACAAATCTATAAGAGAAAGATCAACAACTTTAGAAATCAGCTTCCTCCTGCTGCAACTTTCCATCATCGAAGTTTTTAGTGTAGCCCAAAATATCGTAGTTGAAGTTGAGATTCCTTTTAGCAATATCTGATGATGAAATTGATGAGATCCCACAAACCATCTTCTCAAGCTGAAGAGATCCCCAACCCCATAAAACCACCCTCCTTGTCCTGGAAATAATGGCACCCACCAACTTCCTCCTTCTCATGCATCCACCACCACTAGTCACCTTCTTCGCTACTGATCTCCATCCCCTGCTCCTTGCCCTATTACTACTCTCCAGTACTAGTGGTATTGCTTCTGCTCCTAGTTTTGAGTACTTCACCACTACCATTCAGTTTCTTGATCTTTAATAACCAACAGCACAATATAGACAGGAAATAAAGAGTCTATTGTTTTCCTCGAGCATTATTATTCTTACTGTGGGTCACTTTCTTTTCTTCCTAGTTTGTAACAAAAGCAGCATATTACATGGATCAAACCTTGTTTCTTGCGGCCTGTATACATTAAATTGATATATTACTTCTGGTTTTTTGGCCCTTTGTCTGTCTGTAATAAAGCTAGGACATAGTGGTTACTGTGAGTGTTATTTATAAATAATTCAGTTGCAGCGTGAGAATTACAGTTGCAGGAGGATGCATTTCTAAAAATGCATATATAGAAATTGTTGTTAAGTGTCCCCATGAGCTTAGTTGAGTAGTTTCCAAACAGCTTTATTCGACTGACCATCCGAGTGGAATTAAAGAATTTATCTGAATTTTACTCACCCCCTACCTTTTGGAAAACGAAAAGTGTTGTTCATTAATATAATACAAGTGTGTAGCACTTGAGTTTGGTTTTGTCCTCACTACTAAGTACCAAACCTTGATGGAGAATCCAATGCTGACAGACTGCTTCTAGGAATGACTATATGTACGCTTGCCCTCTACTGACTTGTGTTAGTGTTGTTATTGACAAAAACAGAATGTATAATTAAATCCTTTTCCTTTCATTATCATTTCTGGTTCTTACAAGAAAATTTTCTCTTGCTGCTCCAACAGAGTTCTTTCTCCAACTAAACAAATATGATTGAATCTCATGTTTATAAAGAACATTAAATAGGATGCATAAGTTCTTGAAAATGCATATTCTGTTAAAAGAATTTGTATTTCCTTTTGGCAAAACAGATAGACATGGGGACCTATCCAGTCATTTTATTGTTGGGAAAAAAGAAAAAATGTTGGTGCGGAACCAGAAGCAGTCCTTCGAGAAAGTTAGTTTCGAAGATCAAGATTGGAAATTTCATACCATGAGTTTTGCTAAATATATATCGAAACAATTTGGGAAAGATTCAGATAATAAGAGAGCTTCTGAGAATAAGTCAGGATGTATGTACAAATATTGTTGAATTTACTTCCAAAAACTTGACAGAATGATTTTCAAGTAATTTTATTTGACTATATAGTTATCAAGACAATATCCTCATCCATAACATTATCAATTCTGATTTTAATGGGAAACTGAAACATCTTTAAACCATTAATACTTACCCCAAAATACGCCTACTTAATTAAGAAAGCTCATGACTTATAAATTAGTTTAGAAACTCATCCATAACATTATCAATTCTGATTTTAATGGGAAACCGAAACATCTTTAAACCATTAATACTTACCCCAAAATACGCCTACTTAATTAAGAAAGCTCATGACTTATAAATTAGTTTAGAAACTTACTCGCTATTAATGTGGGATATTACAATGAGAACGAAATATATCCAAACAAAAATGATAAAAATATAAAATTGTCATAAAATACCAACAAAAATAATATATACACCCCAGGATTACCATATTATAAATTGATTAAATCTAGTTGAGTTTGTAGTTCGTTTTATCACTAATTTTTTTCCCCAAATATGAACGTGCAGATCCAAATGGCCCCCAAAGCATCATCCATCATTATAATACAATACGAAGCCAGAAAAGAACTTCCAAATAGCCTTGCAGTTCAACTTGAACAAATCTATAAGAGAAATATCGACAACTATAGAAATCAGCTTCCTCTTGCTGCCACTTTCCATCATCAAAGTTTTTAGTGTAGCCCAAAATATCATGGTTGAAGTTGAGATTCTTTTTAGCAATATCTGATGATGAAATTGATGAGATCCCACAAATTTACAAGAAAATTTTCTCTTGCTGCTCCAACAGAGTTCTTTCTCCAATTAAACAAATATGATTGAATCTGATGTTCATAAAGAACATTAACTGGCATGCATCAGTTCTTGAAAATGCATATTCTGTTAAAAGAATATGTATTTCCTTATGGCAAAACAGATAGACATGGGGATCTATACAGTCCTTTTATTGTTGGGAAAAAGCAAAAAAGTTGGTGCGGAAACAGAAGCAGTCCTTCGAGAAAGTTAGTTTTCGAAGATCAAGATTGGAAATTTTATACCATGAGTTTTGCTAAATATATATCGAAACAATTTGGGAAAGATTCAGGTAATAAGAGACACTCTTCCATCCCTTTTGGAATTGAGGCTTCTGAAAACAAGTTAGGATTGTATGTATAAATATTGTTGAATGTACTTCCAAAAACTTGAACGAATTTTCAAGTAGTTTTATTTGACTGGTCATCGGAGTATCAAACAATAAATTTGTGCCTTATCAACCCTACTACCTTCTTAAAAATAAAACATATAAGACTAATATAAGAGCCAGGGAGGTAGACTGTTGAATGCAGCATTAGAACAACATAACAAAGAACTTTAGAGATCAAGGTGATTGTGGCTTTTAATTCACTGTCTTTATCATAAACTAGAATGAATCACCAAATTAGGAAGACAATCAGATGAGTAAGGCAAACATCAAATCCGGCCGCATAATTTCTTAACCACCAGCAGCTGATGAGAGCTGGGCAGTAACGGGCATAGGATCTGTCATGCAACTTTGTTTCTTCATGGTCCTCCTTTCAACAAATGTGTAAGCAAGAAAAGAAATGGCTAAAGCAAATGACGTCTTACTCGTCCAAGAAATGTTAAGTTTTATTCGGGAATTTCATCGAACACAATGCGTGCGCTCAACTAAGTCATTACAGAGATTCCATGAAAATTGATTTATATCAAAGAAATCTCTTGACTAACCTGGAAAAAGTTAGTCCCAAAACAGTGATGAACACTCTCGCGGGTTCAAGTGTGGGTATTATCAATCTTGCAAACTTCACTTAAGAGTCTTTCAAAATTTGCCCCTGTATATACCTTGGAAACCCTTTAACTATTATAGTGGCTAATGGGGAGCGTTGTGATAATAAGGTAATATATTATCATTACTTAAATCATGTTCAATTGAACGCAATCCTTTATAAAAAATATTCATAAAAAATTATGGAGATAAATAATGCTAATTTAAAGAAAATAAGAATAATAATAATATACCACTATATGATGACAAGTTATAAAAATAGGTAATTATACTAATTATTAAATTTTTTTTTAGCTAATAATGAAAATTAATTAAGTATATAACATATTTTATAGAATATCTTTTAATGATATTATTCATACTTTTTAAATTAAATACTGAGCTAAAAAAGTTGGCTTAATAGCTTAATTATATAATTACTAAAAATTATTATTAAGTTAAAAGATAAACAAATTTAGTGACTTAATTGATTGAAATTAAGTCAATTAAACTAAAAATAATCCTACAATCTTTTAATAAGAAGTTGTCATTTGGTGATGTCTCTTACTATAATCGACATTACTTACGTGATGTAATACATAAATATTGTACCATTTAGCTTATAATATTAATACAAATTAATCTCAAAATTTGTGAAAAAATAAATTAAAATTTATAATTTGAAAGCTCAACTTATTACTAAATCGAATTGTTAAAAAGGTGTAAACAGTAAAAGTCAGCCTATCATCAAGACCCATTTGGTCAGCATTTTTCCATAAATTTCGATTTTTTGATAAATTAAAAATGAAAAGAGTTACGACACTTGTCTTCACATGAACCTCAAGAAAATCACCAATTCAAAAACACGAACATTCTGGCTGATAAATATTTTTGCGTTGAGGCATTATTCATCCATTATCCTCACCATCGAGCACCCAAAAGTCGCTCCACTCAAAAACAAAAATGGCTGCAGGCTTGAGCATGTTAAAGCTTTCAGTTCTGAGCCTACTCTCAAATCTGAACTCGGGTTTATGGCCTGAATCTTCAAAGGGGCTGAAAATGTTTCCACCAACATGCAACAGAATTGAGTGTCCGAGCTTTGAGACCGTTCATGTTGGCAATGGCTTTGAAATTCGTCGCTATAATTCGTCCATGTGGATGTCTACTTCACCTATTCAAGATATCTCTCTAGTTCAAGCATTTTGAGGTGTATGGCTACTCATAAACAAAACCATGCAGGCTTTGAAGTGGATAATATTTGCCCGGTTTAGATTGTGTCATGACACTAGCCCACTTTTAAATGAATTAAGATAAAATTAACTCAATCTAATTAAATAAGTATGTTTAACTTAATCTAATCAGACTCGGTTGGGTTGGGTTGGGATAGTTGGTTGAAGGTCAAATTAAAATTAAAAAAAAAAGATATAAAATTTATTAAATAAGATAAATCTATTATAATATGAAAATTCTATTCATTATCTAGTGTTTGATTAAAACAAAAAACTAAAAAATCAACTATCTTAAATTTAATAAAATTTCAACAATGAGCTTCTAAACTTTATTCTCGAATCCTTGCATCTCTTTTTTCTAATTTTAAATTTAGATCTTTTAGATAATTAGCTAGCATCCTATCTAATAATAAAATGAAAGTTATTTATAATTATGTACCATCCATTGATTACCTAAAAATAAAGAGAAATTGAAACCCACTTACCTTCAAATTTTAAACTTAAAAGATAATAAATTTACTTACATGAGAGAGTGATTTTACTTTTGGAATTAAACTCTGGAGCACTAGATACGAATGAATAGTCTTTTTTTATAAAATAAAAAAAAGTTAAAAATTATGTTGGTCATTTGGGTCTTTAAGGTTTTATAATTGAAGATTAACATATTATTATTATTTTCCTAGGTTGGGTTGGATTAGACAAGTTCTTCATAATTAACTCAACCAAGCCTAATTATTAATTGAGTTAGAAAAAAATGACCCAATTATCCTGCAATAATCAAGTCAATTCATCAAAACTAGATTGGGTTAGATCGGACCTATTCCGTTGAATTGAGTTTGTCTATCCCCCACTATTTAGGTACTTATTATTAAATATTATGTCAAATGATGACCACTTGGCAAAACTTCCTAAGTGAAAGCAGAGCTCACGAGTTTGGGTTCAATGTCCAATAAATTGGAAATATAGTTTTACTAAAATAAAACTTAAAAAAAATGGAAGGAAAAAAAAAAAGAACATAACGGATCTACTCTCACAAAAAAATGAAAAAGACAACTCTACCCATTTATTACAACATGACAACATCAATATAATAGTAGCTATCAATTACTTTTAATTAAAAAAAATCAATTTAAAAAATTGTAGTTATTATTGATGTCACAGCAGCTATTTTTTACTGTATTTTTTTATTACTTTCCATGGGTGTAAGTGCCATATAATCATATCACCTAAATCGCGTAACTTGTTATTAATTTGAAATTAAATAGAAACAATAAAAGCGTTTGGATAACACTTCGATTCATAACAGAAACAAGGCCTTCAACGGCTAGATAACTGCAAAGAGCTCACATGATATCATTAAACTGGGGCAAATATTGAAAGCCGGTTCACAAGGATGATTAAACCAACAACATGTGATCTCTAATAAAATCATGTGATGACAAAGAACATATTAATCATAAATTAGCTACTAGATCGATAGTTATAATTCATCTTGAAATTGAATGGACAAGATTAGGTCAAGTTTCCCACCCAAAGTTAAGTCCTTTGTCTATAAATAGAGGCTTGGAAGAAATACAGGATATATTTTTTGACAAGAAAGTGAGGCCGCAAGACATGTAATGTCAAATATAAAAATATCTCAAGCATTTTTTTAGGTTGCCATACTCTTTACACATGCTTACAATATATTTTTAAATTGAGATTCCTCAATCAAGTCCATACTGGGAAATTAAAACCCTGCGTTTTCGGCTTGCACTTACTAGGTCAAATAATGAAACCCTTAACGTTAACACATTTTGGTAACAGCATGAGTGTTTGGTGATGACTTACGAAACAAAACGAAAAATTTGATAAATATCAAACCTTTAACCCGTTCATCCGGTGATTCACTACTTCCTTTTTTATTTTTCCATTAATCCTTGCATCCGTTGGATTTCAGCAACAAATCCAAACAAATGATATTGGAGGATCATGCATTTCGTGGAATCTTTTACTTTTGTGAAACGACCCGCCCTAGATTCTCCGGGTGAGTCAATCTAGTCTTACCAAAACTGACTTGATAATAATCTAATTAGTGGTAATTCTACCGAAAATTTAGCAGAATCTCCTTTATAAATATTACACTCTCAATCTAAAAATTTGAATATAACACTCCCGAAAGTAATTCAATCTACAACCAGCTCTAATGATTAACATCATCAACAAAAATATTGAATTTTATTCAAATTATCTCCAAGGTATCAAAAGATCATATTAGAACTAATATTAATATACATCAATTTATTTTTAATCCCAAAAGAATACTATAACAAAATTATACAATCCTAAAAGAACGAGATGATCAGGATGTCCTAACAAAAAAAAATCATCTATATCTTTGAACACCATCACATGTCCAAAACTCAAAATATATTTACATTCGTTGGGTCAATCTAGTGTATCTACAACCTCTTATTGGGAGGGGGGGGGGGGAAGGGGGATGAGAGAATATAATAAAAACGGGATGAGTATAAACTCAGTGAACTCAGTAAGTGGATAATAATTTTTAAAAAATAAATAATAATTATATTATTTCCAAACACGATTTCATCAAATCATATGCGAGAAACCATTAATAAATCATTTAACATCTAAATCAGATTACTAACCTTGAAGAGCATATATAATATCGTATGTAATAACAATGGAGATCTTATTACAATATTATATAAAATACACAAATTTAAAAATCATCACTAAACAAGTACCCAATGAAATAATCTCGCGTATCCGGACCTCAACGGACGGATAATGACGTACTATATAGGTACCGTCACGCGCCCGAAGCTACACGAATAGACAGGAAAATACAATCTCATATCTCATCATATCTGTGCATGTATAATCTAATTCCCAAAGGACAAAAACGCCCAAGCACACGATCCAAAGTCTCTGTGTGTACTCCGACGGACCCAAAATACCTATATCTTATCTGTATCTTCTGTATCTGTATCACTGTTATTATCATATCACACGCATATGCCCCCAAAAGACAGAAGCGCCTAAACACACGGCCCAAAGCCTCTATGTGTGTTCGAACGGGCCCCAAAAGGTCTCTCATCTCATCTGTATCACTGTATCTGAAGTGTAGGGTACTATTTAATAATTTTAAAAATAATCTCTATACTCATATTCATATACATTTTAACCATACTTTAAATCATGCTCTTCTTTTCATTATCACATCTAAATCCACTTTTCTTATCTTTAAAAATACTATCATATTTTATTTAAAGTCGATACGAAAAATCATTAACTAAATATTTTAATATAATATCAATGCGTGAATAAAATTCATTTCAAGAAAATCATTAAATCAGAATATTTAAAATACTTATTTCGCAAACACGCTTTACTATCATAATTAACTATGAAAAAATGTTTTGTATATTTCACTCACAGTAACAATGTTCATGCTCGGTTATCGTCCACGCCTGTGGACTGATTCTCGTCGCAGATCCTCCTAAATCAAGGAAACGACATAATTATTTTTTGTAAATCGAAATTAAGACTAAATTTATGCAATAAACTCGAAACAAACATCTATCCATAATTTACAACTCCTGTATCAATAAAATTACTAAAATACCCTCGACTCTGTAAATCATTAAAATATTCCGAGATCGTAAACCATTGAAGTACCTTCGGAATCGTAATTAGAACAGATCCCAATTTCAGAAATTACTAAAATCTTCATAAGGTCTGAAATACAAAATTGCCCTCATATTGTGAAATTACCGAATTGCCCTCGCCGGACAACGGTGACCGGAATTCAAGCAACGGAGACCGGGAAACTCAGGTCTAAAAGTTTCGGCCACTCTGGGTCTAATGGTACCGGCAGTGACCTCCCACGCGCGGCAACAGCGCCGGAATCTAGCTCGGCAGCCGTGAAAGTCCAACAATTGGCCGGCGGCGAAACAGTGACTCCCGGTGGCTGTGAATCGTCGGGAATTGAAGAGGGAGTCGTGGGGAACAAAATCCAGCCGGTGGTGTCACCCAAAACCGGCGAAAAGTCCGGCAGAGCAAGGTGAAAGTCGCGGGTTTTTCAAGCTTTGGTCGCCGATGTTCTGGCTATTTTCCGGCAACGTGGACGGCTAGGGTATGATGTGTAGTCGTCAAGCTTCAGATTGGTGCCAAGCGTGCCCGGTGGGGTGGTCGGAAGCACAAGATATGGCCGGGTCGATTTCCGGGCAAAAGGGTCGGGTGTTTGGGTCGGTTTTGACTCTCACTTTCTCACACGTGTATATGTTTCCCCGTTTCCAGCTTCTTCGTTTACTTTTATTAACCGCCTCAATTTTTTTTTATTTTTTTAATTTTTTTTTCACATATGTTACATTTTGTCCATTGCATTTCATTGATGCATTTCAGAAAATATTAAATATATTATTTGAATCAATCTTTTACCAACTCGCAACATGCCCGGCCTGGAAATGAAACATAAAAGACCAAAGATGCGGTCCATGTAATGAATATAACACCCATCTATCTGCCTCTCAACAATTAGACATATGTAAGTAATCGTTGCGTTTCTTTGTATTAATTCCTAGTAACCACGGAGAGGTTCTTATGGCATTATAACCAAGTCTCCTGCACTCTCTTTTTCTTCTACTTCCTTTTGTTTGGTTATAGTTTTCAAGTTGATTTTTCACCATCTTTCCATCGCTTTTCTTCTAAAACAACTCATTCCTCAAACCAAGGTGTCGAATTAAAGTGCATCCTTTTTTTTTTGTTGTTTAATTAAAGTGCATCCTTTAGCTACTACTGATGACGATAAAGATGAAACTTCAAGCGGGTTTGATTGGAAAATGGCGAAGTGGGGGATGCGTCTGGACTGGTGATTGGATTGTCAATTGGATACATGGTATTCTCAACAGAAAGCCACGATGGTTAGTGAAGATGGTTGAAGGAGACCCGTAGAAGAAGGTTAGATACGCAAGACGAAGGCACAGGAGGTAGAAGAAAAAAGTGAAGGTCAGCAGTAGCCAGAGGTTAAATTGTAAGTGTGTATTTGTTGCTTTGGATTACATAGCTGTGCTGTTTTTGGTTGTACTTGGAGCAGAATCAACAGTGATGTTTGTACAGTTATGTATTAGCTTTTTAATGGGTAATTTTTAAAAACCTCTCCTGAGGTTTGGGCTTATTGCAAGTAGATGGCGAGAATCTGTTTATTTGTAAAAAATTTCCTACCGTCAGTTAATTTTAACATTGACCGTTAGTTAACTGTGTAAAGACAATATTGCCCTTAACAATAGTTTGTACACTGACATAACTAAAAAAAAACTAAAATTATTGGCGTGAAAAACACAAACCCTATTTTTTGACAATTTTATCCTTGTCAATTCCAAAGATTTTGCAATATCATAGATAAAGATTATGATTATTTCATTTTTAAGTTTTTAATTTTATCTTTCTTGTAGGAACTTTAAGGAAATATCAATAATTTAAAGAGGATTTTTCAAGTTTTTAATTTTATTTTTTTGTAGGAACTTTAAGAAAATATCAATAATTTAAAGAGGGTAAAATAACCAATAATTTTATTTTTTTTTAATTATTTCCCTCTACAAACTATTGTTAAGGGTAATATTGTCTTTGTACAGTCAACTAACGGTCAATGTTAAAATTAACTGACGGTAGGGAGTTTTTTTACAAATAAACAGATTCTCGTCATCTACTTGCAACAAGCTCAAACATCAGGGGAGGTTTTTAAAAATTACCCGCTTTTTAATTAAACAATAGTGCTCTTCTTATTATTTTGTTGGGATACTTATTTTATATTCTAACTATTCTAGCAAGTGATGCATCACTTTATTGATTACTTCAAGTGACCTTATAACTTTCAATTCAAATAATAAATTTGTATTGGTGAAACATTAGTTAGAATACAAATTAAGTATCTCAACTAAATACACATAATATAACTCTTAACTTAAAATCCTCCTTCGTCAAACCAATTACCCCTTTTTTTCTCTTTTCTGAAAACCAGTTGTGTAGTTGTATGCACACCAAGCAACAGCCACCTAACATCTTAACAATTTGCATGATCATGGTAATTGGATAGGTAATAATAAAATAAAACAAAACCAACTATAAATTGTATGCTTCATATCAATAGTACTCATTAAAGCTTCTTATTTAATTACCTCTTGTTAATTAGTAACGATCACCGGCATTGAGGTTTCAAACAATAAGCTTGTTGACATTTAGTTAGTTCCACCTTGCAGAGGCAATATCAACTGGTTAGTTGTCCAAAAATAAGTAACGGTGGGAGATAGGATTCGATAAAAATAACAGAACGCGAAAAATGCCTAAAATAATTCTAATAATCTAGATTTGTCATGCCCGCGTTGTTGTATTAGACCCAAGGGTTCTTTCTTGACCTACCTACAACGCGTGGGCATGACAAATACGCATCTAAATATGCATCTGGTATCATTTTCTGTAATCTATATTTTAAAACTGAAAACAGTAATATGCGTTTGGTAGACAAAATTAAAAATAATAAAAACAGAGAATATGCATTTGGTAATCTCTTGTATGTTCTCGTCGAATAAAATTTTTTTAAGCTTAATTATTTAAGCACATTATAATCAGTTTTAGCTTAGCAAAAATAAGAAAAATGCCACTAGAAATGAACACTAATTCGAGGCTAAATCTTTATCGACTTTGATCCTCTGGTGTACATAATGAAAATAACTAACCAAAAAAAAGGGAAGAGGAAAAAAATTGATGATGAACATAAACAAAATTTAAAAAGTTTTATTTATTTTCTCTACAGTTCAATTACTCACTCAGACATGGAAAGAAACAAAGGAGGCAGCACCTTTTATATACACAGGTTTGATATCTTGATGTTGCCTGCTTACTATAAGAATTGATGACATTCAAAAAGTCACCAATTTAGCAAAATGTCTTTAATTTTTGTTGAGAAATTAACAAATAACACAAGCGTTTGGATTCTCTTCAATGCTTTGAACATGGTAATGAGTGGTCAAGTAAGGATTCCCTTCAATGCGTTTGGGCTCTTCTTTCTTAGCTTCCTCTCTCTTCTTCGGTTCTTCCTTCTTCGACTCCTCCTTTGGCTTCTCTGGCTCCTTTGTTGGCCCAACTAATATTATATCTGTCGGCCAATATTTTCTCCATTTGCTCATAACGTTTACAGGATCAACGGTTCCTATCACTGTCAATTTCTTCTCCTTCATGTCCATGGCAGTGGAATCGATCCCTTTTAAAATAGAAAATAATTATTGAGTATGGATTCTCAACATTCACCATTTTCCAAAGCAAATTAAAACCCAATGAATGCCAAATTCGATTGTACACAAGCCTTAAAAACGAAAAATATCAGCAACTCACATAACAAAGATGGAGCTGAGGCCTGAGATAGCAAAAGCAGTCAAGGTAGTTGGATGGAGCAGCAGTGGTTGCAGTGAGATGGCGCACCAGCAACGTTGGAGATGAAGCGATAGCGACGGCGATCAAGTGAAGCGACAACGACGCCAGAGATGAAGTGCAGCAACCGAGATGGGCAAATTGAGAAAGATCAGATCTGGAGAGAAAATGACAGAGAGCTTGCTGTTGTGTGTAGATTGGCAAAGATAAGGAGAGAGAGAGAGAGAGCTTCGTTGTGAGCAGATCAAGAAAGGAGGGAGAGAGGACACTGTGAGTAGATCAGGAAAGGATGGAGAGAGAGCACCGTGAGTTCGTGAATGAGATTTTTTGTTGGCTTTTATTTTTTAATTTGTTTTTGAGTTCGGTTTTGTAATAAGCAGAGAACATGTTAAACATGTTTTTACTTTACTAGTTATAAAAAGTGAATTTGGATTTCTTATTTTGTAATTTGTTTTTGGATTCAATCAACCAAACGCATATTATATCAGTAATCCGAAAATGAAAATGAAAACACTGGCCCAAAAACGCTACCAAACAGGCCCTTAAAGACCAAAGATACTCTGTCCATGGAATGCATATAAATTCATGTCATCTACCTCAAATATTATATGTAAGTACTTGTCAGTGTCTTTATATTAAACACTTAAAAATGATGGAGAGGTTTGCATGGCATAATCAAGTCCCCGGTCTCTTTTTCCTCTTCTTTGTCTTTTTTATTTGGTTATTTTCAATTGAATTTTTCATCATCATTTCATTTATGCCCTCAGGAACAAAGTTTAGCTTTGCTTCAATTTAAAAATAGCACATATGTTCGTAATGATCGAGCAGGTTCCTCTTTTTGTTTAGGAATTTCTTATCCTAAGACAATCTCTTGGAAGGAAGGAACCGATTGCTGCTCATGGGATGGAGTAACGTGTGATATTGTTACGAGAAATGTGCTTGGCCTCAATCTTCATTGCAATAAACTTGAGGGTACCATCGATGACACTAGCACGCTCTTTCATCTTTTACATCTCCAATCTCTCAACCTTGCTTTCAACTATTTCAGTGGTTCTCAAATCTCCCCCAAGTTTCTGTTGTGCGCGGAATGCGGACTCAAACGCACCGAATAATCACATAAAAATAAAGGACACAAGAATTACATGGTTCGGCAATATGCCTACATCCACGGGAGAAAGAGAAAAATAATTATAATTATTGAGTACAAATTTGAGTAAGAAATCTCACTTTCCCAGAACCTAAATACACCCAGTACTCACACACACACTCTTCAATTGCTCACACTTTTAGAACTCTCAAAAGCTTAGAAACTTATAAGCTTAGCAAATTTAGGGATGCTTAACAAATGAAAAACTCCCTCTATTTATAGGAAGTATTTTGCACTATTACAAATTCAGCGCTCACCAATAATTTGCCAATTTGTCAAAGTAGTTGTGAATTTGTCAAACTGTCACATGCTTCACCAACTCCTTTGGCTTCAATTTCTAAGGGTCGGTGCCAACTTTTCAAGCTTTGCATGCTTAGCCACATGCATGTGTCAAATTTTCAAGGTTTGGTGCCAACTTTGGCCAATTTGTCATCATGTTTTGTCAACTTTTCAACAATTCTCCATCCCAGCGAAGATTTGTCCAAATTTGAGCCGACTTACCAACGGATCATCATCCCCAAAATGGCTGCATCTCTGTGACTGCCTACATACCCAAAATTTAGGATCAAGCCAACTGTAGTTCAAAATTCTCGAAGGACATAACTTAACACAATCAAAGGATTTGAATCAGTTTCAAGCAATGTTGAAACTTAACTCCAAAAACTACATTCGTCAACATATCTGATGGATTATCTTTAGTATCGATCTTTCTCAACAACATAATGATATTTCACATCTATGTGCTTTGTCCGAGCGTGATATGTTTGATTCTTCTCAAGGAATATCGCACTTTGATTATCACAGAAGACTGTAATATTCTCCTGGATTACTCCCAAATTATCTAACAAGCCTTTCAATCAGATAACTTATTTTACAGATTCAGTTGCTGCCATATACTCTACTTCCGTAGTGGACAGAGCAATTGTCAATTGCAAAATCGACCTCTAGCAAACTATGTTAGCCTAAAGGGCTACACATAATGTAATTTTGATGATAACAAACATGTGTCTTAAGTAAAAATAATAAATATTGTATTTCACATTTTCACTAGTTTTGAAAGATAATATTTATGCAAGTGAATCAAGTGAAATCAAGATTGAACACACTCAACGGACAACGGCGAAATCAAGAATAAACTTTAGAGCTCAATGGACAAATTAGTGCGATAAATTCTTGTAAAGCTGGTATGATTTAATTGATGCATGATTTAGCATTTGAGAAACTCAAGAGATTAATTTAATTAAATACTTTTCATAAACTAAAAGGTTTTATATTTATAAGATAAGGTGTTTTGTGGATTTGAGTAATTTGGATTAAAATGAAAAAGTTTTGTAATCTTTGAGTTTAATAAATATTATTTTGAAATTCAAAGTTGGACTTATTTGCAAAGGTTTGAAACTTTTTGGGCCATACTATAATTTATGAAAGTTTGAGGACCCGAATTTAATCTAAACACTTGAAATCCAAAATTGGACAGAGAGGAAGCGGCTAACCACCTGAGGCTAGCGGCTAGCCACCTGAGGAAAATCTCATATTTTCAATTTTTGGACTAAATTGAAAGGTTTTGAGAACTTTGAAAAATATGGGTATTATGCTAAATTTAAAAAGGACCTCTTTAAAAAATACTATTATATTTGGGGCCATATTATAATTTCAAAAAGTTTGGGAAAGACAATTATTTTTAGGAAATTCTGAAATTGGATATATTTGCAAAGTTTTATGACGTTTTGGGCCGTAGTATAAGTACAGAAAGTTTAGGGCCAAAAGTGTAATTTTAGTGAACAGTGTTACTATAGCAAATTCAAAAATAACGGTAATATCACTGTTCCTGAGCGGCTAGCCCGATAAATTAAGCGGCTAACCGCTTGGGCGCGAGAATTTGACTATAATGGCTAGTTTTCGGGCTTTTACTATAAAAACTCAACTCAAACTTCATTCTAAGAATAAATACAAGGAAAAACAAGATCATATAACATATATTGAGCTTCCATTTCGCAAATCATCATTTATTGAATCATCATTGAGCTATAATTTGTTATTCACTCTTAAAGAGAGTTTCATTGTTGTAATTTTCATTTCTCATCAAATTGTGAGTGTACAAGTGTGAGAAACACTTGGGGTGAAGAGATTGAGGATATAATCTCTTGTTGTAAAGGTCCATTGACACCTTGGAAGTCAATTGTAAACATTTGAAGCATTGGGAGGCTTGGATAGTGAAATCCTCAAGCCGAAAGAGCTTGGAGGCGTGGACGTAGGCAGGGATAGCTAAACCACGTAAAAATCCTTGTATTTGTTTTCTCTTCCCTTACTCTTTTAATATTGTGCTTGATTGAATTTATTGTTTTTGATTTGATTAAGGCAATAGATTAAATTGTTGTGCGAATTGTATTGCATAAATTTTAAAATCCCTACTCACCCCCCTCTTGGATTGCATAACTTGCATTTCAAACCGGACCTCCACCTAATGTGAATGCATAGCATGTTGTTGATCTTCGCTTATCTAGGTCTCCGGCGAAATCAGAATCACAATACCCAACAGATTGTTGACCACAATCCTTCTTGAACAATAACCCAACATCAACTGTCTCATACAGATATCAGAGAATCCATTTCACAACAAGCTAGTGATTTTTACCCGGATTGTGCATGTATCTACTAACCATGCTCACTGCTTGAGATGTACCGGGCCTTGTGCATACCATAACATACATAAGACTACCCACAACACTAGCATATGAAACACGAGCCATATAATTACGCTCTTCTTGAGATATAGGACATTAAGAAGAGCTTAATTTGAAATGAGGAGCTAGAGGTGTACATACTGGTTTAGTTTTGTCATCCTTACCGAATCTTTCTAGCACTTTCTTCAAATAAGACTTTTGAGTCAACTATACGCTCCCCATTCTTCTTGTCTCTACGAATCTCCATCCTAAGTATTCTCTGTGCATCACCTAAGTCTTTCATCTCGAACTCAAAAGTCAGCTGCTTCTTTAATCTTTCAATCTCATCTCTATTCTTCGAAGTTATAAGCATATCGTCGACATATAATAACAAATAGATGAAAGCTCCATCTAATAGTCTTCTAAAGTAAACACAATGATCTTGTTCACTTCTGGTGAATTTTTGCCCTTGTATAAATTGATCAAATCTTTTGTACCACTGTCTTGGTGATTGCTTCAGTCCGTATAAAGATTTAATCAATCTACACACATGATTATCTTTTCCAGCAACTTTGAAACCACAAGGCTGAGTCATATAGATTTCCTCCTCCAAATCTCCATGTAAGAATGCCGTCTTAACATACAATTGAGCCAACTCTAACTCATATTCTGTAACTACGGCAAGTAGAATACAAATAGAAGTATGTTTTACAACTGGAGAGAAAATTTCATTATAGTCAATACCTTCCATTTGAGCAAAACCTTTCGCAACGAGTCTTGTCTTGTATCTAGGAGTTGATTGATTCGGAGATCCTTGGTTCTTAGTGTAGACCCATTTATTGCCAATAGCCCTTTTCCCCTTTGGTAACTCCACAAGTTCCCAAGTCTGATTTTAATGGAAAGATGTCATCTCTTCTTCCATGGCTAACTTCCATTGATCACTTTCACTGTTGCGTAATGCTTCACCGAAAGTGTTGGGAATGTCATCATCAATAACTGGAAGTGCATAGGCTACCACCATATCTTTAGTAAGTCATTCGGGTTTCTTTATCTCTCCTATTGGCTTCCTTGTTGCTATAAAATCATCATTATCTACATCATCAATTGTTTCTTCATTTTGTGGGACATTAGAAGAAACAACCTCTTCTTCAACTCTAGGTGTCACCTCCATTGTTGAACCATTCTCTGATATAGAACTAATTGCTATATATGGAGTTTCATCAAACTCCACCCGCTGTAATACCTCTGTGGTTTTATTTTTCACCTACTGAGAACTTGAAACTTTCATCATTAAAGTTTCATCAAACGTGACATCTCGGCTTCACACAAACTTTTTATCTTCGAGATCCCAAAACTTGAAGCCTTTTACTCCACCTTTGAATCCCACAAAGATAATTTTTCTAGCACGAGGATCCAGTTTACCATCTTTGACATGATAATAAGTTGGACACCCAAATATACGAAGGGAATCATAGTCTTGTGCATACTTTTCAGACCACATTTCCATATGAGTATTACCTCCAATTGCAGCAGAAGGTAACCAGTTTATTAAGTGACTTGCGTAGCTCACAGCTTCAGCCCAAAACTTTTTATTTGAACCAGCATTAGATAACATACACCGTACTTTCTCCAGCAAAGTACGATTCATACGCTCAGCCACATTGTTCTATTGCGAAATATGTCTCACCGTGAAATGTCTTTTAATACCATCATTCTGGCATACTTGCAAGAATGGATTAGAAGTATATTCACCCCCATTATCATATCGTAATATATATACTTTGATCTTTCTGCCAGTTTGAGTCTCCACCAATTTCTTTCATTTCACGAAAATCTCTAAAACCTCATCATTTGCTCGCATGGTGTACACCTACACACGTCTAGAGAAATCATCAACAAATGTAACAAAATAATGGCTTCCACCAATTGATGCATTCTTGGTTGGTCCCAATACATCACTGTGAATATATTCAAGGATCTCACGAGTATCGTGATTAGCTGTACCAAATTTGACCCTTGTTTTTTTGCCTACTACACAATGCTCACAGAAATTTAATTTACAAGTTTTAGTACCTTTTAAGAGTCTGTACTTCATCAAAGTTTGCAAAGACTTCTCTCCAGCATGTCCCAACCGTACGTGCCATAGGTTGGTGGTGTTATTGTGCGCTACAGCAACATTTGCTTCATTAGTTGTACCTCCCTTCAAATAGTATAAATTGTGACGCCGAATCCCTTGCAGAATTACCATAGCCCCATGTGTAAACTTCATTGTGCTATTTTCAATGGTAACCTTGTATCCTATAGCTTCCAAAGCACCCATAGAAATTAGATTTTTCTTTAAAACTGGAACAAATCTAACCTCTTTGAGTTCTCTGATCATTCCATTAAACATTTTGAGCCAAATTATTCCTATCCCCATTATACAACAAGGTTGATCATTCCCCATCACAACTGCATTGGATTCTATATTACGAAAATCCATAAACCATTCCTTAATAGGACACAAATGGTAGGTTGCTCCAGTATCAAGTATCCACTCACTCGAACTAGCCACGTATGATGTAGGAGTAATACTTAGTGAATAATCAAAGTCCTCATCTTTTCGTGCCATGTTTGCTACTGCTGGTTTCTTCCCATCTCTCTTTTGAGCCTTTGGACAATCCTTTTTTCCAATGACCCTTTTCATGACAAAAAGCACACTCGT
Organism: Citrus x clementina; assembly: GCF_000493195.1. Classification (NCBI taxonomy): domain Eukaryota; kingdom Viridiplantae; phylum Streptophyta; class Magnoliopsida; order Sapindales; family Rutaceae; genus Citrus; species Citrus x clementina. Next base: position 29,595,282 of record NW_006262339.1, on the reverse strand, counting down.
CTCGAGCTATATTTCTGCTTCTCGATTTGGATCAAGAATTCTTTCCACCGCGCTTCTTTTTTTTCTCC
>NW_006262339.1:29433282-29595138 GCF_000493195.1 Citrus x clementina | reverse complement strand
CACTTGTGCAAACATCTTTGAAGACGATCACACTCTTCCCATATATCAAAGTAGTCACAAAATGACTATATTCCTCTGGTAGTGAGTGTAACAGAATCATAGCCTTGACTTCATCCTTAATATCTTCATCAAGATTCTTTAAATCAGCAAGTATGTTTTCAAATCTTGAGACATGATCGTGCATTGACACCCCAGGGTTCATTCGAAAGCCATATACTTGGCTCATTGCATGAAGATAATTTTCAGGACTTTTCAGCAAGTATTTCTCCTCCAATGTACGCCACAAAGTCATCGCACACTCCTCATCTTTCGCCAAGTATTTCACCTCCTTGGTAAAAAAAGATATACCATAGGCTTTTTCATTCATACGATCCCAAATTTCTTCATTATACAAGTGTCTTTTATTTTTCAGAACAACATGGAGATCGATTTGAATAAGGGCATCCATAACTTCGCGCCTCCACATGCCGAAGTTGATTTTCCCATCAAATTTTTCAACATTGATCTTTTGGCCTCCTATAATAGGTGTTGAATAGTGATTTGACAAATCTCGCCTCCCACCTGAAGTGTCTCCTGAAATAGTCTCGGTAGATCTCTCCCTAATTCTAGAAGTTTCACCTTCTACCATTTTCTCAACGAACTATTTCCACTTGAAAAACATTCTCTATGATATTAATTTCGTGTGAATAAATGTACCAGAAAAGTTTCCAAGAGACTGGATGGGAATTCGGTCCCAATTAAAAAACAAAATCCTTAAACTCTTATCGCCTTATTGACAGAACTTTCTTAAACATGTAAAAATACACACTACTTATAATAGATTGTCTCCCAAGTATAAACGGCCATCTCCATCGTATTCGTGAATAGTACCGTACGTGAACAGTACCGTATATGTGAATAGTGCCGTATCCCCTAAGTACGAACCATCGGCTCTAATACCACTTGTTGTGCGCGGAATGCGGAATCAAGCGCACCGAATAATCACAGAAAAATAAAGGATACAAGAATTACGTGGTTCGACAATATGCTTACGTCCACGAGAGGAAGAGAAAAATAATTGTATTATTAACAATTATTTGAGTACAAATTTGAGTAAAAAATCTCACTTTCCCATAATCCAAATACACCCAGTACTCTCACACACACTCTCCAATTGCTCACACTCTCAGAACTCTCAAAAGCTTAGAAACTTATAAGCTTAACAAATTTAGGGATGCTTAACAAATGAAAAACTCCCTCTATTTATAGGAAGTATTTTGCACTATTACAACGGACAACGGACAACGGCGAAATCAAGAATAAAGTTTAGAGCTAAATGGATAAATTATTGCGACAAATTCTTGTAACGCTGGTATGATTTAATTAATGCATGATTTAGCATTTGAGAAGCTCAAGAGATTAATTTAATTAAATACTTTTCATAAACTAAAATGTTTTATTTTTATAAAGTAAAGTATTTTGTGGATTTAAGTAATTTGGACTTAAATGCTAAGATTTGAAATCTTTAATTTTAAATAAGTATTAAATTTCGGAGTTGGACGTTTTTATAAACATTTGAAATGTTTTGGGCCATACTATAATTTATGAATATTTTGGACTAAAGTGAAAGGTTTTGAGAACTTTGAAAAATATAGGTATTATGTTGAAAATGACCTTTGTGCGACATAATAAAATCCTTGGGGCCATATCATAATTTCAGAAAGTTTGAGAAAGACAACCATTTTTAGGAAGTTCTGAAATTGGACCTATTTGTAAAGTTTTATGACGTTTTGGGCCATAGTATAATTATAGAAAGTTTTGGGTCAAAGTGTAATTTCAGTGAACACTGTTACTGTAGTAAAATTCAAAAATAACGGTAATATCACTATTCCTGAGCGGCTAGCCGGATAATCAAGCAGCTAACCGCTTGAGCACGGGAATTTGCCTATAACGGCTAGTTTTTGGGCTTTCACTATAAAAACTCAACTCAAACTTCATTCTAAGGACTAATACAAGGAAAAACAAGATCATATAACATATATTGAGCTTCCATTTCGCAAATCATCATTTATTGAATCATCATTGAGCTATAATTTGTTATCTACTCTTAAAGAGAGTTTCATTGTTGTGATTTTCATTTCTCATCAAATTGTGAGTGTACAAGTGTGAGAAACACTTGAGGTGAAGAGATTGAGGAGATAATCTCTCGTTGTAAAGGTTCATTGACACCTTGGAAGTCAATTGTAAACATTTGAAGCCTTGGGAGGCTTGGATAGTGAAATCCTCAAGCCGGGTGAGCTTGGAGGCGTGGACGTAGGCGGGGATAGCCGAACCACGTAAAAATCATTGTGTTTGTTTTCTCTTCCCTTATTCTTTTAATATTGTGCTTGACTGAATTTGTTGTTTTTGATTTGATTAAGGCAATAGATTAAATTGTTGTGCGAATTGTATTGCATAAATTTTAAAATCTCAATTCACCCCCCCTCTTGGGTTGCATAACTTGCATTTCATAACAGTGACAGTGAAAGGGCGCGATGTGGTACTAAAAAGAATCATAACAATTTTTACAACCATTGATCTGTCCAGCAATCTGTTTCAGGGAGAAATTCCTCAAGTACTTGGAGACTTCAAATCACTGATTGTGCTCAACCTTTCTCACAATGGCCTAACAGGTTCTATTCCGGTTTCCTTTGTGAATATGACACCGCTTGAATCATTGGACCTGTCTTCTAACCAGCTTCACGGAAGGATTCCAGAGCAGTTGTTAAGCGTTATAGCCCTTGCATTGTTAAATCTTTCATATAACCGGCTTTGGGGACGCATTCCTCGCGGCAATCAATTTAATACGTTTGAAAATGATTCCTATATTGGGAACATTCATTTGTGTGGAGAGCCATGGACAGTAACATGCATCAATGATGCCAAAAACGCCTCCTTCGGCTTCTATTGATCGTAAGGAAGATGAAAGTACAAGCTGGTTTGATTGGAAAATGGCGAAGATGGGGTATGCATCTGGACTGGTAATTGGATTGTCTATTGGATACATGGTATTCTCAACAGGAAAACCACAATGGTTAGTGATGATGGTTGAAGGAGACCAGCAGAAGAAGGATAGGAGAGCGAGACGAAGACATAGGATATAAAAGAAGTAATTGAAAATCACCTACAGCCTAAGGTTAATTTGTAAGTGTGTTCGTTGCTTTAGATCAGTAGTTGTGCTATTTCTTACTGTACTTGTTGCAGAATCAACAACCATATATGTGAAGTTATATATATGAGCGCTTTAAATAAAAATCGTCCTTTCTTTGCCTAGTGAAGGAAAAAAATTGCATAATGGGCATATAGCTTGCTCATATTCAATCACACCTCTGCTCCTCATAGTAACATAAATGCTTCAATAATTAATAATACTTTAAAACTTGTTAATTGTTGTAGTTGTTGTGCTTTGGTTATACAATATATTAAGGCTCTATTTGAGATTGAGATTCCGTAGTTGTGCCTTAGAAGTTATAACATTAAAGCGATTAGTGCTTTAGTTTAAAAGTTAAATTAATTTGATTTTATACTTGTATAATGAAAAATTTATTATATTTTTACTAATTTTATTAAAATTATTATTTAAAAAATATATTTACTATATACTATTAACTTTTATTGTATGGTCACAATTTTTTTTTTCACAACAGCTGTAGTTTAAAATTTACGCCACCTCAATACCGAACAGTAACTAAATTGACATCATTTATTCATTTATATAAAGCTTATTTATATTACTTAGAATAATTTTTTTGAACTTTGCAATTGGTGATCTCTTCTAAAAAATAATCTTTTATTTTGTTGTACCATAAATGAATATAAAATTAAATTTAGGTTACAACTCAACTTGGTCTGGATTGATTTGACGAGGTATTAGCATAAATCTCTAGTTATATTTTGCTCTGACATATATCTTCTTGACGAAGCTCTATTATCATTCATGTTTTCAAATTTATGAAAAGTAATATTTCAATTCGTAAGAATGCAATATCATTTCATGGGCAACTTATAAGGCACACATATGCACAAAATGCACTAAAATGTGGGTACTTCAGGACAAGGAAAAAAAAAATGTTCCGTAAAGAAAATAATCAATACAATTATTTTTCATATAAAGCGCTGTGAGACTTGTTTTAAATGTTCATATCTTGTATTTCACATTAGTCTCACCATCAGTTTCATAAATGAATGCACATATCTTTATTATTATTATTATTATACTCTTTAATTATAATAAGCTAATTAAATCAACTTTACACTATTATTAAGAGGTGTTAAGTAGGTCTCTCTATAATACTGTTATTTTTTCTACGACATCAATAATATAATAAATGTACACCTTGAGATTTTCATGAACAGTGTAAAATATTTGTATAAATAAAACTTATAAATTCTTATCTCTTAATTTGAATTCATCAACTTAATTTTGAAAGCTACCTATTGCTTATTAATTAACTAATTATTTATCCATTTAATTAAAGTAATGGTAGAGATTAAAATATTCAAATCCAATAGGCTAGAACAATCCCATTATTAATAGTGTAAAAAGTCATACATCATCATAGAAAAATCCAATATTTAAATGGGGTAAACGGAGAAATTGGATTTGAAGAGATTATGGAGCGCATATCTATAGACCAACTCTTTATAATAAATCAGACATTACTCATTATGAGGACCAAATATATCTATATAAAAAATGATAAAGAAACAATTATGTGTACACCCGACTAGGATTACAGTCGTAAATTAAGTATATAAATCTAGTTGGGTTTATGGTGTATTTACTTGTGTGATTGAAAATTTGAATTCAAAATAAGAATAATTGATATTGTTTACTTGTTAAAATAGAAATTAAAGGGGAATGAGAATGAAACATATGAGGCCACTATAGTTTTGGGATTAAGGAACGAAAACTTAATTCCTATGAGGGATTGGATTTAAGTTCCCATTCCTTTAACTCACCATTTTACTCCACCCAAATTTCATTATTTCACTTTTATCCCAAACTAAATTATTAATATATTATTGTTATCCAAATTTCATTATTTCACTTTTATCCCAAACTAAATTATTAATATATTATTGTTATTCTTATTATTGTTATTCTTATTCTTATCATTGTTGTCAATAATAATAATAATAATTGTTCTTATTAAATTAATATTAATAATAATGATAATATAACAATAATGACGATGACAAGAACAACAACAGCATCAACAACAATAATAATAATAATAATCATGGTCGTTGTCATCATCAAAATGACTATTATTATTGTTAAAATTATTAATATTATCGTGGATATTATTATTATTTTCATTATTACTATCCTTAATATTAATAATAATATTATTATTTTCATTATTATTATTATTGTTACCACCACCACCATCATCACCACCACCACCACCATCACCATCATCATCATCATCATCATCATATTGTTACTATTATTAGCATTTTCATTATCAACTATATTGATTATTATTATTTTCATTATTAATAACAATATTTTTTAAATAATAATATTCAAAATTATTATAATAAATAATAAAAAATGGAAATAATTAACTTAGGGCATTAATAACTTAAAACAATCAATTCCAATTCTTAGATAAAGTAAGCAAATCAATAGGAATACAACCCATTCTGATTCCAATTTTTATAGCTCAGGTAAGCATCCTATTTTGATTTTCATTCTAACCCATTCTAATTTCTACTCATTTTGATTATCAGTTAGTAAATGCACCATTATTGTCTTCTTTTTTTTTTTGTGTCTATGTCCAGATGGCCCCAACAACAACATGCATTGTCATCGTGTTCCTACATGATTGATTAAATTGTATTATATATTGAAATACAAAAAACCAGAAAAAAATTATGGATCTTCCAAATCGCCTTATAGGTTCAATTGCACTTGAACAAATATAAAAGAGAATCGTCGTAACTGTAGAAATCAAATTTCTCTTGCTGACACTTTCCATCATCAAAGTTGCTAGTGTACCTCGAAATGTCATAGTTGAAGTTGTGATTCCTTTTAGCAATATCTGATGATAATGTTGATGAGAACCCACAAACCTTCTTCTTAAGATGAAGAGATCCTAACCCTATAACATCGCCCTTGTTTGGGTAATAAAATTGTGGGAACACGATTAAGTGTTTCTTCGTACCTCATAGCACTTTCTTCATTGTGAAACAGAGATATAAACAATTCACTAACAGATAATCCCAATAGGTTTCTTGCTAGGCCTCAATAAGCGACTGTTCAAGACAAAAAGAATACACGAGCAGATAGCTTGTTAGGAAGAAACCTATAAGCAGATATTCTCGAGACATTTAAGTTGAACTAACGAAAAAAAAAGACTCAATTAAAATTGCCCCATTGATTTCTCTGAAAAATAAAGAATCGAGTTTTATCCCTTAAGGGCTTTTCTAGAGTCTAAAGTAGGAAGATTCTGCCCTCTATTAAATCTTAGAAAATTTGAACAAATCTAAGTTTCATATTCCTCTCTCTCAGATTTTTTTTCCATGTTATCCCTTTCCTTACTCTATTTACTTAAGAAGACTTTTTTCTTTTCCTCATTCATCTTTACAAAAAAAAAGACACCGTATTTATTTTTTAAGCAAACCCGTAAAATTGACTTAAGCATGTAAGGGTTGAGGAGAGCACCCTACTCGCGGCATTATTTCTTGTCTTGACCTAATCCAACATACACAAATAAAGCCAACTCAGGATCCCTTTAATAAAAAACAATTAAAAAGTCATAATCAACAAAATATTTGCACCCAATTAGGACAACCAAGTGACCAACAGAACATCTAACTAAGACAAAAGGTCAAACAAATCAGGTGTAAACCTTCTATCACCACTAATTCTTTCTAGCTAGACATAAAGCTTCTCAAGAGATAGAACCACACATGAGCAGACTATAGTTTATAGACAATATACACCTTTAAAGGTCTCATTAGAAAAGTTGTACCACTCCATTAAAGATCAAGTGCTGTTGTACTCTCTAACATCTCTCATAGAGCAACTAACAAACATGACAAGAGTAAATTCTGCGAATTTCATGACAACTATTGCCAGATCATGGTGCATTGTCGTGATCTAAAAAATAAGGTCAAAGATCTAGTAAGAAATTGTTATTCAAATGAGTATGTAAATATATTATTTCCATTGGCAGATGAGCAAAAGTTGCCTGAAAAGGTGAGTAATGAAGATGTAACACGGGAAGAGCCAATGCTAGAGTTATTGTAAAAGGCCAACATTAGTATAGGACTCAAATAGTGCTAAAAAAATTATGAAAGATATAGTATGAGCAGTCATGATGTTCGTTTCAATATACCATTGGAAAAAGGTGCAAAGACCAAACTATTTGCAATTATAAGGTGGGAGTTATGTACCAATACAAAGATGTGGTGTTTATAAAAGGCAATGCTGTAAGCAAAGAATATAAAAGGATTTTGATAGACTCTGGCAGTTCATTTGACATCGTTTTTAAAGCCACTTTAGACAAGATGGACCTAAAAATAAAGCCATAAGTAATTCATTGAATGGATTCGTTGTTAATGCTACTAGGGGTTGTAGAACTACTTGTAATTATTGATTTAAAATCCTTTTGAAATAACCATGATGTTAGATTTTATTATAGTAGAGGAGAATAGTCCAAGATAATATTTGGATAACCTCTTTTCAGGATCAATAAATTTGTTTTTTCCATCTATTAGCTAACACTTAAATACTAAATAAATGAAATGGTAAAAGTTGTAAAAGGCAGCTAGAGGTTTGAAAGGGGTCACACAGCCAACCAATGAGTGGATTGGCTGCTACCTACTGAAATTGGAAACAAGTAAAAGAGAATATGAGGCCGCTGACATACATACCATAATCCTTGAACAGTTTGGGAAGGAATGGATTAACACGAACTGCAGCGTCATCATCCAAACTGAGAGGTCTGGCTTTTGCTTTCTTCAACATGATGGAACTTTCTTTCAAGTCACCAAACAGAAGCCTGTAAGAATTGCCTTTTAAACCTTGCTGTCTCAGGAATTTCTCCAGCTTCTTGGGCCTCAGCCACAACCAGTTCAGCACCATCCATGCCCATGTTACCAATGTTACAATAACAATGGTGAACGCTGTGGATTTCAGAGTCAATTCCATTTCACGCTCAGAAATTTTTTAAGTGTTCTGAGAAATGGGAGAGTATATATCTTTGAGGTTGGAAGATTGGTTTAAAGTGACGGACAAAATCATTTTTGTCTGCATGTGTTTGATGGACCAGATACTATCTCCAACAAGTGGTGTTAAAAGAGAATACGGGTCTAATATTTTATACAACTGTATTGTCATCTTTGTGTACTTGTCACTCAAGATTTTGTTCTAGAACCATAGAGTGTATGGTTCGGTTAATTATATGTTCTAAAAATAAACTAAAATGTCATCAAAAATAAAATTATGCGTGTGGATATGTAAATAAGAATTTCAAGTAATGACATTTGTACTCTTAAAATTTATGAATTTATTATTAAACCGTGCATTGGTTAACCATTGTTCAATCGTAGGTAGATAAAAAGGTTTAACAGGGACGTAGCTAGGATCGAAATTGAGTTGGGGCACATTTAAAATTGAACATGATCAGGGATACAACTATTTGTGTGATAAGTTCTCATTTGACGAGTAGTGTTGTGTCTTACAACTCTCAAATGGGTGATTATCGTACTCCATAAGGTGTGTAACTGCACGCACTTGATTAGTACTTCATTTTAAAATATAATATAATTTAAAATTTTTATATAGCAATAAATAACATGCAATTATAATATTCATTGATAGTAAATTTTCTCATTACAATTGTCCTTGTTGAAGGCTCCTCGATGGGATTTAATGTGTGGAAGATAACATGAAACAATTTCATTATTAATATAATCAAAAGCAAAATTTTCAATGCATAAAATTAAGTTATCACTTAATTTATTCTTTAAATTAATTTATTCTCTAAAGTCTTTTTATGATAGCAAATATGTTCATAAGAGTTAACATGAATACATGATAAAACTAGGAATTTTCTAGATAAAAGGTCAATTGGAATAATTGAAAATTAAAATTAACTAGAGTTAGAATTTAGGGATCAATATTAAAAAACTAAATAATTGTAGGAAAGTGCCTTTGATTTATGGGAACTAGAATGAAATCCACATACGGACGCATATGCACTGCTCTGATCGACTATTCCACTCCCACTGTATCAAATAAATAAATAAAGTACCCTTCATTCAAAGCACTAAAAAAAGACGAGAAACGTAAAAAGAGTAAAATGAATTTCTTTTGTTTATTTAGTTTTTTATTTATTTTAATAGCTACAGTCTTTCGTCTTGATTTAACTTTCATAATATTTAAATAGTTAATTAAATTATTTAAAATTAGAAATTTAAACTAGGAGTAACATGAAATCTTTTAAAATTGTTTGGCACATTTTCATAATTTTTTATTTTAGCTAGAGCACTTAAATAATAAATAAAATATTTTTTTAAATAATTATAAAAAAAAATTCAAAAGCTTGCTGCGGCATGGGACCAAAAACAAATCAATAGAGAACAACGTACGTATTGTCATTATTAGAAGTAGCCTATCAGACTTGGAATCTTCATCAAGGGTTAGTGTGTAGAAGTAAGGTCAAAAGCAAACTCAAGTGCTACACACATATGTATTATTTTAATCAACAACATTTTTTTTCCTTAAAGATAAGAGTGATGGACAATACTCAATTTACTATTTTTTTTTTTTTGTCTTAACCATGAGGTATCTTGGGGAGGGCCCCAACTGTGGGAGGCACTTTTAAGCCCGTACCACAACCCAGACTAGAAGTCCCCGCTCGAACCGGGAGGCACAGGTTCTCCCAATAAAGGCGACTTCCCTGCGACTCGAACTGGGGAGCAAACCCAGTCAAGTCACTTAAGGGGGACTCCATTGCCAGTGGAGCCAATACTTTGTTGGTTACTCAAATTACTATTTTAACCTCATGCCTTTTTAGGATTTGAACTTTGATAGCCAATCAAATAAAATTGTTTGACAGTCATTTAGCCAAGTCCTTGCAAATAATTAACAACAATTTCTATATATGCATTTTGATAATATTCATTCTCATGCAACTTCAATTCTCACGCGGCAACTGAATTAAATAAATATTAACACTCACACTAATCACTATGTCCTTATCAATTAAATAGATAAAGGACGAAGAAACCAAATGTAATGGATTATATATATACATATACATATATTTATATATATAAAAAGGTTTGATTCATGTAACATACTGATATTTTATAGAAACTAAGAAGAAAAGTAAGTGACCTATACTAGGAGCAAGTTGCTCCTTGGGCATCAAAGACTCTTCATTTACTATTTACTATATTGTTGGTTATTATAGAATCAATCAATGTAATCAATACAATAGCAAATAAAACATTACATTAGTCTTCTTAGGATTTGCTTCTATCCCCATATGGCTTACTATGAACCCAAAAATTTGTCTGAGCTCACTCGGAACATACTTTTCCAAATTAAATTTCATCTGGTACTTCCTAAGTATGTTGAGGTCTCCTTTGAATCCTAAACTTGCTCATTGAGATCCCTTGGTTTAAGAACATGTCATCTATAAGCACCTCTGTTGTACTTCCAATTAAGGGCATAAAGATCTTATACACTAGCCTCTGGTATGTTGCCCTAACGTTTTTCAACCTAAAAGGTGTCCCCTTATAGCAGTATAACCTTTAACTGGTGATGGAAAAAAGTCTCCTTTTTCATCTAGTTTAAACAATGGGATATTATCTAGTTTAATAGCTAAAACGATGACCATGAACTGGATAAATCGATTGCTACAAAAGTTGTTTCAAGAAGGGTTTTTTTTTTTTTTTTTTTTGGTAAACCTGAAAAAGCATCCATGAAACTAAGGATTCCATATCTTATTGTTGAATCAACCAACTAATTTATCTTTGGCAATGGAAAGCTGTCTTTGGGGTATGCCTTGTTAAGATCTATAAATTCTATGCACATTATCCACTTGCCATTCGCCTTCTTTACCAAGACCATATTAGAAATCCAATCTGAGTATTTCACCTCCCTAATGAAACCAGCTTACATAAGCTTGTCTACCTTCATATTGGTGGCATACTTCTTTTAATTAAAGCATCTCATTTTCTGCTTTATTGGCCTAGAGTCGTACTCGTGGATAATCTATGAAAACCCACCTCAGGGTCGATATCTAGTATGTCTTTATACGACCAAGCAAATACATTAGAATATCTTTGCAAGAATTTCATCAACCTTATCCTTAAGTCATCCCCAAACTTAAACCCTATTTAAATATTTTTTTCAAGTCATCTAACTTTACCTTTGCTATTTAGAGGGTTTTAATAGGTTCTTATTTGTTCTTTTTGGAATCTCCTCGAGCATTAAGGGATATTATCTGTATTGTTATATATATTTTCATTAATTGTATTTATATTTAATATTTTATTTGTATTTATTATAAAATATATTATTATAATCAAAGGGTATAATAGTAAAAAGTGGTATGGATGATCATTTCTAAAACTAAATGAGTTTATATGACAATTTAAACAAACCTTAGAAGTGTGGATAGTCTTTTTCCTACTTTTTTAACAGCTTTATTCTTTAACATTATGGTGTCACAATGGCCTAAGCTACGGTCCATTAGCGCTAATTGTACATCACTGTCTCAATCGTTAGATTTCATGAACGGTTATGATTAATTAGATTTTTGTCATCGGTAATTAAAAAGTATCCAATAGATTTTAATGCTGCATTTACTAAACTGGAATGGGAATGGACATTGGAATGGGGAGGAATGAAAATAAGGAATGGGAATCAAAATAAGTTGTTTACTTGAACTGTAGAAATCGAAATCGAAATGAGTTGTATTGCCATTAATGTGTTTACTTTGTCTTGGAATCGGAATCGGAATCGGAATCAGAATGTGTTAGATTGTGACAAATTACTAAAAAGTACTTAATGAATTATTGTCATAATTATTATTAACTAATATATTAATTAATTGTAAAAATTTTTAATTAATTAATTATAATAATATACTAATTAATTATAATAATAATAATTATTATTATTATAAAAATATATTAACTAATAATATTAATATTAATTACTTTATTATAATAATATATAAATTATTGTGATTATTTATTCAAAAAATATAATTATTAATGACTATTGTTAATAATATATTAATTAGTAGTAATAATTATATTATTTAATTAATTAATTAATAAAAATATATGAATTAATTAGAATAAATATATTAATAATTATTATATTAGTATATTAATTAATTAATTAATTATAATAACAATAATAATATATTAATTCTTGTGGTTATTTATTCAAAAATTATAATTATTAATAATTTTTGTTAATAATATGTTAATATTTTAATTAATAGTAATAATTATATGAATTAATTAATAATAATATATGAATTAATTATAATAATAATATTATTAATTATTAATATTAATTATAATAGTATATTAGTTAATTATAAAAATAATATATTAGTTATTGTGATTATTTATTCAAAAACTATAATTATAATAATTTTTTTTAATAATATATTAATATATTAATTAAGTAAACACTGTCAATGATTCCAATTCCGGATTCCGATTCCCTAATCCAACAAGTAAACACAACATAAATGTTTACAAGCTAATGGCTAACATTCATCCACATAATTTCTTTGAAAACACATTCTCTCTCTACAAAATTCACACATCCTCTCACTTATAGTTGTTTTATCTCTCTCTTAAAATATTAATATTTTGGGATTTCTTAGTTAACTCCAGGGGTTTTCTCCTACATATTTGGGGTTAGTGTAGTACTCCGGGTTATTTCTTGTAAAACTTGGAGTTTCATACATTGAAACTTGGGGTTTCTTCATTAACCCCAATGTTTTCTTTTATTTTTTGGGTACATATTCGGGGTTTGCATACTCTGAGTTATTTCTTATAAAAATTGGAGATTTGTACATTGAAGCTTGGGATTTCTTCGTTAACTTCGGTGTTTTTCTCGTACATATTCGGGGTTTGTGTACTTCGAATTTTTTCTTGTAAGACTTTAGAGATTTGTACATTGAAACTAGAGTCTGAAATTTATTGTGGGAACTATCAAAATATTTGGCTGTAGCATCTAGAAACTACATCTACAAATGTTGAAGTAGCAAATGTTGAAGGGTTAGGTGCTGCCAAGAAAGAAGAAAAAAAAAGAAGAGTTGAAGCTGCCAAATTTAAACAAAGAAAAAAAAGAAGAAAAATGGAATTTGGCAGCAGCGTTTTTTGAAGAAGGAAAGAGAAGAATGAAGAAAAATCAAAGGTGGTTAAAAAAATAAAATAATATTTTAATAGCTAATTTTTGCTTATAAAAGGGGAGCTCTCCATTTCGTTTTTGGCATTCCATTTTGTGAGAGAAAAAGCAGAGAGCTTGTGTGATTTTAAGGGCTTAAAATTATAAAATTCTTATGAGTTTAGTGAGAGAGAGATTGGGTGTATTGGGGTTCTAGCTAGTTAGTTAAAATAATATAATACTTGGATCCTCATTTTACTAGTGAAATATTTTCATTCTGTCTTCGCCCGTGGACGTAGGTTAAAACCCAAACCACGTAATTTCTGTTGTCCTCTTTGTGTTCTTTATTTTCTTCCAATTTGATTTTAACTGTGGCCCTGCTTCACCCATCAAATTCCTAACATTGGTATCAGAGCTATTGTTTGTATTTTTTGTAGTTGGGGGCATTGTTCACTTACAAGTACTATTCACGTATACGATATTGTTCACGTATACAGTTACTGTTCACGTGAAATGGTGTGAGCCGATCCTAGCAAAGTTAGTTCGTGGTGAAAAGCGATGGCAGCAAAATACAAAATTGAGAAGTTCAATAGAAATAATTTTTCGTTGTGGAAAATGAAGATGAAAGTTGTATTGAGGAAAAATAATTGCTTGGTAGTAATTGGAGAAAAGCCAACGGAAATAACTGATGACAAGTGGAATGAGATAGACGGCAACGCTATTGTTGATCCACCTTAGCGCTTGCGGATAGAGTATTATCCAGTGTAGCAGAGAAAAAGACAGCAAAGGAAATATATGATACTCTCACAAAATTGTACGAGGCCAAGGTAGTAATTGGAGAAAAGCCAACGGAAATAACTGATGACAAGTGGAATGAGATAGACGACAACGCTATTGTTGATCCACCTTAGCGCTTGCGGATAGAGTATTATCCAGTGTAGCAGAGAAAAAGACAGCAAAGGAAATATATGATACTCTCACAAAATTGTACGAGGCCAAGTTAGTGCACAACAAGATCTTCTTAAAGAGAAGACTTTATACTCTTCGAATGACAGAATCTACATCAGTGATTGATCATATCAACACCTTAAAAACTTTAGAGTTTCACAAATCATAACGTTGGTCATAAAATAGAAGAAAATGAACGTACGGAGCTTCTACTTTCAAAGTTTACCAGATTCATATGCTCAACTCATCATCAATTTAACAAACAATAACCCAGCGAATAGTCCAGTTTTCGATGATGTTGTAGCCTCTGTGTTAAATAAGGAGAGCAGGCAGAAAAATAAAGAAGACATATAATGCAAGTTCGTAACAAGCAGAAGCACTATCGATGACGAGAGGGAGATCAACAGAATGTGGCCCCAGTTGAAGTCACAATCATGGTAAATCAAAACAAAAAAGTAAGACGAATGTCAAATGCTGCAATTATGGAAATAAAGGGCATGTCAAAAAAGAGTGTTGGAACAACCAGAAAATAAGAGAGGGTAAAGATCCTGAGTCATCAAACTCAGGAGTGTGTAGCAAGTACCTCAGATGGTGGTGAAATTTTCTACAGTGAGGCAACAAATATTTCAGAAGGCAGAAAATGGCTATCTGACATCTGGCTTATAAACTCAGGAACTACCTAGCACATGGCCTCTAAGAGAGAATGGTTCTACACATATGAACTTATCTTATGAGGATCTGTATACATGTGTAATGATCATGCTTTGGAAATTGTTGGTATTGGTACTATCAAAATAAAAATGTTTGATGGTATGATTCGCACAATTGAAGAGATACAACATGTCAAAGGCTTGAAGAAAAATATATTATCTACGGGACAAATAAATAGTCATGGGTGCAAAACTCATGTGGAAAATTAAGTTCATGAAGATTGTTAAAGGCGCACTTATATTGATGAAAGTAGAAAAGACTAGTGCTAAGATATTCATGCTTAAAGGAGAAACACTACAGGAAACTGATGTGTGTGTTGCGTCAAATGGAGAAGAGTCAACGACGATGTGACATCTCAAACTTAACCACATGTCGGAACAAGGTTTGAAGATTCTCTTTGAGCAACAATTACTTCTAGGGCTCAAATCGGTAAACTTACCGTTTTGCGAGCATTGTGTTACAAGTAAGCAGCATAGATTGAAGTTCAATAGATTTGTTGCCAGAAGTAAATGCATTATAGACTCAGTTTATTCTAATGTTTGGGAATAACCAGACATATCAATAGGATGTGCAAAGTACATGGTGACTTTCATTAATGATTATTCCAGGAGATGTTGGGTGTATTCAACTAAGAAAAAGTCAAATGTGTTTCAAGTGTTTAAGGAATACAAAGTGCGGGTAGAACTTGAATCTGGAAAAAGGATTAAGTGCTTGAGGATACACAATGGTGGAGAGTATACAAATCGCGAGTTTCTTTCTTTCTGTAAGTAAGAATGTATTCAGAGACAGTTAACGGTGACATACACTCCTCAATAAAATTGAGTGGTAGAATAAATGAACAGGACTTGTGCAGAAATGATAAGAGCTATGTTGAAGACTGCTAGTTTATGTTGTGCAAATTTTATTGAACTCGCAAGTGCACGAATCTATTATAGAATAGATCAATGGTGACGAGTGTCGATCCCACGAGGAGGTGGATTTTAATTATATGTAGAATTAATTTTGTATGAGGATGGTTGGATTTGTGGTGGAAGTGATTTAAATTATTCTAAAAATTGAATTAAAATGGTAAGAAGAAATTGAAGAGAAAACTATTATGATTGAAGCACTTGGGTATCTGGATCCGTATCAACATGCACCATAGGCTAAATATTCCTTATTAATGTCAATTAAATCATAAGGGGGGAATCCACACCTCATGAACCACGCTATAATCAATATGGTGCTAAGAGCTTATCGTGCCAAATAATAATAACCTTGTACTAGGGAGCCGGTGTAACTAGGGCAGTATCTAGACAATATTATTATTATTTGTCGACGAAAAGTCAAATCATCCACAAAAATTAGAGGGGAAAAGAAAATAAATTTACCAAATAAAGCCCATGGCACATGTTGAGACTTCACATTCAACCCAAGCTTGAAAGAAAATTAACTACTCATAATTGAACTAGGGGTAAAATGGGAATTTATTAAAATACACAGAAAATACAAGATAGAGAAGGAATTACAGAAAATGGAGCCCAAAAATGAATTCAGAGATATCAAATTAAAGGGGGAGGCCCCTTTTTTTTATAGATACATTGAGTAAATCATGGCCATCGGATTAAAAATAATTTGGACGCTCAGGATTGCGCCACGTCATCAGTCAACAGTACATAAGAATTTTAGTCCAACAGGATCATGACACCTCATCAGTCAATGCCACATCATCGGTTAATGCCACGTCATCGATCCGTCTATGTGAACAGTATCGTAGACAGTACCGTACATGTGAACAGTGCCATTTTTCCTTTTATGCTCCTCCTAAGGTTTTCGACCGTCCTAAGTTCAAAAGTGATGTTTGTTTTGCCGTTTGATCTCTCGTTTATTGTGAAATGACTATGATGCCCCTAAAATACATAAAATACTTAATTAAAACAAAACACACATAATTAAATTACAAGAATCTTAAATACATAAAAGTAAGGGTTGTTAGTAAGACTTGAAATGTAAAATAACGATTTTCTCCTTTATAAATATACATTTTCTAACACTCAACAGTTTATCCAACTCATTATGAGCAGAAGCAGCCAAAATTGCCTGTGATATAATAAATCAATCGACATCCATAACAATTAAGTTGAAGACACCGATGAAGATGTGGACTGGAAAGCCAGTTGATTACTCTCACTTACATACTTTTGGATGTTATGTGTATGTGACGTACAATGTCCAAGAAAGAACTAAATTATATCCAAAATCTATAAGGTGTTCTTTTTGGGGTATGCTGATGAAGTAAAAGGGTATTGTCTGTGGGACCCCACTGCCCACAAGATCATTATCATTAGAGATGTTACCTTTATAGAAGATCAATGGCAAATGAGAGATAAGGATGATAGCATTGTAAAAGAAAAGTCAAAGATTGTACCAGTATATGTGAAAAATAATCTGGAAAAAGAAGATTCAGATTCTTTTAAAGCAGCACCAGAGCATGAGGAATAAAAATCAGTCGAGTCCGAAGTTCTAAAAGTTCTTCGATCAACTCGTGAGAGACGACTGCCAGTATGGCACTGGAGTATATCACAGAGATCAATGCTACATATTGTCTTCTAACAGAGGATAGAGTGTCATCAACTTTTCATGAAGCTTTAAACAACTCAAATGTTGCTTTGTGGATGACAGCAATGCAGGAAGAAATTAAAGTTCTACACAAGAATAAGACATGGGAACTTGTACCACTATCACATGGAAGAAAAGTTATTGGAAACAAATAGGTCTACAAGATCAAACATGATGAAAATGAATAAACGGAGCGTTATCGTGCAAGATTGGTGGTGAAAGGATATGCTCAGAAAGAATGTATTGACTTCAATGAGATTTTTTCTCTGTTAGTTTGACTCACAACAGTCAGAGTAGTCTTCGCCCTACATCTAGAGCAGTTAGATGTGAAAACTGCATTTCTTCATGGAGAACTTGAAGAAGAAATTTATATGCTCCAACCAGATGATTTTACTAAAATAGGAAAGGCGAACTTGGTTATCAGGTTGAACAAATTTTTATACGATCTCAAACATAAGCCAAGATGTTGGTATAAGAGATTTGATTCCTTTATCATGAGCCTTGAATACAATAGACTCAGTTCAAACCATTGTACATATTATAAGAGGTTTGAGAATAATGATTTCATTATTTTGCCATTGTATGTGGATGACATGCTGGTAGCAGGCCCCAACAAAGATCGAGTCCAAGAGTTGAAGGCACAGTTGGCTAGCGAGTTTGAAATGAAGGACTTGAGATCAGCAAACAAGATTCTAAGGATGCAAATTTACTGAGACATGAATAATAAGAAGATTTGGCTTTCTCAGAAGAATTATTTGAAGAAAATCTTGCGCCGCTTCAATATGCAAGATTGTAAGCCAATTTCTACCCCACTTTCTGTTAATTTCAAGTTATCCTCAAATATGTATTCTAGTAATGAAGCGAGAGGAAGGAGATGTCTCGAGTACTATATGCATCAGCAGTGAGAAGTTTGATGTTCGCTATGATTTATATAATACCAAACATGGTGAATCCTAGTGAAGAACATTGTAAAGCTGTGAAGAAGATATTGAGATACATTAAAGGAACCTCCAATGTTGCATTATGTTATGAAAGATCAGGATTTGCATCTAGAATCTACATCTAGAAGAGTTGAAGTAGCAAATGTTGAAGGGTTAGGTGTCGCCAAGGAAGAAGAAAAAAAAAAGTGTTGAAGCTACCAAATTTGAACAAAGAAAAAAAGAAGAAGAAGAAAAATGTAATTCGGTAGCTGCGTTTTTTGAAGAAGGAAAGAGAGGAATAAAGAAAAATCAAAGGCGGTTAAAAAAATAATATTTTTATAGCCAATTTTTGGCTATAAAAAGGGAGCTCTCCATTTCATTTTTGGCATTCAATTTTGTGAGAGAAAAAGCAGAGAGCTTGAGTGATTTTAAGGGCTTAAAATTATAAAGTTCTTGTGAGTTTAGTGAGAGAGATTGGGTGTGTTGGGGTTCTGGATAGTGAGATAAAATAATGCAATACTTGTAATCCTCATTATACTAGTAAAATATGACATGAATTAAAAGTGATTTAATTTGTTTATTTAAATTTATCAAAAAATAAAATTAAAAATATGCAATTTAGTTTTAAAAAAACTATGAAATTGAATTAGTTAAGGTTATGTATCAACTCCTAATAATAAATATTATTTAAAAAATTCTTTTTATTTTTTATTTTATTTCCCAAAAGATTAATTGTATAAATTGAAATAATTTTCCCATTAATTTTATTATGGATTAAGAACTTAATGTGCCAAAACACAACTTATCTACAATAAGTCAAAATACCATTTTTCCATATTTTATACTGAGATATTAAAAATTGATTATACCAAACTCCCATTTTTGTTTACAATAATTCAAATTTTTAAAATATAAAATATAGATAAAATTAAATAGAAAATAATTCAATTTTTACAATTAAAATTCGAATTTAATTAAATTATATTTTTTTACTAAGAGTTTCACCTTCCCCTAACTATGAATATTTAACTAAACACTTTTGAAATAAATGAAATTATTAAAATGGAAAAACACATAATTAAAAAAATAGAATTTGAAAATTGAAATAAAACTAATTTTATTTATTGAAAATTTATTATAAAGAGAGATGAGAGGAAGAATTTGGAGGGAAAGAAGAGAAGAGAAAGTGTGAAGAGGTGTTCCCTCCTCTCTATTTATACTAATACATGGTAAATTCACACCACATAAATAAATAAATCTAATTACTTCTTAACCTTTTATTTGTCTCACTAATAAAACATAAACCTAACTTAATCCACTCAAGCACATCCAACACATTCCACTAATAATTATCATACTTAACATGATAAAAACTTATAATTTTACAATTACCACTTTATCGTGGTAAAAACTTAAAAATTTACAACAAAAGTCTTGGATCCTCCTCGACAATGACATAATTTCTCAGATTTTCGGAATCCAAATTTGACATCCGCACATTTGTTTGGAGCCTCAAATTGCATGATATTATTATTTTTACCTAATAAACACACAAAAATACACAAAATCAAATACTTAGAAAAATAATTAGAAATTCACAATATGTTACACAATTACAAATATAAATTACAATAATAGCACAAAATAACATTTTTAGCCCTTAACAAACATAAAATTTTTAACATTAATCAAAATATTTTCATTCTGTCTTCACCCATGGATATAGGCTAAAAGCTGAATCATGTAATTTCTGGTGTCCTCTTTATGCTTGCTCTTTATTTTCTTCCAATTTCATTTTAACTATGGCCCTGCTTCACCCATCAATTTCCTGACTTAAAAATTTACAACAAAAGTCTTGGATCCTCCTCGACAATGACATAATTTTTCGGATTTTCAAAATCCAAATTTGTCATCCGCACATTTGTTTGGAGCCTCAAATTGCATGATATTATTATTTTTACCTAATAAACACATAAAAATACACAAAATTAAATACTTAGAAAAATAATTAGAAATTCACAATATGTTACACAATTACAAATATAAATTACAATAATAGCACAAAATAACATTTTTACCCCTTAACAAACATACAATTTTTAACATTAATCAAAATATTTTCATTCTGTCTTCGCCCATGGATATATGTTAAAAGTCGAATCATGTAATTTATAGTGTCCTCTTAATGTTTGCTCTTTATTTACTTCCAATTTCATTTTAGTTGTGCCCCTGCTTCACCCATCAATTTCCTAACAGGAACAATATCGTTGTTTTTGGGCTTTGCATGTTTACTCCCGCGTTTTATCTTTTTCTCGTCGATATTGGGGTTTGTACGTTAACTCCGGGGAGATTGATGCTATTCTTATAAAACTTGGGACTTTACTCGTCATTGTCGAAACAATAACGTTGTAACCGGAGGTTTGATATGAGCTTTCATGAAACCTTCTACAGAAAGTAAATGAAAACAAAATAGTTGATATGATTCTCATGTGGTGGGATGTATGGTTCGATGGATGGACCGTATCTAAACTCGGTGACAATATGAAGAAATTTTGCAAATACAAAGAGTCCAGTGGTCTCTTACTGCTCCAATAAGGTTCCTATATAAATGTTAGTAAACAATATGATCGAATCTGATGTTTAAAAAGAACATAATGTTTGCATAATATATAAATATTTTTCAAGAATGCATAATATTTAATTAGACCAACCCAACAAAGAATGTTAGAAATCAAGGTGCCTGTGGATTTTAATTCTTCCCTACCTCAAATTTAAACTTGAGTGACCCCCTAACAGTGATTTCAGTTCCCGTTACCATAAATTAGAATCACTGTAACTAGGAAGACAATCAGGTAAGGCAAACATCAAATCCAGCCGCATATTTTTTAACCACTAGAAGCTGATGGGAGCTAGGCGGTAACAGACTCAGGATTTGTCGTGCACATTGTTTCTTCATGTTCCTCCCAAGAAATGTCTTAAGCAAGTGAAAAAAAAAATGGCTAAGGCGAATTATATCATACTTGTCCAAGAAAGTTAAGTTTTGTTCAGGAAGTTGTTCGAACAGTATGCATGCACTCAACAAGTCATTATAAAGTTCACAAAATCTAATCAAATCGATTTATGTGAAAGAAAACTCTAACGAACCAAAAGTTATGAACACTATTGTGTTGTTCAACTATGGGTATTATCAATCTTCAAAATCTCTAATAATTGACTTAGAGATACAGAGTCTATTGATGCTGAAATACGGTCGTGCTGTTGTGCAGAGTTGCGACCAGACGCCAATGCCAACACTGGCGGGACGGACTATTTGGACCAACAGCTTCCCAGCCCCAAAATTAACTTGAATGGGACGGTCTAGTTTGAATTGTTATCAAAGTTGAAAAACCTTCAACACACTTCGTAGTTTCTAACAACAAATTGTCCGGACAGATCCGTCCCTCAATTTGCAACTTGACTCACTTGAATATCTATCCCTGTCGGACAACAATTTGAGCGGAATCATTCCACCATCCTTAGAGACTGTAGCACTCAGCTGATTATTCTGCACTTGAAGAACAATAACATTAAAGACCGCATCCCGGATACTTTTGTAAACAAAAGTTGTTTAACGAGCCTTGATCTCAATAGCAATAAGTAGGAAGGACAATTACCAAAATCTTTGGCTATTTGTACTGAGCTGGAAAAGGGATCAGGAGTTACAATATATAGGTGATACTACTACGACGATTTTGTGCCGGTGTCAATGAAAAAGGAGAGAGTTTACAATCTACAAGATCTTGATCATATTTAGAGCTATGAACTTTTCCAGCAATCATTTCCACGAAGAGATTCCTAACATACTTAGGTCCTGTTTGGGATTGAGGTGTTGTAACTTTTAAACTACAGCTGCTTTGGAAAAAAAACTATAAGTATGAAATAAAAATTAATAATTTGTAGTAAATATAAATTTTACATAATAATTTTAACAAAATTATTAAAGAAATAATATATTTTTCATGATACAAGTGAAAAATCATTTCAACATAGTTTCTAAGGTACAGCAGTTAGTATTTACCAAACACTTTAGTATTGCAGTTTTTAAACTACAGCTATCCAATCTCAATTCCAAACGCACCATTAATTAGGAACTCTAAATCAATCAATCAAAGTGTTCAATCTTTAAATAAAAGTCTTCCAATCCTTAATTCAATCATCTCATTCAGTTATGTGTATGTATAAGTTCAGCTAACATGGGCCTTCACAATTGTAATGTGCAAAACAGTCTCCAAACTATAACCATTGCCCTCCTTGCACAGATGCACTAGGATTGAATGACATCCCTTCAATTTAATTTTTACAATTGTAATGTGCAAAACAGTCTCCAAACTATGACCATTGCCCTCCTTGCACATATGCACTAGGATTGAATGACAGCCCTTCAATTTTAATTTTAATGTGTAAAACAATTTACAAAATTTTAACATAACAGCCCATCAGGTAAATTTGTGCAAGGATTGTTATGTTAGCCCTTCAATTTTAATTTTAATGTGTAAAACAATTTACAAAATTTTAACATAACAGCCCATCAGGTAAATTTTAATCGGCCCCAAATAAAAAACTATAGAAGGGTGGCTTAGATATCCAAATGAGATAGAGAAGCAGAGGCGTAAGAAGGAGAAATCCATGAGGAGACAGATTTGAATTTCTTGGAGTACAGATTTTTTGAACGATTATTTTTCTTGTTAATTGCTTTATGACGTTCTTGTAGGTTAATTGATGAGTGAGTATTTTCGCGAATACTCAATTCGTTTTAATGAGAATGCTATATTGGGAAAAAAGAAAAAAAATTGGAAAATTCAAACATTTTTTCTTGCTTAAAGATTTTTTACATCAATTATTTTTTAGTAATATTTTAGACCATGTTAGAAGTTATTTTTACGACAAATAGTGACAACAAAACAGAAAAACAGTCAAAATGTGACGGTGTGCTATTAATAGATAATACTTATTATTATTTTGTTTTTGGTTTCAGTAACTTCCATCCGTTGGATTTCAGTCAACAAATCCTAAAAAATGATATTGGCCGGCCAAAAGGACGCAGAAAATTGGCCGGCCAAAAGGACGCAGAAAATTGGCCGGCTGAAAGGATACAGAAAATTTAACTCATGTGCGGCCAATATTTCTCGTATATACTCACTGATTATACTATTTCAAAATTAAATTTATTAGCTAAAAATTCCACATTCTCGTATTTAAAAACATCTATTTAATTTAACATTAATTGATGGGTACCGTTTATTGATTTTTTTTTTTTTTTGGTCCATTGCATGCTTGCCTAATTCACACCATTTGGACGATCATGCATTTCATGGAATTTTTTTCTAGTTTTTTTTTTGGTCCATTAATTGCATTTCATAATTTAATGCATTTCAGATATACTAATCTTTGACCAACTTGGAACATGCCTGGAAATGAAATACAAAAGTCCAAAGATACCGTCCACGGAAAGCATATAAAAACTCCTCTGTATAAACATTTATCATCTACCTCTTAACAATTAGACATTAATTGTCAAGTTTCTGAGTATTGATTCTTAGAAATGATGACGGAGAGGTTCGTATCACATTATAATCAAGTCTCCTGTGCCCCCTTCTTCTTCTACTTCTTCTTGTGTTTGTTTGGTTATTTTCAAGTTGATTGTTCATCATCATCTTTCCATTACTCATCTCCTAAAACAACTCATTTCTGCCCTCCCGACCAAAGTTTAGCTTTGCTTCAATTTAAAAATGAAACTTTTTCCAATCCTGGGTATTACGCTACTTGTAATGAAGAAGTTTTTTATCCTAAGACGAATTCTTGGACAGAGGGTACCGACTGCTGCTCATGGGATGGGGTAACCTGTGATAATGTGACAGGAAACGTGATTGGCCTCGACAGCAGTTGCAGCAGGCTTGAAGGCAGCATCGATGACAATAGCAGCCTCTTCCATCTTTCCCATCTCCAATCTCTCAACCTTGCTTTTAACGATTTTGGCGGTTCTCAAATCTCTCCCGAGATTGGACGGCTAAAGGAATTGACATATCTTAACCTCTCTCGTTCCTTTTTCGGTGGCCTACTCCCATATGAAATATCTCACTTGTCCAAACTAACTCATCTTGAACTTTCCCTAAATGAGTGGACAATCGAACAAAAAACTTTTGATTTCCTTGTGAGTAACCTAACAAATTTAAGCCTTCTCAATCTCGGAACAACAAACATGTCTTTGATCAAATCTTTTTCTCTGTTAAACTTGCCTTCAACAATGACATATCTTGATCTCAGTACTGCTGGTATACAAGGACATTTCCCAGATGAAACTTTTCGTCTTCCAAACCTTCAAGTACTCTATTTATTTGGAAACGACCAACTCACTGGTTATCTCCCAAACTCTAACTGGAGTAGTCCTCTTAGGAAGTTGCATATTTCTTTCACTAATTTCGCAGGTAAAATACCCGATTCAATTGGAAATCTACCGTTCTTGGAGATTGTACATATCGAAGGCTGCAGTTTCACCGGGTCAATTCCATCATCAATTGGAAACCTCACTAGAGCTACTGAAATTGTGTTCGCATCAAATTATCTTACTGGCCACCTGCCCCATCATGTAAGTGGACTGTCATATTTAACCACTTTAGACCTTTCTGGAAACTCTCTACAAGGCAGGGTACCATCCTGGTTGTTCACTCTGCCTTCTTTGGTTTCTATAGATCTTTCAAATAACATGCTCAATGGTCCTATTAATCCATTCCAGTCGCCTAATTCACTACAAGAAGTTCGATTGCAAAAAAATGAGATACATGGCACAATTCCTAATTCCATCTTTCAACTAGTGAACCTCACTTATCTCGATCTTACATCAAACAACTTGAGTGGCACTGTTAAGTTCGACATGTTCTCAAAGTTGGAAAGCCTTCAATATCTTTATCTTTCAAACAACAGCCTACTCTCATTTACTTCCTCTGGCAATATGGATATCAAATATTCCTTACCTAGTCTACAGGAATTGAATTTATCTAATTGCAATGTCAACCAGTTCCCACGTTTCTTGAGAAACTCAGGAAAGTTAACAAGCTTAGACCTCTCCAATGGTAGAATTCATGGTCGAATTTCAAAACATGATTCTGAAGGATGGAAGAATTTGATTGATCTTCATCTTTCCAACAACTTTCTGACACATGTAGAGCTACATCCATGGCAGGAAATTAAAATTCTTGATCTGCAAAACAACAAAATCCAAGGATCAATTCTGGTTCCACCACCTTCAACACAAGTCTTCTTAGTTTCGAACAACAAATTGTCCGGACAGATCCCTCCGTCGATTTGCAGTTTGAGTTCCCTTCAATATCTTTCCTTATCTCACAACAACTTGAGTGGAACGATTCCTTCATGTCTTGGAAACTTTAGCACTGAGCTGATTATTCTGGACTTGAAGAACAACAGCCTTGAGGGTCACATCCATGATACATTTGCAAATGCAAGTTCTTTAAGGAGTCTTGACCTTAATAGCAACAAGTTGGAAGGGCCATTACCAAGATCTTTGGCGAATTGTAACATGCTGGAAGTTGTCAATGTGGGGAACAACATGATAAGTGACACATTTCCGTGTTGGTTGGGATGTCTTCCGAAGCTAAAAATTCTGGTCTTGAGATCTAATCGATTCTATGGTCCACTATGCAAGTCCAATATTACGTTGCCCTTTCAAGCCCTTCGAATCATTGATCTCTCTCGTAATGAATTCACTGGTTTTCTGCCAAGAGCGATCTTTGTAAGTATGGAAGCAATGAAGAATGTGGACCAATTATTAATTGATTTATAAGTATGGAGCCAATTATTAATTGATTTATAAATAGAGGATATATTTTCATGGTGCATTCATTAATTGATAATCGAAATGTGTTGAAATTAAATAAGTAATCAAAATAAGTTGTTTACTTAAAATATAGGAATTGAAATTGGAACGAACTGTACTCTCATTCATGTGTTTATTTTATTTTGAAATTGAAAGAAATTGTTGTAAGTTACTAATATATTATTTGTTAATTGTTGCACTTAGTATTATTTGCATCTATTATAATAATAACAATAACAAGAATAAAAATAATAAAAAATGAATAATAATAATAATAATTTAACAGTAATAAATACAATGATGATGATGATAATTAATAAAACTTACAATTCACCTAAAATATGCATAAATGATTAAAATGGTAGTGGAACCCACCTGATTTTTGCATTATTTTAGTTGGGCTGTAAGTTATATTAATTGTAACTTAGCAAAACCTTAATAATAATGATAATAATAAATATTGAGGGATATATTTGTAAATATTACAAATTTTCTAAGCATTTTCATAAATTCTGTAAGGATCAAAATGTAAAAGAAATATTACTTGATTGAGGTAATTTGGAGAATATGAAAATTTAATGGGAGTAAAATGGTAGTTCTGGGAATGAAAATTTCATTCTCAATCCCCTTGAGAATCAAGTTCCTATTCTCAAATTGTAAAATTTGTGGGTTCCACATACTTGATTTTCATTCCCCCTTCTCTTTTAATTAGTAAATACTCTCAATTATTTTGATTTTGAATTTCAATTTTCCCAATTTTAAAGTAAACACACCATTACATACTTGTGCATATGATATGTAATGCCAAATATAAAAATATCCTACTCTTTGGATTTGCTTGAATCGAGATTGCTCTTTTAAGTCCATACTGTGAAACAAGGTAAAAAACAAAACCATTAATGCGAACACCTTTTAGTAACAGAATTAAAAAAAAAAAATGGAACTTAACCCGGTCATCCAGTTATCCACTACTTTTTTCTATTTTTCTCATTAATCCTTGCATTCGTTGGATTTCAGTCAACAAATGATATTGGCCGGCTGAAAGATAATTCGTGAAACTCAGCCGCGGCCGTCTCTCGTATTTATTCCATCGTATGCTTTCTTTCACGCCATTTGGAGGATAATGCATTTCATGGAATTTTTTTTTATTTTTGTCCATTGCATTCCATTTCATGCATTTCAGAAAATGTTAAATGTATCATTTGAATCAATCTTTGACCAACTCGCAACACGCCCGGCCCGGAAATGAAACATAAAAGCTAAAGATACAGTCCTTGGAATTCATATAAACACTCATCCACCCGCCTCTCAACAATTAGACATATGATAAGTAATTGTCACGTTTCTTTGCATTAATTCTTAGAAACCATGGAGAGGTTCATATGGCATTATAACAAAGTCTCCTGCACTCTCTTATTCTTCTACTTCCTTTTGCTTGGTTATAGTTTTCAAGTTGATTGTTCATCACCTTTCCATCACTTTTCTTTTAAAACAACTCATTCCTGCCCTCCCGAACAAAGTTTGGCTTTGCTTCAATTTAAAAATAACACTTCCGTCAGATCAGCGAATTACTCTTTTTGCAATGAAGAAAATTCTTCTCCTAAGACGAACTCTTGGACGGAGGGTACCGATTGTTGCTCATGGGATGGAGTAACGTGTGATAATGTGACTGGAAACGTGATCGGCCTCGACCTTTATAGCAACTGCAGTTGGCTTTTAGGTACCATCGATGACAATAGCACCCTCTTTCATCTTTCCCATCTCCAATCCCTCAACCTTGCTTATAGCAATTTCCTCGGTTCTCAACTCTCTCCGGAGTTTGGACGGCTGAAGGAATTGACATATCTTAACCTCTCGGCTTCTAATTTTGGTGGTCTAGCCCCTCATGAAATGTCCCACTTGTCCAAACTAACTCATCTTGACCTTTCCTTCTGTGTCTTGACAATCGAACAAAGAACTTTTGATTTGCTTGCGAGTAACCTTACAAAGTTAAGTCTTCTCCATCTGGGAGCGACAAACATGTCTTTGATCAAACCTTTTTCTCTGTTAAACTTGTCTTCAACAATGACGGATCTCGATCTGGGTGGTACTAGGATTAAAGGAAATTTCCCAGGTGACATTTTTCGTCTTCCAAATCTTCAAATACTCTTTTTAAACCTAAACAGTCAACTCACTGGCTATCTCCCGAAGTCTAATTGGAGTAGTCCTCTTAGGGAGTTGGATCTTTCTCTCAGTAATTTCTTAGGTGAAATACCATATTCAATTGGAAATCTATTTTTCTTGGAGGTTTTAGATATTGGATTCTGCAATTTCACTGGGTCAATTCCAACATCAATCGGAAACCTTACCAGAGCTACTGAAATTGCGTTCGCATCAAATCATTTTACGGGCCAACTGCCTCATCATGTAAGTGGATTGTCTTATTTAACCACTTTCGACCTTTCTGGAAACTATTTCCAAGGCGGAGTACCATCTTGGTTGTTCACTCTGCCTTCCTTGCTTTCTATAGATCTTTCAAAGAACATGCTTAATGGTCCTATTGATCTATTCCAGTTGCCTAATTCACTACAAGATGTTCGTTTGGAAGAAAATGAGATCCGTGGTACAATTCCTAATTCCACCTTTCAATTAGTGAACCTCACTATTCTCGATCTTTCATCAAATAATTTGAGTGGCGCAATCAGATTCGACCAGTTCTCAAAGTTAAAAAAGCTTCAATTTCTTGATCTTTCAAATAACAGCCTACTTTCATTTACCTCTTCTGCCAATATCAGTATCAAATATTCATTACCTAGTCTTAAGGTATTGCGTTTCGCTTATTGCAATATCACTGAGTTCCCAGGTTTCTTGAGAAACTCAGAGGAGTTGTACCTCTTAGACCTTTCCAACAACAGAATTCAACGTCGGATTTCGAAATCTGATTCTCCAGGATGGAAGAGTTTGATTGATCTTGATCTTTCTAACAATTTTATGACGCATATAGAGCTACATCCATGGATGAATATCACCACCCTTGATCTGCGAAACAACAGAATCCAAGGATCAATTCTGGTTCCACCACCTTCAACAAAAGTCTTCTTAGTTTCAAACAATAAATTGTCCGGAAAGATCCCTCCATCTATTTGCAGCTTGAGTTCCCTTCAATATCTTTCCTTATCTGACAACAATTTGAGCGGAACAATTCCACCATGTCTTGGAAACTTTAGCACTGAGCTGATTACTCTGCACTTGAAGAACAACAGCCTTGAGGGTCACATCCATGATACTTTTGCAAATGCAAGTCATTTAAGGAGTCTTGACCTTAATAGCAACAAATTAGAAGGGCCATTACCAAGATCTCTGGCTAAATGTATTAAGCTGGAAGTTGTCAATGTGGGGAAAAACATGATTAGTGACTCATTTCCATGCTGGTTGGGATCACTTCATGAGCTAAAAATTCTTGTCTTGAGGTCTAATCGATTCTATGGTCCACTATGCAACTCCAATATTACATTTCCCTTTCAAGCCCTTCGAATCATTGATCTCTCTCATAATGAATTCACTGGTTTTCTACCAAGAAGGATTTTTCCTAGTATGGAAGCAATGAAGAATGTGGACGAACAGGGAAGACTTGAATATATGGGTGGAGCCTTCTATGACGAGTCCATAACGGTGGCAATGAAAGGACATGCTTTTCAATTGCAAAAGATCTTAGTCATGTTTAGAGCAATGGATTTTTCAAGAAATCGGTTCCACGGAGAGATTCCTGAAGTACTAGGAAACTTTAAATCACTCAAAAGTGCTCAACCTTTCACACAATAGCCTGACAGGTAACATTCCGGTCTCCTTTGAGAATATGACAGCACTTGAATCATTGGACCTCTCTTTCAACAAGCTTGATGGAAGAATCCCAGAGCAGTTGTTAAGCGTTACAGCCCTTTACTTGTTAAATCTTTCATATAACCGGCTTTGGGGACGCATTCCTCGAGGCAATCAATTTAACACATTTGAAAATGATTCCTATATAGGGAACATTCATTTGTGTGGAGAGCCCTTGACTGTGAGATGTAGCAATGACGGCCTGCCAGAAGCACTTCCTTTGGCTTCTTCTGATCACGACGAAACTGCTAGCCGGTTTGATTGGAAAATGGCGAAGATGGGGTATGCGTCTGGACTAGTGATTGGATTGTCCATTGGATACATGGTATTCTCAACTGGAAAACCACAATGGTTTGTGCGTATGGTTGAAGGAGACCAGCAGAAGAATGTTAGAAGAGCAAGACGAAGACATAGGAGGTAAAGAAATAAGTGAAAGTCGTCCTTTACTTATAAGCCTGGTGAGAGGTTAAATTGTATGTATATTGTTGTTTCTTGTCGTAGCAGAATCAACAGTTATGTATGACGTTTAGGCATTAGCTCCTCATATAAAATTCATCCTTTCCTTAACTAGTAAAGCTAAAAAGAAGGGCATAATATGCATGTAGCTTACTCCTATTCGATTACTCCTCCAAAAATATATTGTGATAAAATACCAACAAAATAATATGTACACCCTGGGATTGCAATATTATAAATTGAGTAAATCTAGTTGGGTTTATAGTTCTTTTTATCACTAATTTTTTTCCCCAAATATGAACGTGCAGATCCAAATGGCCCCCAAAGCATCATCCATCATTATAATACAATACGAAGCCAGAAAAGAACTTCCAAATAGCCTTGCAGTTCAACTTGAACAAATCTATAAGAGAAAGATCGACAACTATAGAAATCAGCTTCCTCTTGCTGCCACTTTCCATCATCAAAGTTTTTAGTGTAGCCCAAAATATCATGGTTGAAGTTGAGATTCGTTTTAGCAATATCTGATGATGAAATTGATGAGATCCCACAAAGTTTTTGGTGTAGCCCAAAATGTTGGTGCGGAACCAGAAGCAGTCCATCGAGAAAGTTAGTTTCGAAGATCAAGATTGGAAATTTTATACCATGAGTTTTGCCAAATATATATCGAAACAATTTGGGAAAGATTCGGATAATAAGAGACACTCTTCCATCCCTTTTGGAATTGAGGCTTCTGAAAACAGGTTAGGATTTTATCTACAAATATTGTTGAATGTACTTCTAAAAACTTTACTGAATGGTTTTACGTAGTTTTATTTGACTGGTCATCGGAGGATCAAACAATCAATTTGTGCTTTATCAACCCTACTGCCTTCTTAAAAATAAAACATATAAGACATTAATAAGAGCCAGGGAGGTAGACTGTTGAACGCAGCATCAGACCAACACAACAAAGAACTTTAGAGATCAAGGTGCTTGTGGCTTTTAATTCACTGTCTTTATCATAAACTAGAATCACC
The DNA here is from genome assembly GCF_000493195.1 of Citrus x clementina. Classification (NCBI taxonomy): domain Eukaryota; kingdom Viridiplantae; phylum Streptophyta; class Magnoliopsida; order Sapindales; family Rutaceae; genus Citrus; species Citrus x clementina. The sequence goes on along the minus strand of NW_006262339.1, from coordinate 29,563,359 downwards.
AAATTAGGAAGACAATCAGATGAGTAAGGCAAACATCAAATCCAGCCGCATAATTTCTTAACCACCACCAGCTGATGAGAGCTGGGCAGTAACGGGCATAGGATCTGTCATGCAACTTTGTTTCTTCATGGTCCTCCTTTCAACAAACGTGTAAGCAAGAAAAGAAATGGCTAAAGCAAATGACGTCTTACTCGTCCAAGAAATGTTAAGTTTTATTCAGGAATTTCATCGAACACCATGCGTGCGCTCAACTGAGTCATTACAGAGATTCCATGAAAATTGATTTATATCAAAGAAATCTCTTGACTAACCTAGAAAAAGTTAGTCCCAAAACAGTGATGAACACTCTCGCGGGTTCAAGTGTGGGTATTATCAATCTTGCAAACTTCAAAGTCTTTAATATTTGACTCGGAGATACACGATGTTTGTAAATCTCGTATTACTTCAGAAAATTAACACAAGTCTTTCAAAATTTGCCCCTGTATATACCATGGAAACCCTTTAACTATTATGTGGCTAATGGGGAACGTTGTGACGTGTCAGTCTTTCATCTTGAGACTTGACCTGTGGATTTCATGACACAGATAGTATTTTTTTTTTAATTTAAATACATCTAAAATTAATCTGAATTCTAAATATCACAGGGAATGATATGTTTATTTTTTATCAGAATTGTTAATAATAAATGTTAAGTTGTTCACTTTTTTTAATTTAAAAAATTTTTAAAATTTGTATTTTTATATTTATATCCTTACAAATTATAAACATTAAAAAATAATAAACATGTAAAGAATTTAAATAAAGTAATATATTATCATTACTTAAATCATTTTTAATTGAATACAATCTTTTATGAAAAATATTCGTAAAAAATTATGGAGATAAATAATGCTAATTTGAAGAAGAAAATGAAAAGACAAGAATACTAATAGTATGCTACTATATTATCACAAGTTATAAAATAGGTAATAATACTAATTACTAATTTTTATTTAGGTAATGATAAAAATTAATTAAGTATATAAGGATATTTTATAGAATATCTTTTAATGATATTATTCATATTTTTTATATTAAATACTAAGCTAAAAATGTTAGCTTAATAACTTTTTTTTTTATTTTAAAGGTAAGGGGGTGGGCAAGCCTAAATATATTTTTTACCTCACTTACTACCTCCAAGAATCGAACCCGGGTTCTAGTAGAGGCTACAACTACACTGAATTATATAATGACTAAAAATTATTATTAAGTTGAAAGATAGACAAATTTAATGACTTAATTGATTGAAATTAAGTTAATGGGATATTATCATTTTCCTACCAAAGGTATTCTGACACATCATGTGAATACCACAATTTGGTAAAACCATCAATTTACATCAAACATTTAAATTGTTAGCATTTTCTCACCATTCTGTTAAAACTCAGTTAATATGTAACGGAAAATTTATAAAAAGTCAATTTTACCCCTGGAGCGTAAAAGACCATATAATTATCACACGAATTTAGTGGATGGGTTTTTTATTCACATCCAAATAATCTTTAGGAGAAAATTAAAAAAAAAAATGGATTGGGTCCTCTGGTTAGGGCAACTTAAGAATTGGAAATTTTGGAGCGAAATGCCATAGGATTTAATTTTTTGAGGGGTTAATGCTTAATAAAAAGTATGTTAATTTTGAGGTAAGATATTAAACTTTTAAAATGATAGGGACCAAATAATATTTAGTTGAATAAACCTTTTTTCGATCCTTTTCACACGGAAAAAAATATTTATTTTTAAAATTTTTTTAAAACTCAGACTATTACATTAACATGATAATTATATTAGTTTTTATTATTTTAAATTTTACTCTCACAACCATCAAACAATTCAAAATCTTTAAAGAAAATACCACATATTGCTAAGTAAGTGAATTAACATTCTCAAATGAGCGATCAACTAGAGTTTTAAATCTAAGTCACTTGTTGGTTAGCTAAAACTTTGATTAAGTAAATACTTAAATATAATTTCTTAAATGACATAATTTTGTAGTTTGATTAATATTTTAATCTTAAATCACATAAAACTCAACTTGTTGGTGAGATAAAGCAAAAGCTCAATTTTATAAGCTCAAGGTTAATTACATGGTCTTTTATGCTCCAGGGGTAAAATTGATCTTTTATAAATTTTCCATTACATATTAACTGAATTTTAACGGAATAATGAGAAAATGCTAATAGTTTAAACGTTTTGTAGTAAATTGATGGTTTTACCAAATCGTGGTACTGACATAATGTGTCAGAATACCTTTGGTGGGAAAATGATAATATCCCTAAGTTAATTAAACTACAAATAATCCTATAATCTCTTAATGAGAAGTTATCACGTGGTGATCTCTTACTAATTCCTTACATGATGTAACACATAAATATTATACTATTTAGCTTATAATATTAATACAAATTAATCTCAAAATTTGTAAAAAAATAAATTAAACTTATAATTTTAAAACTCAACTTAATACTAAATCTAATTGTTTGGTTAAAAAGGTTTAAAACAGTAAAAGTCAGCCTTATCACCAAGACCCATTTGGTCAGCATTTTTCCATAAATTTCGATTTTTCGATAAATTAAAAATGAAAAAAGTTACGACACGTGTCTTCACATGAACCTCAAGAAAATCATCAGTTCAAAAACACGAACACTGTGGGTGATAAATATTTTTGCGTTGAGGCATTACTCATCCATTATCCTCACCATCGAGCACCCAGAAGTCTCTCCACTCAAAAAACAAAAATGGCTGCAGGCTTGAGCATGTTAAAGTTTTCAGTTCTTCTGGGCCTACTCTCAAATCTGAGCTTGGGTTTATGGCCTGAATCTTCAAAGGGGTTGAAAATATTTCCACCAACATGCAACAGAATTGAGTGTCCAAGCTTTGAGACCGTTCATGTTGGCAATGGCTTTGCAATTCGTCGCTATAATTCGTCCATGTGGATGTCTACTTCCCCTATTCAAGATATCTCTCTAGTTCAAGCTACCAGAACTGGCTTTCTCCAGTAAGATTGTTTTCTTAATTCTGAATTATTAGTAATCTATTTAATTTGTTGATTTCGTTTGTTTACGTTTTTTGTCGTTGCTTTGTTTGACTAGCGATTATTTTATAGATAGAAAACCAGATAATACAAGATTAGGACTTTAAATCTTTCATTTTTTCGAATATTATAATGAAAGTCTTCGAGACCTGTTTTAATATAGCAATAATGTTAGGATCCCAACATTTGAGTGAGGTCTAATGCCATGTGTTATTTTTTTTTAGATGATGGATTTTAGAGTTTGTAAAATTTGTTAATCACCATATAATAGATGGATACTGCATTAGTTAGGACTCAAATTAGGAATTGAATGCTGGGATGCTTAATATTGCTTTTTAATATAAATTATTGGACGAGAAATTTTAAAATGCATTATAGATACCGTATTAATCATATAATAGGCAAATGATACTATGATATGTGCGTATTTATTTTGAAAAATTACCGTGTAAATAGTGGTTATATTAAATTAAATTATGTATGTCATACATGCATTAATTGGTTGTATTATGTATTTTAGAATTTCCTTATTCCATCCCTCCCTAGTGCTTTAAATCTTAGATTTATTTTAATTGCCATAGTCCAAATATCTAAGCCTTCAAGGGTCAATATTGGACTCATAATAGGTCGTAGAAAAAAAAAATGCACACAAAGGAACTTGAACTCAAGAAAAAATTATATGCACATGAGGGACTTCGACTCGAGAGTAAAAGTGGTTTACCATCTTACTAAGATCTAATGGGGGTTCATTGAGAATCAACTATTCTTTTTTTTTTTTGGGTTCTTTCCTTAAAGGAACTAGTTGCTGTGTTATCCTTACAAATATGTAGTCATTGAAATATTTGATCAATTATCCCTTCAGAGCCTTATAGCATTTGATTCTCTAATTCTCTATCGTCCTTTCAGCGTGCTTCACACACTGAACTGTCTTGGACAAATGTCATGTTAACGTATGGCTTTATATATCCTCTTCCAGGCTATTTGATTACATTCAAGGAAAGAACGAGTATGAGCAAACAATAGAGATGACAGCTCCAGTAATCACTGAAGTTTTACCAAGTGATGGACCCTTCTGTGAATCTTCATTCACCGTTAGCTTTTACGTCCCAAAGGTGAACCAAGCCAACCCACCTCCAGCAAAAGGCCTCCATATCCAACAATGGAAAGCAACGTACGCAGCTGTGAGACAGTTCAGCGGGTTTGTATCAGACTCTAACATTGGTGAAGAAGCGGCTGCATTGCAAGCCAGCCTTGCAGGCACTAACTGGGCTGCAGCCATTGAGAAAAGACGTGCAGAAGACCCAACTTCAAGTTACATTGTTGCACAGTATAACTCTCCCTTTGAATTTTACAACAGAGTGAATGAGATATGGCTTTTGTTTGATTTGGAAGAAGGGTTTGCAATTTGAGTTTGCAAATCTGGTTTGTAATGAACTAAGTGGAGAGAAATCAAGTAGATGGATTTTGCTTTATACGGTTAATGTAATAATCGTTTTGCATTGTCATATGAAATGTTAGAGGGATCCATTATTGAATAAAGTGTCGTCCGTTGGCATAGTTTCGGTACTTTAGCTGCAGAGAAATGATCTTGGTTTGCTGCTTGTGAAATTTCCAAATATCCAGGTCTCAAGTAACTATAGTAAATAAACAAACGGCGAGAAAAAGCCAAAGCAAACAAATTGGAGCTCAGGGAAATGCTGGCACTTTACAACTTCCAACAATAATTTCAGATGTAACAAGAATGTTACTTTGGTAGATTCCAACAACATGCCCCAATCAACAGACTATTGAAAACAAAAATTTGAGGCACCACGTCTACCCGGCTTAGTCATCTACTGAAAAAACAGTCAGGAATCCCATGACCTAAGATTACAGTGACCAGAAGTCCGATCAAGAGTATACATCTGGTTGCTCCCGTAATTTACAAAACTGCCACAGTTACTTTCGGAAGACAATTCAGTTGATGAATCAATAACCTGCCTTAAATTCTCTCCTTGCCATGCTCTGTTTAGAGATTGAGTTGACAGGTAAGAATCCAGAACATAGCCCTTCTCTGACACGAATCTAGTCTGAGGCTTACTACTAGAGAAAGTCCTACAGCAAACAGTCCTGGGACTGGCAGATTCAGGACCATATATGCTGCAGAATGGATCTCCATTGCTTCCATCAGCATAATCAACGGTGCTAAAAGAGTCCCTAGCACTCTCAGTCGTGAAAGAAGCCTCATCTGAGCTTGTGAAAAGGGACCAATCACTTGATGTAACATCAGAGAACTCCATGCTTGGTGACTCAGCATAGCTTTCCATTACTGGAGACATATTTTTGTTCGCACCCCACCTTAGAATGCCATTGGAAGTGTGATCAGTAAACCCATTATTCTCTGGTCTGAGGTCAGAAAATGACTCTGGTCCAACAAAATGGCTGCTTGGATTGCTTTGTCCTTGTCTTGAATGCTTCTGACTTTTAGGCATGGAATGCCTTGCAGAGGCTGGAACCTGTTGTTGCATAGCTTTACCACCAGAGAGTGTCCTCCGAGGACGGGGACAGGATCTAAGAGAAAATTTATACAAGTACAAAATATAGTTATCGATATCAAATGAAAAGAAGGGGCTGCTGTTTTACACAAAGGCACAAACAACTGGTAGAACATTCATGTAACTCATTTAAACACATAAGCGGCAGTTTTAACCATACAACCGAGTACAATGATAATAAAAGAGTAAGAACACATAACAAGGGGCAGAAACTGACATCACAATTGTGTCCAGGATACAGCAATGATTAACGAATCATATAGATAAGTAAATGGGAACAAATATTCACAGAAAGGAAAAGACTGATTTGAAGATCATATTACCAGCAAGTCAAATGCTTACCTCATGTAAAATAACATATATGCTCCTTCTGACATCACCTGACTCATAGGCACTGGATGAACCTGCAAATGATACAAAATCTGGGGCTTAGAATTCCACAGCAGCAAAAAGTAATAATGATAATTATTTAATCATATGCAAAACCAATCAACATTACTTAATCTTATTATTTCACATATGAGCAGGGAACCCACCAACCACATTTAAGTAACTCCTATGCAGTTTTCTCTAGAATAGATTTTGTGTAATGTTCACTGGTTAACAGAATTCAAGTTTTCAATGAGAGAATATAATAAGGGGGTGTTTGCCACCCCTCATTAGCCCTCATTGCATTAGCTAAACATGGAGTTGCAATGCAACCCCATGTTTGGCTGCATCAAGTGGCCGCATTATGGTGCATTATAATGCACTGTAATGCATAGTCAGGTTTAGCTAATGCGACAATGGCTGCATTAGTTTTTTTTTTTTTTTTTTACTTTATAATAAATATAACTTTTTAATGTAATATAACATTATATAATTTTTATTTTTATTTTTATTTTTTATTTTTACATTATAATTCTTAATATAAATTAATGATTTATAATTTTTGTTAAATAATATTATATTAAATTTTAATTTATATTATATTAAAAATATAACTAAATAATGTATTATTTAATTATATTATAATAATTAATATATAAAATTGATTAATATTTAATAATTTAATATAATTAATAATAAATACTTAAACAATATATAAAAATATGATATAATATCACATTTTTTATTACAATAATTAATATATAAAATTCAACTATTTTTAATTAATTTAAAATAACTAATAATAAATATTTAAATATGAATAAACTGGAATAATATTAATTAAAAATTAATAATAATGTAAATAATGATATTAAAGATTATTACATTTGAACATTTAAACTAAAAAAATTAAATTTCTTAAGTTTAAGACTTCTATATTTAGTATTTTTCTAAGTACTAATAAATATTATTTTCTAAATATATAATTTAAATTAATCACAAAAAATTAATATAGTACAGTATAACAACAAATATTATACAGCATTGTTATAGTACAATGTTAATACAATACAGTATAATACAATACACCTGCATTAAAATGTAAGACAATGCAGTGTTCTAAACACACCCAAACTGCAAAGGAAAAAAAAGTTATTTGGCAGCTATGATCAGATCGAGCCATCATAAGGAAACACGTTAAAAACAAAGCATTCCATAAGAAATTATCACCAATTCACCCAACACTTTTTAAAATGGAGAGACAAATTTACCTGCGTGTCATCTATCCTGAACCAAGTGCCTTGCATATCTTTTATGTACGACACATAATGTCCAGAAAAAGATGCATTCTGTGTATCCAGATGTACAACAACGGAATAAAGCATGTAAAGGGGAGGAGTGTCACCAGTTCCAGTCATAAATGGCATCATATCCAGCATTTCCGGGAAAGTGATACATTTATTTATTTTTCCATACCTTCCCTCCTGATAAAGCAAAACCCAAAACTAAATAATCCAACAAATCAAATAATGATAAACCTAAGATAATATTCAGACAAGATAAACGTGAATATATTTAAACACAAATAAATTTTCAAACAACTCTACCAACCAAATAATCAATAAAAAAAGAGTTCAAAACTAAAAGCTGTCAGCGTCAAGGAAACTGACTCATGGTTAGGAGATTACAGCAAAGCCAGGGAGCAATAAAATTGGTAGCAATGACAGAGTTAACATATAAAGGCCTCACTCTCATCAATAAATAACGTGATACCTGGAATCTCTTCAAGACAATTGTTAGGATGTTTGGAGCCTCATGTATACTCAACTGCTTCCTTGCTCGAACATATGTAGCACACCTTTTAATCAATACATTTGCAGAGCTGGTAAGTTATTATACATGTTTAAACATTTAACATAAATTAAAAAAATGGGCTTCAACAAGGTTGACAAACCTTGCACACTTATACATGTTTTCCCCATCCAGATCCTCAGGGCTTGTAAATTGAGTTAATGCGTCTTCCAGTGACTCAACCCAACCATATATCTCCAACGTGAGATCCATAATGTTTTCATACCGCTCTGACTCATGAGAACATCTCAAACACTTGACCTGATTCAATTAAAATTGACTGTGAGCATCACAGATTAACAAAAGAGTAGAAGTTAAGGATAATATGGTATGAGCAGTAAATTAAAGATATGTCTGAACAGAGCGTAAGATAAGTTTATAAGAGAGACAAAAGAAATAAAACCTTTGACCAAAGTCGTCCACCAAAAGTATGCTGTATAAAAGTTGTTTCTTGCAATCTGGGATCAACCTTGCTCTCACCACCATGTCTCTCCAAGCATATGGATTGCATCGAAGCAACTAGGAGCCTAGATAAAGACAGAATTGACACATGAAAGAGAATTTGTGGATAAATGAAAACTGAAATTTCATGTTACAAGAAAACTACAGAAGTTCGTACTTCTGAACTTAAATTTATTTATAATTCAGATACTATTAGATACATAAAAGGAGAAGTGAAAAAGGAAAACAGTATCTCTAGAGGAAAAAAAAAATTCAGCTTGTCAATTCTCAAAGACCTTAAAAATTCATGCGCATCTTCCTGACTCCCATCCCCAATCTGGCAACTAATACTTCGCATGTGTGAAAGGATTCTACCAGGAGACAGAGGACCCCCACTTTCTCTTAACATCATTACATGTTGCTCAAGCTCACACATGAGACACCAATCTTTCCCGCAGCCTGTCATTCAAGCAATAGGTACGTGAATGTTCATGACAAGTTCACCACTACCAGTAACTAAAAGCTCTCAATAAGGGGAAATGAGCAAATGTAAGTACAGGCACTTGAATGTGATCTACGGAGCAAGTAGATGACGAGAGGCTTTGTGCAGGTTAAACACTGCAGCACAGCATTAGCATAGCAACTGCATAATAAAAAGTTAGAATCAATAAGCTAATATCTGAGATGCTACGAAGTAGCATGAGGCTCTAAAACTTCTTTAACAAGCACAAAGTGTATCCCAGTCATTTACAATTCAGACAAGAATATCCATTGAATACAGTAGACTTTCCACATGATTTGTGGCCTATTAATTGATGACCCTATATGTTAGGTGCAACCAATTTGCATCATTGTAGGCACTTTATAATCAAATTTTATCAGCCTTTAAGCCCTTCATACATGAATGGAACTAAGAACTGAGATTAAAAAACAAAATAAAACAAAAGGTATGGATAATCAACAATCATCCATAAAATAGTACATACATGCTACCATATATGGGTATAGAAAATCAGAAGCAATACAATCTCGAGATTACAATTTCACTTTTGAACTACATGTGCAAATCAGGAAATTAATAAATGTTTAATTCCTAGACTATTTAGACTAACCGAATCATTTTCACTTCCTTTTATCAAGATTACATTCCTAATCTGCAACATATAGTAGAACGCACAAACATTACCTGTTCCCACAATTGAGAAGGCCCCTGGGTGATAATAGGTCAATGACTTCATATTGAAATAACTTCAGAAACTCTTCATATGGAAACAGCATCTAGTACAATAAATAACAAATATAAATGAAAGCTTCCACAAACTCTTTGCATGAGTCCAGTTGAATTCATATCTGACTATAAGAAACGGGGAACCAACCTTTAGTTTCCTGTGCTGATCATGCCGGAGTTCTGAGCTATCCTGTCTGAGTTTTGTTGACTTCCTTAATCCCATCATCTTCATAATTCCCATCTTTGAGACACCATTGCTTCCCTGTGCAGGGATGGTATCTCTCACTCTTGCAGCTTCTGCAAAGCAAAAGAAATAAGAAAAAGAAAATTAGAAGAACCATATAGTGCTAGAAATATAAAAAGGAAAAATTCCAGAAAACCTACTTGATTCATCTGCAATTGGTCCCTTCCTCTCTTTTTCTAAGCACGACTGATCACCAACCACTTTCGTACATGATTTTGCTGATTTACAATTTTTTGTCCCCATGGGATTCATTGCTTTCATTTCACAATAACCATTCAATTCTATACTTTCATTAAGAAATTTTTTTCCATTAGATGTGAAGTCAAGCTCATTTTCACGCGTATATGTCCCGTATTTTGCAGAATTTGATGAGCTTGAAGATTCACAGCTATTTCTTGGTTCAGATATATTCCAATGTCGGCTCCGATAACCATTACTATCATATGTAGTACTTCCAGTAGCACCCTGACCATAGGCACAGCCATCTGAGCTGTTCAAATTGAGGTTTCTCTGACTTTCTTCAGATGATACAGCAGAGGCACCAGTTCTTGACTGCAGAAAAATGCTTAACATAATTATTGGAAATGAACGTCACTTAGAAAAAAACAGGTGCATAAATAATTAACTTAAATGCTAATAACCTTATGCCTTATAGGAGCTTCTTTTGATGAAAAATTATTAGAAGAAATTGGATCACTAGTGCAACTCCTCAAGATCTCATCATGAGAATCAAACATAGTTACAACATCTCTTCTTAACAGGTCTTTCTTGGATTTACGGTAAACCCGCTTGTCTACAGTTCTCTCCATCATGGAGCTTTGGGAGTTCTCAAGTGTAGAACAATCCATGCTTGGAGAGGCACATCTGCTCATTGAAGGATGAATCACACCATCTGGAGGTGCTTCCCCCATCCCACCCTGCTTATTATTGTACCCAGATAACTGCAAGTTCAAGCTTTCATTAACAGAATCATCAACTGAGCCAGCCAGAGAAGATGAGCTTGAGCTGGTTTTCTCCAGTTGCTGGCACTCTTGCTTATGAACTTGCCTCCAGTGAATTATCTGGCACTTTCCAGAACTGCACACAGGTTATCAGTCTGAAACTGAGAAATGCTAAGAGATGTTTAATAACAATGTTATATTGTATACCTGTTGGTGATAAATACATTTCAAATGCATTTTTCTTTCCTTTTTATGTGCACAAAAATAATAACAAATTCATGAATGGCAATATCACTAAAAGAAATTACAAGTATCAAAATCCGATTAGCAAACAATAAAATAAAAATGATAAGCCAGGAGTGGTGGTGGAATATGTGCCACAGAGATGCTAACTTATAATTAATTTCCCTCAAAAAGCTAAAAACTGAGACTCACACCACTAATGCCAATAGTTACATGACTAAAAACAAAGAAGCTGAATAGATTTCGGAACCGAAAAAGACATCAAGCAAGAACTCTGGTCTGCAAGATAATAAAAAACAGGTTTGTCGTGCATGCGTGTGTATATGTGTGCGCACGCGTGTGTGTGTACATACACATGTACATATGCGTGTGTGTGTGCGCGTGCGCGCAGGTGTGGATACACACACTTGTTGAATTATCAAGAAATTTAATGGGATATAGTCAACTCTTCTAATCCATGATATAAGTTATTCAACCAAGAATGCAAGGTGGGAAATTCCACCCATTTGCAAAGTAGAGTACGGATTATGGTGAGAACTATTTGAAGATTTGGCAACTCTTCCAAATGTAGGCAGTTTGATTGAGATAATACAGTCTTGATCTAGCTCAATAAGATAAAAACTTAGACAAGAATTTAAGGATTATATAAATTACTGATAATAGCATATTTTACAGCAAAAAAAGAAGTGAAATATACCAATATCTGACAGATTTGCATCTGGAGCAGCGAGTTGTAGCAGGAGCAAAGCATCTGGCACACAGCTGAAATCCATTTTTTGATGTAGATGCAGGAAATTCATTTTTCAATGCGGGCACATTAAATTCATTTTTTGATGTAGACGCATGAAATTCATTTATTGATGTAGGCACAAGAGGAGAAACACTGACAGAAGGAACTGCTTCTACTCTAAGAGCTTCTTCAGCGGCCAGTTGAGCAAGCAAACTTATTCTCTCCCTCTTCTTTGCAGCCTCACTCCATTTTCCAAGCAACACATAAGCAACCAGAGGAAGCACAACCAAGACCAGAAACAGGACAGGTACATCAGCTTCCCTTGGCTCAAGCATGTCCTCACCCACAAATTCATGTCCAACTCTCTGAAACCCACTACCCAGAAGATAGTCTCTAAAGCTACATGTGGCCAGGTAAATCAATACCTTAGGATCAGCAACATGAATGTAGCAAGAATCAATACCTGGCGGTGCAATCCTTACAAGTTTTCTGATTCAAACTTGCAAAGTTAGCAATCAGAATAACGAAGCAGACATCATTCATTCTTTATAGAAAAACAAACATCATTCATTCTTTTTATAAAGTGCACAACCAGATGTATGTGCTTCTCTGCGGTGTATAAAAATAAGTAAATAAATAAATAAGAGGTCTATTTTAGTTTGTAATCTTGAAGCGTCTACAGTAACAATCCACCCTACAAAATGAGAATTGAAGCAAAAATACCTACTTCCAGATTTCAAGTACATCAGAAAGAAGAAAAAAGTCACTATGACATTTTTATAAATTCTTCCAGGGTAAAGATTTCAACAAAAAAGCAATAAAGGTAGCACTCAGCGTTATTGAGTCCAGAAAATCAATTGTTTGCTTATATCAAATAGAATCAGTAGAGATAAGCCTCCCTGTTTGTTCACATCAATATAACGTAGTATCTGAAATTAAGCAAAGACCTCCATTTCAAAGACTACGACCTGGAGCATGACTAAAAATCAAAGTCCATAAAGAAAATTTTTCCAGTCTTAGCATAAGCCCAGGTTCTCACAATAAGCATTGAAGAGCTCCTCCAGAACTACTTATGCAGAATATCAATTACAACAAATATATATCCAAACATCTGATTGATAAAAAAACAAATCAAACAAATGTTTTAATGTGGTCAAATCTAACACATTATAAGCACTCCAAGCTACACCAAAAGAAAAATTAAAACTTCTAAAACACAAATGCCTACAGGACTAAGTGTCTACAAACATCCTAGAAAGACCTATACTTGCCAAAAGGAGAGCATGAGGAGAATCACAATTCCAATGATCTCAACAAAGTCGTCCTGGCTGTAGATAGAATACTCTGGGCCCTAAAACTCTTATCATCCACATCAGATAATATTTAATCTCGCATCCTTACCACTATACACCCTAGCACATAAATAGAAGATTCTAGACCCAAAAACACTCTCCACAAATATCATCTAGTGCTAATGGGATTCAATCTCAAACTTGATACATTATACACATTCACAAATTTAAAATCCAAATTCTCACCAAGATCTATAGCCAAGACAGCATACTTTTAAAAGCCTTTTACTGACCCAATTCTAGATATCCATGCAGAGTCATGCATAAAACAGCCACTTTTACTCAAGAATAACTAAAAATACATTCAGATACTTTCATGATTTGTCACGACACCACCATTTATGCCAAATAAGCAACGTTATAACATTCAGAAGCTTCTCCCATCCTTGCGTTCCACATTTCAGAGAAAACACCCTCCTTTACAAACTGTCTCTCTCACACACACTTTACAAATTCTCTTAGGACACCAAGAATTTCCCAGCAGCAAACTCCACTACCAGAAGCCCTTGTAATTGCATAAAGAGCTTATTTGTGGAGTAGACCACGCTTTGGAGCCTAAAATTTAATTCCCTAAATTAGTAACTCCTAAATCCCTTTGCAAAATGTATCTCTAAGCTCTTTAAAATAAAAATCAGATATAACAATTTTTCCACCGAGAAACATCTACATTTTTATGAATCAAAACTTAAATCCAGTTCAAAGAAAGCAAAAGGCAACGATACTTACAAAAAGAGACCCATTGAACATACCCAACAGAGATACAAGAGCCAGAGACCAAGCCACCATCTTTAAAGCAGGGAAAAAAAACTCCCATTTCCACATAATCCCTCACAAAAGTGCCCGAAACAAAACCCAGAAAATGCAGCATTATTCTACAAAGCTAACAATTCACCAGACAACCCATTTCCCACTTCAGTCAAGGGAAAAAAAAATAAAGAAAAAAACCCAGATGAAATCAACCATCTAGCATCGCATTAACCTAAGATTCAAGCACAGAAAAGTTCAGAAACAAAAGCAAAAGCAAAACCAGCTACAAAAATTAAAAAAAAGAAAAGAAAGGAAATTCCAAATGGGCTTGGTTTGAACAAAAAAGCAAAGCATACCTCAAATCCACGGCAAGAAATTTGAGCAAAAAAAAACACTTTCTTTATTTTCTTTGTTTCTCTCCTGTTTTGTTTGCGTCTTTCTTCTTGGCTAAAAAAGATTCTTTGATTCTTTAGATGGTAAGCTCACTGCAGCCTCCTCACGTTCAAATTTTTTTTTTTTTTTCCCCTTCACTCACACTCTTAGTAGTTAGTACACTATCTCTCCCTCACACTTTATTCTCAGCATTTTGGTAATTTTTCCATCTATTTAACTCACACCATAACACAATCCACTTTTAATCAGATATCCACGTGGCGCAACACTATTAGCCCGAATGTGGAAAATGTGGGGTTCGGGGTGACGAAGGTGGAATGACTGGTTTTGGACCGTCGGATGCGTGAAGGGGGTTGGGGGGTAGCGACGTCATTTTGCGGTCAAAGATAAAATGGCGGTGAGGTGTTATTTAAAGGGAGAGTACGAACGAGTGGGACCCAGCGAATGTAGATTCCCAAAGATTTTCCACTGCGTGAAACGTGGACGGAGGTGATCGTTCTAGAGGGATAAGTATAACTGTTGTGTTGACAGTGACAGACTTACAGACGCGAATTTTTATATTTCCGTTAAAACAAAAAAAATTATTAATTTAAAAAAAACGCAATTATTGTTTTTTTTCCCCTTATTTTTAATCACGTGACGCTTGATATCACATGATATCATGCATCGATGCAAAGCATCAATGTTTCAATGAGTCGCTTATATTATATGATTTGCTACTCCAGTGCTTATTATTGTGTCTTTGATTCAAACAATGACGATGATACTGTGAATAGGGAAACAAATCATGGTGTGATCATCAACCCAAATGGCGAAATCATGGCCTTTGGCTTTGTGCGGAGTCATGATTATTTCAGTAACTCAGTGAATAATTTTCTTTGTTTAATCGAATGATTTTTAAAATAGATTTGTCTAATTATCTGCCCAAATTCAAATTCTAAAAACATTTAAATAAAGAGTTAAAAATGGATTTGGGAAGTAATTGATTTTGTTTTCAGTTATAGATTAAGACATATGGATCTGGAATTACGATCAGTTTTTTTATTAAATATAATAAAAGACACAATCACACTGTGAGAGAGAGAGAGAGAGAGAGAGAGAGAGAGCCAATCACCAAAAATATGCTGTATAATTTAATAAGTTTTGCATGTGAAATTTTTGTTTATGATACCAAATTTATCAATAGGACAAGATTACAAACTGTTACAGAGTACAGAGCAGAGAGGATTCGCATTCCATTAAATGATAAATCCAAAGTAACAAATTCAATTAATGTTACAAGTAAAGGATTTGATTATGTAGTAAGTTGTTGGGAAAGACTAGAATAATTTTTTTTAAAAAAAATTGTTCAGCTGGTAAGGGCATGTTTGGTTTTTTTTTTTAATACTATTATACAGGACTGTATGTACCATTAATGTTTACAAACAGATTTTATAATTGGGATCTTTTTCGTAGTATGTACTCCTTTGAAACGCAATTGGACCTTGGAAAAATTGACTAAGAAGAAGGACTAAATTTGTGCGGTAGGGTTATACAGGAAATCGATTAATGGTTTTGATCAAAATTAGTGAGATCATCCAAACAGTGGAAGGTAATTTATTATGAGCTATGATTTTGGGAGGCACCACTTTCGGGGGCATTGATATGCAATGATTAATGAGAGTTTAACATCAAAGCTCAACATCTGCATGCCATGTGAAAGAAATTTAGATTTATTGCAAATAGATGTAGATAATTAAAAATCTAGAATTAACAACTTGATTAATTTTTGAAAATATTGTTTACTGTTACCCGGGGGGACTGTTCACGGTTACTGTTTATAATTATTGTTCATTTGACATAAAAAATATTAATTTTCTAAAAACACAATAAATTGCAAAAATTAAATGACATGGAGATTTTTACGTTGTTTGGATTAATCAATTATACATCTATGAGGGCACGCCCAGATCAAAAGTAATTCACTAAGTTGAGATGTTACAACCTATAAATTTACCAAATTTAAGGCTTTCACTTACAGTTTATTACCATACAGTTTACTCAACTTTAGACTGAATATGCTTCTCTTGAATAATTGCTACCCTTCTTGATTCACGATCCTCAAAGGCACTTCACAAAATGATCAATAACAATTCTTTAATTCTTCAATGTCTAGTGATCCGAGATCTACATAGACTATTTACAAAGATGAAAAGAAGATAAGTAAATAAATCAATACAACATTATGTGCCAAATCCGAATTCTCTAGGGAGGAGGCCAAAATTTGCTTTTATACTTTATGCTCTGTGTTGTGTACCTGCGATTGTGAAATACCTCTCTTTATATGGGTACTAGAGTTTCACAAAAATAATAAGTCTTAAAAGACTTAAATTCTTTACAAATAAGAGTTTTTTTTACTCTTATAATTCTTATGAATCTGAATAGAAATAAATATGATCTTCTTGTCTTACTTGTCTTACAAGAAATATTTAGAGCATTTAATGAACCTCCTGTTTGAACCAACTTCTTGTTCTAAATAGATCTCATGCGCCAATTATGAAATCACACCATTAATTGACTTGCTAAATTACACATCTAATTAAATTAGAAAATAAATATTCCTAATAAATTAGAATCTCACTAAATTAGAGAATTAATAAATTAATCCCTATTACAAGATATGCAATAAATAAAATTTTAATTTAACTAAACTTGTCATAAGATGTCAGCTCTACAAATAATGGATTTAACAATCTGCCCCTTTAGCATTCTTGTGGCAAAAACAATCCAACATAAGTCTTCCATGAAACTTTGTGCTAAAACATGAATATGAAATAAGCATAAACAACCATAAGGAACTAACCAAAATAATTGGCAATTAGCATATTAGTTCATTTAAATAAACCAAGGCAAGAATTAAAATAAAATGCTAATTTTATTGATCCATAAATAAAAAGGCAACATTAAGCAGAAAATCAAGAGCAATACAAAGATAAACTTCCCCTAAGAGCTAGAAATCCGAAAATTTAAAAATTTTTAAACAAAAATAAAAACTCCCCCTATAATTGAAAATACTACTCCCCTAATTCATTACATCAAGCAATTGAAGACTTCAAATGAACAATTCAATTACTCCCCATCTTTTGCCAAAAGATTGCAAAAGGGAAGAATTTGGAGCAACTACAAACATAAATTTTAGAGAAGAGTAATAAATAAATATAATCCAACACAAACAAGTCAGAAACATAAAGGAAAATACCAAAAACGAAATATCATGCATGATATTTTAAGAAACAGACACATAGTGCAGAGTAGAGAACTTCGAAATTCAACTGAGAACGAATGAAATATAATTAGAACGAGATATACATACCGTTAGAAAGCTTATTGAATCAGCTTTTCACAGGATTTTACAGAACTGAATTTGGAGTTTTATAGACAAAATTATAACTAAAAGAACGCAACATACTCAATTGTGACGGATAAAAACCTGTCAGTGCACTTAAAAAATAAAAATTTGAGTTTTGCTGAAAAATATGTAACTTTTAAAATCTAAAAACATATCATCATGTAAGAACATGAGAATGCACATGCATCATGAAATGTTTATTTTAAAAAAAAATTACATTAATAAAAAAATTGAACAAGAAAAAGAAAAACGTGTCTAGGAATTTTTCACAATAAGCATTAATCCATGAACCCG
Source organism: Citrus x clementina (assembly GCF_000493195.1). NCBI lineage: Eukaryota > Viridiplantae > Streptophyta > Magnoliopsida > Sapindales > Rutaceae > Citrus > Citrus x clementina. The sequence continues at coordinate 29,545,534 of NW_006262339.1, read as the reverse complement.
ATCATAACTCTGGCTGTCCCTTATCTTTTGGTGCAGATATCCATCATTCATCGTTTCCTCTTTATCTTTCATCGCTTGCTCACCAACCCGATCATAATTCTTTTAAATTTAAATTCCAAACTGCTAGTCCCAGCATTGCCTTCAAAGGAGTAGCTGAAAGAGGGTGCTTCACGATGGCACCATGGTTGTGTCTAATGTTTCATTGATGGCCGTGATAGAACTAAGTCCTTATTTTTTCAAGTTAATTTAATTAATTAATGAGAATGGATATCTTAATTGCTTGGGCTTGTGTAGTATCTTAAAAGATTTGACATTTTTTTTTTTTTCAGTTGATTCGTGTTTAATCGCCCAAACTCGCATTCCCTCTTCACGGTTGTCCACTTATTATCTTTAGTTGTGCAATTAACTTCCATCCGTTCGATTTCATTAGTCTAATCTGACGGATTATATAAGTTAACAAGGCCCTTGTGCTTAACTACAAATTATTCTTTGGAACACAATAATACATCAATCATAGGTCACATCAGACTTAGATATAATTAAAAAGAATGACTATATTTGCTATAAGTTTCTTATAATCAAAAGATTTAATGTTCTACATAATTTGATAAGCACTGTCGATACCATATCCTTTGTTTTATAATACTATAGATACTTAATATTAGCCAACATAATAAAGTACCAGAGATCTTATAACTAAATTACTATAGTAATTTTTTTAGGTTAACCAACTAAACTACTCTAATCTAATTATAACCATAGGTTGTCGGAGAAGATACCCAAAGATGAGAGGCGATAATTAGATATAAATGTTTTAAGGATGATGAACAAGATGGTAATAACGATGAGACAAAGATTCATGGCGAAGTTGATCATGTCAACGTAAAGAATATGGCGAGATGAGTTGACGACGAAAAAGTTTACAAAATTATGTCATTATCGTTTTCCGATCGTTATCTCCGATTAATTCAAAAGAATTATACAAATATTTGTATATCAACACATATTTTATACAAATTATTGGAGCCGACGAATACAACAACTTAATAAATTAAGCTAGCATTACAATTTACAAATGGATTGATATGAATTGTGTCGTAAAAGATCTGTTTACATGCATATTTAATGAAATGCATGGTAAAAGTCAAAAGTGTCAAACCAAAAACGGAAGTCGAGACTATAAGATTGAAGGCAAGCTTCAATTAGGAAACAACTGATTCCTTTGGGAACAAATTGGTGAAAAAAGAACGAATCATTCAGTTTGTTTGCATTACGACAGTTTATTAGATTTATAAGATAAATATGATTTAAAAAAAAAAACTATAAATTTATTTTATTTGACTACTGAACTATTGTCATTTCCAAATTAGAACTTGAAAAAAAAAACCAAAATATTACCAGAAAATGAGTTCTCCATATATGTATATAGATTCAAAACCTAATTCTATTTATTTCTGAGGAAAAGAAAATCATTTTTTTTCCACAACCAAAATAATCAGAACCCGAAATAAAAATCACTCAGGAACCTTTCCTGTTCAATCTGTCTATGGTTTATTCATGCACACATCAACCATGTGGAACAAATCCATAACTTTTGGAATACTTCCAAAAATTAACATTTTTTGGTGCCAAACTAAAATAATAAGAGAAATGAAAATGGAAGGGTTCGTTTTTAAATACCTTTATCAGGAAGAATGCTGAATTATCAAAAACCGAAGAGATAGGAGCTGCAGAAAAAAGATCCTAATACCATATCAACTAAAATTGTTTCTCTCCTGGAAATTGGATTCACCCGGAATACACATACCCCTTAATTTTCTCTTTATTATATACAATCAACCAATGGTTTGTTTCAAAAGAAAATATAAAGAAAGAGTAGTCTCAACAGTAAAGAGGCAAAATAAGTAGCATCCTGCTGTTAAAATCTGCTGACATAAAAACCACATGCATGCAACTAGTGCTTGTATTTCCGTTCCTCACAAACACTGTTAAGTCGCAAACACCAAGAGACAGTAAAAGCACTCACCTTCAAAAGGAATTAGGTATGACCTACTGCACATGAAGAGCTTAAAGCCATACCAATGTTGTTATAACTTCAACCTGATATTTCTCGCTACAAAACTAAATATAGCCTCTAATATACAAATGGTAAACAAAGCAATATAACACTTGAATGAGATTATTGAAAGTGCTCAGTAAGCACATTAAATCACAAGCCAAAAAAAAAAAAAGAATTTGCAAATTTCTGATCATTTCTCCAATGAAAATGAACGATCTCATCTTTCAAATACCAGATGGCTTCACAATATAACCTTGGGGAAGATGTTGAATTGGTTGTTCATTGTAATACAACAGGTGTTCTGTTCTACTTATAATGCTGAGAAACCTCCCACGCGAGCTTATCCATGAACTGACATTTCTTGTCAAATCCCCAACCAGGGTTGCTCTGCAATGAAAATTTGTTAGATATGATAACCTTTTGGGCAAGGCATCTCAAATTAAGATGTGTGAAAGAATAACAAGGTTTGCGGTCAGTACATGCAATCTTTCACAAATATTATCGTGACAATCATTTTTAAACAGATTAAATGCATGTAATATATGGGCATCTCCTTTTGATAGGCATCTATTTCACCTACAAATGTTGTAAAAAGATAAAAAATCTTCAAAACTGCATAATGCCAAAGATAAGAGCAGTCTAACAAAGGGTTCAAAAACACATTAAGAGCTTCAATGTTGTGGGAAAAAAAGGGGGATAAAAAGAAATGATTGGATTAACTTCTACACAATGCACACCCAATACGTTTGCAGCCACCCAAATGTTGTCATTGCGGCACCACAACATGTGAAACCATCTCCCCGCATATGAAGATACAATCTCAATTCAATTATCCTTAAATTCAGTTTCGTCATATACCCATTCATCAAACTTTAATGGTAAATGAACAGCGGATATCATCAACCATGATGGTGTTTGTCTCATCCAATTCACCAGAATTGCATTTATCTTTGCATGCCAGGAACAACATGTTACTGGATCCACCCGGAATTGCTTATTTATCTTCACGTACACATTCAACCCATGTTTTCTCTATCACTCATACAAGTGAGCCAGAACACAAAACCAAATAAAAAGTACCTTATTGGACCTTTACAGAATGACAATTTTGAAACAGCCTCTAATTGTTCTGGCTGCCTCACAACCCATTACCTTTGGAGAATGTATTATGTAGACCACAGTGATAAATGAAATACACCAATGAACAAAACATTCCCATATCAAATTAACTTCAAATCTTAATAAAACCACCAAGGAAAAGACTAACCTGAAGAGAAAGCACTGCATGATTAGCAAACCGCTTAATAGAAGCTGGTGCACTCTCAGGAATAGTTTTTGCGACTCTTTCCAACTCCTCTCCTTGTTGCTTTGCAGTCACCCTATCCGGTCCACTATAGTGATCGACAATCTCTTTCAATAACGGCACTCTCTCCATTACTTCATTGACAGCTTCCTGAAAAAGGAAAGGGAAAAAAAAAAAAAAAAGAAAGAAAGAAAGAAAGAAAGAAAGGTCAAAAATACAGTAAACAAAGTGAAAAATTGCACTACTCATTGTTAACCAAACATTTATTTTAGATAAAAGCACTAAATCATCATTTCTTAAATGTACAAATACAACTCCTTGTAGATCAATATACACACTTTTATTCTAGTCCATAATAATTGTTACAGTTACTCAAGTCTTTTTTTTATATTAATGTCGTGAAAGCTTATTTGGGATGTGACTAAACATTAAAAAGGCCTGCAAGGATGTGGAAAATTTTGGCTTCACAATAGCAAGGACAGCAATTCCATAAAGTAGAAAACACGTGAATATGCATATATGGTACATATCATGCAAACACTCATCACAAAAGCAAACTAAGACAATATTGAAATTTGATCAATGTGGATTATTCCTCTACTAACTTCACTTATAGACAATAAATAATTGTATGCATGCAGATATTCATGAATTTTAGGGTGCCAATACAACAATCGTACTTTTCTAGGATGTCCTGGTGTCTCACTTCTTTTTTTTTCCCCCCCATACTAAGGAACTGGAAATTGTATAATTTAATGCATAAAGTGTTACATCTGTATTGCAGGGCAGTTCAAACTATATCCAAAAAAACCAAAAGGTGAATAAAAAAATTACGGAAAATTACAAGCCATTCAATTTAGTTACATTGTGGTTCAAAAAGTTTTAACAATGCTATAACAGCTTTACTCTCCTTATTAAAGTTGCAAAATATCAACAAATTTTTTTTTATATGTTTGCACCATGCAAAAGCAGATAAAAAACTCCATAATCAAACACAGTTCACCAAGAAACTTGTGAAGAACTAATTTAATTTTCCCCATTCCCTCCTATGGGATACATATCTTGCTTGATCTCCAAAACATAGAAGTTTGGATCATGCAAAAGGGGAAAAATATTGATATGGTCAAGGCACTGAAATTTGATGATGCTATCGTTGCAAAAATTTGCATCAAGCAAATACAAGAGATGCAGGTCACTTAGATAGCTTAAGAAAGCAAAACAGTTAACCTATCCTTAGAATCTTTGACGATAAAACTACACACTTCCTAGGAATAAATGATGTCATCAAGGGATGAAGCCTTCTCAAATCCGGGAAACTAGGAGACTTCAACTTCATGAGAGGTTAATAAAGATTTTCACACAGGAGCACTACTTGCATATCCAGCTTGGACAACGGCCTCCTTAGAGAGCAATGAAGGACATTAAACTTGTAAAATACAATCTCCTTGAAGATCATAATCATTGTTCAATCACTTGAAACACTACCCAACATGTGATTAATGTAAATCAATCAATAAGAAATAAAGGAGAAGTCAAAGCACGAAGACTGACAAGAACCTTCACAACAACTAAACAGAAGATGTTCAGAACTTATGCACCAATAGTTCAACACTAATATAATCTCCACCAAATTTTGCTTACAACTATTTTCAATTTGTTTAAAATCATAAAAAAAAGGAAGATGAAGAAAGAATTTACCTCCCACTCTTTTTGACTTTGAATTCCCTCATAAGCCATCAAGAACGGTTTCATCTTCTCAAGTGCATCCCGTAGAGGAATAGGTGGTTTCTCATCTATATCTGGGTTTGTACCAAACTCCTCCATCAAATACTCTGGCTCAAACTCAATCTGCATTTGATAAGGCCATTATTAATGACCAAACATCTATACACCAAGTTAAATTTAACAAGTTCTGATTCAAAAACAAAAACAATATCATTATGCTAACCATGCAATTAGTGTGCAAGGCATCGATATAAGCATCCTCCATCGGAGAAGGAAGTACTCTACCACTCATCTCCTCAAAACCTTCAACTAACATATTCATTTTCTCAGCTCCTACTTTTTCAGCCAATTTCTCCCCATCGGCATTGTCTCCCAAGTACAAACCACCGAATCTTCCATCCTCATCATCCTCCATTTCCTGTCTCCGCATTCTCCCTCTTCCCTGCCCTCTCCCTCTCCCCCTCCCTCCTCCCCTCCCCATCCCTCTCCCCCTCCCAGGCCCACCTGCACTAATCCCTTCACCTTCTCCTTCTTCACCCCGCGATAAAATCTTCATCGCCATTTTTACAGCATCCTCTTTACTCAGCTTGGGCTGAGCCGACCCAGTTTCTGCCGCTGGAGCTTTTTCAGGTCGGGGCTGAGGTTGGAGTCGGGCCCGGATATGGCGGTTTTCTTCCTGCGGGGGAGGCCCCGGTTGTTGTCGTTGATGCTGTTGTTGTTGTTGTTGTTGTGTTACTACTGTCTTTCCACGCCCGGCACCAGGTAAGGTGGAGATGATACTTGATGGGAGATTGGGCTCACTCGGCTGAGTGGAATCGGTGGCTGACTCGTTCGGAGTAAATGTTCGGGGTTTTGCAGGTTGAGCGTCAGGCCGAGGTGACTCATTAGGATCTGAAGCGAAGGAAACTCGGCCGCGACCAGCACCGGACTTAACGGCGGTAAGGAAGGACGAGAAAGACGAGATGGACGGAGATGGGGCAGCGGAAGGTTGGCCGCGGCCGTGACCGCTTCCACTCGGAGGAGCCTGTGGCTGTGGGGGCGAGTCGGGCTTTGATTCAGATGCGGGCTGACCTGGCGCTTTCGACGGAGTGAAGCGGTCGGACGATGAGGAACCAGTGGGGACTCCGTGGCCACGGCCCTGCCCGCTTCCACTCGACGGCGGCTGTCGCTGTGCCGACGACTCGGGTTTTGATTCTGCTGCGGGCTGACCTGGGGGTTTCGCCGGAGCGAAGCGGTCGAACGGCGACGAGCCGGTGGGGACTCCTCGGCCGCGGCCCCGGCCCGAACCGGACGAGCCAGAGCAGAAGGAAAAAGTGGTCTGATTGGTTACATTTGGGATGATGAAATTATTAGGATTACTGATTCGTCTACCTATCACTCCTCTCATTTCGATTTCAATTCACTGATTTTTTAAAGGGGGTTTCTGCTAATAATACCAAAAGAGTAACTGTGATTCTAGTAGGGTTTTGATTTCATCGTTGTGTTCAAGGAGCAAAAAAAAAAAAAAAAAGGGTGATACGACGCCGTTTCAATTTGAAATCATCTGTTAAAGCGAAATGGAAATATTAAAAGCACAACCAAATGTAATAATTAATATTCGGGAAAAAATTGTACTATATTTCACTATAATGTATTTTTAATGCATGTATATCATATTATGTTTTATGATTTTAGTAGTATATTAAAATAATATTGCATAGTATTATATTAATTTTTAATTATACTATTTTTGATACTACACTAAACTGCATTATTTTTATTGGTGACTAATTTAAATTATATATTTAAAAAATGATATTTATTAGTATTTAGAAAAATACTATTAGAACTTTTCCATTAACGTTTTTAGTATAAATGTTAAAAAATATCATTATTTTTCATAAAACATATGTAAAACTAATAAATTCTAAAATTTTTGACAGCATAACATTTATTTTTTAATATTTCTCAAATATTAAATTCGTGAAATAAAGATTAAAACAGATAATTCAATTGAATAACCTCTAAAAAATATCACAACATAAATAAATAGTTGAAATAAATAAAGTTCGTTTAAAAGTAATCTTAAGATGATAGTATAAAAGTTTAGACATAGCACAACACAATCACAAAATAATAAAGCGATAAAATAATTACAATATAATCACCAAGAATGTGGGTGTGTTAAATAATTTAAGTACACAAATCAACATGCTAAAATGCTACTTCAAAATATCATTGTTAGGAAATGCATACTCCCAAATCAAATTCCACCTCTCCTCTTGTGCTCACGCATCCTAACATATGTCAACTTTTGGTAAATATCATTTTATAATATTTTAAAAGCCTTTACATTTGAAGGTTTTTCTACCATTAAATTTAAGGTCATAAACTCATCATCCACATAAAAGTCTCATCGAAGAAAGCTTTTCAATAATATAATCATGATTTTCACCACTTCCAAAATATTTTGAATAACAATATGTTCATTTGATTTAGACCTCTTCCTTTATGATGATTATGAACATAGTGGGTGGCAGACATTGGGGAACTTTTATCATCAAACTATTGTCATAATCATGAATATCTTCTTGTAGTGCTGCATTAGTCATATCAATTAGAATTTCTGTCAACCTTCCAGTTCCATGGTCTTTTCTAAATATATTTTTGATAGCCTCTTGTAATGTGGAAATGACTTGTCCCTCCAATTGTTGTATCTTTTAGTTTGATTATGTAATTTGATTGAATTAATTTTTTTTTGAAATAAGTGATACCTCTAAAAACTCTTATTCCAATCGGCTTATTTAATGCATCACAAAGTATTCTTGGATTGGAGGCAGAGCCTTCATATCCAGACATCATGAAGATGAATTTTATATCTCGTAAACAAACCCCTAAAACATTTTTAGCAATCTTAGCCTTTCTTATATATTATCTTGGCTCATCAATCTTAACCTTTCTTACACGAACTCTAATGTAAGTTACATTCTATGCCTCCAAACAAAATATACATATATTAAACAAATGTAAATTTTATTGGCATCCGAATATAACTAACTATAATAAAATATAAATAATTCATAATATGCCTTGAACCACTACCATATTTTATTAGTGCAATTCTCACTACAATAAAACTAAGATATAGTAGCACGTAGAAAATGCTACTAAAAGTAAACCATAGCACTTTAAATTTAGTAAATCTAAGCGAGAGTTTTAATTTTTGGAAAATGATGTTTGCCCCGGGTCAAACCTCGAAAAATACAAAACGGCGTCGTTTTTTTTTTAATTTTTTTTTCTTTTTTGCTTTTCCAAAACGATGCCGTTTTTGACAATTTCGTTTTTGCTTCTCCAACAGAAACCGTAAGTCTCTTCCTCTTTGTATCTTCGTTTCACCTGAGACAGATAGAAGAATTTGTTAGTTTCCTTACTGAAGAATTCGTTTCGCCTGGGATTCCTTACCGAAAAAATCGTTAACGCTGGTAGCCGACTCACAGCCACGGTCATCGTCGTTACCTTCTTTTCCTGACCAAGGTCCAGCCATTCGGGATCCACCACGACCGACTCACAACCACGGTCACCGTCAACGCTGGTAACTGAAACTTGTTCAGGAAATTAAACTCACGAAGCGTCAAAGCTCACAGCCTGAGGTAATGCTTCGTTTTTGCCTCTTTAGGTTATGGCAAAATGGGGATGATTTGGTTGATCTAGGTTAATATTATTGGCTGAATTTGGATAGCTATTGTTGTTCCCGTTTTATTTAAATGTGTTAAATTGCAATTTATTTCCCTTTCACACTTGATTTGGGTACAATTTTGAATTTGGTAATGTTGAGGTTGAGGATGAATGATGACGAGAGATTTCTGATTTTTGAGGTTGAAGAAATGAGAGATTTTTGATTTGTGAGGTTGAAGAAATGAGAAATTTCTTAGCTATTGCAGCTGTTCTCCGTTCTTTTTTGAATTAATGTAAGGTGTATTTCTTAGCTATTGCAGCTACGCTCTGTTCTCTGTTATTTTTGGGCTTATGCAGCTGCTCTCTGTTTGTTATTTCTGGGCATGAGAGATGTTGATGCAACTACTTTTACTAATTTTCCAATCTGTAAATAGTTGCTTGCACGACTAATTGTGCATCAGCACTTGAAGAAAATAACAAAAATGTACTCTTCTGGTGCTAAATGTTTGTCCAATATATACTCTCAATGCTTTATGATGATTTGAATGCTATCAATTGTATAGGCAGCATTTTTGTGCAACCATATTGTCTGTATCTACTGGTAACCAGCCCCAATGTTTTTGTATGTAGTTTCATATATTGGAATCTAATTGATTTATCTAAAGTCCGTCATTACCTTTTCCGTGATGGAATCTTTCATGCATTGGCATTATTTCTGGTTCATTGATTACTTTAGGAAAGTCTTTGTAACAAGTCCTTGTAACAAAATTAGACACACACACAGAGAGACGCATACACACATAGAGACACACACACACACACACACACACACACAGACACACACACACAAACACACACAGAAGCACAGATACACACACAGACACACACACACAAACACACACACAGAGAACCACAAACACACACACAAACACACGCGCGCACACACACACACACACACATACAGACACACGGACACACACACACACACATAGAGAACCACACACACACACACAGAATTTGACACACATTGTTCTGGTTTTCTTTTCATTATTAATTGTAATTGTATCCCTTTTTCGGCAGTTTCTTTCTAACGGTCTATGGCTTCACAAACAATGTCATCCAACACAAGCGAGAATTGAATGTGTAATGGATGCGGTGATCAGATGGAGCTGTTAATATCACACACAACAAAAAATCCAAATATCAAATTTTGGATTTGTAGAGGATGTACCAATTTTCAATGGGCAGAAGATCGTAAATCTAGCGAAGAGAAGATAAACTTGTTAGTGGATGAGGTTAGGAAGTTGGCCTTGGAGATTGAGTGTTTGTCCGTAAAATTTCAATTATTGTATAAAGAACTTGAGCATATGCGAGATCGTGAAGTGCAAAGGCAATTGTTGGACGACGAACTTCGAAAGAGAGAGGCACGACAATATGATTTTATTAAATTAATCATGATTGCTGTATTATGTTTTCTATTTAAGTATTGTTTTTAAGTTGTTTCTATTTGTACTATGTTACTGGAAAAAACTTCTATTGTAGAATTTGACCATGATATGTAATAATATTTTCATGTTAAATATAAGTTTTCGGTTGTTTGAATTAATTCAAGTATTCTAAATTTGGAATTTGACCCCAATAATACTTCTCAAAATTATACTATGGCCCAACTCATTCTAATATGTTCCAAATAGATCCATTTTCAGAATTTTGAAAAAGACTTACAAAGTCTAAAATTTAAAAAATGTCGAAATACACATACACCAAGTAAATACATAAAACATAAGCTAACTTCAATTAACTTCGATTATGTGCTTGGTTCATTAGTTGAAAACTCCCCTCGATTGGCCTCCTTGAAATTTTATTGCGGAAAATATTGCAAGTTTCCGTGATGGACTCCGCCATAATTCATCCAAGATTGATAGTAAGGGGGGTAAAATGCATGTTGTAAGGGTGCTTGCTGTGCTAGCTGTTATACAACCAAAAAAAAAAATTATATACAAATTATCAAACATATGACAATGAATGGAAATAATAAATTAAAAAAAATATTACCATAGCCATATGGCTCTCTTGTGTTGGGATTATAGTAGCCACTTGTGAAGAAAAATCATGTATCTCCAAGTTCTACAAACGCGGTTAACACACATTTAAAGTATATATTTTAAATTAATGTAAAATGAATGTATTAAAGTAATTACCTCTACAGTTGTGCTGGATCCTGCATTATTCGACTTCTGTTTTGGCCTCTTAAATTGCTTTTGCTTTCTTTGACTAAGCGGACGACCTTTACGCCGAGTTACTACTGGATCCTGTATGTTTTCGCTACAACTTCCTGATCCACCATAAATAGTTGTATCACCACCGTCACTTAGAACATTCAGAGATACATCCTTCATTGCTTTCTCGATCCAACCCATCATATTTTTATGGCTTTCTTCATTTTTTGAAGCTACCTTAGCAACATTATAAAAAGCAGTGCACTCTTCTTTATATCGGTGATGTTCAATGCTTGAACTTCGTGCATAATAACTTGACTTTGACTTTACTGTAGAATCTCCGCACATCTTTCCTCCATCATCGTAGGATATATTTTTCAGGCAGTAATTGTATACGGTTACGTGACAACACTGTGATAGCGTGTTTGCAAAGAATGCCCTTATATTCAAACATTGAACACACACAACGAATTTCACTTTCATCTTTTTCAAAAATGACTTTAAAAGTCTTTTCTCTACTCTGTTCATTGTTTTCAATAGCTTCAAATTCTGACCCCCTACAACTGAAAACCTCACAATATATCTTATTCATCAGCTCCTGTTGAAATTTCTGAAACTTGGAAATAGTGTACACTTCTTTAACTTGTTTTTCCATTGCAAAACTGGTACGACATGGCAACCGTTGGCTAAAACTCTGTGCATCTGCTTGCCATTCTTTCTCAATTTTACTTTCCATTGCTTTCTCATATTTCTCTACAAATTGCTTCAAAGTTGTTTTCGAGTTAACATACCTATCAAAGAGCACATTCATACTCTCACTACGCTGAGTGGTTGACATTCCAGCTCAAAAAGTAGTTTTCACGAAACATGGAACCCAACGATTTCTTTCCTCATATACTCCACTTAGCCACTGATTATTACTAAGATCATATTTATCTAACATGTCATGCCAAGCTTCCTCGAATTCAACAGGAGTATGTAAATCATAAACAACAGAAAACAATGAAACTCTAATGGTATGATATTCTGCATACCTTCCTAACTTCTCAGACACTTTTTTCAATATATGCCACAAACACCATCGATGCCTAGTGTCTGGAAAAACAATTTAAATTGCGTTTTTCATCGCTTTATCTTGATCTGTAATGATTCCAAGGGGAGGACACCCAGACATACATGATAGCCATGTGTCAAATAACCATGTAAATGTTTCCATGTCCTCATGCGAAATCAACCCACATCCTAACAAAATTGATTGACCATGATGATTAACTCCTACAAAAGGAGCAAATGGCATGTCATACTTGTTTCTTAGGTATGTGGTATCAAATGTGACAACATCCCCAAAGTCCTTATAGGCTGCCCTGCTCCTTGGATCTGCCCAAAAAATATTTTTTAACCGACCCTCCTCATCTAGGTCAATACTGAAGTAAAACCCATCATTTTCTGTTTGCATTTTCTGAAAATACCTCTGAATTGCAATAGCATCCCCTTCTTCGAGTCTTAATCGCCTCACCTTGTCAACATGATTTCTAGCATCTCTTTCTAAAAATGACACATTTTCAAAGCCACCAGCCTCGACAACAATCGATTTAAAACTTTGAGCCATTTTAATTCCAGCTTCTTCATTTATTTCAAGCTGCTTTTTAACAAAAGGACTAATGGAACGGTTGCATCAATAATACCTACTCTTGCTCGAACTCACGGCATGGTTGTGTTCAAGGATTAAATTTCCAATTACCCATTTTCCACTAACAATATCCAAACGTCCTCAAATTTTAGCATTGCATCCAATTTTTTAGTTTGGTTGAAGCCGCAAAACATTAGTGGCTTTGGCTTTTGACTTGCCGTTTCTCCCACAAGTAAATGTCACATATCTCAAACTCCTTTCATCCCCTTTTCTACAAGATCTCCGCATCACTGGAAACCCCTCTTGTAGGCCATAAGTTTTATAATATTCAAACATTTCATCAAGACTATCAAACGACATCCCAACCGTAGGTTCAACAACATTTTCGACCACCAATTCCTCATTGTTTTCTTGCAAATCAGCCCCCTGTAAATCCTGTAATTCCCCAACTTTATCAACCTCCTCCACTTGTTCGAAATTATCCATTAACTGCTGCAAATTAAAATAATTCAATATCTTATTAGTTATTTATCGCAAATTCATTAAATTTAGACACAAAATTTAAAAAACAAAATGAAACAACTCACCATTCAAAATAAAACATAGAAACAAATACTCAGCAGATGGTAAGGTGGTTAAGTTGAATAATTCAAATCCAATAGACGGTAATTAACAAGAGTATTAGTAATAGAAACTTCTCCATATTCATGACTCCGTCAACTCAAGGCTGTATACAATATATCTTATTGATTTCTTGAGGATGACAATGAAAATTAAGGTTTGAAATATAATGAAAATAATTTGTCAAATTGTACAGGTCAAATGATATAGCTTTTGCAGTATAAGATTCGGATATACAAACAAATGCCTAGCTCATTAATCAACATTCAAAATGCAATATAGAAACAAATTCTCAGCTTAATACCCATTATATTAACGTAATTGTCAAATAACGACAATATCACCCAAAACAAAGTTTCATACAAACATGAGAACGGAAATGAGACAAATCAAGAATATGAGAACTGAAGAAATAAATTCAATGTTACAATGTTACAATGTTGTAAAAACGCAGGGAAAAATTTAAAATAAAATTAAAAACAAAATGCTACAAAGAAGACAGTACCCAAAAAAAAAGAAATTCAAGCTTCGAAAATTCAAGCTTTCAGGCACATGTTGATCTTGTTCTGCCGAAACTTTATAGCTGCTGTTGGTCTTGTTCCGTCGAAACTCAGCTTAGTAGCCGAAACTCAGCTTTCAAGGACAAATTTCACAGTCGAAACTCAGCTGCTGTTGGTATTGTTCTTCACTAAATGGGTGGGTTCTTTGTTAATCACTTTCTTCAGTTCAACTTAAGACGAAGATGATGGAGCTTTAATTAGTAGATCTCGTTCTGCTGTCGACTCAAGGGCTGTGGATCTCGGTCGAGGATGGCAGAAACGAAAAAGAAAAAAAAAAGAAAACGATGCAAATAAGAAAATAGAGAAGCAAAAAAAAATTAAAAACAAAACGACGACGTTTTGTATTTTTTGGGGTTTGACCCGAGGCAAACATCAGCACTCATTTAGTAAATCTATTGGTTGTAACATCTCAACTTAATGAATTACTTTTCATCTGAGTATGGCCTCGTGGATGTAGTATTGACTAATCTGAACCACGTAAAAATTTTCGTGTCCTTTAATTTTTGCAATTCTATTATGTTTTGAAAATTTAATATTTTTTATGCGGATAAACAGTAATCGTGAATAGTAACTATAAATAGTATCAGTTAACAGTTCCGTAAATAGTAACTGTGAATAATATTTTCAGAGAATTAATTTAGTTTTCTAATTTCGTGCTTAATATAATCAGGTTAATTATACAAGATATTTTCTTAAGCTTCTCTCTGTTAAGTAATATAATTAATTAATTTGATTAATTAATTAGCTCTAGGATTTTAAAATTGCATACATCTATTTTAATAGATCTAAATTCTTTTCAAAAAATATATATCAAGTACGAATGCAAAGTATGCTTAATTATAAACATAGTGTGCCATATCAAAAAGGCAATGATTAAACCAAAAAATACTATTTCATTTTCAATTTGCATCGAAAACTCTTTTACAAGTAGTATTTATCCATATAACCTGTATTATCAATTGAAAATATAAATACAATACACAAAATCACCCGAAAAGAGCAAATATAGTGACAAATTTTTGTAAATATTTCACTAGAAAAATTTAATTTGCTATCGTGATTGTTTTTGCTAAAGAGATTTCAACATAATATCTAAACAACTATAAAATGTTGGTTGTAGAAACTTTCATTTTAACTTATAGTATTATTGATAACTCTATGAAATGAGAGTTATTACAGCAATTCTAGACTTTAATCAAGATCACTTAGAGAGTAAATGAGGTGTTTTTATTATATTTTGGTTATATTTTGCATAAACATTCATTTTAGTGAGTCTTAATAAGTTTTGCTTGAATTAAAGTAATTTGTGCTCAAAATAGGTGCATAATTGTAGGTTTTCAGAAGTTTACAATTCATGAAGGGATGCTGAGATATTAGACCAGCAAGAGGAGGAAGGAATATTGCCACAAAATAAGTTAAGTAAAACTGAGAACAGTGTAGTGTTCTAGCCGTTGTTAGAGCAACCATTGCTGTAACAATCCTGGAGCACTGAGGGAGAAAACTTAGCACGGGTTAGCTGCAGAATTGTTATCTGCAGTTTCCTAATTTAATTCATGCACACCCGAGGCCCTTGTTTACCCTAGTTTTTAGTTATAAAAGGAGGTGCGCATCACATAAACCAGGGAAGAAATTATCATTAGGGACTTTAGAGAGAAAAAGAAGAAGAAGATCAAAATTGAAGAGGACGACTTCAGCAGCATTGAAAAATCCCGCAGAATTATTTGGATTCACTTTTTGCCGTTCTCAACTTATATTTTTCTTCTTTCTTTGTCTGATTTAATGTATCCCGTGAACAATATGTTGATGTTTGTTAATATACTTAAGGGTGTGAGAGTTCCAATACGCGACAGCTGAGGATGCAGATTAATTCTGCCCAGTACTGTAGCAATTGCTGTAACAACTGGTGTTAACTTGATGAAAAACAGTCAGTCCATAAAGAGAGTTTGATCATTCAACTACCATATTCTCAATTGAATTTTAGACACATTTAATTTAGTTTATTTCATTACTGCATTGTTTTATTTAATTCTTTCACAATTATGAATTTCGATAAAACCTACTTTACATTTGTTAACTTCAGACTTAAGTTAGATTGTACTATTAGTACTTTTAGTGACATCAATCCCTGTGGAGACGATCTTGAATATTCATCACTTTATTACTTGTTATGTACACTTGCACATTGTCATCAATAGTATTTGATTATAAAAATTTACCAACAAGTTTTTTGGCGTCGTTGCTGGGAATTGATTGTTTCTTTTTGAAGTGTAAAGTAAATCTTGATAGTGCCGATTTGATTTGATTTATTCTATTTATTGGCAGATCAACACTTGCATGCGCAAAGACAGATCTGTTGTATTCCAATTTGATCTTGAGATTGAAAGGACTGTTAGGAGACTGCGAAGAGAACAAAGGAATTCAAAAACTATTTCAGGCATGGATAACTTGCAGGATGTGGGAAATTTGGACCCTCACAGGCCCTTACAACCAGTCAACATTCAAGAAGAGCATAATGAACATGCTAACCAAAGACAACCAGACAACAACAACATTATTTTCATGGCCGATGACAGGGATAGAGCTATTAGAGATTATGCTATGTTAACTCCTCAAGTTGTACACCCTGGAATAATCAGACCTAAAGTAGAAGCCGCAAACTTTGAATTGAAGCCAGTAATGTTTCAGATGTTGCAGACAGTAGGTCAATTCAATGGATTGCCAAATGAAGATCCTCACCTCTGTCTTAAGTTGTTCTTGGAAGTGAGTGATGCTTTCAAAATTGCTGGCGCAACCCAAGATGCTTTAAGAATGAGGGTTTTTCCTTACTCCTTAAGAGATCGAGGAAGAGCATGGTTAAATTCGTTACCATCTGATTCCATCATTGCATGGAATGAGTTGGCTGATAAATTCTTAATGAAATATTTTTCATCGACAAAAAATGGAAAATTACGGAATGAGATTACTTCTTTCCATCAACTTAAAGATGAGAGTTTGTATGAGGCTTGGGAAAGATTCAAAGAACTACTCAGAAGGTGTCCTCATCATGGCATTCCTTGCTGCATACAATTGAAAACTTTCTATAATAGGTTGAATCCTAGTACAAGATTGATGGTGGATGCTTCTGCAAATGGAGCTTTGTTATCCAAATCTTACACTGAAGCTTATGAAATTCTGGAGAGAATGGCCAACAATAATTATCAGTGGCCATTAACAAGGCAACCAGTAGCAAGAGGAGCAGCAGGGGTACATAACATAGATGTGATTACTGCTTTATCAGCACAAGTAACCTCATTGACTAACATGGTAAAAGCTATGACATCTGCTCTAGCAGCAGTAAAGCAAGTTGCTGAACTTTCTTGCATATACTGTGGTGAAGAATATGACTTTGATAATTGTCTTATAAATCCAGCATCATTAAACTATGTGGGTAATTTCAATCGACAGTTTCAAAACAACCCATATTCAAATACTTATAGCCCTAGATAGAAGCAACACCTAATTTTTTCATGGAGCAGTCAGAATCGAAATGCTCCAGCATTGAATGGACAAAATAGGAACATTCAACTACTGGTTTTCATCAGCAGAGTCAAGGGCAAAAACATACCAATCAGGATCCAATCACTTCACTGGAAGCACTGATTAAGGAATACATTGCAAAGAATGAAGCAATTGTGCAGAGTCAAACTGTATCCTTGAGGAACCTGGAGAACTAAATGGGACAACTTGCCACAGCAATGAGTAGCAGAAATCAAGGAAGCTTACCTAGCAACACAAAGATCCTAGAAGAGAGGGCAAAATACACTGTAAAGTAATTAACTTCAGATCTGGAAAAAATGTTGATATCCCTGTTGATGTGACTAAAAAGGTGCTGGAACTTAATTCCTCACAAAAACCACCTCAAGATGGAAGTAAGTTACAATAACCCAACCATCAAGACACTTGTGACAGAGACTAAGCTGCAACAACTATGGAAGGAACTCAACCAATACATGCTGAAAAAGAAATTGCAACACCAGTAGCTGTTGAGTGTTAGAAAATGTATATTTATAAAGGAGAAAATCGTCATTTTACAATTCAAGTTTTACTAACACCCTTACTTTTATGTATTTAAACTTCTTGTCATTTAATTATATGTGTTGTATTATAATTAAGTATTTTATGTATTTTAGGGGCATTATAGTCATTTTACAATGAACGAGAGATCAGACGGCAAAACGAACATCACTTTTGAACTCAGGACGGTCGAAAACCTTAGGAGGAGTATAAAAGGAAAAATGGCACTGTTCACATGTACGGTACTGTCTACGTTACTGTTCACATAGACGGATCGATGACGTGGCATTGACCGATGATGTGGCATTGACTGATGAGGTGTCACGATCTTGTTGGACTAAAATTCTTATGCACTGTTGATCAATGACGTGGCAGCATATCAGTGGACCAAAAATCTCGCGTACGGTACATGCATTACATAGGATTATTTTCAACCAAACCGCATCACTGTTCAACCCGGGTCAAACCGTGTTACTGTTCACCCGTATGGTCAAACCGCGTACTGTTGACTGATGACGTGGCGCAATACTGAGCGTCCAAACTATTTTTAATCCAATGGCCAAGATTTACTCAATGTATCTATAAAAAGGGGGCCTCCCCCCCTAATTTGATGGCTCTGAATCCATTTTTGGGATCCATTTTCTGTAATTCCTTCTCCATCTTGTATTTTCTACGTATTTTAATAAATTTCTATTTTACCCCTTATTCAATTATGAGTAGCTAATTTTCTTTTAAACTTGGGTTGAAGGTGAAGTATCAACATGTGTCATGGGCTTTATTTGGTAAATTTGTTTTCTCTTCCCCTCTAGTTTTTGTGGATGTTTTGACTTCTCATCGACAAATAATAATAATCTTGTTTAGTACCGCCTTGGTTTCACCGGCTCCCTAATACAAGGTTATTATTATTTGGCACGATAAGCCCTTAGCACCATATTGATTAGAGTATGGTTCATGATGTGTGGATTCCCCTCTCATGATTTAATTGGCATTAATAAGGAATATTTAGCCCATGGTACCTGTTGATACGAATCCAGATACCGAAGTACGTCATTTCAATAGAATTCTCTTCAAATTATTTTCGCCATTTTAATTCCAATTTTAGGATAATCCAAATCATTTTCACCACAAATCCAACCACCCATTTAGAAATTAATTCTACACACAATTAAAATCTACCTCCTCGTAGGATCGACACTTGTCACCATTGATCTATACTACAATAGATTCGTGCACTTGCGAATTCAATAAAATTTACACAACAAGTTTTTGGCGCCGTTGCCGGGGAGGTAAGTTATTTTAATTCGTAAAATTAATTTTTGTGAATAATTTCTTTTATTTGTTTTCTTGTATTTTTTTTATTAAAAAAAAGTGAATATATATTTAGAGGTAATAATTTCTTTTTTTTTTCTCTTCTTAAAAATTATGTAATTTAATTTTCAATTTATTTTTCTTTGTAATTATTTTTTGTTTATCTTATTAATTTATTTTTAGTTAATTTATTTCACATATTTTTTTAAGTGTGTTTTTTTTATAGAAAGGTTATAACAGCGTGATAAGGTTAGTACCGTAATTCTTCCTTCTTCTTTATTTTTATTTGTTTTGTTCCCATTTATTTTGTATTCCTTGCATGCATGGCCGTAGGTCATTATTACATAATCTTAAACCTATAGACCTTGAACTAGAAAAAACATTGCGCACACACAAACACACTAAAAATAAAATGAATTTGCAACAACAAGCACCACAGGAGAGGCCTTTTAAGAACTATTTTAGTTCCTTAGCTAATTTGAGCAATCATGCATAAGATACCCAAATGTAGCTGCTAGAAGTTTTGAACTAAAACCTAGTGTGCTAAATTGTCTCCCAACATTCTATGGCCTAGAAAATGAGGACCCATATAATCATTTGAATGATTTTCATGCTGTTTGTCAAACATTTAGATATGAGAATTTTTCAGATGATGGTATTAAATTTAGACTATTCCCATTTTCTTTAAAAGATAGAGCTCGTTCATGGCTCAATACATTGCCTGCTAATAGCATTACATCATGGGAACAAATGGTTACAAAATTTTTGAATAAATATTTCCCAGTGCATAAAACCAATGCTATTCGCAGGAAAATTTCAGAGTTTACACAGAGAGAAGACGAACAGTTTTTCGAAATATGGGAGCGATTCAATGGGCTACTCTTGAAGTGTCCACATCATGGGCACGAGAAATGGCACCAATGCCAATACTTTTTGGAGGGATTATTGCCGAATGTGTAAGAATGACTAATGGCAACAAATGGAGGAGAGCTAATGTCAAAAAGTGCATCAGAGATTTGGGAATTTTTCCAGCGACAAACGGATAATTCCCAACAACGGAGTCGGTCGCTTAGGAACACTAAAAGAATTGAGGGAGTAAATGAGGTTCACATTGGCGAGTCAAGTTCAGAAATTAAAGAAGTTAAATCGATAATTGAAGGTCTCTCTCGATAAATAGCATCGTTATCGACTGCTAAATCAATAGAGCCATATGACCATGACTCATACTCAGATCAAGCCAATGCCATAGGTGTAATGAGAAAACCATTGAATTACAACCCATACTCCAACACATATAACCCTGGATGGAGAGACCACCCAAATTTTCATGGTCTCAAGGATTCCAACAGAATGGACCAGCAGCTCCAGCTCCACCAATTCCACAAAATCCTTAAGCCTCTCAGCCACTATTTAAACCATACAATCAAAACCAGAACTACTCTCAACTCAGACCATGAGAGGGTGCATTCCAGAATTTCAAGAATGTTACTCACTCCACGATTGAGTAACAGAACCACACCATTGATGGACTACGAAATGAGTTGAGAGCAGGCTTCAACTCACAAGCCCAATCAGTTTCAAGCCTCGAGAAGATGTTGGGACAACTTACTTCTTTAGTTCAGACCTTGGCAATGACAGTTGAGAAAGGTAAATTTCCAAGTCAACCAGTGCCTAATCCTAAAGGAGTATATGAAGCAAGTACCAGTTCACCACAACAGCATGTAGAGGTCAAAGCAGTCACGACCTTGCGAAAAGGAAAAGAAGTCGACAACAAAGTGGAGATGTCGTTGATAAAAGAAAATCAAATTGTACCTGTAAATACCGAGGACTCATCACCGGAGGAGAAAGAAGAAACCAACCCACGAGAATATGTTCCCAAAGCTCCATTTCCTCAGAGGTTAGCTAAAAGAAATAAGGGAAAATCCACAGGTGAGATTCTTGAAATCTTCAAACGGGTAAATATTAACATCCATTTACTTGATGCTATAAAGAAAGTTCCATCTTATGCCAAGTTTCTTAAAGACCTTTGTACTAAAAAGAGAAACATTCATGTTCAAAATAAGGTATTTTTAACAGAAAACGTTAGTTCTATTCTTCAACATAAAATTCCTCTAAAATGCAAAGACCCAGGCTCCCCCACTATCTCATGTAGCTTAGGGAACTACACAATTGAGAATACTTTGTTGGATTTAAGAGCTACTGTAAATCTGTTGCCTTACTCAGTATTTTTGAAACTTGGACTTGGAGAATTACACCCAACTCCAGTGGTGTTACAGTTTATAGATCGGTCCACGAAAATACCTCGTGGTATTGTGGAGGACGTGCTTATCCAGGTAGATAAGTTTTATTTTCCTATTAATTTCATTGTAATTGACATTCAACCAATACAGGATTCAAGGAAACATATCCCCATTATTCTAGGCCGACCTTTCTTGGCAACTGTTGATGCTCACATTCAATACCGGACTGAAAATATGCAGTTGTCCTTCGGTAACATGACTATGGAGCTGAACATCTTCAACATTGCCAAACAACCTCACAATGCAGATGATAGAATTATTGATGTAGATTTAATAGAAACAATAGTTGATAATACTTTTCTTTCAAACCTTAGTGATGATCCTTTACAAACATGTTTAACTCACTTTGGTTTGGATTTTGATATTGACAGATCGGTCGATGAGGTCAACACCCTACTTGACTCAGCACCATTCATGGACACTAATAAATGGAAGTCAAGAGTTGAACAACTAGCACCGTTAGAAAAGAAACTCATCCCATCATCAGAATCACCAACGAAACTCGAGCTCAAACCATTACCCAACACTTTGGAATATGCATTTTTAGGAGAAGAAAGTACTCTTCCAGTAATCATCTCATCATCCCTAAATGACGAACAAAAAGGTAAGTTGTTGGATGTTTTAAAAGAGCACAAAAGAGCATTATGATGGACCATAGCAGACATCAAAAGTATAAACCCAGTAGACTACATGCATTACATTCACCTCAATGAAAATACTAAATCTACTAGGGAAATGAAACGTCAGTTAAATCATAATATGAAAGAAATTGTTAGAACTGAAGTCCTTAAGCTATTAGACGCATGTATCATTTACCCAATTTCTGATGGTTAATGGATCAGTCCTGTACAAGTTGTCCCTAAAAAGTCAGGAGTCACAATAGTTACCAATGCTATTAATGAATTGCTACCAACTAGAGTAACTACAAGATGGCGTGTATGCATTGATTATAGAAAGTTGAATTCTGTCACACGTAAAGACCATTTTCCTTTACCATTTATTGATCAAATGCTTGATAGATTAGTAGGCCATGAATTTTATTACTTTCTAGATGGTTACTCAAGATATAATCAGATTCCCATAGCACTAAAAGATCAAGAGAAAACCACTTTCACTTGCTCTTTTGGTACTTTTGCATATATGAGGATGCCATTTGGATTATGTAATGCACCTGCTACATTTCAACAATGCATGTTAAGCATTTTTTCAGATATGGTTGAACGATTCCTTGAAGTCTTTATGGATGACTTTTCCATTTTTGGTGACTCGTTTGATCAATGCTTACATCATCTAACACTAGTTCTGTAAAGATGCATCGAGAAGAACTTAGTCTTAAATTGGGAGAAGTGCCATTTTATGGTAAAACAAGGTATTGTTCTCGATCACATCATTTCGAGCAAAGGTATTGAGTTTGACAAAGCCAATGTGGATCTCATTTCTAATCTTCCTCCACCCAAAACAGCCAGAGAAGTAAGATCTTTCCTTGGGCATGCTGGTTTCTATAGGCGTTTCATTAAAGATTTTAGCAAAGTTTCTAGACCTTTATGCAATTTACTTGCTAAGAATATACCTTTTATCTTTAATGATTCATGTCTTATGGCTTTTGAAAAATTAAAGTAATTGTTGACATCATCACCCATCATTCAGGCCCCAAACTGAAGCTTACCATTTGAACTCATGTGTGATGCATCTGATTATGCAGTAGGAGCAGTATTAGGACAAAGAGTTGATCGAATTTCCCATGTTATTTACTATGCTAGTATGATATTGAATGATACACAATTGAACTATTCAACTACTGAAAAAGAAATGCTAGCAGTAGTATTTGCATTAGAAAAATTTCGATCTTATCTCATTGGTTCTAAAATAATTATATTCACATATCATGCTGCTTTTAAATATCTTCTCACAAAGAAAGATGCAAAAGCTAAACTAATTCGTTGGGTGTTACTTTTGCAGGAATTCGACTTGGAATTTAAAAATAAGAAAGGCACAAAAAATGTTGTGGCAGATCATCTCTCTCATCTTCATTTTGACACAATTTCTAAACATTTAACATTGAATGAGTCATTTCCAGATGAACAATTAATGAGTGTGGAAGTATTACCTTGGTATGATGATATAGTTAATTATCTTATTACAGGTCAACTTCCAGAGCATTGGACCAAGCAAGCAAGGCTAAATTCTTTGCAGAAATAAAGATTTCTTTTGAGATGACCCGTATTTGTTCAAGTATTGTGCAGATCAAATTGTTAGACGATGTGTCCCAGAAAATGAAATTAAAAATATCCTTTCATTCTGCCATGAACAAGCTTGTGGAGGCCATTTCAGTGCTAAGAAAACAGCTACTAAAGTTTTACAATGTGGTTTTTATTGGCCAACTATATTTCGAGATGCTTACACCTTTTGTTCTTCATGTGATAGGTGTCAACGAATGGGGAGCATTACACGAAGGAATATGATGCTATTAAATTCAATTTTAGTGGTTGAGATTTTTTATGTATGGGGTATCGACTTCATGGGACCCTTTCCCCCTTCTTTTGGCCATCAATACATATTGGTTGCTGTTGACTACGTATCGAAATGGGTAGAAGCAATTCCATGTAGAACCAATGATCATAAGGTGGTGATAGGATTTTTGAAAAGCAACATTGTTTCATGCTTTGGATTCCCTCGAGCAATAATCAGTGATGGTGGTGCCCACTTTTGTAATAAAGCATTCAAGGCACTTTTGACAAAGTATTCAATCACTCACAAAGTGGCGACCCCATCTTATCCGCAAACCAGTGGCCAAGTTGAGATCTCCAATCGGGAAATAAAGCACATATTAGAAAAGACGGTGAAGCTCGACAGAAAAGATTGGTTATTAAGACTTGATGATGCATTATGGGCATATAGAACGGCTTTCAAGACCCCGATTGAGATGTCACCCTATAGGCTAGTGTATGGAAAAGCTTGCCACCTACCTGTGGAACTTGAGCATCGTGCATATTGGGCTATCAAGAAATTCAACTTTGACATGCAGCAAGCCAGCTTAGAAAGAAGATTACAGCTGGGAGAACTTGAAGAAATTCGCAATGATGCATACGAAAATGCCAAGATTTACAAGCAACGAATGAAAGTCTTCCATGACAAGCAAATTATGAGAAAATCTTTCACTCCAGGTTAGAAAGTGCTTTTATTCAATTCTCACTTGCACCTATTCCTAGGTAAGTTACGCTCTCGATGGTTTGGCCCTTTTATTGTTCATACTGTTTTTCCACATGGGGCAATTGAAATTAAAGACCTAAAGAACGGTGCCACGTTTAAAGTTAACGGTCAAAGATTAAAACCATATTTAGAATACCAACCACATGGAGAGGACACCGAAATAAATTTGAGTGACCCACTAGATTTGAATTAATTTTTTTTTTCGATGATTTGATTTTTTTTCTTTTTTTTCTTTTTATTATTCTTTTGCTAATTGAAATTATTTTTGCGTAAGTGTGTTTGTTTAACCATTAAGTTTTTTTTTTCTTATCATTGTTAATCATGAGTACCATACTTAAACCGTTCCTCCTGAACATTCTTAAACCACTTCAACGTGTAAACTCTCATCTCAAAAGGCAGATTCGATTTTGTAAGACACATCGTATTTGGGCTCTGCAACCACCAGAGTTAGTATCCTATGTTGAGGGTTTAGAAAGCCAACTCAGAGACATTGAGAGAAGTGTTTACGACATCCAGTTGGAGCTTGAGGTAAATTCAATAAGAGGATGATTTTAATTTTCTTTGTGTGTTTTAATTTGTTTTTCTATTTGTGTGCTTTAGTTTGTTACCCCAGTGAAGTGGCGGATAACGGTACTCCGTGACAATCAAGTGGGTTACTTCAATTTTCCCATAATAACTGATATTCTGAGGCGAAGGTATGGACAGAAATCAGATTCTAGCGAAGCTTCACAAGCGATTCCCTTCACTTCCTCAGAATGCCCTCCTTACAATCTATAAAGCCCGGTCCGAACACATGCGATTGCTAATGAGGAATCATATACCTGCTGACATCCATTGGTTAATCGAGGCTAAAGTACGACTGGCAAGTGAGTTACCTCCAAAATTTATTGCATACATGCCTGGTTGTGGTAAAGGAAATTATGCAAGAAAACGACGAGTTCAAAAAAATTTTGTTGCTTGTCATAAGTGTGCCAGAATGAGTTGCGATAAAAAACCATGTTCTTTAGGAATGATGTCTGATAACAGAGAAGATAAGATTCAATTCATTAGGGATGGCTTGAATAAGGAGTCATTAGATGATATCCTTTTGTCTCTTGAAACGCATACCAGTGGATATGTGCAAGGAGCGATTCTCCAGTTATGACCATTATTCCAGAAAGAGCATGCACGATATAGTCTCGGAAATCTGACTATAAACGACCCTATTTGCCAGTTTATAAGAAAACTGGATGGGAAGCCCATCCTCGACCCATAGAGGGCGTTCAATCCATTTCTGGACGTAAAACCAGAGGAAGATGTGAGCCACAGTCGCAACTACCTGTAAATATCATTTTACTTCACTGTTATTTTATTTCACTGTTATTTTATCTTTTGCATTATTGTCTTTAATAATTTTATTTTATGATTATTTCTTTTTATTTTTACTGTTTCATTTTTGACTCGCGAGCCATGTGCTTTACGCGTTATTTGACACTGACATGTCACCTCATACACAGTTGTGACCCACTGTCACCAAGATTCTTAAATATGACTTTTTGTTAAGCACTCACAAATTATTTTTGAGAAATATTAAAATGGCAGCTACTCCCAATAGACAATTCAAGAACATTTGTGTGCTTTCTGGATTTAACTATGGCAAACATAAAGAGTTCGTTGAGGCAGCCATAGATCTTGGTTGAAGCATAGCAGAGAGAAAATTACACTTGGTGTATGGAGGAGGTAACCGAGGGTTATCAAAATTGGTCTCAGAAGCTGCTTTTGTCAGAGGAAGCCAAGTGTTAGGCATCATTCCAAGAGCCCTAAAACCTTTGGGCAGTTTGTCTGACCCACTGACTGGAGAAGAGTTAGTCGTCTCAGGTATGCAAGAAAGAATAACTGAAATGCTTAATTATGCTGATGCTTTTATTTTCCTTCCAGGAGATCTTGCAACACTAGAGGCACTTATCACACTAGCATCTTGGGCCCATTTGCACATTCACCAGAAACCCATCGGTTTGTTAAATGTCAATAACTTTTATGATGGTTTCATCGCATTTCTTAACCATGCAATAAAAAACTATTTCGTTCCTTCCAATGCGAAAAAGCTTTTTATTTGTGCTCATATTGCTAAGAGCTACTTGATATGTTACAAGCTTATAAACCGGATCTAGACCCCTAGACCTTTGTGTTGGAGAGTCCAAATAATGACGGTAACAGTAGCCGCAGTAAGAAGTATAAATTAGATTTAACTCCCCGCCTGTAAATATTTTCTTCTGTGTTGCACCACCTAGGTGATGTCTTCTAAACTCTACTTCTTTCCTTTAAAACATTGAGGACAATGTTTCGTTCTGGTTGGGGGGAGGGAATAGTCGACAATTGTGGAATCTTGGTTAAGTTTTTACTAATTTTTTATTGTAGAAACTAGTTGTTGCTAACTTTTTGTGTTGAAGATAGTTGAATATAGAGTGTAGTTACTCTAGAAACGCATCTTTTTCGTTAAAAAAAAATTCCAGATATTTTATTTTTCTTTATTAATTTTTTTACAATCATTTTTCTTCTTATTTCTAATTTCTCCTTTATAAATATACACTTTCCAATTTTTTAAGTCGAAGATGGCTGAATATGGAGTATAGTGCCTCTAGAAACGCATCTTCTTAGTTAAAAAAAAACATTTTTTTTATCATTTTAAGTGTAATTTTTTTAATTAGTTTTTCTGCATCATTTTCACACTTCTGCATGCATATTTTCCTTTCATGTTTAGAATAGGTTGGAGGGTAGAATGTTGTTTAAAAAAAAAATTGTGTGATTTGTTTTAACATTGGATGACATGATTAATTTCAAATTTTAGTATTTGTATTATCTTTGGTCTTAAGTGATGTTACGCTATGTTTGCTACTTTACATGTTGATGTCGGAGATAAATATGAGTTGCTTGAAGGAATGAACATGTCATAATAAGTACTGAGTGAGTTTTTGAGCCTATTATTTTTCTTGGAGAGTAACCCTTTTGCCCATTCTTTATACAGCTTAGTAGTTTTATACATGATCTTTAGATTTCTTTTGAGTTAAGCCTAAAAAAAAATATTAGAAAATTAAAAAAAAAAGAAAAAAGTGTGCTGCTACATTTGGAGACCCATCTAACTAGTAGATATGGAAGATTATTTAGAGCCCTAAAAGATGATGGAAATGCTATATTTGATCCGTTTGAGCCTTTCTAACCATCCCTTTTGTGAAATATCCATAGTTAACCCTTTTGAGCCTTAAAACAAAAAAAAAAAACCTTTTCTTTCTCAACTTATCATCTTGACCCACTCCGATTTGGAGTATTACCCGATGTCTTATAAGTTCCATCACTTATTTATGTTTGAGAAAAATGTAAATAATTATTTTGTTCAGTGACGTTGTGCTAAACAAAAGCAAAAAAAAATTATTGTTTTTAAAAAAAAAGAAGAAAAAAAATATAACAATAATAGGTGAAATCCACCTTGCAACTTCCAAAAAAAAAAAACAAAAATCTCTGCATTTTTCTCAAACATACACTTTGTTTTCCTTATTTCCTCTCCTTGATTAGCCATGTCCCTAGCCTACGTTACGTCCTAATAAAATTCCTTCTTAATTTTAGGGAACTATAATCTGAAGTAGAAGCTAGTTATATGGGTTAAAAAGATGTAGTGGTGCATAAAAAAATAAAAACAAATAAATTGGGTTGACTAGCATTTTTATTTTACTTGAGATCGTATTATTTCTAAGCTGAGGGCATATTTCTTTCATTTTGGTGAGAGCATGTGATATCACTTCTTCATTATTTTCTCTCAATTACCATTCATTGGAGTGACTATTTTTATTAGGTTTAATTTCTTTGTGAGAGTGTCACTACTTCCAGTGAGATTTTGGGGTTTGACATGTCATTCTTGAAAGTAGCTATGACAAAGTCTACTAGACTGATTCATGTGGATGGTTGATGTGGGTGCGATGTTTCTTTAGACTAGAGATAATGTTTATAGTTTTATTTAATTAATATCATTAGTCTGATTGAATAAACATGATTGTTTAAAAAAAAATCATTTTTGATTTGAATTTTGTTTTCACTTTATTTGCTAGGGACTAGTAATAAGCTGGTTGGGGGGGGTGTTGAGTGTTAGAAAATATATATTTATAAAGGAGAAAATCGTCATTTTACACTTTAAGTTTTACTAACACCCTTACTTTTATGTATTTAAACTTCTTGTCATTTAATTATATGTATTGTATTATAATTAAGTATTTTATGTATTTTAAGGGCATCATAGTCATTTCACAATGAACGAGAGATCAGACGGCAAAACAGACATCACTTTTGAACTCAGGACGGTTGAAAACCTTAGGAAGAGCGTAAAAGGAAAAATGACATTGTTCACATGTACGGTACTATTCACATGTATGGTACTATCTACGTTACTGTTCACGACACTGTTCACATAAACGGATCGATGACATGGCATTGACCGATGATGTGGCATTGACTGATGATGTGTCACGATCTTGTTGGACTAAAATTCTTATGCACTGTTGATCGATGACGTGGCAGCATATCAGTGGACCAAAAATCTCGCGTACGGTACATGCATTACACAGGATTATTTTCAACCAAACCGCATCACTGTTCAACCCGGGTCAAACCGTGTTACTGTTCACCCGCATGGTCAAACTGCGTACTGTTGACTGATGATGTGGCGCAATCCTGAGCGTCCAAACTGTTTTTAATCCGATGGCTACGATTTACTCAATGTATTTATAAAAAGGGGCCTCCCCCCTAATTTGATGGCCCTGAATCCATTTTTGGGATCCATTTTCTATAATTCTTTCTCCATCTTATATTTTCTACGTATTTTAATAAATTTCTATTTTACCCCTAGTTCAATTATGAGTAGCTAATTTTCTTTCAAGCTTGGATTGAAGGTGAAGTATCAACATGTGTCATTATTTTCTCTTCCCCTCTAGTTTTTATGGATGTTTTGACTTCTCGTCGACAAATAATAATAATCTTGTTTAGTACCGCCTTGGTTTCACCGGCTCCCTAATACAAGGTTATTATTATTTGGCACGATAAGCCCTTAACACCATATTGATTAGAGTATGGTTCATGAGGTGTGGATTCCCCCCTCATGATTTAATTGGCATTAATAAAGAATATTTAGCCCATGGTGCATGTTGATACGGATCCAGATACCGAAGTACGTCATTTCAATAGAATTCTCTTCAAATTATTCTCACCATTTTAATTCCAATTTTAAGATAATCCAAATCATTTTCACCATAAATCCAACCACCCATTTAGAAAATTAATTCTACGCACAATTAAAATTCACCTCCTCATGGGATCGACACTCGTCACCATTGATCTATACTACAATAACTTCGTGCACTTGCGAGTTCAATAAAATTTGTACAACAATAGCCACAACCTACAACAAACTAAATAAGCAGAGTTTGGCACCTCCTGAAGCTACCCAGCAGTTTAGGCATCCACCCCCTTTCCCACAGAGATTCCATAAGCAAAGACTAGACAAGCAGTTTAATAAATTTCTGGGAGTGCTGAAACAATTACACATCAACATACCTTTAGTGGAAGCTTTGGAGCAAATGCCTAATTATGTGAAATTTCTAAATGACATCTTAGCACAAAAGAGAAGGTTGGGAGAATTTGAAACGGTTGTTTTAACAAAGGAAAGCAGTCATATGCTGCAAAATAAGATTCCTACAAAATTGAAGGATCCAAGAAGTTTTACAATACCATGTTCTATTGGAACTAGGTACATTGGCAGAGCACTTTGTGACTTGGGAGCCAGTATTAATCTGATGCCATTGTCTGTATTTAAGCAGTTGGGAGTAAGGGAATACAGGCCAACCACAGTCACCCTGCAATTAGCTGACATATCTCATGCATGTCCTGAAGGAAAAATTGAGGATGTACTGGTGAAGGTTGACAAATTTATCTTCCTAGTAGATTTCATTGTACTAGACTTTGAGGCTGATAAAGAGGTACCTATTATACTTGGAAGACCTTTCTTAGCAACTGGAAAAACTCTGATAAATGAGCAGAAAAGAGAGCTCACCATGAGAATGAATGATCAACAAGTCACATTTATTGTATTAGAGGCTATGAAGAACCCTAATGAGTTAGAAGATTATAATTTCCTGAGTGTTGTGGATTTTGTTGTAGCAAACAGAATTGACAGATGCTGCAATAATGAGATCAACAAAGTGACCACATTTGAAAGCTTTGAAGAAGAAGATGTTGCAGCAAACCAGATAAATTAGATGGAAGGAAAGCAATCTGATAGACATAACAGATTTGTTAAGCATTTGAATCTTTCAGACAGGGAAGTAAAAACAACTTTACCATCTATTGAATCACCTCCTAATCTTGAATTAAAATTGTTACCTTCACATTTGAAATATGTTTATCTTGGTCAAAACAATACACTCCCTGTAATCATCTCCTCTACTCTGGATGCAGGGTAAGAACAGAGTCTAGTAGATGTGATTGGGAGATACAGAAGAGCAATTTGATGGACCATGGCAAATATCAAAGGGATAAGTCCATCAATATACATGCATAAAATTCTGTTAGAAGACTGTCAAGGCTGAGAATCAAGTAGCAGACCACCTGTCGAGGCTGGACGCAGACACAAGTACATTGACAAGAAAGGACATCACTGAAACTTTTCATGATGAACAGCTGTTGGTAGTACAACAAGCACAGGTGCTGCAGCAATTAGGATCTCCATGGTATGCAGATTTTGCTAACTACTTAGTAACTGAGTTGCTACCACCTAAGTTGAAGTTTCAGGAGAAAAAGAAATTTCTTCATGATGTTAGAAGCTACCAATAGATGACCTATATTTATATAAGTTATGCTTAGATCAAGTAATACGAAGATGTGCTTCAGAGGGAGAAATTCCACACATATTGGAGTCATGCCATGCTGCAGCATATGAAGGACATTTTAGTGGTCACAGAACAGCTGCTAAAGTTCTGCAATTAGGTTAGTACTGGCCTTCTATTTTTAAAGATGCTTGTGAATTTGTCAAATGTTGTGACAGATGTCAAAGGACATGGAACATAACTAAAAGACATGAAATGCGATTGACAAATATTATGGAAGTTGAAGTTTTTGATGTATGGGGAATAGATTTCATGGGACATTTTCCACCATCCTTTGGAAACTTATATATCCTTGTTGTTGTAGATTATATCTCTAAGTGGGTAGAAGCAGTATCATTACCTACCAATGATGCTAAAACAGTGGTGGTCTTTCCTCTGAAAAATATTTTTTCCGGGTTTGGCACTCCCAGAGCAATTATTAGTGATAAAGGTACTCATTTTTGTAACAAAGTATTTACTGCAGCCACGATAAAATATGGAGTCAGGCATAAAATAACAACAACATATCACCCACAATCTAATGATCAGGTAGAAGTGTCCAATAGAGAAATTAAGAAGATCTTAGAAAAAGTAGTGAACCCAGCACGGAAGGATTGATCTTTGTGGTTACATGACTCCTTATGGGCCTACAAAACAACATACAAAATACCACTTGGCATGTCTCCCTACTGAATTGTTTATGGAAAGACTTGTCACTTGCCACTTGAGCTAGAGCATAAAGCACACTGGGCACTGAAGTATGTGTGACAAATGAATTCTTTATTGACAATTCGGGTTGTATTGTAACAGAGTATAGAGGCAAGCCATGTGTCAGAGGCTATTGGAGTGGAGCATGTAACCGTTGCTGGAGCAAATAATTAAGTGTTGCAGCAACCGATATTACCATTATAGTAACTTAAAAATTGGAGCCTCTCACTTACCGTTGGAGATAAATCATGACAGATGGATGCATGGATTTGGATAGAAATTGAGGAAGAAAAAATCTCCGAAATTAATGCATTAATTTCTCTTGCTTATTTTTATGGGATATACTCATTATATTCAAAATATTTTCTTTCCTGATTTATCTTACTTTACCGGATTTATCTTCATTTAAATTCAACTATAAAAGGGAATTACTGTGTGTAGTGACCTACGGCACTATTCCCCTCTTCTTCGCAAGCACGGCTCCAATAATTCTTACCACCATCTTCTCATTTTACTCTCAGGCATAGTACCTTCGAATTGTTACTGCTATAGCAATGCCAAGGTGTAAAAGAACAGCCTACTGACTCAAAGATCCTTCACGCTTCCAGAGTTACCACGTAAAGGAAAAATATGAAGAATTCATGAACCACGCAAGATTTTGGAAGAAAAAGGGTTTCAATTTCCAGAGTCATTCACCGGAATTGTGCAAACAGTACACAATACTGCAGCAAAGCGTGGGTGGCTAGAGTTTTGCAACCACCCTCGAGACCCTGTGCTGCTAGTAGTCAAAGAATTTTATGCCAATTTGGTAAGCCCTAGCCAGCACAACATTTGGGTAAGAAACGCACTTGTTCCATTAGACTCTCGAGTTATAAATGCTTTTTATAATTTACCTGCTGAAATTAATTATGAGTATGCCAAGTTGCTGAACAAATTGACCCCGAAAAGATGGAACACCATCTTCACAACTCTTACAGTATAAGGGGTATCGTGGGCTAATGAGAAAGGACATGTAATTAATAGAATAGATTTAAAACTCATTGCTAAGGTGTTGGTGAAATTTCTGAAATCTAGACTTATGCAAACCACCCACACCACTACTGTTTCACAGGAAATGTTGGTTTTGTTATATGCTATTGTTCGACGGCTTCCTATAGATGTGGGAAGCATTATCGAAAAAGAAATCAGAGATTGTGCCATAAAGAAACACAAAGCAACTGCTTTATTATTTACTTCACTCATCACCAACATCTGTGTAGTATCAAGTGTTCGTCTTGATGCAAAGGATGAGCATGTCAAGAATGATTATGCCCTTACTGCACGCACCATTGAGAGAATTGCTGGTGAAAGTGCTGGAGCAACAACTGAACCAGCTGCTGTAACAGGAGCGAGACGAGCTATTGGTTTAGAACAGACAATTTAGGCGCTGAGCACCAGTATCACTTAATGTGCTGAGGTTCAGCAGAGGAAAAACGATCGGTTTTGGAGCTATTTATAGCACCTGGACAACCACCTACACCAATTTGCTCTTTACATGAAAAACACCCACCGGAATTTCCCTGATTCATTGCTCCAGCAGTACAATTTTGACATCAACACCACACATACTCCAGCAGAAGTCAATCAAGAAGCCACTGACACAGATGAACCAAAAGCAGAAGCTGTAGCAGAATCACAAGCAGAGGCTAAATCAGAAGATGCTGAACCATCTGATCAACCTGAGGAAGAAGGTGACAAGTCTGCAACTGACAGTTCACCCACTGAGGCAGAAGAAGATTCGGAGAAAGAACGTAAGGAACCCTCAGTCAGGACCTCTCCCAAAACCAGGAAAAGGCACATCATCCAAGAAGATGAAGAAAATGAACCTGAAGAGGAGTCCCCAATTCCAGTCCTTCCAAGAAAGGGCAAGGAAAAAATAGCAACCCCTCCTGCCTCTGAAGATGAAGCCGAGCAAGTCGATGCAGAGTTGGAAGCTACAGTAACCAGAGTAACGCATACACCCACAGAAGCCTAGCAGCTACTTGACATCATTGCTGTCATCACTGCTGAGGGACAGGCAGCTGATGCACCAACCCCAACTCCTCCACAGGCCACTCCTAGCAAACCTGTTCGTGCTAGTCCGAGAGGAGCCAGCAAAAGCAAGGGCAGCACTTCTGGAGGCATTGCTACAACAACCTCGACAGAACAAAAAAGGACCAGATCAGTGTCAAACAAGCAAGCTGCCCCAGCAACAACACCTCCCACCAGCCCAGTGAAGAAAAAGACAAAGACATTATCCGCTACCTCCCCACAAGTTTCCCCAAAGGATAAGCTGCGCAGTGCATCCAAGAAGCGCTGATGTCATCCCACCATGTAGCAGCAATACCCAAACCATAGGGGAGTATCCCCTTCTTGCTAGTTAATTTATTTAATTCTGTAAAACTTTTCTTTCATTATGTTTTCAATTTGTGTGGTCTTTTCTAAATGTCCTCCTCTATGTCCTTGTCAAATTGTGTGACTTTTTTGTTGCGTGCTTGTGAGGACACAACACATTTTCAGTTTGAGGGGGATATATATCTGGGTGCTTTGGATATGTGTTTATATATGTATTGTGTGAAACTCTGATATCTAATATTTGTGTATGGATTAGAAATCCTAATGAAGATAAATTGAGTATTAATGGGTGGTTATAAGAATGCCGAGTAGAGACAGTAATAGATGGAGAGTGAAATTCTATCCTTACACTTAAACTTTGGTGGAGTTTATGAGACTGCTGTAGCAGAGCTAAAAGAATAACAAAGATCTTAAGTTTAGGGAGAAAAAGTTTGATTGACTGTGCTGGCTATGAAATAAATTATGCTCCAATTGCTCAAGTTGCTGAGTAACCAAAGCTGAGTATGTACCCCATATGCAGAGTTGCGTTCAAAGGTAACAAGAGTTATGAGCAGTGCTGTAGCAATGACTCTTTTATGAAAAAAAAAAGAAGAGAAAAGTGAGACAATAATACAAGGAAGTCCTCTGTCTAGGATATTGAGTAGCCAGGTCTGTTCATGAGCCCTATGTTCAGCCTTGAGTAAAAGATATGTCTAGATAAGATTATGTTACAGATATTGCTACAACAACTTTGATCTGTGCATGGTTTGAGTAATTAGGTGTCATCATTACAATTGATTGGCATTCACATGAAAAATAAATGGTGCAGTGATGAGGTTGAATACTCTCAAATTTTCATTATTTAACTCAACACAGTTTGAGTATGTGAGATTTATGCTACCCCATATATGAATAAAATTATGTTACTGCTGAATTACATGCAATCTCTTGGTAATGTTGTAGCATCTCTGGAATTCAATCTATGGTCATTTTGCATGATTGGGATTGTGATATGAAGGTAGAAAAATCCTTGTAAATTTGATAAAAGAGCTAAAGTTGTGTGTTGCATGCTTGTTTGCGTGAAGTGTTAGTATGTTGTCATTACTTTAGGACAAGTAAAGGTTTAAGTTTGGGGGTGTGAAAACTCTATGAAATGCGAGTTATTACAATAATTCTAGACTTAAACCAAGATCACTTAGAGAGTAAATGAGGTGTTTTTATTATATTTTGCATAAACATTCATTTTAGTGAGTCTTAATAAGTTTTGCTTGAATTAGAGTAATTTGTGCTCAAAACAGGTGCATAATTGTAGGTTTTCAAAAGTTTATAATTCATGAAGGGATGCTAAGATATTAGACCAGCAAGAGGAGGAAAGAATATTGCCACAAAAGAAGTTAAGCACAACCAAGAACAGTGCAGTGTTCTAGCCGTTGTCAGAGCAACCATTACTGTAGCAATCCTAGAGCACTGAAGGAGAAAACTTAGCGCGGGTTAGCTGCAGAATTGCTGCAGTTTCCTAATTTAACTCATGCACGCCCGAGGCTTTTGTTTACCCTAGTTTTTAGTTATAAAAGGAGGCGTGTATCACATAAACCAAGGAAGAAATTATCATTAGGGACTTTAGAGAGAAAAAGAAGAAGAAAATTAGAATTGAAGAGGACGGCTTCAGCAGTATTGAAAAATCCCGCAGAATTATTTGGATTCACTTTTTGCCGTTCTCAACTTATATCTTTTTTTCTTTTTTTGTCTGATTTAATGTATCCCGTGAACAATATGTTGATGCTTTTTTTTTCTCTTTCAGAATATGAACTAAATTTGCTTGTAGTTGAGCGACGAACAATCTAATGGGTTCTTGATTGTTCTTATGAATTGTTATGTCATTGCTGTAGCATTTTACTCTAGTAGCTATTATTATAATTGTTATTTC
Source organism: Citrus x clementina (assembly GCF_000493195.1). Taxonomy (NCBI): domain Eukaryota; kingdom Viridiplantae; phylum Streptophyta; class Magnoliopsida; order Sapindales; family Rutaceae; genus Citrus; species Citrus x clementina. Next base: position 29,509,021 of record NW_006262339.1, on the reverse strand, counting down.
GGTTGACCACCCATTTAATAGTTCAAGTTAAGATAGAGTCGCAAAAGGACATGTCTTAGTAGATATTATTAGAGTAATACTTGATCTTAATTTAAGTTTCTTGGATTAAGTTTATCTTGAATCCCATAAGGGCTATACTTGAAGTTAAGATTTGTGACACACTAGATACAGGTACTCACCTTGTAGGGCGGAGAGACTAAAGGGTCATAAGGCCATGACATAGGTAGAATAACAACAGGTCATTGCTAATATACTTAAGGGTGTGAGAGTTCCAATATGCGACAGCTGAAGATGCAGATTAATTTTGCCCAGTGCTGTAACAATTGTTGTACCAACTAGTGTTAACTTGATGAAAAACAGTCAGCCCATAAAGAGAGTTTGATCATTCAACTACCATATTCTCAATTGAATCTTAGACACATTTAATTTAGTTTATTTCATTACTGCATTGTTTTATTTAATTCTTTCACAATTATCAATTTTGATAGAACTTACTTTACATTTGTTAACTTTGGACTTAAGTTAGATTGCACTATTGTGATTGCTGTAGCACTTCTAGTGACATCAATCCCTGTGGAGACGATTTTGAATATTCATCACTTTATTACTTGTTGTGTACACTTGCACATTGGCATCAATAGCATTTGATTATAAAAATCTCCCTTAAAACATGGACATTTCCTAAAACTAACTACAACTTATATAACATATATATCATCTACTCAACACATCCGAAATTATATTTCCCAACCAACAACTACTACTACCATAAGTCATTAAACAAAAAACTTTCATTTTAACTTATAGTATTACAGAATTCTGGTTTTAAGCAGTGAATTCAAATAAGCAACTGATCTTGTCCTTAGAAAAAATTTTGATAGAGTCTCCTCTAAAATATGGACATTTCCTGAAACAAATTACAACTTATATAACATGTATATCATCAACTCAGCACTTCTAAACTACAAGTCATTAAAAGCAATGTATAGTGCCTGAAGCTCATGTTGTCACATACATTAAAAAATACAAAGAAATGCTGGATAAATGTATAAAAGCTAATGGATAAGAATTAATTAAATATATGAATGACACAAATGTCAATTTGTAGAGTCTATAACAGCCCGATTAGCAAGCCGTACAACTATACTATCAATAGCTTCTTCAATGTATGTCTTATAAGGCATAGTGTTCCATAAATACTTCTCATGTTCTTTTGCTACATCTACCCAAATTCTCATGGCCTTTGGTCAAATAAGGATATGATGAACAAGTACTTTTGTATAACTTGAAGACCAATGCCCTTCAGTTACAACAACCTCTCAACCATTTGAATCAAGCAGCTTGCATTTAGTGATATCAGTCTTTATATTCACCCTCTAGCACGCGGAAATAATAATAAAATTATAATTTTAATAAATATAATTAATTTGAATTTGTAGATAAATATTGTTGACTTTCAAATTGTTACAACATGAGTAGGTGTATTCAATTCATCATCACAATCTTTATTTGTTTGATTTTGACTTTATATGATAAAAATTTCATAATTTAGTTACAAAAGAATTATGCATTTATAAACTAAAAACGAATATCTTATATTTCAATAAACATACACTTGAGCTATAACCATATCCTTCTGTGATGTTAGGGTTAATTGTGCATAAGTAACTCATTTTCCAAGTGCTTTCACATAAGATTTGTCAAGACCTATTACTTTTGACACAACATCATCTTTCAAATCACTTGAAGTAAGGTTTGAAGGATATTTTTCAATTTCATTCATTTAACGCTACAAATTTTTAGGTACATTCAATGTTATGAACAACCAATTATAGAAAAAGAAATATTTTGACTAAACAATTGATTTCCTTACTATAACATTAGTAGAAATAAACAAAACAAAGTGCACAAGAATCTAATTCGAGCTTTTGAATTTTTTTCCTTCTTCTATTTTAAAGCTTCAAAGCTTCCAATAGAGAAGACAACAAGCCTTGCACAAAAATATGAAATTTCCTCTAATTCTGCCATGAAAGAGGACTTTTTTTTGTCCTCATATGTACAGAAAACCCATTTTTACAAATAACTCTACACAAGTTAATTGGTAGAAATTTCTTTCAATGGGTTTAATTTGTCACCCTATTTCTTCATGGCAAAGGCTAATTAGGGTATATTATAGGGGAAAGCAAAACCTTGATATCTCGGATCTTAGGCATCCGAAGTGGGATGCTGAAAATTTAATGGTGCAAGCATGGTTGATCAACTCGATGGACGTGGAGATTGGTAGAGCTAATATTTTCTTATCAACCGCAAAGGAGCTTTGGGAAGCCCTGATAGAAACCTTCTTTGACCATCGGAATGTGGCTCATCTCTTTGAAATCAAGTTATAGTTATGCGACTAAAAGCAAGGCAACCTATTAGTGACTCAATATTTCAGTTCTCTACACAATATATGGTAGGAACTCGACCTCTACTATGTGTCTTAGTGGTATTGTTATGAGGATGTCATTAAATATAAGAGGATGTTGAAAACAAATGCCCCTTTGATTTCTTTTATGGACTCAACAAAGAACTTGATGAAGGTCATGGTACAATATTATGAAAGAATCCTCTGCCCTCTATTCGAGAAGCTTTTTCTATACTGAGGCATGAAGAAAATCAAAAGAGAGTAATGATGGGACCAGTTAAGAAACCCGTGACAGAGATATCAGTACTGGTGACCAAAAAGATAGATCAACTAGGCGACTAAAAGGGACAGAAACATGGAGAACGTCCCTACTGTGACTATTGCCATAAGAAAAAACATACCACAGACTCATATTGGAAGCTTCATGGAAAGCCAACAGATTAGAAACCAAAATGCCAACAAAAAGCAAATAGAATGGTGACAGAGAAAACTAATCAGATTTCACACATAAAAGATCAATTTAAGATGCTATAATAGCTCCTCATATAAAAATAGCAAACAAAAGGGAATGACATGCCCTTATTTACCTATAATGTAGCCTATACAGGCAACCCATCAGCCTCTAGCTTCCAGTCCTTCGAAAAGAGTCCTTGGATTGTTGATTTAAGGGCCTCGAACTATATGACAAGGTCTTTTCAATTTTTCTCTAGTTAGACTTTGTGATTAGGTAATTATAAAATGAGGGTTGTTGATGGATCGTTATCCACTATTGTTGGAAAAGGAACAGTAAAACTATTGGATTGTCTCACTTTTTTTTTTGTTTTACATGTCCTAAATTTTAAGTGCAATCTTCTTTCAATTAGTAGACTTACCAAGGATACAAATTGTGTAACTAAATTCTATGGTTCTAAATGCCTATTTCAGGATCTAATCTTGAGGAAGATGATTGTGAATGCGAAGGAATATGAGGGGCTATACTATCTCGAGAATAAAAGGGCCCATGAAAGTATAGGCTCAAGTCACTTAATCTTTTAAAATAATGTTGTGATACTATAAGTTAGGTCACCTTAGCTTTTATATCCAAAAATCTTGTATCCTTATTTATTTAAAAATAAAGATGTGAGTTTATTACATTTTGAATTTTGTCAAATAGCTAAACAGACACGTGTACCATTTCTTCCTTATGCTTATAAACCATCCCAATCTTTCTCTTTGATATATAGTTATGTTTAGGGTCCATCAAAGTTAAGAACCTGTAAAAAACTAAATAATTCATTACATTCATAGATGACCACTTTAGGACAACTTGGCTATACCGTTTAAAGGAAATTTTTGAAGCTAGACAAACCTTTAAACAATTTTATGCCATGGTAAAAACCCAGATTCAAATTGACATTTGTGTATTCAGCATAAATAATGGAACCAAGTATTTTTTTTTATTTTAGAGAGTTACCTATCATAAGAAGGATTGTCCTTTAAATTTCTTTTATTGGAATACCATAACAAAATGAGGTTGTGAAACGTAAAAACAGACACATTTTAGAAGTCGCTAGAGCGTTTTGTATTCACAACCTATATACTAAAAATATAATGAGAGAAGACCATTCTTATAGCATCCTATCTCATAAACTGTATGCCCTCTCGAGTTCTTATGTTCAAGACATCTATTTTTGTTTTTCTTGAAAGCTACCCACAAAATCACCTTGTTACCTCTAATCTTGCAATCAAAACTTTAAGTTGTACAGCCTTTATATATCTTCCAAGTCTTCAAAGAACAAAGTTGTCTCCTACAACTATCAAGTGTCTATTTCTAAGATATTTTCCCACTAAAAAAAGGTACAAGTATTATAATCCTCAAGAAAAGAAACTATTTGTCATCATGGATGTAATTTCTTTGAACATTAACTTTTCTACCCAAATAATTTTCTTCAGGGGGAGAATTTGAGAGAAGATAATTCTTGGGATCTTCTTGACATCTTAGAGCCCATTTAAACCGAGGTCTCCACACTAATTTCTTAGCCTACTAATAATTCTATCCTAGAGCCTAATCTAGAACCGAATCTGCCTAGTAATTCCACCTTAGAAACCAACATGACAAGTAATTCTAGCTTAAAACCCAATTTTCCAAATGATTCTAGACTTGTTTCAAATCTTCCAAATACCTTCTCACTTAGTTCAGGCTTTCTTTCTAGCCTACCTAACATCATAGAACCCAATCAACAATAGCGTCACTGAGGAATGAATGAATATAAGCCAATTCACGTTTGGAGGAACCAACAACGAGTTTTGTGTCTATTCATGAAGGAAGAATAAAACTCAAAAGATATAACCATCTATAGGCCAAGTAAAACCAAGATCTGAACTAAGGAAGGGTTAAAACCCACCTACTAAGCATGCTAAGAACGAAGCTCAAAAGTTTACAGATTTGCCTATTGTGATAAATAAAAAAAAAAGAGTGAGAAATTGCACCTAACATCCTATCTACAAGTTCCTGTCATATACAAATCTATCTAAGGAGTATAAAAGTTTTATGGCCAATTTATCTAATACCATTATTCCAAGAAACATCCTTAAAGCCCTTAAGTCAATGAGTAGAAGAAAATTGTTCAAGAAGAAATGGCAGCTTAATAAAGAATAACACTTAGGACTTTACCAAGACCTAAAGACAAAATGACTGTGGGGTTCAAGTGGGTATTTACAATCAAATGTAATGCTGATAGAAGTGTGGACATATATAAAGCAAGATTCGTGCTGAAGGGTTTTACAAAAATCGATAGGAGAATTACCTAAAGACTTTTGCCTTACTAGCAAAGCTTGATACTGTAAAGATTCTTCTCTCTCTTCTTATAAATTTGGATTGGTCTCTCAACCAATCTGATGTCAAAAATGCCTTTTAGAATACTCTGTCGGTTAAAAATGTTTCTCCATGGCCTTAAACAGTTTCATAGGGCTTGGATCGACCAATTTGGGAAAGTTTTGAAGATCTGTGAATACTTTCAATGCAAGCTGATCGTACTATGTTTTACAAACAGTCAACAAAAGGGAAGTTAGTTATTTTCATCATGTATGTTGATGACATTATATTAATGAGGGATGACAAAGAAGAGCTGGAAAGACTGAAGACAAAATTGGCTCGTGAATTTGAAATCAAGGATCTTGGCTCGCAACGTTATTTTCTAGGAATTGAGGTGGCTAGAACAACTAAAGTTATTCTAGTTACACAGCAGAAACACACCTTAGATTTGCCAAAGAAAACTAGCATGACTAACTATAAACTTGCTGCCACACTAGTTGAACCAATCAACAAGTTAGGTCTTGAACAAAATTAGTGCACCTCAGGGAGGGGGAGATATCAAAGACTAGTAAGAAGATTAATCTACTTTTCCCACACTGCACTTGATATTGCTTTTGCAATTAGTTTAGTGAGCTAGTTCATGCACTCTCTAAGAAAAGCTCGCTTAGCGACAGTAAAATTGATGCTTCAATACTTTGAAGTTAGCACAAAGAAAGAGACTTTATTTTGAGAAGGCAAAAAAAAAAAAGTTTGTTTATGCTGATTGGGCTAAAAATGTCATGGATAGGAAGTCTACAATGCATTATTGTACTAAGGTGTAGGGTAACCTTATGACTTGGAAAAGTAAAAATCAAATTGTAGTGGCAAAAAGCAATGCAGAAGCAGAGTTTCGAGCACTAGCACATGCAGTATATAAGCATATATGGATAAAACATTTTTTCAAAGAACTACAGTTAATCAAAGACAATCCTATGCAACTTTAATGTGACAATAAGACATCAATTAATATTGCTCATAATCTTTTCCATCATGACAAGACAAACACATATGGACGTAAATCATCATTTCGTTAAAGAGAAAGTGGAAACTAGAGTTGTTTGTTTGGTGTAATTCTTACAGGACAACAAACTACAGATATATTGACAAAATGAGTACTTTGACACAAGTTTGTAGGCAAGCTAGCTTGAAGAACATCTATGCTCTAGCTTGATGGGAAATGTTGTAGATATTAGCTTTTTTTATAGCTGTGTGTTGACTATTTTTTGTAAATACTAGTTATTACTAACTAGAGTATAAGAGATTTAGTTCTTACTTTTTAGGGATTGATTAGAAATATCCTAGCTATTTTATACCTTTTTTTTCCTTAAGGTTTAATGTATATAAATATCTATTATTTCTTATTGTATTATAATAAGATTCAAATAGAAAAATCTAAATTTACACAGACATTAACATATCATGAGCTGTCCGAGCAATTTCCTTACATGTGGAATTTGCTTTTTCCTTATTTTTTTTGAACTTGTCGCTTTTAACCTATATTTAAAAAATAATTTTATACAATCAATTTAACAAACTAATGGCATAAAATAATATACAAGTAATATAAAACACATACTTTAAATTGATCACTACTTTTTTCTTTAACAAAGTCCTTTTACTCATGATTTGACTTGATGCTATCAGGTCTAAGCTGCATCCTTTCTGCTAAATTTTTTGCCATCAATCGTTTTTGCACAAGCCTTGATTTTGAAGTCCTCTAAAGACCTACTATCTCCTTAAGTATGTAAGTTTTTTGCCATTCATTATCCAACTTGTACCTCAGCTATAATATAAAAATGCATAGCTAATGAAATAAATACTATAAAGAAAATAAATTTCATAATTTTAAATGGTAATCATGATATTAAAACTAACTTGAACACAATTGCATATAATATTTTCCATTTTCAAAGGCACTTTTCTCCAATCTAAAATTGTATATGGTACAATCTCTTGAACAAAAACTTCTTAAAAATGAAGATAATGTAATATATCTTTCTTCTATTAGTTCCTGTCATCACCATTGATAACGATGTTCTTTGTTTTAGTAGGACCTCTCTTTCTTTCTGATACTTTGGACTTCTCCAAATGGGCCGTAGTTAAATCCTTGGAATTTTCTAGCTAGATATTAGATAGTGTTTGCAAACATCTTTTTCTAATAGCTGATTTAGGATGTAATTCTTTTGTTCTTGAACTCATGTTAATTAATCACCGCTGAAGTAGCCTGAAAATTAAAAAAAAGAAGTTAGCATTAAATATATCAAATAAAAAATAATAAAAGAAAACTTATTTTAGCTAAGAAATTAAATAAACTAAATGTTGGAAGCATAAAATCTTACCAGTAGCCAATGCATTGTAACCATTTTCATATTCTATTAGAATATATGCACCATATAGAAATTTAGCAAAGATATTAACAAACTTAAAGTACAACATCAAATTGTTGAAAGATAACAAGAAATTAAAAAGAACAACGAAACACCATACCAAAAACAAAAATAAACAGGGTACACCAATAACCTTTAATATCAGTAACTTTTTTCATTTTCATTATCATTGTTTGTATCCAGAGTTGATATATCTTTCAACTCGAAAGTTGTATCGACATTCTCATCATACATGTTCGTACCAAAATATCCCCTTCGTGGTGCCTTTAGTAAGACATATCAATTTGATGTATCATTTTCTCTCGAATAAAATACTTGTTTCGCTTGTGATACTAGATTAAAAGGCTCTCTTTCATGCTGATTTTGACCTTGGTGTATATTAACAACTATAAAACCATCTTCAATCCTTATAACGTGCCCTTTATTTGTCCAACAGTAGTTGAATATTGGAATGTGAAACTTATGGTAATCAAGCTAAATTATCTCTCTTATGGCCCCATAATAAGAAACAACATCAATAACTTGTGCAATGTCTTTCACACTTGCTGTATATATAGTTGTTGATTCAATTGAAACTCCATTGTTTTGTGTTGACATTTCAACTTCTCTTGCATAGAATCATTATTGATTAATAATATATCCCTTATAACTCATGGCCTATTTTCTGGGACCAAATGAAAGCCATTTAAATTCATCTATATCATTATTTGCATCATTGGAGAAGACATATGTACATGCAAAATTAGTTAACCAGAAATTTATAACAAAGCTTCCAAATGCACAAACAAAAATTAAGTAGCATGTTACCTTTTAACCATTTAGAGAAATTATCAGCATGTGTTTTCTAAAGTAAACTTTTATTTATTTTTTTAAAAATCTTGCTTGATTGCTTTAAGTCTTACAGATGCATCCTAATTGACAATTAAAAAAAGAAAAATTGAGTAAAATTATAATATTAACAAAAAAATAAATAATGAATTGTTTTAAGTACTTACTCTAAACATAGCTCTATTATAGCTATATTGAATAATACATGACAATGTTCATTTCCTAACACTTTATTACTTAAAGTATTTGATATTCCCCCAAGATTGGACGACCTTCAAGAATCACATCAATAGAAAAATCTTCATTTTGACGTTCACAATAGCTTAATTCAACATTCTGATTCAAAAATTCACTATAAAAAGTCATGCATTCCTCTGCAATGTAGCATTGTGCAATATAACCTTCAGCTGTGTATGATTCCTAACATATCCGTTATAGATCTTCATGTTCTTAATATAGTTATATGATGTTACAATGAAGCTTATTCTAAATAGAGGTTTTTTCCTTTTAAAATGATACATCCATTGATATTGCACAGGTCCTCCAAGTCATGCTTCATGTCATAAATGAATTGACAAATTGATCATTATATCAAAGAATGTTGGAAAAATAAAATCTTTCAAACATACATAAGGTTTTATTGATTTCATCTTCAAGGTTTAACATGTCTTCTCTGTCAATAATATTTTAGCATAACTTATTGAAAAATGAACATAACCAAAATATGGCCTTCATAGGTCCTTTAGTTAACAGCGTTTTCAATATTACAGGCATAAATTATTGCATCAAAATGTGGCAACTATGTGATTTGAGGCCTGTAATATTACATTCATCAATTGAGACAATTTCTAATGTTTGAGCTGTACTCATAAGGTAATTTTAAGTCAAATAATCTTTTTAAAATATTCTTTTATCATCTTTGGTTAATGTAAATAAAGCTGCAGGCAAGCATAATCTAGCACCTTTATCAAATTTTTGGTTGTATTTCTTCTCAAACTTCCATGGCTTCTAAATCTTTGTGGGCATTCAATCCACCCTTTGTTTTTCCATTAATGTTTAATAGTGTACCAATAATACTCTCACAAATATTTTTCTCAATTTGCATCACATCTAGACTATGTTGTAATGGCAATTTCGACCACATTGATTGAAATCAAATTAGAAAAATCATTTGGATAAAATCAAAATATATTTAAAATATAAGTAAATATATATATATATATATATTCAGTGCTTTGTACCTTCCAATATGGTAAATCAATCATCATTTGTTCTAAATTCCATAAATTTTAGAATTTTCATCATACTTCTTTCGTTTTTTGTTCACTTTCCCTAATCATTTTCAAAATCCTTCAAATATTTCAAAATTTTCTTGCCAACCTTAATCCTCATACGTGTTCCATGCTCCGTTTTTCCTTCAAACCATGTTTTTTTTTTTATTGTAGAAAGAATAAAATGTGACAGAAAACATATGTGGCCTTTATATGCAAATTTTCTACTAAATGCCAACCATTTTGAAGAAGTTCACTGCATATATTAGACATGCTTGTTTACCCTTAGTTTTACATCCAGAAGGATTTTCAAAAGCTAGAAAATCATTTATCATCTACATCAAAATTGCTTTCAAATTAAAAGACTCTTTAGCGAATGCATAAAAACATTCACTCCAATTTCTCATAATTCTTTAAGGTCATCTATTAAGGGTTGTAAATACACGTCAATGTCATTACTCAACTAATTAGGCATCGGAATTAGTAAAGTCAGCATGATATTTTCTCTTCTCATGAATAACCAAAGAGGTAAATTGTACTGACAAGTATTACAGACCAACAACTAAATGCATTGCTCACATTAGAAAACAAATTGAATCCATCAACAACTAGACCTAGCTTAAGATGTTAAATTTTTACATGCTATGTTGTGGATTTTTGGTGTCTTTTAATTGAAACACTCTCTCCTTGGTGTTAAGGTTAAATAGTAATTAACAGTAACGAAGAAAATTATGAATAATCTACATGAAATCAAAATTTTATCTATGGATATCTCACCAACGTGTAAACACTATTCATCTAAACACGGTAAAGCTCTATCACAGTTGTCAAATGATAATTTTATTTGTTTTAATTTAAGTGTCTTTAAAATATAATTTTTTAATTAAGGTCCATTCTTTTCTTTTCCATAGACTCAACTAGCAATAACCTTAGACTTTCCTCTTCTTAGCACCTTATACTTGAGTTAAGCTGCTTGATATACTTTCATGAGCTAATTTTCTCAATTTATATACCTATCACTTTTGTAGCCAATACCTTTTCCTTATATATATTGTAGTTAAAATACTTGAACATAATGGAAGGACAAGATGACCTCTTGTAATAAAGATGTTCAAATTAGTAAGATTGAATCAAACCGTCAAAATTTCATAGAGAAGGGAGATGAGTTTGCAGTGAAGATAGTTTAAAGAAAAGGTTAAAGATGTATATGATGAAATTTGTCATTGAAAAACTTTTTCACATGTAAAAAACTGAAATAGGACCAAATCTTCCATAATGTTGTTGAAAAGGTATGATAATAAACTATTATTCTACATTTTTTCTTCAAACATTATATATACTAGTACATTCATTAAACAAAAAATAATAATAAAATTCATATTCTTATATATGTAAGATAAAACCATGGATGGGGTTGATTTTTGTATTTGGTATCATCGATCGAACTAAATACAATTTAGAGTAAAAAGATGCATCCCCAAAAGCCTAGTCGTTATAAAAAATCTCCTTACAAAAATTTTACCAAAAAGAGAAGCCGCCGCGACAAAGAGTTTGGTTTATTCGAACATAGAGCTTTTTTTTCAGAGGAAGAATGGTATATTTTACAATATATTTTTCATGAACAACTAGATGAAAGGGGTGTAAGTATTTAAATATGATCGTATTTGGTATGTTTGTATTTTAATGTTCTTATTTGTTTTAATCTACTGTTAATATGAGTGTATAATTGATATAGAGAAAGTATTATAATGACTAAGCGACATATTGTTACTCGCTACTTAATGTTGTTCCAATAACAACTAAAATATTCAACATTTGTAAGAATTATGCTAATATAAAAGTACTTTATTCAGTATTGGACATTTGCATCTATTGTGACCATGTAATTTGCAGCATCCACATTTTTGCAAGTTCACACCTTTATTAACCTTTGCACTAAGAGCACCTTTGGTCTCACAGTTCATGGATCTTTTATGATAATTGCATTTCTCTTTTCAGTGAACCATCTACCTCTTTTCTCTTCAAAAGTTCCACTTAACTCTGTCATCTCAGACTTGAATTAAGTGATATAACCCTTTAATTTCAAGTATCCAACATCTGTCGTCGAGGCATAACAATAAATCTCATTGAACTCAATACTCAGTGACTTTTATCTAATCATTTTAAGAATATCCTTAGATTGATCATCCAACGACTTTGATGGACATTCAACTACTTTTGCATTTTGACTCCATCTTCTATTAACAATGAATCAGGTATCTCATAAAGATGTAAAGATTTCATCACACAAAATAAATGACAACATAGAATATCGGATGATTGAAACTCCATGCATTTACACTCAAGATTTTGATCCTTTGGGTGGTACACCACAATCCATCTTTTATCTGCTTGTTCGAATTTAGTCAATTGGCATACAGGTTGATACCATGAAATAAGTTTCCTTGTGAATCTCATCATGAACCATGAAAATTAAATTCTGAGTGCAAATGCTCTCGGCATGCTTCTTAAAGCTTTCAAGATGGATATTGATCAAAGAACTAAATGCTTTATTTTAAATGCATGTTGCAATTCTTTGTATCTTGTGTGTGACAAGGCTCGATCAACTCAACTTATGAAACAAATTCTCACAACTTTAACTTCTATTGAAGAAATCTATTCATTTATGCATTCATTCCCTCATACCATTGTGTATTACGCATGTTAGCAAAAAAATGAACCCTTAAGAATGTTTCCACCCATCCATTTTGTTTTACATGAATTTTGTTAACCCAATCATTATTTTGGAAACCTTCTACCTCCACCATATTCTACCATTATTTATCAAACTCTGTAGGTGTAAGAAATTCGAAAATAAACTTCATAAATACTTTTGTGAAATTAGGTTTATCACATACATTAGATTATGCATTCCTTTGTAGATGGAAAACACACAAATGATGTTAAGCTTCAAGAATGAGCTTTTTAATCGCCTTCCTCATTGTTTAATCTCTATCAGTCACTACAGAAATAGGCTTTTTATTATCATAGCGTACAACAAGGTTTCCAATACCCATGTATATATATAAATTGTCTCATCTACAAGCAATGCACATCCCAAAAAGCATGTCGTATAATGATTATCGAAAGCTAACACGTCCCTGAAGTGTCGATAATTTAAACGAGCAATAGAATTAGCCTATAATAAATTTGCAAATCTATTTTCCTTGTCTACAGTGTATTTATAGAAGAAATTTAGATCCATATCAACTTTTCCTTTTAAGTATGCAAGTGCAAATTCTGAATCTGTTTCAAGTATTATAAATCGACTTTTAACATCTAATAAGTTATATAAATCCTCTAATGTAAAGCACGCAAGTGCAAATTCTGAATCTATTTCAAGTATTATAGATCAACTTTTAATATCTAATAAGTTATACAAATCCTTTAATGTAAGACCCATATTGTCATAGCCCCTCGCTTGATTGACTAAAAAGTGCATAATTTGACTAGTTTTAACAATAACAGTTTTCATTGAAGTAGCTTAAGCAATGTCACAATCTTTAACTAATTGATGGGATTGAAGGAATGTAACCTCTTAATCCTTTGCCAACTCATATAAGTGTTCAGGAATAACAAACCAAGTACCAAGCTTCTTATTCATCCTCACTCTGAAAGCAATTGGATACTTGACTCTCATAGTAACCCTCAATTCGCGAATTCTATCTTTCCTTTTAATATATTTTTAGCACGCTTACCTTCCCTTTTACAGACCCAACGTCTTACTTAGGTTTCACCATCATTATCATATTGTATATCATTCTTACGAATGTTAAAGCCCATAACTTTCGAGTATTTACTATAAAAATTCTCAGCATCTATAAGTGTCACAAATTGACTTCATATTACATCTTCACCAGTGAGTTGTTGCATATTCTTCCCATTAAAATAAATGGAACATGAGGAATCAAGGAAATTTCTAACCACGAAATTTCTTACCATTAAAATAACCACCACTCTTGTTACAAATCCATAAAATTAATATAAGGAAATTTATAACCATGACTTGAGACAACCATTAACGTGCTTGACAAATATATTCATTCACATAATGAAATAATCTTTAAAATTAGTGCCACTGATCTTATACGCATAACACAAGAGATTGATTTCATACAGTAACTCTATATATTAATATGAGATCACTCTGATACCAATTGTTAGTTTTTTTTTTTTACAGCGAAAATATTTGAATCGCAATTCTCATACAACATATAGAATTACTATAATCTAGAAATCGTATATTTGCTTTTTCGTAGAAGTAATTTAGGCTCCAAGTCACAATCTGTCACCACCAATTTTATTAGATCATGATATGTCACCAACAATTGTATTGCATCACAATTTATCGTCAATGATCTTTCAAGTTATGACTCAAGTTTGATTTGCACTTGATGTGTAGGTGTCTGTATCACTACTATAAGCAACTAACAGTAGAAAACTTTTTTTTTTTCTCAAAGCTAGAGAGAAAAAATTTCTTTCTACGTTCTGTATGTGGCTCATCTTCTTTTTTGGGTAAAAGAACAAGCCCTCTTTATATCTATTGATGAAAACCCTAGACTACTTATTTATCCCTTTTTAATTCTATTAAATAAAAAAATTGATTTAAATTAAAATATAATATTAAAGCCAAAAGTAGAGTTCTTCTTGTTATAGGAGACTGTCTAGTAAAATAATACAAGGCTCCTTATACACAATTATATTAAATAGAGCCTCTCACCAAATAATATATTTAAGGCTTTAACCCAAATTGCTAGTTATCTTACTTATCAATCCAGTAGTTATGCAATCAATTAAATGAGCTAACCCAAGGATTATATGGATACATACAATAGTGGTTACAATAATTAGACATGTAATTAAACTAGCACAATTATTTAATTCCAAATCTACTCCACTAAAATATTGGAACTAACTCCATAATTGTTTGCCATCTAGGACAATATTCTTGAATAATAATTCGACTGATACCACATTGATTTCTTTACTGAACAATCCTTTGTATTACATCGTTATTTAAATTGATATCTTAATTGTCCAATCAATTTAAGTACATATTGTTCCTTGACATTTACTGGTTTTCTCTAATGACCATTTTCAATATACTAATTATGTTGATAAAATCTGACCAGAGAATTCTATGATCAAGTACCAAAAACCTGCCAAAAAATATGTTATATAAATTCTATATTGTTAATTTATAATCTCACTGCTCATAATTGTTTCTACCAAGATACTGGGTAATCATGACTATAAATGTATGTCGTACCTATTGGTAACTCAAATGAAATGACAATCAAATTATTTAAGGTTTCAGTTTTATTTAACTTAACTCTCATAGTTTCTTCTTTGATAAACTAGCCAGAAATACCTTGTTTACGTATCATTAGGAAATGAGAATCATACGGTTTTATGAAAGCATGTGCTATGGTTCGAATCCTAAAAGGGCACCCGAATTGGACCGATCCATTTGTCAGTCGTGCCTATTGGTAACTCAAATGAAATGACAATCACAAACATGAAACTATAATTAACTCAAGATTAAGATTGTAATAAAATCAATACCTATCAGATTTAATAAGTTTGACAATCATTTCAAAGTTAATTAAATCTCATATGTGATCAAGTTCAATATAGTCAAACTACATTAGTAAATCCATACATGCTTTAAAAAGCACATAAACCCAACATTTCATTAGCTTACTAGCTTACAAAACTATATGGAAGTGTAAAAATTGTACTACTACATGAAGTAGTATGTGATATATCTCATTTGACCTTAGATTAATGTATCAAATACCCATAAAATATAGTTTACTTCACTAGTCTACAAATTATAATTTTTGCTAATATTTATATTTGATATATCAATTCATAATATATTGCGGTAATAACAACTTTAATTTATGTTCTGTTTATAAATAGGGGTAGATAGGAGGACTCAATCTATATGTGTGTGTGTATATATGTTAGTTCATATGTTTTAGTAAGTACAAGAAAAATCATCTCTACTAACTATTTCCATACCATTTTGTTACATGTTACCAACTATCTTTCTATAATAGTATTTACTACAATTGACTACTCAAAAATGTCTTTACATTAAAGTTGTCGTACATTATAAATGCGAAGTTTAATTTTTAATAGCATATCACTTCAACAAAATTAACATCTTAAGTGCAATGTATGATATAGAATATTGAAATAATTATACCTAATATTCACAATAATTTATAAAATTTATATTGTTTTATTTACAATATCTTTTCTAATTATGTCTATATTAATATCAATCTTAAAGTCAATTTTTGCATTAATAGATTTTAGTACATCCGCCAGGATAGATTAATAATAACTTAATATTAAAAAATTTCTGTCATACACGTCATTTTATTAATTATACTTATTGTAATTTTTTATTTGTATCATATGATATTTATTTATTATTTTTATCCTATTAGTATATTTATATTTATTTAGGTTGTTTTTAACCAAAATGCATAATAGTCATTTATGAAAATAAGGGGTATGTGTTACTATTTATGAAACTAAGGGTGGAGTGTGGGTGACTTTGTTTTCCAAATTTATGTTAATTTAAAATTAAAAAAAATATTTACTAGCAATCTGTAAGCTATCTGCTATCTTGTAATTAATTATTTAATTATCTATTATTTTAAATAAACGATTAAGATTTAGACATACTAATCCCACCATCAATGTTGTAAAACCGCATACAGCATCATAAAGATATCTTTATTTTTTTATGATTATTGTATGTATATTTTATATATAATTAATTTTCATATAATTACAACATATACAATAAACACATGTAAATAAAACATGAAAAATAATTAGCTTTATTTTTAAATATGATAAAGTCCAATTTAATAACTACCATAAGACATTATTCCAAGAGCAAGTACGATAATTCTGTAATTTTTAAAATAATTGTTGTTAATTTTTAAAATTTATTTTTAAAAATGTTGTGAGTTTTCAAAGCAATAATATGAGTTTGGTGGATCTTACTATTAAACTACTATAAAAATATAAATAACTTAATTAAACATAATGTTAAATAAATTTACATATTGATAAATATGTATATATAAATTTTTTTATTGTTTGTCTATAATAACTCATAATTAACATCAATATTTTATATCATTAATTTTATTCTTTTATTTTGTTATCTCAAGTTAATAATAATCTCTTTAAACTTAATAATTTTATTTCCTGATTAATAAAGATAATTTCAAATTTTTATAATATAAATAACAATATACATAGCATTGCATATAAGTATAAAAGTTGTTGAGTAATAAAAAATACAAGGCAGGCATTTCCCCATTCCGTACCAGGGAACGAATCTCCCCGGCTAAATGTTACGAGCCGGTTCATGGTAGCACATCTGTTATAGAACATGAGCCGACCAGAAACAGACACTGACCAGAAGTCCATACCGACCAGATACCTTTCACTTAGAGAGAGGACACGATCTCACGAACACACGACAGTTTTGCCATGCTCCAAACCGTTGGGAAGAACACGATGCCCCACTTTTACCCACGTTCGGTTGTAGAAGACCCATCAAGGTCCTTGATCCCCCGAATTTGAAGAGATGAAAAATGCTCTGAGAGAGTGGGATGACAGCCTATAAAAGGCTGAGAAATCGATGAAAAGACAGAAATTGAGAAAAAAAAAAAAGGAAAACTCTGCCAAATTAATATCATACATTTTTACATACGAATCCTTGAGACATTTTGTTTTAAGAATATTGCAGTGAATCTACACAACTTGAATCATACAGTTTTTTCGTAAACACCTTATACTGACTTAAGCATCGGAGGGTTTATGCTGGAAAAACCACCAGCGTCTCTGATTTGTTTCTATGAACGCAGGCTTGGAAAAAAGAGGAAGAGTGATTTGGATCCTAGGAGCTCGAGCAACTGGTAAAGCTAGTGGAGTGCAACCTCTTCTTCATTGTCAATACAAACGTTGGTGGTACGATCTGGTCGGGCAAAAGGCGACCAGATTTCAGCATCAACATTTTGACACCGTCTGTGGGGAGTTGGATAAAAAGCTACCACCAAGATAGTAATAATTAGAAGAGCAGTGAACGATAAGTGATGGATGTGACAAGGAAGGATGCCCTAGGGAGCGACAATGAAACCTATGAGATAATCACTCTCTGAGAGATAGCGAATGAGGCTAGAGAGAGAATTATGCAAGAGGGAATGGAGCGGATGGAGAAGTAAATGGAGACTCTCACGGCTATATTGCATGAGCTGAAGGATGAGCAGAGAAGGGATTATGAGACTATGCGGTAAGAGATGAAGTTATTGCATAGCCCAGCCATCAGAGGCGTAGAAACAAGGAAATTCCTCTGTTGGGGGAGCGACCCTATGGCGTACATCCCCATAGGAGTGCAGTTCGAATCCCAGGAGAGTATATGGATGAAGGGAGAGACCAATCTCGCTCTGAGCGGGTCCTGAGAATTGACAGTCGAGGAGCAAATTTTGAGGAAAGCGAGCTCAGACAGCGGCTGCATAATGTTGAGCAGAAGCATGACCAGGTAACTGCATGCGATCCTGATCGGGCTTTGGAATTGAAGGGAGAGGTGCGACAGTTGGCGCAGGTGATGGATGAGATGCAGGGCAAGAGAAAGCAACTGAGCTAGAGGATAATATTGGATGATGAGTCCCCGCTATTAGCCGAAATCATGAGATTAGTGATCCCAAGAGATTTCCACTTTCCTGACCTAAAATATTATGGGAGAAGTGATCCGCTGGTGCATATCGAACGTTTCAATGACATGACGGGTGTGCAAGGGTTAGCACCAGCTCAGAGGTGTAGGGTGTTCCCATTGACATTGGAAGGACAAGCCCGAGAATGGTACCATAAGTTGCCACGTGGAAGTATAAAGGGCTACGAGCAGATATGCCAAGAGTTGGCCAAGCAATTTCGCGGAGCAGTAGCCCTAGAGGATGATATGATGGAGTTGATGGGGATGAAACAAGAGGAGCATGAATCTCTTCGGGATTTTGTGAAGAGGTATTATCGGGCCGTACTTGATCTGGGGGCCTTCAACCATCCTCAAGCATTGAAAGCGTTGAAAGAATGGGTGAGGATATACCGATTGTAGTACAACTTGAGAAATCCCGTAATTCAAAGATTCAGCTGGATATGAACAGGCGAAAAGGGATATAGACATTGAAGAGGAGAAAGCAGCGAGGATAAAGAGTGAGCAGTTGAAGAGCTGAGGCGAAAGGAGAAGAGAGCACCGAATGAGAGCGGGTTCGGAAAGCATGCTGAGGAATCGTCAGTAATGGGAGTAGCATCAGCTCGGTCTCGCCCTTACCTAATAGCTCAAAGACCACAGCAGTTCCAACATAGCCGAGCTCAGCATCAGCGCTCTCCATTCCCAGAGCGGCAACGGGAGTTCCAGCAAATGGCTGTCCATCCTTATCACAACACTCTCAGGGCGTTGAATGTAGTTAACCTAAGATTGAGCCGACCAAACCAACCACCCCCGATGCCAACCGAGAAGAATTTCACGACAGCCGAGTAGTCCAATTGATTGACCAAGGCCTGGCATACAAGCAGTACACTCCATTGAAGATTTCCATGGAGGAGTTATACGAAAGGATTGATGGGCGAGGTCTCTTGTACCCCCTGCCCATGTAACCAAACCTACTCACAAACGGGATAAGGGTAGGTCTTACAAGTTTCACGATACCCATGGGCACACTATCAACCAGTGCCGCGATTTGAAAAATCAAGTGGAGGATCTGGTGAGAAACCGATATATGGATGAGTATGTAGAAACTGAAAGGAGTCACAGTGTACGTTGGGGGAAGGAACTGAAAGGAATCTGGAGCGTGAACAACCAACCATCCGGGTGATAGCAGGAGGGCCAACATTGGCGGGTGATTCGAATAAGGCAAGAAATAATTATGGGAGATATGTTCTGACCAGCAAATAGGTGTTTTTCAATTTGCCAGCAGCCAAGAGGGCGAAGGTGAGATAAGTTCCCATTATGTGGACATATGATGATGAAGAAGGTGTCATATACCCTCACGAGGACGCATTGGTTATCAAGGCAACCGTGGCGGGTAAAGGATTCCAGAGGATACTGGTATACACAGGCAGTTCAGTCGATATACTCTTTAAATCGACCTTAGATGAAATGGGAATTGTATATTTGAAGTTGGAACGCACGAACACATCTTTGAAAGGATTCAGAGGAGGATGGCTGAGCCCCCAAGAATTGTTGAGCCGCCGGTTACTGTAGGCTCAAAACCATTTGAAAAGATAATGATGCTGGACTTTGTAGTGGTGGAAGAAAAAAGCCCTTATCAAATTATATTTGGGCGACCTTTCATGAGGGTAAGCCAATGTGTCATATCCACGCATTACCTGGCGTTGAAGTATAGAGTGAACGGGGTTGTAGGCGTGGTGAAAGGTGACCAAAAGATGGCGAGGAGTTGTTATGCTACAGCCGTCAATGAAACATTATAAGTTACCACGCTTGATAGCCGAGGAGATTCCAGGAATGGTCGATAGAAGCCAGCTGAGACTTTAGAAGAGGTGGTGGTAAACCAAGATGATCCGAGCAGAATAGTAAAAGTCGGGTCCAACTTGGGCGAGGCGAGCGGGTGAAATGCTTACAATCTCATGCAGACATATTTGTTTGGTCGTATGAAGACATGCCAAGAATTGATCCTGGGGTTGCCTGTCATAAGTTGGCAATAAAAAAAGTGCAAGGTCGATGAGGCATAAAAGGAGGTGCTTTAACCAAGAGAGGTACGAGGCCATAAATGCATAAATGGAAAATTTGTTACGAGCAAGATTCATTAGGGAAGCCAGATATCCAAAATGGATTTCCAACGTGATGCTGGTAAAGAAAGCAAATGGAAAATGGAGAATGTGTGTAGACTTCACAAATCTCAACAAAGCATGCCCAAAGGACGGCTTCCTCCTACCTAAAATAGATCAGTTGGTTAACTCAACCACGGGCCACAGCCTACTCAACTTTATAGATGTTTTTTCTAGATACAACCAGATACCCATGGATAAACAAGATGAGGAGAGCACCAAGTTTATAACTAACATGGGTTTGTTTTGTTACAGGGTAATGCCATTTAGCTTAAAAAACGCAGAGGCAACCTATCAGAGGTTGGTGAATAGGATTTTCAAACCATTGATTGGACACACCATGGAGGTGTACGTGGATGATATGATTATGAAGTCTAAGAACTCAACAGATCATGTACGGCATTTGAAAGAAACCTTTGACTTGCTGAGGAAATACCGAATGAAATTGAATCCCGAGAAATGTGCATTTGGTATTAGCTCGGGTAAATTCTTGGGGTTCCTGGTGAGCCACCAAGGAATAGAGGCCAACCTAGAGAAATACGGGCAGTGATAAAAATAAAGTCCCCCCGAACAATCAAGGAGGTGCAGAGCCTTACAGGGAAATTGGCAGCATTAAACAGGTTCATTTCGAGGGCCATGGATAAATGTCACCCTTTCTTCCAAATTATGAAGAAGGGAAGGAAAATGGAGTGGACAGCAGTATGCGATGAGGCATTTGGGCAGCTGAAGGAGTATCTTGCCAATGCCCCATTGTTATCAACTTCGAGATAAGGTGATGAGTTGTACTTGTACCTCGTTGTCTCCAAGTGGGCTACCAGTTCGGTGTTAGTCAAAAAAGATGAGGGAAAGCAACACCCAATGTACTACACTAGTAAGGTTTTGGTGGACGAGGAAATCAGATATCCCGTGTTGGAGAAATGGGCGCTAGCTTTAGTAACAACAGCACGTAAGCTTAGACCATACTTCCAGGCGCACCCGATAGTTGTGATGACTGATCAAACTCTTCGGCAAATGCTCCTAAAATCATATGCATCTGGTCGGTTAGTGAAATGGTTTGTGCAGCTGAGCGAGTTTAACTTAACTTACCGACCTCGAGGAGCGGTCCAAGCCCAAGCCTTGGCCAATTTTGTGTTGGACTGTACGGAGCCAAGTGAAGAGGTTCACGAGGAGCAACCAGTTGAACAAGAAAAACCAGAGGGGGTGTGGTTGATAATGGTGGATGGATCACGCAGTGAACAAGGATCCGTAGCAGGGGTGGTGATACGGAGTGCAGAGGGGGTCGAGGTATTTTATGCAGTGAAGTTTGAGTTTCAGCTAACGAATAACCAGGCAGAATACGAAGCCTTCATTACTGGGCTTAAGCTGGCACACGCAATACGAGCAGAAAGGGTAGAGATTCAAGCATATTCCCAACTGGTCTGTAATTAGCTCAATGAGCATTTTCAGGCAAGAGGAGAGAAGATGGAGCTTTATTTGAAGAAGGAAAAGCAGATGATTAGGCTCTTCCGAGATATAGAAATAAAGCAGATAGCCAGAACAGAGAATTACCGGGCAGACATGCTGGCCAGAATGGCTGCGACTGCAAATCCAAAATTGCCCAAGTCAATCCCATTAGAAGTAAGAACTTTGCCAAGTATTGGAGAAGAAATAGAAGTAATGGGGGTGGACATCGAAAGGTTCTGGATGGACCTCATTCTCTCATATATCTGTGACGGTATTTTACCAATGGATTGAAAGCAAGCAAGGAGGTTAAAATATCGAGCAGTAAGGTATACATTACTTAATGGGGTACTTTACCACCGAGGGTTCACTTTACCCCTCCTGAGATGCTTGGATGATGAGAAAGTAAATTATGTGCTGCGGAAAATACATGAAGGAATATATGGCAACCACTTGGGAGAAAGGACTCTAGTGTTCAAGGCACTATGACAAGGATATGTTTGGCCAACTATGCACCAGAATGCGAAAGAGATGACTAAAAGTTGCAAGGTCTACCAAAACTTCTCAAATGTCCCTGCTCAGCCCCCAGAAAAGCTGACCGCTATGTCATCCCCATTGCCTTTTGCCCAGTGGGGGATCGACCTAATTGGTCCATTGCTCGGCTGAATACAATGCATGCATTTCCCTATTCCGTACCAGGGAACGAATCTCCCCGGCTGAATGTTACGAGCCGGTTCCTAGTAGCACATCTGTTATAGAACACGAGCCAACAAGAAACGGACACCGACTAGAAGTCCATACCAACCAGATGCCTGTCACTCAGAGAGAGAACACGATCTCACGAACGCACGACTGTTTCGACATGCTTCAAACCGTTAGGGAGAACATGATGCCCCAAGTTTACCCACGTTCGGTTGTGGAAGACTCATCAAGGTCCTTGATCACTCGAATTTGACCGCATGAAAAATGCTCTGAGAGAGTGGGATGACAGCCTATAAAAGGCTGAGAAATCGATGAAAAAAGGGAGATAAAAATTGAGAAAAAAGAAAAAACTCTGCCAAATTAATACCAGATATTTTTACATACGAATCCTTGATACATTTTGTTTTAAGAATATTACAATGAATCTGCACAACTTGAATCATACAGTTTTCCCGTAAACATCTTGTACTGATTTAAGTATCAGAGGGTTTACGCCGGAAAAACTACTAACGTCTTTGATTTGTTTCTGTGAATGCAGGCTTGGAAAGAAGAGAAAGAATGATTTGGATCTCATGAGCTCGGGCAACTGCTAAAGCTAGTGGAGTGCAACCTCTTCTTTATTGTCAACACAAACGTTAGTGGTACGATCTAATCGGACAAAAAGAGACCAAATTTCAGGATCAACAAAAGTGATACACAAATCATATTTTAAAAAGCCACTTCTTCCTTACTAATCTTACTGATTTTCTAATGATCCAACGCTGCCTAAATTTTACCAAGAACTACTCACCTCGTAATGGTAAAATTAAAACAGGGTAATTTTTAAAAACCTCCCCTGAGGTTTGGACTTATTGCAAGTAGATGGCGAGAATCTGTTTATTTGTAAAAAAACTCCTACCGTCAGTTAATTTTAACATTGACCGTTAGTTGACTGTGCAAAGACAATATTACCCTTAGCAACAGTTTGTAAACTGATATAACTAAAAAAAAATTAAAATTGTTGGTTATTTTACCCTCTTTAAATTATTGATATTTCTTTAAAGTTTCTACAAAAAAGATAAAATTAAAAATTTTAAAAATCCTCTTTAAATTATTGATATTTCCTTAAAGTTCCTACAAGAAAGATAAAATTAAAAACTTGAAAATGAAATAATCATAATTTTTACCTATGATATTGTAAATTTTTGGAATTGACAAGGATAAAATTATCAAAAAATAGGATTTGTGTTTTTCGCGCCAATAATTTTATTTTTTTTTTAGTTATATCAGTCTACAAATTGTTGTTAAGGGTAATATTGTCTTTGTACAGTCAACTAACGGTCAATGTTAAAATTAACTGATGGTAGGGAGTTTTTTACAAATAAATAGATTCTCGCCATCTATTTGCAACAAGCCCAAACCTTAAGAGAGGTTTTTAAAAACTACCCAATTAAAACAAGATGAAAATATATACTGTTAGCTCCCTGCCATTGCGACACGTGTCCGTTTAAAACAGTCATTTAACTGTTTTTTCGAAAGGTGATTTATTTCATTTCATTTCAGATTTTCAATTTCATTGGCACTCACAAAGCCCAAAATTCCGGCTATGTTCAGCCCAACTACCTAATTCCAATCATACACCTAGACATAGTAAATGATTAGGCAACAATCTTCTATTTTTCAGTTCATGAGTTCATCTGCATCATCATCATCATCATCCCAAAAACCATCTGTCTCAACAATAACAACAACAATGGCTGTAGAAACAGAGACAGAATTAGAGACCCCACTGAGAGGATGGCATCAATGGAACAAGCAAGCCTTTTTCCCAGAACCCTCTTTCGAAAACACAACCTCCTACAAATCAGCACTCAAACAAACCTACCCACGTCTCAAGAACCGCCTGTTTTCCCGCTCAACGGACGCCACCGAGCTCATTACCCTCCAACAAGAAAGCAAACAGCCCTTGCAGAAATGCCTCACTTGGTGGGACCTCACCTGGCTCTGCTTCGGCTCCGTCGTCGGCTCTGGCATTTTCGTCATCACCGGCCAAGAAGCCAAAAAACATGCCGGACCCGCCATTGTCTTGTCGTACTTAGCTTCAGGTCTTTCTGCTCTGTTATCGGCCTTTTGTTACACTGAATTTGCCGTTGAAATCCCAGTTGCTGGGGGTTCGTTTTCTTTCTTGCGTGTTGAGTTAGGTGATTTTGTTGCTTATATTGCTGCTGGGAATATCCTTTTAGAAGCTGTTGTCGGTGCTGCAGGTTTAGCTAGGTCTTGGTCTTCGTATTTGGCTAGCATGATTGATAGCAACAATTCTGATTTGTTGCGCTTTAAAGTTGATTGTTTTGCTGATGGGTTTAATTTGTTGGACCCAGTTGCGGTTTTGATTCTTTTGGTTTGTAATGGGATAGCATTGAGTGGTACTAGGAGGAGTTCTTGGTTGAATTGGATTAGCTCTATTGTGAGTTCATGTGTGATCGTATTTGTTATAATTGTTGGGTTTGTTCATGGGAAGACTACAAATTTGGATCCATTTTTGCCGTACGGGACTGAGGGTGTTTTTGAAGCTGCAGCTGTGGTTTATTGGTCTTATACTGGTTTTGATATGGTGGCAACTATGGCTGAAGAGACTAAGAAACCTTCGAGGGATATACCGATTGGTTTGGTTGGTTCGATGTGTATGATTACTGCGGTTTATTGTTTAATGGCTTTGGCATTGACCATGATGGTAAAGTATACCGAAATTGATATGAACGCTGCTTACTCGATTGCTTTCAGACAAATTGGGATGAATTGGGCGAAGTATTTGGTGAGCGTATGTGCACTTAAAGGAATGACTACTAGTTTGCTGGTGGGATCACTTGGTCAAGCTCGATACACAACTCAGATTGCTAGAGCTCATATGATTCCACCCTGGTTTGCCCTGGTTCACCCTAAAACTCAAACACCAATTAATGCTACCCTATTGGTGACCACTCTTAGCGCTATAATCGCATTGTTTTCTAGCTTAAATATTTTGTCAAGTGTTTTTTCTTTCAGTACACTCTCAATTTTTATGCTCATGGCTATTGCATTGCTTGTAAGGCGATATTATGAGAAGGATGTTACTCCAAAGAATAATTTGGTTAAGTTTCTAGTGTGTTTAACTGTTGTTGTTGCTTCTTCGATAGGCATAACAGCATTCTGGAATTCAAATGGAAGAGGATGGATTGGTTATGTGGTAACCGTTGCACCTTGGTTTTTGGGGACTTTAGGAATGGCATTGCTCCCGAAACAACGTGTTCCAAAACTCTGGGGAGTTCCTCTGGTTCCATGGTTGCCATCATTGTCAATTGCAATGAATTTATTTCTCATAGGCTCATTGGGTTATTTGGCATTTTTGAGGTTCATCATTTGCAGTGCAGTAATGCTTGTTTACTACTTGTTAGTTGGCCTTCATGCAACTTACGATGTGGCTCATCAGAACCAAGAAAAATCAAATAACGAGGAAGGTCCTTGAGATATAATCAAGAGATTTTCATCTTGATCCGAATGAATCATCTAGACGTTCTTCATATTACAGTTGATTATCCTTAGGATATTGCCAAAGATGATCTGTGCATAGTTTGTGCAACTTGTTTTCTAAATTTCATAGTTTTTGAAATGAAATTGCATTTTTTTTTTTTCCTTTTCCTGTTTTATGTTAATGTAGTTTTTTTTATCAATGAAGAATTAATGGTCAATTCCTTATTAAATTTTCATATGATTGATGTTCCGGTGAAAACTGGACCATGTTTGCTTTTGTTGCTGTAACTCTTCAGGTCTTGAAGTCTCAGCAATCTCTAAAATTGTAGAAATGGTGTCCCTTGAAATGGAGTATCATATTATTTATGGATTTTATTATCTATTCCATTCAAATCTGTGGAGTTTGCTACTGCAAACAGAAAATTGCTAGAGCCATCTAAAGCCTAAATTAACATATATTTATTATGTTGCTCACATAATTCTACAGTTGGACATTGGCATCGTTTGTAAAACAAATATTAGAAGTCAGTTCTTGTTTTAAGCTTTAATTAGCAGTTCAATGTTCTGCAGACTAAGGCAGGTGTTGTTAAGTGCTCTATTTCATTTGTGGATCTCTATAGTTACTGAAGTGATACACAAGGTATTACAGAGTGATAGGTAGCAATTAGGCATAAATTGATGCCAACTCTTCAAATTTGTTAACTTCAACTCTCTTAACAAGCGCTTATGATTCTTGTTTCGAATTACATCCATTATCTCAAGTTTCGGATCGAACTAATCCATTGACACATAGTTCATGGGAGAAAATTGATTTATTTGGGCACTGGAGGATTGACAGGGCGAATTGCTAGTTTCGGGGTACGAGATATCCATCCTACTCACTATGGCTGCATTTGTCCAATTGATATGTTCAAAGGAATCAATGTTGGACTTATTGGATCCTTAGGAATTCATGCGAGAATTGGTTATTGGGGGTCACTGGTTATTAAATTAGTGAACGAAGTAGTATTTCTTAGCCAATTGGTACAATCATCTTCTAATTACTGAAGTAAGTTCTATATTTGGCTTTTGGATTTCACTTTGAAGATCATCTTTAATAAGAAGAATCAAGGATGTCTATATACCCTCGTTGGTTTTGGTTGTTCCTTCGTGTCATATATGTTTTCATTTATGCTGTTAAACATGCTAAATAACAACCTAAAAGCATAAAATTTTCATGTTACAGCAGTCTTGATGTTTAGGCCTTTTGTAAGTATCTTGAAATTAACCTGCTAATAAATCCCCAGATTTTTCTATTCTTCAAGCTCCATTTGTTTGTATTCCTAGTCACTATCATTTAATTTTTGACTGGATTTTATGATATCTGTTCAACAACATGAGCTCTCGTCTGAAATGCTTCAGAGAAACCAGCTGTAAAGATACCTTTTCAGCTATTTGTGTGTGTGTGTGTGTGTGTGTGTGTGTGTGTGTACATGTAGAAAATTTTTAGCATTGAAGTTTTGAAGAATATTGCTAGCTTAGGCTACAAAATTTCATTATTTATATAGACAGACTGAACAAGGTTTCTCTGATATTTTGCTGTAGATTTCATTGGTATTGTATTCTGGTTGGCATTACTCCTGAAATAGTGTCCGAAGACTTCATTTCAATTCTTCAAGAATGTCATAATGCTCAAGATATTTTATATCTTCAAGCATCTTGAGTTGCAGAGGATTTTAGCATGTACCTCTAAATATTCGAAATTACTTGATTAATTGTTCTCTCTTTCGAGGGAGTATACTCTGCAATAGGGTACGGGTCACAAGATGTTAAATATTCAGTAAATATCCATCCTTCTTTCCATTTTCCTTCATGATGTTTTCTTACATCTCCATAAATAGAAAATTTCACAGATTCTACCCGCAAAACAATATGTGCTGAAATTTTGACATGTGATTATGAGTAGTCCCTTTCCTTTGATATGATAACTATCACACATACACGGCATCAAAATTTTCCTTGAAAATGTGTCAAAGAATCATTGGTACATCATGTGGGGTTTCCCAGTAATGGTCCAACACTGACTGATTTTGATATTTCATGCATCCGTAGATTTCCTTTCTGGCTTTTCTGACACACACATGGCCAGAAGTGGCCTTCACCACCAAGGTACCAACCATTGTTAACATTCAACCGGCAGTCTGAGAAGTTGAAGAATTGCATAAATTTACGAA
This sequence comes from Citrus x clementina, assembly GCF_000493195.1. Classification (NCBI taxonomy): domain Eukaryota; kingdom Viridiplantae; phylum Streptophyta; class Magnoliopsida; order Sapindales; family Rutaceae; genus Citrus; species Citrus x clementina. The sequence goes on along the minus strand of NW_006262339.1, from coordinate 29,480,540 downwards.
AATAACGATTGAAAATGTAAAGTTTTCACTAGTACTAAGTGTCTTATTTCTAGCCGTGAGTAAAAAGATAGGAGCTCAAAATCAATTCCCTTAGACGCGGTTTCTTCTTGACCTGAGCTGAAGCCGCGGTACCAATCAATGTGCCTGTTCTTTTTATCATTTTGTGGTCCCTAATCCCTTTCAAAAGGAGCCCACAAGATTCTATCGCTTTACAATGTGCAAATCCTTCGATCTCTACATCCTACATGTCAGAAAAATGCGAGTGACAGTTACATATACGTCACTAGATAGCGCATACACATGAGTGGGGTTCGAACCATTCCCCTTTTGTACTACCTAACAGTTTTTACTGAGCTAATTGACACCCACTACAATAAATCATCAAAATGTTTCTATATTCGATGAAGGCAGCTGATGAGATTAATTATGACAACCAACTTGTATTATTAACGAGAAAGGAAAGTAATCAGAAGATGATAATACAAAGTACAAGTGTACAGGAGATTATCACACGACAATGACAATTACGAATAAGTAGTTTGCTATGTGAGCAAGATTGGAAGTTGGAACCTAGACCTCTTGTTCTACTTTGATATTTTATCGAGCTAACTGACACCCACACACAATAAATCATCAAAATGTTCTATATTTTACAAAGGTAATATATGATGGGATTAACTATTGAGAACTTGTTGACAAGAAAGGAAAGTAATGACATGATAGCACAAAGTACAAGTGTACAACACAGATTAATTCTCATGAGGCAGCTATTCTCTCAAAATGCATAAGCCTGTTTTCAGCCAATCTTGAATTGTAAGCAGATCTTTTGTATTCAAACCACGTAAACTCTTTATACAAGCTTTGTTCGGGATTTTTCATGAGTGAAGGCAATGGAGCAATTCTCTCACTCAAAGGTGGTCCACCAAAATAAATCATTGAAACTCTTGATTTCAAGCTGTTGGCCAAAACCCTATGCTTCACACTTTTGAACCTCCCATTGGTCAGTACCTGCATTTTGCATACGCCAATGCCAACCCAACAAAATCATTAAAAATCTCCCTACACCAAACTTCAATAACAATAAAAGATAAGGAACAAAATAATAGCTTATTACCTGTAAAGAGTCACCAACGTTGATGAAAAATGAGTCTTCATCAGGAGGTACTGAAATCCAACTACCTTCTCTGAGAGAAATTTGCAATCCTGAAGTGTTGTTGGATCTTAAAACAGAAATGATTTGTGGGTCTGTGTGTTCTCCAAATCCAATCAAATTGCTAATACGATCTGGGCGTGGTGGGTAGTGATTCAGCCTGAAAACAGAGTCACTCTGCTCATCCATCAACAGCTTGCTCAAAACATTCCTCGGTTGAATCTTCAATCCATCGGCCATCAACTCGAGAATCTCACATGCCATCCTCTTCACTGCTGATATATATTCACTCAAAGCAAAGCTGCAACAAAACCAGAAACGGCAAACGAAAGAAACTGAGAATTCAGAAACAGAAATTTATGAATGAAAAGACTGAATTTTGATTCATTCGGTTGGGTATTTATACCGAAACTGATCTGGGTTGTTGCCCAGAGATGAATTTGAATCTTGATTGGTGTTTAAGAGAAGATACTCAACCCAACCCACATCACCATTCCGTCCAATGCATTTGTTGCCATATCCAAAAGGACTTGGAGGGCCAGATTTTTCTTTCTCTGAAAATGGCAATGAGAAAAACCTGATGGCTTCAGATTCAAGCCTGGAAATGGATTCCAGGGGGACCCCATGATTGATTACCTTGAAGAATCCGAATTCCTCACAGGCTTTGACAAGAAGGTTTTTTGAGTCGGGATTCGAGAGGTCAATAAGAGGGATTGAATTTGAAGTCGAAGTGAATAATGCGGAAGTTGTGCAACAAGTTTCGATATACGGGAACTGTTCGATTGCTGGTTTTGTTGATAAGGCCACCATTGTTGGAATAATTTTTTAGCTTCTGGAAAGTGAAAGCTTATGAGTTTACGAGTGAATGGCTTTGGGGTTCAGCTTTCGCTATTTATATGGGAAGGAGAGAGAGCACAAATTGAATTTTGATATTGCAATATTATTTTTATTTATTTTTGTTTACTTTACCACAATTTTTTATTGGTATGGCCATTAGAATCTTTTCTAAGTGAAGTCTAGTCAACAGGCATTACTGTCCTATAGGAGTTTCTAAAAAAAAAAAGATAAAAACAGGCAATAATAACTCTTCATAGGATTAAAAAAGAGCTAATATTAATTTCTTTTATCATAAAAACATCATAAAAAAGAATGGGTCAAATCGACAAGACGTTACGGATAACTATCATTTATCAATGGATTTTAGAATTACATGATAATTCATAAGCTGAGAGAAAAATGATTGTATAACCATAACGCATGGTTTAGCTGTCATTGGAATTGTCCCATTTACTTTCTTAAAAATTCATACACAATACAGCTTTTTCCTTTCTAATTTTCTTTTGATAAGGCGTGGATAGATAAATTTCAAATCAAATTTCTAATTTCTATCTTTTCTGAATTTAAATTTAAGTGATTAGTTAAATAAAAACTGCTTAATAGTTATTGGACAAACTTAAATCTAATTGATAAATTTTTTACCTTCGTGCTAAGAAAAAAGAGGCGTGGCTATATTTCAATGGCCACAATATCTTAAAAATTTTAAATTTTTTCTACAAATCTTTCATGCTCTAGATATTAGTAGAAGCTCTTTAGGTCAGAAAAAGGACAATACGTAAATTGCAAAACTACAAATATGTTTGTATTTATTGATTGGATCATTAAATTTACACCATGTACGTTAATAAATGACGTTATAAGTACAAAATGTATGAAAGATTTCAATTTATTGGCAAGAGATCTTGTCAATTCAATTATTCTATTGAAGGCAACCTAAAACATGAAATAAATTTCGGAAAAGCAGCACTCAAATTTGATGTTAGAAATTTTGATAAATTAATATTTTTGGGACCAAAAAATATATGTTAATTTCTGACGTCACTAGCCTCGGATCAGACTGATAAAATATATTATTTAATTTAAGATGAATAATAATTTGTAAAAATCTCTACAAGATGGTAGAAGGTGACAGCATAGGGAACACGATGTCACCCTCAAAAAAAAAAAAAAAGTAAGTTTTGCTTCGACCAAGAATGAGAGTCATGGGCGGCACCCTTTTAAACAGGAAACCTTTTTTCCTTCTTTTTGTTTGACAACATGTTAAGTTACAAAAATAAAAATCCTAAACAAATTCAATTTTTTTTCCTAAATAATAAGTTTTATTTAATGAACTATTAAAGTTTCATACTTTTTAATATATATATATATATAGAGAGAGAGAGAAAGAGAGAGAAATTGCTTAGTTGCGTTTCACGTAACTTACAACTGTTCAATCTAACGAATGACATTGAATTTATGAGAAAATAGTAACCGATTGGATTGATTAATTTCATGGGCTGTAAGTTACGCAAATCTTAACTCAAGGAGACCCTATATATATAGAGAGAGAGAGTTGGACAAACTAATAAAAATTATCAATGAGATGAGGAAAATTAGGATATTAAGATATATATAAAAGATATTTGGACTCAATATGCACACAATAAGTTAGAGATTTGATGGATATACATTCCCAGTTCTTTCAAAAAATTCACCACCTTCATATTTAGTTCCACCAATAAATATTATGACAAATTTTCTGCATGATTGACTAAAAAGGCCTATCATTTTAAATCTTCAAACTCTGTTCCCTTATCGTAACTTAAGTCGACAATTAGATTACTTTAACGGAGCCATCCCACCAAATAAGACCTCAGACAAGAATTGACGTCCCTTAATATATTTTGAATATTTTAAATTTTGTTAATACAAATTTGATGCCAGTGTTGGAAGATTCTTTCGTACTTCAGTAGACATAAAAAAAAAAGTGACACTTTTCAGAAAAGGAAAATACACGTGTTAAAATGACAGCCTCCCCTTGAACATCATCAAAGAAGCAAAAATATATGTACGTGGACTAGCTGAGACTCCGCGTTGATTTATCAGGATACGTGGCCTCATCTCATTCGTAGCTTTCACTGTCGGCTATATTATTATTTTTCTTATTTTTCAGAAAATTTTTTTTTTCTAATTTATCAAATTTCTTTTTTATGTACATGCCTGGTTTGGCCGTCGGGCTTGGGCAATGGGCAATGTCCCCATATTGTTTGAATTTCTTTTATAGTAATAAAAAATTAAGTTAGTCTACTTTATATTTAAGCACTATTTGGTTTTAGGGTATTGTAGTTTTAAGTTATAATTATTATAAAAAATTATAATTATAAAATAAAAATTAATAGTGTATAATAAATATAAGCGGTGAATCAAATCAACTTAGTTGTTAGACTATAGCAAACACTTTATGCTGTAATTTTTGAATTAAAACTACTAAACATCAATACCAAATAGAACTTTAATTTTATGAGTCCAACACTTATTATTTGAATACTATTAGATGTCAAAAAATTAATTAAAATTTATAAAATCTGACTATCTAAAAGTGTTCGAAAAATGATACGTACATTAATTAAAAATATTATAGTCACAACCCATTTTTAATAGTACAATATATATTTTCCTGTATTTAAAGCTTTATGATTGATGTGTATTAGTAAATATGGTGCTTTCGTAGGGAACATTGGACCAAATGGTCGGTCCAATTAATTGAAAAAAAAAAAAGTTGTCTCAAAACTTATAAAAATGGGGTTCTTTGATTTCATTAATTATAACTCAATTCAAACTTGCCTAGCGTAAGCCAAGTCAATTTTTATTGGTCTAGTAAATGTCACTTCCTTATTTCAATCTTAAAATTCGAGGATTAAAGCTCCGTTTGGGATTACTTTTGGGAGGGTTAAAAGTGATTTTAAAAATCTAAAAGTTAATTTTAGTGTTTAGTAAAAAAAAATCAAAATCACTTTTGCCAGAATCAGCTCCCCCTATAGCTGATTTTGAAAAGTGGGGAAGGAGTAACTTTTAGATTTTGATTTTGAGAATCAATTTTATCCTTTAATATAATTCCATAAATATCCTTATAATTATTACTTAAGCCCGAAATTATCCTTATTTAAATTGGAAATAAAATCAATATTTTAATAATTTTTTTTTATAATTAACGCACACTTTTCGTTTACCCTATTTCTTCATATTTTGTGTTCTATCAAACTTCTCTAGTGCAACAAAGCAAGATCCAATACGTGTTCTATCACCATATTCAATAACAGTCAGTGATTCATCACCCTTTTCATGCATATTCAATGTAATTTTTATTATAATATTTGTTGTTTGTCTTATTTGGGTTTGTTTATATATAAACAATTCTATGCCTATGCAATTTTTATTATAATATTCATTGTTTGTCATAAGGGAAATTCCTTCAACTATCAAGTCTATCATGTATATTCTAAATTTGTGAGATTAAGATTAATTTGTCTAAATTTAGAAGCAGATCTCTACTTTCTTGGTGGAAATTTTCAAGATAAATTTTAGATGAAATACAGTCAAATAGGTTTTTATAAAATTGCAATGTGTAATATTAAAAATAACATAAAATTAAACAAAATTTCATGCGGTACTTGTTGGAAATATGAATTAATATTACTTTTTTTAACCCCAAAATAAGAAGAAATAACGACACTAATCATAAATCCAACAACGACGAACAATAGCTTGAGAATAAAAACATGTTAACCTCGAAGTTGCATTCAAAATAAAACGACTTGCACAGTGAACCACAAAGTTGCATCCTTAAATACAGAAGTTATATCCCACCAACAAATAGAGTATTCGTCAAGGCATGCAAGAGCACTTGTCTTTAAGGCAAATTTTGTGTCTTAAAGTAAGGTCTTTCGAGCAAGAAAGACAAATAAAGTGGTTTAATCTCCAAGATACGATGATAATAACCGTGAATATGCACTCTAAACATGATAGTTTTGAACAGCAAAAAAAACATTGATGAAGAAAAATATGCAACAAAAATAAAGAATGTGCATTAAAACAATTATTTTTCTTTTTTTCTTTTTATTGTTGTGGTAGACATCATTAAAGGCTTTATATGTCTCTCTTATATAGAGAACTCTTTAGCCCTTTTCCTAATTTGAATTAGCTACCCACTCTTTCTTATTTAATTTAAGTTGGTCGATGTATCTTATAATTGAATTCAACCTAAATAATCCAAATCACTTGCATATTTGACTTATGAACTCTAATTTATAATTAAATCAAACTCATAACCAATTTCAAATCAAACACAAAAATAATTACTCACTTTCCTCCAATGTGGAATAGTAGTGTAAATATCCATATAATTCCAAGGGATATTATTATTTTCTCACTTTAAGTTTTTCTGACACACCAATGTAGTACTAAGGTTTGGTGAAAACTGTATTTTACCACTAAATGTTTACGCTATTATTACTTTATCACCATTCAATTAAAAATAAGTTAATATTTAATAAAATATGAGTTGAAAGTCAATTTTTTCCCTGAGCATGAAAGACGATTTTTTCCTTTAAAAAGAAAGAAATTACAAAAGATAAATCTATAATTTGTCAACCGAAAGCTTTCTGACATATCAATTCAGTACCGAATTTTTTTAAAAAATTACATTTTACCACCTAATATTTAAACTGTTATCACTTTACCACCAAAATGTTAAAAATAACTAAATATTTAACTAGAGTATAAAAGACGATTTTGTCATTTGAAAAGAAAGAAATTACAAAAGAGAAATTACCTTAGAAAAAGTAGTTGTTATATTAAAAAAACAACTACTTTTTTTATTATATAAACATGATGTTGTGCATTCAAATATCAAAACTCCAAGTAATACAAGCCAAACACTTCAATTTTGATAATATCATTCAACACTAGCAACCCTAAGCCATTTCAAACACTACAATGGCAAGCCAAAATACTCTAAATTTAACACTTCATCATTCAACAAATTGTGTTAACACTTTGGCTTCAATGTGAAATTCCTTAAATGCTCTTATGACATCAATTTTTTTTATAACTATTTTTAATGTTTTGATGGTAAAGCAACAACTTATTAGTACTGAATTAATACGTCATAAAATTTTCAGTAGGCAAATGATAATATCTCTTTCACAATTGAATGGTGCGTTTTGGGTTGAACGTAAAGTTTCTTAAATGCCTTTATGACACCAGCAAATTTTTAACTTCGTTAACAGAATGGTGGTAAAGTGATAACAACGTAAACATTTAATGGTAAAATACAGTTTTTATTAAACCTTGGTACTGATTTGATGTGTCAGAAAAACTTAGGTGAGAAAATGATAGTATTCTTAATTTCAAAGTATTAATGTGAATTCCAATTTAGTATTACATGCATCAACGTGGACATAGTCCGTATAAATATAATTCCTATTTCTTTACATAATTAACAATTGCCAATGTCTTTTTTTTTTTATTCTATTGCAAATGAGGACATTATCGTTACGTTAACATTTATTGTGCCTTATCTTTCTAAGATTAATTAATGGTATTGTAATAAATAAATCTCTCTTAAAGTTTGATATAATTGTGGTGAGTAAATGCTTGTTTAGCATTTATATTTTAACTTATATTTGTTTAATCCCTATATTTTAAAAGTAGCTCAAGACATCCCAACTGTTAAATATATTACGTTCTTACCCTTACTATTTCTTTCCTTTTACAATTATACCCTTGCACCAGTATTCTCAGGGACATTAATGAAAAGAAAAAACATGTTAATTCATCAAATTAGCCTTAAAACAAAATAAAAGTTAATTTAAACTTTATTTTATTATTTTACTTTTAGGATTAATTTGGTAAATTAAACTTTTATATCGAATTATTGTTAAGATGGTCGTAAGGATATTAAACATTATTTTAAATTGGCTGATATTAATTTAATTTATAAATAATTATTAGCAGGATTGTTGTAAAGGTATAGAAAATATTAGTTTTTTTATACTAATATTTATTAGTTAATTTACTAATAAAATTATCAGTTAATTTGTTAATTAAATTTTTTATAGATAAATTATTAATGTCTAGAATATTATTGCTAGGGTATTATTGTAAAAATATTTTTAAAAAAAAGTAAGAGTAGAATCTAATATATTTAATATTAGGGGTATATTGAGATATTTTTAAAATATAACGACTTAAGTCAAAATACAAGAACTAAACAAGTGTTTATTCTAATAGTTTATGTTTTTAATGAAATTTACTGTTGAGTATTTTCTTTCATTTTATGGTTAGATTCTTGTCAATTATCTTGAATTTTTGTGTTTTACATTTTGTTCAACTCCCTTCATGAGAAAACTCTATTTGATTTATTGGTTCACTTTTAGCTAGACAACTTATCTCCACTATATTTATTATTCATCTGTGAATTTATGATTTTAATTAACTAGTAACTAATAATAAACTTGTTGTTATGTTGGTAAAAATGGTGGCAGAATCATGATTTTAGTTTGCATTTTACCGAAATATATTACAAATTAGGAGTTGCCTTGGAAACTTTTTAGTTTTACCAAGCATTTCGCAAATTTTCAAAAGGTTGCGGGTTTTCAAGGCAACTCTAGGCATGCCTTAACTAAGAAAAAAATCTTTAGTTTTTTTTTTTTTTTTTTGTAAAGTTCAAGTTTGAAAACCAAAGAGGATAAACTTAAATTTACTCAGGAAAACTCACAGACCAAGAGAAAAAAAAAATTGAGTTCTTATAAGTTAAGTTCATATCTAGACCACTGAGTCTTGTGGCTCAGTGGGTGAACATAAGTCTTTCAATTTAAAGTACAAATTAAAATTTTAATACTAAAATGAACTTTATTTTCTTCTTATTAAATGGTACATAAGGTAAATATCTTTGTCACGAATGTAGGTGGAGTTGATATATTCTTCTCAATATTAAAGAGGTTAGAGGCAGATATAATCCTACATAGATAGTGAAAGATTAAATATGAGTATAACTCCAGTGTAAACACATATTTAATGTTAAAAAAAAAAGTTCGAGAATGAAAGCTCATGAGATGTCAATGACATTTTGTCTGAATCATTGTAGATGGATGCTCTTGAGTTCTACTAGAACTAGAAGTACAAGATTCTTTGCCACTTTTTACCACTTTCAGCCACAGTGCTTTCTTTTTCCTCTCGTGAGAAAATAAATAATTAAAGTTGATATTTGTGGCTCACCAAACGAAACATCCATCATAAATCATTATCTTGTGAATCGATATGTTGTGTGAGAGGAGGTCCCTACAATGAAAGATTTACGAACACTAAACATCAATAATGAGGGGGATCTAACAATTTGCGTTGAAAGCTTAGAGAGTCGTACGCAAATGTAAGATCCATTGTACCATTTCAATAATTTGGGAAATTAAAAACCTCATGTGGTACTGATGTGAATTCAATTCACTATCACATGCATCAGCGTGGACCATGGTTGGTATAAATATAATTGCTTCCTATTTCTTTCCCCAATTAACAATTGCCTATGTCTGTTTTCCATTCTATTGCAACAGGGGATATTATTGTTACCCTAACATTCCTCTCCCTCAACTTTCTAAGATTAAAGGTGTTGCAATAAACAACTTTCTCTTGAAGTTTGATATAATTATGCAGTTCATTCTATGGTCACATGCTTATATCTATTAACTTAAATTTTTGGGTTTTATGGTTAATTTGTTTGTCTCCCTTCGTGTGGAAACTGAATTTATTTGTTGGTTAACTTTTAGTTAGACTCTTATCTCTGCCTATGTTTATTAATCACTTTCTTTATAGTAAGTAATAATAAACTTAATTTTTATATTGGTAAAAATTCATATCATCAAGAGAGAATTTTAATTTTTTTCTATGTAGCTGGAGTTTCAAATCAATAACATAAACTTGTATTTGCTCAAGTAAAAAATACAGATCAAGAAGAAAATCTTAATCTTTCCTAAAAGTTAAGTTTGAGAATCAAACATCCGGGTCTTGCATCTCAATGGGTCGGAAGAACTTGTGCTTTTAAATTTGAGGCCGCAGGTTTAGGTCCTAACACCTGCGGACTTCATTTTCCCTTATTAAATTAAGGATAAAGCAGTCACAGCTCCTTTGGAACGACAATTGGATTTACCTATTATTTGGCCATAAATAGAAACGAATTCATACTCTGTGGAATCTTTGGGCGATATTTTGTTAGTTACCCCTGCCTCACAAGGAAATTCCACGCTTATAAGTCGGAGAAATTGGATAGCAAACTCATACAATATATATATATATATATATATATAATTGGGTATGGATAGTGATTTCTGGGTGGAAAAAAATCAGTCGTTATAGGCGATTTATGGGATTTGGTATACAATAATCCCTCTTCTGGTGGTCACGACACAGCTTAACATTTTATTTAATTTCTCAATGTTTCTTTCATTTATCAAAAAAAAAAAAAAAAGAAAGATATATATCTCTCCCACGAATGTGGATAAAGCTAATATATATCCTAAATATTAGTAGGATAGATTATTAATTTTCCTGTACAGGAATAAAAAAAATCCCTTGTTATAAATATTAGTAATAATAAATAAACAAAAAGTTCGAAAATTTTGCATATTACTCATGAAATGTTAATTAATGAAATTTTGCATGAATTATATAGATGATGTGTACCTTCGACTTCTGTGACTCGAAGTACACGATTCTTTACCATCTTTGACTACTTTTGTGCCAATTGCTTTCTTTTCTTTCTTTTTTTTTTTAAAAAAAAAATCTTGTGAGAAAATAAATAACTAAAGTTGATATTTGTGGTTCACCAAATGAAACATCGATCATTAATCATTATCTTGTGAATCGATACGTTGTCATAGGAGGTCCCTACAATGAATGATTTACAAGTACACAAACATTAATAATAGGGTGGATCTAACCATTTTCGTGTTGAAATTTCTGATAGTCGCATGCACCGAAAATGTAAGATCCATGGTACCATTTCAATAATTTGGGGTATTAAACAGCTCATCTACAGTTGTAAGTGTTGCAAGCATCATTGCTAGTGGCCTGGATGTGACTTATCGCAGGTCACTTCGTTTGTAAGAATGAAAAAAATCTATGGAGTTAGGATATGTTTTCGAGTTTACATGGAATTAATTTACGATGCTCACACATGCAAGTTTAAAAATTAGTTCAAGAGTTGACTGATGTGGAATTATTTTTTTAACATCGTCACATTTAAGGTTAGTCTTTTTATTGTTAATGTGAAATTATCTCTTTACAAGAAAGGCAATTTTTTTTATTTAATATATTTTATGTGATAAAATAATGTGAGTTTTCCTCGTACATGAGTTAGTTCTAATATCATGTAAAAATCAATAGACTTATTAAATTAAAAATTAATTATAATTAAAAACTAATTAAAAAATTAGGATTTTACCAAATTTATAAACTTAGCTTAAAAAAGATTATCTTCAAGAATTAAGGATGGTCTTGTACTCGAGAATTGAGCAATCAATCGTAGTGCCCCCGTGATGCAAGCCATGACGCAAAGTTTTAAACTTGACCCAAGTGCTACAAATAATAAATGTCATTTCACGTGTTAGAATAAAAGTCCCTCGTGCTAGAAATATGTTTTACAATTTAAGATAAGGATACTCTCACAATTTGATCATAACTAAATTTTGAAGGATCTTTTGATATACATAAATTTTTATTTATATATGATCAAGATTTACTTAATTATTACATTTTTATTTAGTAACAACTAATCATGTAAGAGTACTTACTTAGGTAAAATATTATTAAGAGAAAATTATGATCCTATACTTTATATATAAGCTTAAACTAGTCCGAGGATCAATGGCTTTCTCTTTAACAAGATCTCAATTGACGCATTATTTAACTTATTAATATCTTTTGTAATCATGCATATATCAAGTATTTTGTGTGATCCTTGTCATAAGCAAAATTAGTGTAAATTTATCTTCTCACGAGTTAGCTCATACTAAAAAATTAGTTCAAAAATTAAAGATTAACCCAAGCTTATTTCATGCATCAAAAAATTATTCTCAATCAATTTTGAGATTATTTCCTTAGCAATATATGATCTTCCTACGGCGTTATTATTCCACATGCCCAACTTAGAGCATATACGAACCGTCCTATTTATTTCTAACTCGGCAAGATTTTATTGGCACGCAGACTTCAAGCTTAGGAATAATTGGTGGGTTGGAAACGTGAATGGAGATAAGTATCATGATTATGGCTAGTGATTAGTCGGTTAACTCTCACAATTATCAAGATAAGTATCACAAGAACATAAACCAACGTGGATGGACCCGATAGTGACAGAGGTGCATGCAATACAACATTCAAGATCTTTCCAACATATGCCAAAATTCTCCAATAAAATTAGTGATCCAAATCAATTTGGAGGTTCCCCAATTTCTGTGTAGTGATAAAAATTATGCAATCCATAATGGGCTTTGACCGACTATACAGTGGTCAATGGTACTGTTTTATTTGGGTTATATTCACATGCCACATAATTGCTGTACTTGCATTGAAATGTTGTTGAAAAACAAAACGAAGAGGATGATAATATACATCATCCCATATGTTCATTTAGGTAGATTTGTATATCCCATATGTTGTACGATCCCTTATCATCTAGAAGAGAGATGAGAGAATATGGTTTAGGGTCTTAAACTTTCTTTTTTTTTTGTCGTCTTTTATTTATTTACTCGGTACACTTTGTTTCCGCATCGTTACTCACAATTAAACTTATTATATGATCTATTTGAACAATTTACTTCCCAAATATTGTCATTATGTGATGGGTATTTCAATATATATACCAAATCTTACATTGAAAATATATAAACCTCTTAGGTGGTTTATAACGAGAAAGACTTCATTGTTCGTAAGAAGTCAAGCATGTAAACTCCTGCACACACGAATTGGGCAAGCCAAGCTTTGGGCTTAGTGGTAGTAAATAATGATTTAAATTTGAATTAACTTAAATACTTCGAATTTAAATAATAAACTGGTATGTATTAACGTTGAAGAGTTAGTTCAACTTACTTAGGACCTGTTTGGGACAGCTGCGCTGCCACCGCTCAGCTGCTCCACAGGCCAATTTAAGGAGAATATTCCCCTAGAATTGGCCTGGGGAGCAGCTGCGCGGTGGCAGCGCAGCTGCCCCAAACGGGTCTTTAATTAACTAGGTAAAAATTAATTAGTTGATAGTGGCTATTTGAAGAGGTGTTTGAGAGCCACCATTCCTTAGTAAATAGGAGGAATCAGAATGTTGTTAATTTATTATATATATATAGATTTCCTCGTTCTTTTTTAATACTTTCAACAATTAAGTCATTATCTGCTAGAGACTATCAGTTAATAACACAAAAATGAACAGGTCATAATAATATCTGAGAAAACTTGTGAACTTAACTCTCGCAAGTCGTAATTAACCTCCAGCAGCCTCATGCCATGTTCCTATCACCCGACAAAGTCATTTTCAGCGAGTTAACACGAGACGTAGACGATTGAAATCCTGCTCAACAATATAAAAAGAAAAAATGGCCAATAGTTTGATTTTAAAGGGGAAAAAAATAACTCACGAATTATGTTCAAATGATAGAAGAGTAAGATCTTTTCAAATTTTTTAAAGTGACATGCAACTTTGTGACTTTATTCAATGGTGCTAAGAGTGAACAAAAAGTTGTGACATGAAATTGAATTGAAAATGTGAAAAGAAATATTGATTGGGACGAGTGGAAGAAAATATTCATAATTATAATTTCTAATTTGGTCAAAACGAGAAGATTTATCAATCATGGGTCGACCCAGACTCGGACTCAGTCGACATACATGTGAAAGGAAAATCTAACCCCATAAAAATAATTATATATTTTATTTTGTTGGATAAACTTTGTTTCGACAAAAACCTTATCCCATACATTTTGAATGCTTTTTGTTATCATTCTAGCTTTTTCTTGTTATGCTTCTTGCTGATTGGTCTCATGAAAATTATTGTTTTTGACTGAAAAAAAAGTGACCAATTGGATTTTAATATCGTGAATCTAATTATATATCACATGTGCTCTTGTTTTTGAAATCAATGCTACTTTTTGAATGAAATGTTTGTTGGCTATTGCTCTGCAAAATAAATATGACCTCTTCAACGAACATCGCATCTTTTTATTTTTTATTGCTACGTTCGTTGCTACTGGTTTAATTCCACCAATTGGATATGACATTATGGATGTGACATTATGTTTTTGGCATGTCTCCATAACTGGTCTTTTTTTTTTTAAATTAAAAAAAAAATATATGTCCGTATATCTATCAATCTATATATATTAATTCGGTTTAGGATCATCAACTTTATTAAAATCTGATAAAACTAATAAACCATACATTTTATAGCATTATGTTATTATACTATGAAATCATATAGCATAATAGCTTTTTCGAATTTTAAGAAATTTAAAATCTTGAATTGACACACATACACACATATAAAGTTCAAATTCAATAGCAAGTTAGCAACTCGTTCAAATGCGTCATTAAAAATGAGGGCGGCGATTTAAGTCTCCTTTTAAAAAATTTATCATTTTTTTAAAGTTATATTTAAGTAGAAATAGACATTTCTTCACATTTATTTAGTGGATAATCCATTCAATATTAATAAAGATAAAAATCTAAGTTGTTATAATATACTTCATCTAAGATTGCCTTAGATTTTTCTTATCATATATGAGCAGTGTTCTTGTTATAATACACACATGATTGTATATATTATGTTAATTTTGCACAATCTTATATAAATCAATCGTAAACTACCTCTTTAGAACTCAAAAAAGTACAATTTTACCCATGGTTGTAGTTAATCTTTTTATTTGGTTTAAGTTAAAGATGAATTAATTGATTAATTAAAAATTCATAAAAAATAATTAAATAATATTTAAGGTTAGATTTTCTAATATTAAAAGATTAAATGAGTTAAGTAATTATATCAGCGGCTTCCGACACCATGCGAGAGACACGACTTGCTGCTGCAGCGCCGATAGTTATTCCGGCAATGATTTCAGAAGATGAAAAGGAGATTTAAAGAAATAAATTATAAAATAATATATACGAATTTTTTTTAAATCATTTATTTGGGCTAAGGGGGCATGCGTATTGTAGACGAATTAAAAGATCTTTCGGCCAAGCCAGCCCATCCAATGAACTCAGCATAAAACAACATATTTATTTAACGCATGAGATCATGTTTTACTTGTGGCAAAGCACATTATGTTTGTAACACTTCATATCAAATTGATAACAAAGTTACAAATTCAGTTTAATTTTACGATACAAAAGCTGAAAAGTAAATATGACCATTCTTTTATCATCCTTGCATGGTTTGGACAATGAGGTATGTATCAAAATATGGATGGCCGGATGGCAAAACAGTCGAATTCAGGTATGGCTTGGCCAAGCTCTGCCCGACTGGTTAGAACTGAGTTAGCTTAGGCATAGCATATTTGAGCAACTATATTTTTACCCCTAATTATTTTTTAAAAGGTTTTAAATTTTTTATGGGTAAAAAATTTAAAATTTTTAATAGATAAAAAAATTATTAAAAACTTTTAAATATTTTTAGTTGCCTTTTAAATTGGTCATTTTGGATTTAGTTATAAACTTAAGTGTATAATGTAATAATTAGTACATTTAAAAAAAGAATAAAATTTTGTGTTTAATGTTCAGGCTCAGGCTAAGCCGAAGCTTTTTTAGTAAGCCCGAGTTTTGGGTCTAAACTAGAATAATAATGCTATACTTAATTAGGATAATTAATTTCTATCTCAATTTATGTGCCACTAATAGAATTTCACCATTTGAGTTGGGTTGGGCAACACAATAACGGTAATGAATTGGTGGGTTTAAGTTTGTATTTTTGGATCCAAATGGATTAATGAATGGGTTTGGGCATATGCAATTTACTGCAACATGAAAACCGCTCAAACACGACCCATTGGTAGGCCTAAGCAAATGGATGCTTTGTAAATAGTCTATCTCCAACCAGCATGAGCCCAGCCTGGTGCATAAAAGCCAGACCATGCTTCGAATTTGTAGGTCTAGATTGCCTTTTCCAGGTCCAATGATGCTATCCTTACTCAGTTTGCATGGACCCATAGTCTATGCAATTTTTGAGCCTAACCCGGTTTGGATAATAATAATAAAAAAAAAGAAAATTAAATTACCAATTTAAGTTTAAAAATAAAATAAAAGGATATTACTAGTAACAATATGATATTGTAAAAGTAAATCAAAAGAAACAAAAAGCAATGGTAGGGGTGTTAATAGTTTAACAGTAATGATGTATTGAGATACTTTTAAAAATACAAGGACTAAACGATTACTAAAATCAAAACATAGGGACTAAATGATTATATATATATATATATATATATATTAAAAAAAGGGTAAAGAAGTGGGCAAAGTCCAACACGACTTAAAAGTATTTGATTTACTCTCAAGTATAAGAATGTTTAGTTATAATGTAGCCCGGTGAGTCCGAAATTGATTGTTAGAGTGCAATTTATGCACTAGTTTTGCATTATTTACTTCCCTTAATATCAATGTTTTGGACTTAATAATAGTGATTTACTTGTGTTTTACTTTTGTAGGTGCAATTCTATTGATTGATGATAAAATTGAGCTATAAGATGATGTTTAAGGATGATTGTTCTTTTGGAGAAATTATGAGCGTCAGAAGAACTTTGTTGATAAGGTGTGGGCACGTTCTGTCAACTGCGGACCTGCAGTTTTTAGCTTAACGTGTTTTGTATTTTTGGTTATTTTTGTAATTACGAATTTAATATTTCAGATATTAGGATTTTATTTTAAATAGAATTCTAAAAGAGAAGAGAGAGAGAGTATTTAAGGGAGGAATCTATTGTGAAAAATGGGATTTTTTGATTGGAGAAAAAGAAAGAAACCCTAGATCTAATTTTTCTCTTCTCTCTATGAAGAACTAAACTTATTTTTCTAGTTGAAGGTTAATGAAGCTTTGATTCATCACTACTGTGAGATCTTTCTTATGCTTTAATTGTTTTATTACTTTTTGGGTATTTGTTTATTCTCTGAATTAGTTTCATGATTATGTTTGTTAATTAGGTAATTGGCCACTATTTAATTATCAACTTAATCTATTGTCAATTAAAAGATTCATCGTATGAAGATTTTAATGTTTGTGACAAATAACATAGCAGTGAGTTGTGTTATGAGAATAAACAATCTAATTTAAATGAATCATCATATGTGTTGATTAGGATTTGGGTCTCTCTGGTTTTTCAGGCTGTCAATTGATTAAATCCCGTGATCGTATCCAGGGTTGTCTATTGATTAGGGAAATATCCAACGGTCGTACCTTGGTTATCGACTAGTTAAGGAGAGATTGGCTATTAGAGGGTCTCAATAGCTATAACCGGTCTATTCATAAGTAATAATAATCTATATTTGAATCAATGATCAGTAGTCGAATCAAGCTGAGTTAATTCCTTTAACCAGAGCTTTCTCCAATTTGAATTACAACTTTAATTTGCATTCTTGTTATTTTAATTTGATTTTTATTATTGTCAACAAAACCCCCCATTTTATGTTTTGCGTTTTAAAATGATTTAAATAATTACCAATCTCTATGGACATGACCCTGCTCAATCACTATACACAATTTATTTAGAGTAGGAATTTATTTTTGTTGGCTTCGACACCCATCATCGATCCACAGAGAAAACATTTAATATGTTCATTTTCATTTATCTAAGAAACGAAAATAGAATTTAAATATACTATTTTTTTTTGTTTGGACCCTCAAACTGCATGAAATTATTATTTTTATCTAATAAACACACAAAAATACATTAAATCAAATATTTAGAAACATAATTAGAAATTCACAATATATTATATAATTACAAATGTAAATTATAATATAAGCACAACATAACATTTTTACCCCTTAATAAACATACATTTTTAATAACAAAATCACACCTTCAACCAGCTTATTGCTAGCCCCAAGCAATTAAAATGTTATATTAAATTAAGAATTACAAAATTCACATGCAAGTTAATAGTTGTTCATCAATCCTCTAAACTACCAAATAAATAAATTCTCCCAAATTTTTTTAGTTCTTTGTCGTTCACTCATTATCTAGGATAGCACTAAACCTTCTTTTGTGCTCAAGTAATTAACACAATACTTATGAAGATTCATTAAAAGAAAATAACATTTTCATTCTAAAATTCATTAGAAATTCTATCTTTACGCAGTAGATTATTCACACATATTTTAAAATATTACATTTTTAACCCATATAGCAGGCTTTAAACTAGTGACTCTTAAACCAGTTGGCCTTAGGGCACTAAGTATTTAAACACCCCGACAGACTTAATTACTTGGATTTCTAATAAATAAGCAAACAATATATTTCTAACTCATGTAGCGAGCTTTGGACCAATGACTCTCAAACCAATTGGTCTTAGGGAATTAGGTGTTAAAACACCCATACAGACTTAATTACTTGGGTTTTAGATATATAAAAATTAAGCATATTCATTTTTTTCTTTTTTTTTCACATTTTCACATTTTTTTCTTTTTTCTTTTTCTTTTTGTCTTTTTTTTGGGCAATATACACTTTATACTACCTTAGATGTAAAGAATTAAATGCTGCAAAAATTTTAAATTACAACCCGCTGGTATGTGTCATAGTATGTGTGTGAAGAATGATTTAATAATACCTATTAAATGAGTAAATAAAAAAATGACTTAATAATCAAATGGAAAATTCACAAATTTGAGTAATTCAAAGAAAAAGAAAACAAAAACAACTTAATACGTATTTCAAAATCAAAATATAATACACACTGAATAGTTAGGATGTCTCCAAGTCGAGACTTTTTACGCAGACATCTTACACAAAAAAAAAATTGTTGTTTTTTGGTTATTTTTTTAAAAAGAACATATATTTACAATAATGTCCCTTTCCCCTAATTAGAATGAGGCATTGTCCTCAATGTCTTAAAAAAAGAAGTATAATTTAGAAAACATTATCTGACCGTTTCAAGAAAATAATTTAAAATTAAGAGTTAAATTTAATTTGCATTTCTTATTAAGGCTACATTTACCATCATTAGTCAACCAAGGTCCTACAATATGGCTTTGGTTTGTAAGCTTATAAAAGATTAAGTAACTCATTAGTAGTAAGGGGTGGGAAAAATCGGGTTCGGATCAACCCGATTGGGTTTCGAGTTGGCCAAAAATTCATCCAAACTCAATCCAAACCTGTAACCTGATCCGATCCGAATATATTCTGATCGGATCGGGTCAAAATATTGGGTTAAACTCAGTTTAGATCGGGTTCGGATTGGAAAATAAAAATTTTATGCCTATCTTTGGAAAAAAAGAATTAAAAATATATATACACACACAAACACACACACACAAACAAACACACACACACACACACACACACACATACACACACAATGATATGAAGAAGTAGTCCTAAACAACTAAACATAAAAAAGAAAGAGTAAAATTTTATCAAATTATAGCTAGTAAAATTTTATCAAATTATAGCTTTGTTTACCCTTAGCTTTCTTTATCATTGGCTGCTGAACATTAAAATTTTACAATTTTATATATGATAATAATCACAATATGAAGAAATACCATCAAAATTTCAAAACACAAAACTCGGGTTGTCAGGTTGGAGAATTCAGGTTGCTGCATTGGAGTTGAGGAACTTTGTGAAGGACAGTAGCAGCAAATCTAGTTGCAACAGATCTGGTGGCTGCGTCTGCAAATAATCGGTGCTCGCTGCGCTGAAACTTGATCTGTGAAACCCGATCCATGAAGACTAAAGAGTGAAGACGAAGAAGAGAGTGAGGCCGTGAAGATTGAAGAGTGAAGATGGAGAAGAAACGAAGAATAAAGTAAGAGGGTGAGGTTGTCAAATGTGAGGACTGAGTGAAGGCTTCGTGTGTGTGTGTTGTGTATGTGTGTGTGAGGGGTGTGTGTGTGTGTTTGTCTGTCTTGTGTGTGTGGGGGGGTTGGGCGGTTTTGTGTGTCAGCGTGTGTGCTTTTTTTTTATTTCTTTGTTTTTTCTTAAAGTCAAATCCGATCGGATTTTCGGATCGGATCGGGTTGGCTAAAATGAACCTGATCGGGTTAGGTTAATAACCCGATCCGATCCCGATATTTTCGAATCAGGTCGGGTCGGGTTATTTGTCCAACCCTAATTAGTAGTAGAAGCACAAATAAAGAGTTTTTTCACAGAGATTGGAATGAAATGATTCTTAATTGCATGATTAAGAAATGAAGCAAGCCATCATAAAAGTTATTAACATTTAACAAACTAATAGATTTTTTATGGATGTTCAAATAGGCCCAAGATGCAAATGTAATTAATGTCTCTAAAGTTGCAAGATTTCTTGACAAAAAAATGAAAGCATCAGCATGATTTAACATTTTCCATATTCTATTTTCCATACTTGAGACAACTAACTCTTCTTTAATTGGTAGGCCAGGTAGGCATCCCAGAGGATTTTAAAGCTTGTGGAATGATGTTTGGCACTTGGCTGCCTCTAACAAAAACAATTTATGAGACAAGTTTTGATAACCCTCGATCACCTCCTCTATATACAAGATGTAGTTTCCTCTTTGCTATGACATGACCAAGATCTACCGCTGCTTAAATGAGCTTTTTGTATTTTTCATTGTAAAACCCAGAATATACACAAACATTTTTGAATTGTCTACTCAAAGATGCTGAAATACTATCTAAGCAACCCAAAAGAGGGGGTGAATTGGGTTTCTAAAAATTTTACAAAACTTAAACAAAACTTAATTCAAATATGAAACGAATTTAAAACAACAATAAGTAAATCAACCAAAATATAAAAAGATAAGGGAAGAGAGATTCAAATACGGAAATTTTTACATGGTTCAGCCAACCTCACCTACATCCACGCCTCCAAGTACACCGAGCTTGAGGATTCCACTAGCCAAGCCTTTAAGGTTTCAAGAACACTTACAATTGACTTCAAAGGTATCAATCAACTTTTACACCAAGAGATTATACACAATCTCTTAACCCAAGTGTATCCCAACACTTATAATTTCTCAATTTGATTTTAAAAAAGAATACAAAATAAATATCTCTTACACAATGTGTTTGATTACAAATGAAATTCTAAAGTGTGAGTAAATGAGATGCATACAAGAATTTAAAGCTCAATGAAAGTTATATGCTCAATAATTTGCTCAACGATAATTGTTGGAATCGTTATTGTTTGAATTTAAATTGAGTTTATTTATAGTTGAAGCTGAAAAATAGCCGTTATTGACTTTCTGCTTGAAGTCGGATCGTCGTTTTGACTAGTCCAAGTTATCATTGGACAAAATTTCAAATTATCGGATCGCTGTTTTCAAGATGTCGGATCGCCGTCAGTGTCTAGAGACTAATCTTAAATTCTGCTTGATGTCGACTAGCTGTTATCAAGATGTTGATTAGTCGTTTGCTATAGTAAATTATTTTCTATAATTATAGTTTTACCCCAGAACTTTTTACAATTGTATTATGACCCAAAACACTTTGAAACTTTTCAAATAAGTCCATATCCAGAATTTCAAGCAATACTTGTTGATTTCAAAGTTTTCAAAACTTTTTCAATTAGACCATAAACTCGAAAAACAACCAATTTCATAAAATCATTTTTCATTAAATATAAAACTTTTTATATTATGAAGATAATGATTTATTTAAAAACATGAAAAAATAATTTGAGCTTTTAAAAAATTAATCAATCTTAATCAAGTTTGTTATCATCAATATCAATATTAAATAAATATTCATGTTAACATATGCTACCATTTGAATAATCTTCAAAAGCAAGTTGTGAGTGTTTGAAAAAAAAAAAAAGCTCATATGACGCATAAAGCTCATGCCTTAATAATTCAAAAGCAAACAGTAAAAAGAAAAGGCAAATAATGATTAGAAAAAACAAACAATAAAAGGAAACAAATAATGATTAGACACAAAATCACATCATTAGACGCAATAATGCAAATAATAAAAAAATGGTAAAATAAAAGGATATTTTTTTGTAGTTGTGATTGTGACTCACATCTTCCTCTGGTTTTACGTCCAGTAACGGTTTGAATGTCTTTTATGGGTTGAGGATAGACGTTTTATCTAGTTTTCTTATAAACTACCAAACAAGGTCTTTTTGAGTCAGATTTCTAAGACTAAATTGTGCACTTTTGTTTTGGAATATTATCCATAACTATTTAATTGCATGTTGTACATAATTGCTTCGATGCGTCTCAAGACAGCGTAAGATATCATCTAATGATTCTTTACTCATGTCATCTTTAACGAATTTAATTTTATGTTTACGATGATCAAAAGTCATTCTTTAAGATTTACAATGTGGCCATTTGTAATCAAATCTTACATAGTTATAACATTCTAAGCCAAGTCATTTAAGTCTTTTTTTTTTTTAGCAAATGTGCTTTTACCAAAACCAGCATGTAAGAAATAAATAGATCAGAAAACGCATCTACAAATCGGACCTCTACTTCAATTAACCAATAAATATCAATAGAAACCCCATTGATCATTAACAAATGCAGGCATTCACAACAAGCTTTGTAAATTTTCTTGAGGACATTTTAAGAGAGAAGAAAAATGCTTATATAATTTACGTTGTATTTCTTCCATGTTTTATTTTGGGATTTCAATTATTGTGGAAAACTGAATATACCAACTTAAAAAGTCACGAAGTACTGTTATCTGTCATTTATACACGAAAATAGATCAAAACATATCAAAGAAACAAATTAATTATGCAAAATCAAGTGAAACAAGAAGGCGAATATAATAACAAAATGAAAACACACAATGTAAAAAAAAAAGGTATAATCAAATATAGAACTCACCTTCGTCCTTTTATTGAGTTAACCTCAACCTCTAATTGGAAGTCATTTATACCAACTTCTATTTCCTTGAGTTGTCTTTTTATATCCTCAACATGCGACATTAACATTGGTCGTAGATACCAAATAGGATGTGATTTATAAAATTGTATTAGACCTTTTAAGTGAAATTTCACTGATAAAAGTTCTCTAAGATGTTTTAAAAAAATCTTTCTTATTGAGGTTCTCATGATGTATAATGAAAAAAAAAAAGAAACATAATCATCAAACACACTTAAGCAAGAAACATAATAATGTCTATCATTCAAGATATAGAAATGAATAATCAAACAATTCAAATGGTAAAGTAACAGTAAAAAAAAGTTAAATTACTCATTAAAAAAGAAAAAGACTTAATCAATGTTTGTGGGTCACTCAAATTTATTTTGGTACTTTCTTCACGTGGTTAGTAATCTAGATATCATTTTAGTCATTGTCCATTAATTTTAGGGAAAAAGACACAGAGACCCCCAACGTTTGGATAAAGGACACAAAATCCCATAATGTTTCAAAAAAGACATTCAGACCTCCATTGGTTAACGGAAACCGTTTCTTTTAACAGAAATTATAATTTTAAGGTGTAATTACCATTATACCCTTATAACATATTAAAAAATAATTGTTCATTGTCCAATTTATCCTTATATTATTAATAAAATTACGAATATCCCTTCATTACCCAATTTTTCCATTTATTTTTTTGTCAAATTTTCTCTTCAAACTAAATAAATTTAATCCATTGCTCAAGAATAACAAAATAAAATTGATTCATTTATTCCATGCACATCTAAAAATTGATAAAGAAAAGAAATAACAAAAGTAATTAGCAAGAAATCTCCAATAAACAGTCTTTTTCATCAAACAACCATAAACCAGAAAAAAAATTCTCGTAATCATTTATTTATATTCTCGCACATACATCACATATGCATCAAACATGCTAGAGAATTGAACCACTTTAAATCTATTAGAATTTTTTTCTCAAATCTCAAAAGCATAACTTTTGAATGATAATAAAAAGAAATAAAGTTAATTTAGTAAAAAAAATAAAAATTAAAGAGAGAAAAATAGGTTTTAAGAGAATTGAACCTTGGATTCCACAAGCAAGAGTAGCAACCAAATGCGAGCACAAGCAGCAGCCAAACACGAGCAGTTCCAGAAACCAGACGCGGTCTCAATCGACGTATGAGCAGAAGTTCAAGCAGCTTCCTCGATTGCGACCAGTTCTGGCAACCAGACGCAGTCTCGATTGACGCACGAGCAGAAGTTCCAGCTGCTTCCTCGATCGCGAGCAATTCCGGCAACCAGACGTTGTCTCAATCGACGTACGGGCAGAAGTTCCAGCAGCTTCTGGCAGCGCAAGCAGTTCCAGCAACTTCCGGCAACCGCAACAATTTTCGGCAAACCGTGAGTGTGTTTTAAAGGATTTGTTTGGAAGCAGTGTGTGTGTGGTTTGTTTGTGGGTGTCAAGTGTGTGTGGGTTTTAGTCAATTCATTTGTTATTAATCTGCAATTACGATATTAACCTTGTATGATTTAACGAAACGGTTTCCGTTAACCAATGGGGGTCTGAATGTCTTTTTTGAAACATTAAGGGATTTTGTGTCCCTTATCCAAACGTTGGGGGTCTTTGTGTCATTTTTCCTTAATTTTAAATGTGACACTGTTCTTTAGATTCTCAATTTCTACCACCCCATATGGATATAAATTTTTTACAATAAATGAGCCACTCCATTTTGACTTCAACTTTCATGGAAACAAATAAAGATCAGAATTACAAAGTAATACTTTTTGACCAATCTCAAATGTTTTCTGAAAAAATCTTTTATCATGAAAGCTTTTGTTCTTGCCTTAATAATTCTTGAATTTTCATATGCATCATTCTTTAATTTCTCAAGTTTATTCAATTGCAATTTATGCATATTAGCATCATCATCAAGATTTGAATTAAAAGATTTAATAGCCTAAAATGATTTATACTCAAGTTCAATAGGTAAGTGACAAAGTTTATCATAAACTAGCCGATACAGTGACATTCCTAAAGAGGTCTTCAAATACAGTACAGGAGGCCCAAAATGCATCAATCAATCGAAGAGACGAACATTTGCGGTTCGGGTTATCCATTTTTTTCTAAAATTTGTTTTATCTCCTTATTTGCTAATTCAATTTGACTATTTGTTTGAGGATGATAAGGGGCAGCAACTTTATGTGCAATTCGATATTTCTTCATTAAAAACTCAAATGACTTATTACAAAAAAGCTTACCTCCATCACTGATAATAGCTTGAGGGATTCCAAATCGACTTAAAAGATTTCCTCTTAAAAAATTAATCACAATTTTGCTATATTATTTCAACAAGAGATTACTTCAATCCATTTTGAGACATAAACAATTGCAACTGACATATACATAAATCTAAAAAATGGTGGAAACAGACACATGAAATCAATTCCCCAATAGTTAAATACTTTTATCTCAAGTATGAGATTTAAAGGCATCATGTTTCTTTTAGTTTTTTATCCCAATTTTCGATAGTTTTCATAAGTCCTACAAAATTCATATGTGTCTTTGAATATTGTAGACTAATAAAATTCAAGTTGCAAAATTTTAGCTGCAGTTTTTCTTTAAAAAAAGTATCCACCACATACTTTAGAATGATAAAAATTAATGACACTACTTACCTCATTATCATAAATAAATCACCAAAAAGTTTTGATTAGGGCAATATTTGAACAAGTAAAGATCATCTCAATAAAATTCTTTAGTTCAACCAAAAATTTATTCTTCTCTTGAGCATTTCATTGCAAAGACATTTTACTTGTAGTAAGGAAATTATCAATGTTAGCATACCATGGCATTGAAATAACAGAAAATAAAAATTCATTCGAGAAAAATCATTGATGGCTATTTTGTCAATACATAATTTAGATGTGAGTCTTGATAAATGATCAACAACGACATTTTCGGCACCATTTTTATCTTTAATGTGAAATACTAGCTATGCAACTCAAAGGAGGTGAATTGAGTTTCTAAAAATTATGCAATGCTTGAATAAAACTTAATGCAAATCTTAAGCAAATTAAAAACAATAATAAATAAACCAATTAAAATGTAAAGAAATAAGGGAAGAGAGATTCAAACACAAAGATTTTTATAGTTTGGCCAACCCGCCTACATCCACGCCTTCAAGGTCACCGGGCTTGCGGATTCCACTATCCAATCCTCCAAGGCTTCAAGAACTTTTACAATTAACTTCACATGTATCAACAATGTTTACAACAAAAGATTATCTCAAATCTCTTAACCCAAGTTTTTCCCACACTCACACTTTCTCAAATATAAGATTTTTCTCACACACAATCTATGAGTTTACAAATATATTCCCAAGGAGTGATTTAAAGAATGAATGAACAAATTAAAGTTTAAGAAATATTGTATTCTCAATAATATACTCTCTGGTATTCGTTAGATTCACTTTGATTTGGATCTAATGCAGTCTTTTTATAGTTAGAGCTGAAAACTAGTCGTTATTGACTTTCTGCACAAAGTCGGATCATCGTTAATCCTTATCGGATCATCGTTTTGACTTGAGCAAGTGACCGTTGTGCCAAAATTCAAATTGCCGAATCGCGGTTTTCCAGAACTTGGATCGCCGTTAATTTCCAATAGCTAAACTCTAGTTCTATTCAACGTTAATTAGTTGTTTTCTCCTAAACGTTTAGTCGTTTGCTACAGTAATTGCTATAGTGAATCTATTTTTTTAAATTATAGTTTTGTCCCAAAATTTTTTGTAATTATACTATAGCCCAAATCTTCATAAAACTTTGCAAATAGGTTCATTTCAAGAATTTAAAAACAATAGTTGTTGATTTCAAAGTTCTCAAAACTTTTTCAATTTAGCCCATTCATTGGAAAATAATCAATTTCATAAAATCATTTTCCCATTGAGTATAAAACCTTTATAATATGAAATAATGATTTATTTGAAATGTATGAAAAATAATTTGAGCTTTAATAGATTAATCATTCTTAATCTTGTTTGTTATCATCAAAATCAACATTATGGATACATATATGTCAACATGATGGTGAGGTCAAATTCTTGAAATAACAAAATCTAATAAATTAGTCTTGGTTTGACATCCTATTTAGTCATCAAATATCTCATAGCAGCATGGTCAGTAAAAACAACAGATTTAGAACCAAGTAAATATGAACAAATTTTGTTTAATGCGAATACTACAAGAAGTAATTCTTTTTTAGTTGTACAATAATTCATTTGGGTACTATCTAAAGTCTTACTTGCATAACAAATTACAAATGGCTTAACATCTTTTTTTTTTATCCTAAAACATCACCAACAACATAATCACTTGTATTATACATTAATTCAAAAGGCAAAGACCAATCAGAAGATTGCATAATATGTGTATATGTTAAAAGATAAATTATGTTCTCAAGAGATTTTTTACGATCATCAGTCCATTCAAATGACGCATCTTTCAAATCAGAGGTTATAAAGTGGTTTAGATACGGCACTAAAGTTTCTTATAAACTTCCTATAAAATCTTGTATGTCCTAAAAAGGATCGCACATCTCTAACTATTTTTTATTGCGGCAATTTAGATATAAGTTCTATTTTTACTTTGTCAACATCAATTCTTTTAGCACATACAACATGACCAAAATAATTCTAGAAGTAATCATGTAATGGTATTTTTCAGAATTTAACACGAGTTCTTTTTCAACACTTCTTTTTAAAACTTTCTCCAAATTATCGAGACAATCATGAAAAGAATTCGAGCTCGGTACAAATAATCCATAAAGACCTTCAAATAATGTTCAACCATATCGCTAAAAATACCTAGCATGCATTTTTGAAATATTGCAGGAGCATTTCAAAATCCAAATGGCATTCTTTTAAATGCATTCCAAAAGGACATGTAAATGTGGTCTTTTCTTGATCCTTAAGTGCTATAGGAATTTGGTAATAGCTTGAATATCCATCTAAAAAGCAATAGTAGGAATGTCTAGCTATTCTTTCTAAGATTTGCTCAAGCAATAGTAAAAGAAAATGATCTTTTGTAGTGGCTTCATTTAACTTTCTATAATCAATGCACATGCATCAACTAGATGTAATTTTTGTTGATATTAACTCATCTTTTTCATTTTTAACAATAGTAATTCTAGATTTCTAAGGCACTACTTGTGTAGAGGTTACGCACTTACTATTAGAGATATGATAGATAATTCTTACATCAAGTAATTTAAGGACTTCTATTTTTACTACTTTTTTCATGTGTGGGTTTAATATTCTTTGAGGTTGTTGACTGGTTTTAACATTTTCTTCCAAATTGATTCTATGTGGAAATAAAGAATTAATACCTTTACTATCATTTAAAGTAACATCTAATTTCATTTTAATACTTTTTAAGAACAGATAATAACTTATCTTCTTGGTCGCTTGTTAAAGTAGAAGAAATCACAACCGACTAAGTTTGTTCTTCTCTAAGGTAAGTTTACTTCAATCTTTCAGGCAAAAGTTTCAATTCAAGTTTAGGTGCTTTTTGTTGTGTCTTTTTAATGATTCTAAGTTCTTTAAATTTTGGTTTTTCATCATCATTTTGCAAAGTCTAAGTAGAATTAAGCAACAAATTTATATTAGAAGTATTAAGTTTAAGTTGCTTATTTGATTCAATTGAATAAACCAAACAAATATCACTGAGTTTAGAAAAATTTTCTTTTGAATACTTTCCTCTATACAAGATTCAATCAAATCCCTTTTGGTCATCGGTATCATCTTCATTCTCATTTTCTTCATTAGGTTGCCTACGCATATTAAAAACATTCAATTTCAGAGTTATATTTACGAATGACAAATTCATTAAACCATTCCTACAATTAATCAAAGCATTTGGAGTTGCTAGAAATGGTCGACCCAAAATTACAGGAATTGGTTTATAATTATTTACAACAAGTTTAGTTTTTAAGACAACAAAATCCACAGGGTATATGAATTTATCAACTTGTACTAACACATCTTCCACTATTTATTTTGGCACTTTAACTGATTTTTCTGCAAGTAAAAGTGTAGCAGAAGTTAATTTTAACTCACCCAGATTAAGTTGAAAATAAACAAAATATGGAAGCAAATTAACACTAACACTAATGTTTAATACAACATGCTCAATTATGTGATCACCAATAATACAAGAAATAGTAGGACAACTAGGATCTTTATATTTCAACTTATTATTAGTAGACAGAGTAGTACTTAACTGTTCAGCCATGAAAGCTCTCTTTCTTACCTTCAATTTTCTCTTCACAATGCATAAGTCTTTCAAACGTTTGGCATATGAAGGTGCCCGCTTGATTGCATCTAACAAAGGAATGTTAACTTTCACTTGCTTAAATATTTCATAAATTTCAAAAGAGTGGTTTGATTTTTTTAGTTTATTCAATGCTTGTGGAAATGGCGGTTTGAATGGAATAATAGTTATTTCTTCACTAGGTGTAAGTTTATTTAATATTTCCTTACTCTTTAAATTTTCACTATCTTCATATTCACAAGGTTCAAGAATAGATCTTTCAATAATATTATCACACGAAGAGTTATAACTAACTTGACTTGGTCCATGGGTGGATTTTGTTGAATCTTAGGATTTGATTGTGGTTGAGCTGGAAATTTATCTTTTCCTTGAATTGTAAGAGCAAAAGCAATTTTAACAAGAGTATCTTTCAAATAAGAAAAGGCTTGTGCATTTTGATTGTTAATAACATTTTGTTTCCAAATGAATTGATGCATTGTGTCTTCTAGATTTTTCCATGGTGGTGAAACATATTGTGCATAAGGCTGAGCATTTTGAAAATTTTGTGGAGATGGAGCTTGTGAAAATTGTGCATTATTATTATTCCTTGAACTAAAATTTAGATGATTTCTCTATATAGGATTATAAGTCTATAAATATAGGTTTGGCTTACTAATAGTGTCAATGGCATTAGCTTAATCATGTAGACATTCTTTAGATGCAAGCAAAATGGGACAATCTTGAGTGAAATGATCATTAGAACTACAAACATTACATTCAATTTCTTAAACAGATTTTACTTGATCACTCTTTTTATATCCCAAAGCTTCAACCTTCCTAACTAGAGATAAAAATTTTGCTTGTAAATCATGATCTTCTATAAGATTATGGATTCTTCCACTGGGTGGCGATTGTTGTGGTTTATTTGTCAATTGAAAAGTTCCAAACATGATCCAAATGTTGTGTATTTTCAGCTAATTGGTCAAAGTTATCTAGTGCATATTTAGGATTTTATCTTTAAATTCACCATTACACCTTATTTCTACAACTCATCTACTTTGGGGTGTCAAGCCCTTGTAAAAATAAGTGAACAGTCGCCAAGTTTCAAAATCATGATGTGAATATATGTTAAGCAATTCTTTAAATCTATCCTAACATTGCTATAATGTTTCTTCATTTTTTTGAGCGAAAAAAAGGGATTTGTCTTTTAAATAAATTGGTTCTATGAGGTGAAAAAAAAATTTCAAAAATTATTTTTGCATGTTATTTCAAGTTCTTATTGATTCAGATCTAAGGTTTTGTAGTCAAGTTTTAACTTTATCTTTTAATAAAAAATGAAAATTCTTTAATTTAATTATGTTCATGCTATAACTTTGATCTGATGAATTTAAACAAGTAAGAAACAATGAAGATGTTGTAGCACATTACTGTAGCACCGTTGCTATGGCAATCCTGAAGCAATGACAAAGAAAATTTCGCGCGCATCAACTAAAAAATTACAATTTGGAGTTTTAAAAAATAGAAGATACGTGCCCTAGACTTCCGGTTGCTCTAATTCCAAGTTATAAAAAGAGCACGCATGAGAGAAAAAGGGAGAACCGTCACTCAATGAATAAACCGAAGAGAAAAACAAAAGAAAAACATAAATCAAGAGATAGATTAAAGGCTGAACTAGAGGAGAAAGAGCATAGATCAATCGAAAATCAGTTCTTTTTACTCTTTTCTTGTTTTCTATTTATTCATGGGGATGTATTTGATGGTTGAAACTCTTTTATTTATTTTTCTATTGCAAATCATGAATATAATTTGATTGTAATTGAGTGATAAATGATCTTAATGGATGTTTGACTGACATATACGCGTTGCTCTGTGTTTTCTATAGCATTTTGCCTTAATTGTATTTATTTTAATTCCTTATTTCGGTTGACCACTCATTTAGGGATACTAGCAAAGAAATAACCTAAAAAATGTTTGATTTAGTGGATCTAATTAAGACAATACTTGGTTTTAGATTGGGTTTCCCAAGTTGAGTTAATCTTAATTTGAATAGGGTCATGCTTGATCTAAAATTAGTGATGAACTAAACACATGGATTCATCTTATAAGGTAAATAGAACCTAGATCGATTAATGTTATATTTTATGTTGGCATAACAATTTATCACTGCTAGGTTGTATTAGATGTAAGATATCCAACAGGCGACAGCTGAGGATGAATGAAGGATTCTGCTCAGTGTTGTAGTAGATGTTGTAGCAATGGTCCTGTAATTGAAAAATAGTCTATGTCATTAAGTGAGTTTATTCACTCAACTATTCTATTCTCATTGGTTACATCCTTGTGTTTGACGTGAGAATTTTCTTTATTGCATTTTATTTTAATTTGTTTATTAGTTTCATAAAGTGTCTTATTTTAATTAGAACAAAGCTGCATTGTTAAGATTGATGTAGCAAGTTTGAGAACATCAATCCCTGTGGAGATGATATGAACACTCATTAGTATATTACTTGTTGTGTATACTTGTACATTGACACTCATAGCAATAGAAATCGCACACCATGTGCCAAAATTTAACTTGTTTGCAATAAGTCAAAATATTATTTTACCATACTTTATATTAAGATATTAGGAATTTATTGTACCAAACTCCCAGGTTTGTCTACAATAAATCAAAATTTCAAAATATAAAATATGGATAAAATTAATTAGAAAATAATTTAATTCATATAATTAAAAATATAATTTGATTAAATCATATTTTTTTACTAAGAGTTTCGCCTTTCCCTAACTATTAGTATTTAGCTAAGCATAATATACAGTATTAATGATTGTTTTTTGTCAAGCTCAATTTCGATCAACACGTTACTAAATAGGAAAACTAAATTTATTTAAATATTTTTTATCAACACGTTAACTAAATTTATTTAAATAAATAAATAAAACTAAATCGATTTACAATTAGAATTTGATTAAATCATATTTTTTTACTTAGAGTTTCACCTTCCCTAACTATTAATATTTATTAGTTAAGCATAATATACAATATTAATGATTGTTTTTTGTCAAGCTCAATTTCAATCAACACGTTACTAAATAGGGAAACTAAAGATCAATGATGATTATATTTTGTAGTATCCAAAATAAATAACCACTTTCAATTAATTTTTTTCCTTAAATTATAAGCCTAATGTCTTTAAAATTAATTAATTAATTATTTATTTATTTATTTATTTTTTGAGAGGGACTTTTGATATCCTTAAAACTTAAAATGAAATGTTAATTGGCAAGCTGTTAATTTTACGTTTCATTTAGGCTCTTTGTTAGATTAATATTTATTTTGTTTGTTTTTAAATTGGAGGCCAATTTTAACATTAAAAAATAAAAATGCCAGAGGTCAAACATGTTTAGTAGCCGACTAGCAACCACCGCGGAGATTTTTTGAAGTTCTAGTCTGTGGGATTGCCAATTTTGTGTGCTCTAGATTAATATATACGTACATCGATTGGTTTTACTTCATTGATAGTGGATCTTTATACTTTACTTGTATGGTTGGCAAAAAATCTTAGGCCAACCCAATTTAGGTCTGCAGACCTTAAGCTCAGCATGCATGGATGGGTCTGAATATGGGTAAAAAAATATGAAACCTGTATAAATTGAGTCTCGATAAAAGCCTATGAAAAAAAAGTCTGGGTATTTTAATTTATAAATAAAAAATTAAATTTTGAAAAAAAAACTCCGTATTAGATTAGTATGTCTTTTTAATTTGTATTTGTGATTTGTGTTCTATTACTAATATTAAGCTCGGCTTTTTAATTTATAAATAAAAAATTTGTCTAATTAAAAAAACTCAAAATATTATATTAATATGTTTTTTATATTAGTATCTAGGGGTGTCAAAAAAATCCGCCCGGACCCGCCCAATCCGGTCCGGGCAAAATCCGGACCGCATATACTGAAAAAGCGGATCCAAGTTTCCAAATTTAAAACCCGGACATTTCCAGGCACATCCGGGTTCAGCACCAAAACCCGGAACCCGGACCCGGACCCGTTTTTCGAATAAACTAAAAAAAAAACTAAAACTAAAACCAGTTACCAATAACGGCCATGGAGCCCGCTAGCTCGGCCGCAGTGATGTAGCCGTTGCCGTTGCAATCGAAGGACTGAAAGACCTCCATGAGTTGTTCTTGGTTGACCAAGACTTGCTCGCTGATGTCAGGGAGTATTAGAGCAACCAATTCGTCGAATTCGACGAGGCCGTTGCTGTTGGAATCCATGTCGGCCAACAAAATGTGCAGCTGGTCGCCAGTTGGCTTGAGCCCCAGGGCGCGTAGGAGTGCGGCCAGTTCCAGCTGCGTGAGGCTGCCGTCCGAGTCCATGTCGAAACGCATGAATATGTCTTTGAGCTGTTTCAGTTGCTCCGATTGAATTGTTTCCATTACTGTCATTGTTGATTAAAGATATATGGGAATGGGATGAAGGAAAGAAAGAAACAAAAATAAGATTCAAGGAAAAAAAGGCTGTGTTTTGTGTTCTTTTGTTTTTGTTTTTTTGTTTGTTTAAGACGCAGTGATGTACCCATCACCATGCATGCTTTTGTGACAACCATTTCATTTTATCTCTTCATCTTCATGTTCTGCCACTGCTAGCAGCCCTGTGCCTTTTGTCTTCTTTTTGAAATAATTATTTGCGGGCTTAGAAGCCCGGAACACAAAACCCGGACCCGGGACACGCCGGGCTCAAGCCCGGACCGGACATGCAAAAGCCGGGTTTTGTCCGGGTCCGGGTTTCAATTTTTTGCGTCCGGTCCGGTCCCGGGTTGCACCAAACCTAGACCGGACCCGGAATTTTGCCAAGCCTATTAGTATCTATGATTTATTATGTTGTATTACTAACATTTTGTATATTAGAGTATTATTCTATTATGTATTAAATAATTATCTTTAATTTAAATTTTTTTACTTCATCAAAAATTATTCTAAATTAATGAGAACCCAAGCCTAACCAAGTCTATTCTCAGTAACTTGGACCTAGGCCTAGATTTGAAAAAACTCAGTGCAAGCCTTTAATTTGCCAATCCTATTTGCTTGTTACTTAATTAAGAGTCGGATGCATAAAATGACTTGGACTGTTTAAAGATTGTGGTTCGTTGACAATGAACTATGACACCTACGATTACTAACTCAAGGGTGGCCCTTTACCTTTTATGTTGTTTCACTTCTAAAGATTCAGTTGTAGAGTTTCTTTAGTGATTGTTGTTAGAAAATAATCCTTTGGCCATAACTATCACAAAAAAATCCTAGCAACACTCATGTTTTATAACCCAGAATCAATAGTTTAATAGTCAAAAGTGTACTTGAATCCATAATAACGAATTACTCTCAAGTACCTTATGGTTTGTCTTCCAAATCAACATGTTATGTTAGAGAATCCTTTAACTTTCTCTCTGCACTCTCTCTGGGTGATAGAATGTTAGAAAAGAATGGAATGTTACGTGTAATTTAGGGAGCATAACCACTTATATAGGTAACTTTTCAATTATCATTAAGTATTCATATTTTATCCATCATAAAAATATAAATTATCTTTAAGTCTTTACACATTAAATGTCCCACTCAAATTACCAAAAACTTAATAGATCACTTTTAATTGAACGTAACCTTATATGACAGTTCATAACACATAATTATTCACATATAAACTCAATGTTGGGTTAATGATCTAACAATTCTTTTATCTAGAGTTTTCATCACAAGTTCTTGTTAGGGAATTTTAATCTCATCCAAGATCTTGCAAGCAAAAATAGCAAAATAATAATAAATAGAAAATAGATGGAGAATAAAACCAATCACACAGTAGTTACTCTGTTGACTGCAGTGAAGAGTGTCTGAATATCCAATTTAGGGCGCTTTTAAATAAATTCTGTTATAAATAAAAAGAAAAGATACATGATTATGAATTCAAATTGCAAATGGGAAAGAAAAAGCTATGCTATTGAAATTAATTGTACTGTTATACAAATAAATGAATTCAACATCCTTATACATAGCGATATGTCTTGTAAGAGAAGTATTGTATTCCTTATATAAGTTGTATTCCTCTTTGATTAAGATAAATTCCAAAGTGAAAGTTACTTATTTCTTAAATAGAAGTCCTCTTGAATAATAAAACTATTAATTAAGAAAAGTTTAGGATGTTGGATTTTTTAACCTGACATTGTTGGATTCTTAATCTAACGTTGGACTTATATGTGAATAATTATGTATTGTGGACTGTCATATAGGGTTAAGTTCAATTAAAGGTAATCTATTAAAATTTTTAGTATTATGAGCTTTAATGTATCTGATAGGCTGTGAGCCTTTAATGTGTAGAGAACCAATAGTATTCTAATTTTATGATGGGCAGAATTAAGAATACTTAATGAGAACAAAAAAAGTTATTTATATAAGTGATTACGGTCTCTATGTCACACATATCTTTCTATTCTCTACTGACATTCTATCATCAGAGAGAGAGCAGTGAGAAACTTAGAGGATTTTCTAGGAGAACATGTTGATCTAGAAGGCCAACCACACAACTCCAAGGAAGAATTAAGTATTATGGATTCATGTATACTTCCGTATAATTTTGTTATTGATTATTGATGATACAACATGAATATTCTTGGGTTATAGGTGATGGTTTCACTAAAGAAATTTTTTGTTCTAACATAGGAAATATCCTAATTTAGGATTTACAAATTGTCATTAAAAAGAAGGCATGTTTCCTAACATTGTCATGGATTTCTTTGCATGCGTCTACAATATGGTTAACAGTAATGTTAGTCTTTTAGAATCAGCCTGCAATAATGAAGATGTTCAACATTGACTAATGTTTTCACCATGAATTTGCAATGTGGGCAATTAAATTCTTGACTGCCTACACTGTTTTTGGTTTCGTTGAATTTTGTACATTGCCTAGCATGATGCCTGGAAGTTAATACTCTTTGAGGATTCGCCTCATGTTGGCGTTAGTTAACTCGTATCATTTGCAGTTTTCCTTTATAAATTTTGCTGAAATCGATACTTTGTTGGGCGATTCAAGGTCTGTTTGAGTTCATCAACCTTGATGTTTGTAACATTGTTCACATTTATTACCTGCAATATACTAGTCTATGTTCTTCGTACATTATTCTTTAGTCGTTGTCGATAGGACCAATGCACTACTAGTTTGACAAGTACTCATTTCTATCATCGTTTTGATGCCATTTCGTTGAAGGATCTAGATCTACAATGCCACTGGATTTATTATGGGTGTCGTAAATTCACTGTCTGGATTTATCTATCTCCAGGCTGTGTGTTACACGACCACTATCTGGAAAGAACATTAATGTCTCTCCTTATTTCCTAAAAAGGAAGGTATATTTAGTCAAATGGCTTCATTATCTGAAATGTGGAGATCAATTGTTCCAAACATACAGATCTGGCAAGGGAAGAAGTTCCAGCATGCGTATCTAGGACTAATGAGCTTGTAGAGGTTTGCCATTATCTCGCATAATAATTGCATATGATGCTCAGATTGTTGGATGTTTGGCGTTACAAACTATTCTGCTAGTATTTGTGCATACGTGAACATTCCTGATGCTATATCATACGTTTCAGTTTTCTATCCGTGGGGTTGCCAATTTTAAACTACAGGCCAAGTGTATTAGTTTTATTTTTTTATTTTTGGTATATTAAACCATCTTATATTCGAAGACCACATTGGGCCCCAATACAGATTCGAGCCGGGTAGGACCACGAGAGCAACAAAACTCTCCCAACAGGTATTTTACGTAGTTGTATTCTCAAGTTTCGAACCGATGACCTTAATTAAGGTAGAACAGTCTTATACCAACCGATCTACGCGCTTGTTGGTACAGGCCAAGTGTTTTATAATTATGCCTAATTCCTCCGTTCAACGGGGATAAAAAAAAGGGAAATTATCCACCGTCCACCCGTTTTTTTTAACTTTTTCAAAAATACACAATTCTTTTTTTTTTTTGCTAGAATCCACCTGAAGTTATATTTCTTTTCAAGAATACACAATTTCTTTTACATTTGAGGGTAAAAAAGTCATTTAAATAATATTCCGTTAGTTTTATTAACGGTCTCTAAACGGAAGTAGAAAAGTGAAAAGAAATATAATTTCAGGTGGATTCTAAAAAAAAATTTATATATTTTTAAAAAATAGTGAAAAAATAAGTGGACGGTGGATAATTTCTCAAAAAAAAAAAATTCGTACGTGTATCCAAACATTTTCTTTTAACGAGAGTTAAATTAGATTTTTATATTCGACCTAAATTAACAGGCCCATGAACCCATCCCCACAGATTCTCTTTGGGCCAGCCTAACTGTTATATAAAAAATATTAATTTACCAACAAAAAAAAAAGGCAAAGACAAAAACAATCTAGCCACTAGGATAATACCCGGGTTAAAAAGGTCCCCGTATTTTTATATGATGTAATCCGGATCGGGTAAGGTAAAACCGGATTCGGATTCTGTCCCGCTCCGAAATCCTAATCCAATTGTGAATTGAAATTCCCGACCGACCTTGAATGCCTACTTATTTCCTATTAATAATGTTAAAACAATACAGGCTCCGTCTCTGGTGCAAAGTCTTGGAAGAGCCTTTTCTGTGTTCGTTCTCTCTGTTCAGGTACTTAATTTACTGATGTTACAGTTGATTATGGGTTTGATTTATTTTTATTTAATAATATCATGGGTATTAATACTTAACTGGTTTAGATGAATACTTCTAATTTGTGTTTATTTAGGGTTTTCTCTGAATTGGGTTTACGTTAATTTCTAGGGTTCTTTTGGTTCTTATATAGACTTGATGCAGTTTATGACTACTAACCCTAGAAATTACTATTATTGTAATGCCTGCGAATCAAAACCCTTGTGAGGGAGTATGTGGAAGAACATTACTTTTATTTCTCATGTTGTCTGGTAACGTAAAATAAGAACTAATACAAAGGATTGACGGTACCCGTTAGTCTGGTTAGTATGTTGTTTTAACTAAAGGAGCTATTACAGCTGCAATGTGTTCCTTGAGATACGTTTGCGTAGAATTACCACCACTGGTCAAAAAATAAATATATAAATAAACTTGATCATACCCATTGGTCTTGAATTGTGCCTATTGCTGCATTTCTCTTTTGCTAATGCGAATAGATCTAGTTTTCTATAATATTGTGTACTACTATTAGATCTTGTAGGAAGTTGATGTGTTTGGAACAATGGCAGTACAAACTGATTTATATGTTTTCTGTAACAGTTCTGGATATTGCATTCTGACTTTTTATTAAGTTAGAAGGAGGAGAAAATGGGAGAAAGAAAAGTACTCAACAAGTATTATCCACCGGATTTCGACCCATCAAAACTTCCCAGGATCCGACGACCAAAGAACCAGCAGATTAAGGTTCGGATGATGTTGCCCATGAGTATCCGATGCAACACATGTGGCAATTACATCTACAAAGGGACAAAATTTAATTCTCGCAAAGAAGACGCCATTGGCGAGGTAAATATAATTATTTTAAGCAATTAAATTTATTTTATTCAATTATATAGTTTCTGATTTTGTGTATTAACTTTGATGTTTTATAATGTTAAATGGTATTGCAGACGTATCTCGGAATTCAAATATTCAGGTTCTATTTCAAATGCACAAAGTGCTCAGCTGAGCTGACAATAAAAACAGATCCTCAAAATTCAGATTATATAGTGGAGTCTGGTGCATCTCGTAATTATGAACCTTGGCGCGCAGAGGATGAGGCAGTAGACGAGGAGAAAAAGAGGAGAGATGCTGAAGAGATGGGGGATGCTATGAAAGCTTTGGAGAATAGAACCTTGGATTCCAAAAGGGAGATGGACATCCTTGCAGCACTTGATGAGATGAAGTCTATGAAGTCTAGACATGCAAGTGTTAGTGTAGATGCTATGCTTGAGGCCTTGCAGAGCACAGCTCCGGAAAAGGAGAAGAGGCTAGAAGAAGAGGATGAAGCACTTATTAGATCAATATTCCAGAAACCAAGAGAAGTTGTTCGAAGGATTTCTGATGAAGATCTCGATGATGATGGTGATTTGTTTCAATTTTCTAGTGAAAGAAATGAAGGCTCAAGCAATAATTTGAAGAAAAGAAAGCTATCTGAAGATGTTCCGAGTAAACCAACAGATGCATTG
Source organism: Citrus x clementina (assembly GCF_000493195.1). NCBI lineage: Eukaryota > Viridiplantae > Streptophyta > Magnoliopsida > Sapindales > Rutaceae > Citrus > Citrus x clementina. Next base: position 29,440,973 of record NW_006262339.1, on the reverse strand, counting down.
ACAGAAGCCAGTTTTTCTGACAGCACTAGCAATGGAGGTATGTCATGGTCAATCCCTCCCTCCCCCCCCCCCCCCTCCCCCGGGCCTCTCTCTTCTGATTCATGTATGCTATCTGCAGTCAAAATGCATGGATTTTAAATAGATTGATGGTAACCAACCTAGAGGAAACAGGTTTATAAATGTGTCATCACCCATGGTCAGCATTCTGCTGGCACTGTTTATACCTTGACGAAGTATGTCCCGCCCCTCCGACGAACAGAGTTTTTGGTTTCTAAAAGAATGATAATGGAAATAAATTTTTTAACTGTGATGTTGATATAATGCTGTAGTGTTGAGATAATATACCCAATTGAATGATATTTTGTGCTGATTGTTTTGTTAGTTTATGCTTAAAAATCTACCATCCTGTCTGATTATTCTTGTAAGTATTTTTGTAGTGGTATAGGCATTTTCTGTTATTAAATCGAGAATATTTTGCTGTTTACCCTTTAAAGCATGAAAGTAAATATGGACAAAACAGTAGGTCAGTAGCTGTTAGTGTTTTGGTATTGGTGTATTCACACACAGCATCTTGTGCCTGTGTGATTTTGTATGGATTATTTCAATCAATGAATTGTGTATTGCATCATTATGGAATTTGAGCTTGTGCCTAAAGCATACTGACAGATTTCATGTTTGTTTTGTTGTCAACAGAAAATCCAACAGTTTCAAAAACTGAAAGTGATACCAAGGTGCCTCGAAAGTCTTCATCAATCCAGATTCAAGTAATAAAGAAACCAGCTACGGTCTCCGCCACCAAAGTTATTGCAAAATCAGAGAACAAATCAGAGGAAAGAACTGGACTACAATCACTGTGCCAAAACTATGACAGTGATGACGAGTAGTAAACGATTGTATTGGATATAAAAAGCTTTTGTTTTTTTTTCTTGATTCGTGTAATTTATACCCTCTTTTGAGTTTCCGTTAGTATACGTGGTTGAATTTTGATGATATGTGAGGAAACTGTGAATTTAATGTATTAAATAATATTCCATACGGTCATAACCATCTGGGGAGTTACCAAACCAGCACCTCAAGAGTGGTCTCCTTCTCCAAGAATGCTGTTGTGGTTATTAGAGTTTAATACCACTTAGCTCGTGGTGTAGGCTAACATCAATCAACCAGAAGCTATATGATGTATCTGAAGGGTGTAAAGTTGGCAAATGATGCTTGTTCCAGTTTCGCAGAAGAGCCCATGTCAAAGTGGAGTGCAATGGTTTGTTTCTGAAATTAGAAGCTTGTAAGCTGAATTCGGACTATCACTTTGTGATCAACTATCTTTCAGGTAGGGTGTTCTCAGATCAGATTTTGCGAATTGGACATCACTCCATACGTCTGTGGATTTTATAGATTATAAATTTTTAATTCAATACAATTCACAAATTGGTGAAATTCAATCTAAATATAATTCATACGTCTGCAGATCAGATGTGGATTTGATCTAATACATATTCAATCCATCATTTTGTAGATTGGTTTGAGGGCTAAAAATTTTTAATCATGTCTTATTTGCGAACTAACCAAATAAAAAAATTAATATAAAAATAATTTTACTGCTGATCAAATTCAAAATAAAATAAGATTTAAATAAATTAATTGTTTAAATAAAGGTAAAAATACATTTAAAGTTTTAAAATATAGCACAAAAAAAAAAACTCATTTGTTTAGATCAGTACATGAAAATTATATGTTTATAAAGTTGTATTTTTATTTAATTATTTTTATTTTATATTATTATCCGACAAGTTAATGTAATTATATTTTAATTTATTTATTTATTAGTAAGTATAATGCTATATTTACAAGTTCATTTTTATTTTTATTTTTTTTGCAGATTTGCGAATTTACAAAAGTAAATCCATATTCAATTCACCGATTACGAATTTTTAAATTTTTAATTCAATCCAATCCATCAATTCATGAATCGAATTTTTACGGATCAAATTTCTACATATCAAACGGATTGAGCAAATCGTATTGAATTTTAAACACTCCTACTCCCAGAGTCCCAGTGGATTGTAGCTCCGTAGCGCATACAACACTTGGCCAAATTGTCTCCCTACTGAGTGACTAATGTGTTGTAATTTTTGTTGTCTTAACAAAATTACATTTAAAAATAAATTTTATTATCATCATAAGAATAAAACTGAAATAATCTTGAGTGTAGCTTATAAGATTGCCATGATGCTGATTAAAATGTAGCAAACGCTTGCCTTGGTCGATTTTATGCACAGGACAGAAGAAGAATCCAAAGAAACCATTGAACAGAAAACAAAATATTTGCCTTTCAAAGCACCGCAGCAAGACAATGGCCTGGGGCTCCTGGATCCTAAGCCATAAACAAAATACTACATATTGGAGTCACCTTAATGTTACAACGCCAACAGAACGTGAAATAGTAAGCAACCATTTCTCCGAACATTCTTCTTGGTGATTTTAACATCACAAAAGGGAGCGAGTCTTATTTGTGACCTTTCTTCTTCCACAAGTCTCCAAACATCTTAATTCCAGAGCCCTTGCGCTTTCCACTAGCAAAACCGTCATCTAGATCATCAGCCATCCCAGGTGATCCCACAAAACCGGCATAGCTACCAGTCAACGGCTCAAACACACCACCAAAGTGCTTGTCCATTGATCCACACCTCTCAGGAATCCTCCCATTCATCTCTACATCTCCAGCAAGAATTGATGCTGCGGCATCAGCTGCTTTTTTCCACTGGTCTGTCTGTACTCGAAGCTTCTTCATCTCCATTTCCAGTGCTTTTTTTGCTCCTTCTGCAGCTTCCAACTTCTCCTTCAACTGAATTGCTTCAGCTTTACTTGCCTGCACCTCTTCTCCCAGTTTGTTCAGGCTCTGAGTCATTTCCTCTTTCTCTTTTTGAGCAGTTGAAATATTCGACGAAGCTTCATTCAACTGCTTTTTCAGGCTTTTATTTTCTTGAGCCATCCCCTCTAGTTGCTTCTCCTTCTCATCTAGCTTGTTTTGTAGCAAATTTATCTCATCCTTTGTCAAGGTTAACTCATGGATTGATACTTTCTCTGGCTCAGGTTCTGCTGGAGGTTCAGTAGATACATTGATTGATTTCGTCTCTTTTTCTTCTTTGAATGTCTGTTGGCTGAATTCAACCTCGGGTTCAACAGTTGATTTTTCTACTGAAATTTCAAAAACATCAGTCTCTGGCTGGTTTTCTTCAGCAACTTCATCCTTGGGATCGTTCTTTGTTGTTTCAGATTCTTGAATTTCAGGTAGAGAGTGCTGTTCCACTACCTCCACTGTCCCTGGAACTTCTGGTTTCTTGGTTTTCTTCTCCAGCTTTTCTTGAGCTTCCTTCTTTGCAGCTTCAGCTGAAGCCAACTGGTCCTTCAGATTTTTTAGCTCTTCTTGAGCTTGCCCAAGTTGAGATTCTAAATCCGCAATGCGGGTGCCGAGTTTCTTTTGGTTTATTGGATCAGAATGGGGGGCACCTCTGGGAGAACGACGGTCTCCAATCTTGGGACTCCGGTCAGCAATTGGTCGGTGATGTGGTGGATCTGAATCAGAACTTGATGTCCTGAGCTGATGTGGGCGTCGAGGAGACTGTCTCTGTGGCATTTCTAAACCCCTATTTGTCATTAAAATAGGAAAACAGAATTCACCATATATTATTCACACAACTACAAAAATTTGGGATATGCAAGTTTCTAACAGTTCAAGTAACAACCATATGTTCTGAAAATGTTTTCCAACTCATGAAAAGAAATGATAATAGAAGTTTTCCTGCCACTGACAATAGGATTACATCAATTTGCTTTGAGACTATAGTACAATAACTAACAGCCACACATACTACCACATTACTATTATGACAATGATCTTGAAAAATGCCATGTGTAATTTAGCTCGACATAATAGAGCTTAGTAATATGAATGGATCAGAGTTTGCATACACAGGATGAGAAAAATCAAAATAAATTGAAACCAAATATCTCAAGGACAAAATGCAAGTTCCCGGGTGCTGATTTGCACTGGACTGATCACAAATTAATTTGCAAGTACCCTCAACATAGTAGTTAGAGAAAAACACATGGTTTAGTTGAAAATGTCCTATAGTCCAATTAATCAGATTAGATCATGTAATAAACTACAAAATTATTATAGATTAGGTTCTCTGACCTTGACCTCGGCATTTTGTACACCTGAAGACCTGAAGAAGAGCTATGCGAGAAAATTGTAGGTCAAAAACTTGTGATTGCAGAATCAAGCTGTAAAAGAAGTAAAGAACACAAAAATCAAACTGAAGCAATTCAAGAAAATGTGAAGCTACCAATATCTGAGCAAAATTCAACTGTTTCACCCCAAAAGCAGTATCATTAGAATACTAAACAAAACAAGTTTTCAATGTCAACACCAATAAACTCGAAATTGTTTCCCTCCTGTCTCTCATGTTCTTAGCCAATGCATGTCTTCCTCACTAGGCAAGCTTGAAACAATAAAGAAGGACAGGTAGATTCGGACTAAAATAAACAAGTTGCCCAGCCATAACATGTGAGTGCAAAGGTACACTTTCACGGTTTTCCCACCAAAGCATAGAATGGGTGGGAGCAAAAACCGTAGCCCCAAAAAAACTGACCGGAAACAGAATCAATACGGTTCCATTTCGATTTTGATTATTATTTCTATAAAAACCGATGGTAACTTATAAGCCTATATGACAATAAGTTAAGCAAATTCAGAGCAAGAAAATAGTTCAATAGGTAACATGATATCCTATTTTTGGAACCCAGTGGTCCCTCGGGAGGGGGGGAAAAAAAAAAGGGGATGCATGATTACTCGTCCAAGCCCCACTAGTAAAAGAAAATAAGTTTAGTAGATGTTATTTTCAATCATCATAGCATTGTTGGGTAGCAGGTATGTCTAATCAAATTCAGCTTATCACTAACTGGGGGCACACATATGACAATTTACTTAAATTTTGACAGCAAATAAATCACCTTTCAATGTGCAACACAACTTTAACCATGGCAACATAGCATAACAACATAGGCAATTGTACAAAATTGATTTGTCTCTTCTCCACAAGACTCAAAATCTGTATGCAACCAACCATATACCACAAAATGAAAGTTTCAAGGTCCACAATTTTATTTTTTTTAACAAACCCCTCTGTCTTTTTAATTTCTTTAGCTTTAATGGGGCAGTGCAAAAGCAGTATCTAATATCTATCCATATAAAAAATGGGCAATTTCCTCAAATCTCCAAAAATATCTTTTACATATTTTAAAACTTACAAAAGGGTAATTCTGTCACACCACCAACTCTTAAATTCTGCTGTCACTGACAAGCATTAAAGTAGTGTGATGATATAAAAGGCTGAGCCAGGGCTCAGGCATGTAGTAATAAAAAGCACAAGCCAGGAGGAAACTGGAAAGCAAGAAAGAATGAATTAATGAAATAACATGACACGCGCTACCACAAGCGTGATGGTATTACAGAAAGCTGACAATTTTGGTATCCATTTGTACAATCCACTCAACAAAAAGTGAAATTTATTGTTTGTCACTTAATGAGTTAGAAAGAAGTTCATGTTTTCAAAAAGAACAAGAGCAAAAAGAGGAGTTCATACAGATTAACGGTCAATAATCATCTTGATGCTTGAATGTCAAACTTGAAAGGGATCAACAATCCATGAAAGCAATTTGCTTGAGAAATGTATAAAAGCGTTAGATCCTAAAAGAAAAGAAAAGGGAAAACTCAACAATGGGTGGGTATGTATGTATGTGTGTATGTGTGTTTGAGACCCTAATGATGTGTTTGATAGCTGAGAAAACCAATGAAAATGCAAGAAAAAAATTGATACCTCTCGATAACCTTCGAGTCTAGGAGTGAGAATTGTTCAACATTCTTTTACCTTAAACTTTTTAGTTTTTAAAAATTAAACAGATCACATCACAACAACAACAATAAAGCTCTTTATACAAAACAAAAACGCATGCATGCATGAAGGGAAAAAAAAAACACCCACAGGCCTATATATGCTAAAGAAGAAGATCAATCCAAGAGCACAAAACAGGTACCAAAAAAAAATAAAAAATAAAACTTAATTAATTACCTTGTATATATTTTTGCGTAATGGGGCAGCACCACAGTTACTACTTTACTTAGCTTCTGCTCTTTGATGGTTTCATTTCATGAGAAACCCTTTGGAGAAAATGCAAGAAAACTGAAGAAACAGAATCAAAAGAAAGAAAAAAAAATGCTACATGCTACAGAGAGAGAGAGAGAGAGAGGTGAGTGAAGACTGTGGAGTTTGGAAAGTTTGAATTTAATTAAAGCTGAGGTGGTGGTGAGTTTGACAGTCGTTGGTTTTTTTTATTTTTATATTTTTGGAGAAGTTAAATAAAAATAAATAATATGGGAAGAAGAGGACAAAAGAATAATTTAATAAATAAATATTGGAAATATAACCTGTGATCTTTTTACTCTTGTCTTTTTGTCTGTTTTCACAATTTCAAAACCCTCTTTTTTATAATTTCAATTCCTTCTCCTGTTTCCTCCAATACCAGTGACGGTGCGTTCAATTTTCAAACTTTAATAAAACAATTTACAAGTGCATTGGCTTTGGCACTTCTTGCAATTTAAGATATTTGTGCCCACTGGCCATTGCCCACATTGCCTTTTCAAATTTTGATTTTTATCTTATTTTTTTAATTTAAACGTGAACTTTTATTAATGAGATGACTCACTCACTTTTCCGCTTAACTTAAACAAACAATTAATTTGAAATACTTGTAATGCGGATATTAATCAATAATTGAAATGGATTTAAATCTAAATTGAGTAGAATCGGAATAAGGAATAAAAATTAAAATAAATTTATTTATTTTATCTGTAGAAATCAGAATTAAAATAAATTGTATTACCATTTATATATTTATTTTATCTTAAAATTGAAATAAATAATTTCAAATTACTAAACTCACCTTAATTGATTACTATTATTCTTTATTATTATTACTATTATTATTATTAAATGGGGTAAAAAAATAAATTTTTATTAAGGGTGCAAATGTAAATTCACATCACATTCTCATTATGGCGGCCCACTCTAATTTTATTGTCATTTTCCCTCCCTACTTTTGAAGTAAACAAGTTAAAGAATCTCATTCCCGCATTCCTATTCATATTCCTAATTAATAAGCAGACCATCATACCAAACGATGATGGTATTTTTACATCCCATATATTAACCTTTTTTATATATTAGTACAATATTCAAGTTATTAGCTAGTTTTTCACAAACAAACAAAAAAAAAGATTAGCAAGAAATTGAATGAATTTATTGTAACATCAACTAATTATAATATAATACTTTTTATCATACAATTTCTTTTAAAAAAAAAGTATTTTCACTCGCGAGAAAGTTCCAAGAATGTTTTGCATTGTGTAAGATGATGGTTAGAGATTCAGTTTCATACAGATTCAAACATGGTGCGTAGCTCCAGGTCTCCGGTGAGGTAGGTGAGGTACACCCATGTCACAAGAAACCTATCTGACAATGGAGTTCTAAATTACATGGCACAAGATGATTGGATATCTACTGCAAAAGTTATATTTGGCATCTGTGACATAATTGGGTTGGGTGTTCATGCTACTTGCACTAAACGGCAAATCC
>NW_006262339.1:29351988-29433182 GCF_000493195.1 Citrus x clementina | reverse complement strand
TTGTTAGCGGTTTTCAAGGGTCTCTAGGGCTTCAATGAGTTTCTAGGGTTAAAACCTTCAAGGGAGAGAAGATAGGAACGACTGAGACAACTAGGATTTCGGAAAAATTTAAGGGAAACTGGTGAGGAGGTTTTTAGTAAAAGTGAGAGGTCTTGTAACCTTCTTAAATTAGAATCTTTCCATTGTAAAATCTTTGGTGATTAATAAAATCAAGAAGAGTATATTTGTCCTGATGAGTATAAGCCTAATGAGGCTGAACCACTTAAATCTTTTGTGTCTTCTCTTTATTACTTTGTTCTTTATATGTGACTTGTTTAGTTATGACTTTATTTATTTCATAATTGAGTTGAAACAGAGTGTAGCTGAACTGTGACAGAGAACAATTGAATTATAAAAGAGTTGTCTAAATCAATTAACTTGGTCACAATCCTAACACGAGCCATTAGGTATCCATTTCATAGCAAATCGAGTGAAAATGTCATAATGTTGCACCTGATTGCATGTTTTTAAAGCGATCGTGATGTCAGTGTTTCTCAGTTAGCTGCTATTCAAGGATGGAAGTTTGTAAAGGACAACGTGTTTTCAACCATATTCAGACAAAATAAAACTCTTTTACATAGAGATCTTTGTACGCTTGCATAGATCAAAAATGTGGATTTTAATGGTACTAAATTTGACTTTACTAAATTATGTGGCTTTTATGAAATAATTATAATTATGTGAATGTTCATCAAAGCAATTCTTCATCTCTCCCCCAAACAACTCTTCATCTCCCATAACTCCCACTATCTCTTAAAAGTTATGACTAATGGTGTATCCATTTACTAATCATATATTTCATTTGTATGGTTATAAAACTATAAAAGGAGGGCTCATCTCCTTCTTTGTATACACTTGAGATTGAATAAAATTCCTCTCTATACATTGTATCTCTTATTTGCTTTCTTTATTTATATTGTTATATTGTTATATTGTTGTGCTCCTAATTGATAGATAATTTAACATGTTATCAGCACGAGTTTCTAGTCACAAGAGACTTTATGGTAAGTTCCTTCTTTTTGATTAAACGTACACAAAGGTATGCATTTTTTTCTTCCTAATATATTTGACTATCTAGATATTTTCCGATCGTATATACTATTATATGTTTATGACATATTGATGCTCTAGCATAATGAATTCATATCTTCATTCATCATTACTTATATTCTTATGCAATTGCCTGTTAAATTTATTTTATTATCATTGGTAATTTTTTATTTTAAATTTCACCTTGAAGTGGGAATATTGTAACAGAGAATGAAAGAAAATTAAAAATGCATCCTTGAAGGATTACACTACACATAATGAAGATTTTCTTTCAAAATATGTTCCTGAAAAATTATTCAAAAATTATGATGTCATGCACCAACATCTTGTTTATGAAGGATTCATTATATAAGTGTATATTTTACGTGTCCTTGAAGGACTATATAAATATTATGAGTACATATATATATCATGCAAGACTATGTACGAATTTCCTTTTCCATATCTCCCAGAAGGAGTTATAGAATGAATATATAAATAAGGCATAATTGTTTTTTTGAAACAATTTAAAGGCAAAATATGACAATAAAACATGTTTGAATAATAAATACCATCATTAAAAAAATTATTCCTTTTTTGTTAGAACAACTTCTTGACTTCGTTGGCTCATTGTTCTGTTTTCAACCTGTTAGAATTTTAGTACAGATTTTTTGCATGCTTATTTATAGATAATTTTCAAGAATAGTTTGATATAATAAAATATAGGAATGATATATACTTGACTCTTTTAATTGATATATATATGTTTTTATTGAATTCTTGATGAACGATTCTTTTACAATTATCTTGAATTGCTAAAGTCTAATTAATATTCATATGGTTGAGATCATGAATAGAACTAAAATATTCTTGTGCAATAGTTTACCAAGGCGATGATTTGTATCTGAAGAAATTAATCCGTGAAGGATTGTAAAAAATTATAATTTTCTTTTATGATCATCTCCCTGAAGGAATTAAAAGTTCATATATAAGTTTGATGATAATTTCAAAAGCTTGATTGATTCTCTCATTTGAAATTATGTAGAGAGAATAGTATAAAAGAAAACATATTAGAGGACACATGATTTTATAGCATAAAAATGCTCATGTAGTAGCAAATCAACAGTGCCAATAAAATTTGATGTTATGTTTTCTTTTGTTAAAGATAAAATATGAGTTTTTGATTAAAAGAAAATCATGACTAAATGGATTACTTGTGCATTAATATTGGATATAACCATTATCAAATAACTTTTCAAAATTATAATGGTTATATCATAAAAAATCAACATGTAAATATTATACCATCAGAAGTGGTATGAAATTGAATCAATATTGGTGATGGATCAGAAATTCAAATATAAATTTGCTATACAAGCTTAAATATTTTATTAAAGTTCTACAATTAAGGGGAGCAAAGTGATGTATATTTGGTGGACAATATAAATTATTTGTTTCACCTTTTTCCCATTTTGACCTTTATATGAGTTAATTTATTTGAACCTGAAGTTCAACATGATTATCATACAATGCACATTATTGATCAGTTATTGAATGAACTTATTAATATGTGCAAATGAAAAATCACAAACAAAATATGATTGTTGGTTGATATGATATCTTTGAAGGAATAAATGATAAGACAAAAATATATGAATGGCTGAAGCATACAATAGATCAATTAGTGGAAAATTTTAATTCTTGGGAAATTGAAGTGAAATAATCCGGTGCTATTGAAGAGATCAAGTTTGCATTTATAGCGAAATATTTTATCTATATTAAATTTATTAAATACATTGCCTTCGGAGAGGTATAATGTATCAACTAGAAAATGAACCTCAAACACCCATGAAGTGGTAAATTGTGAGAAATAAAAAGAGATGCAAATTGCCCTATAAAAGACACACGTGCAATTTAAGAGGGAGAGACTTTTAGCTCTTGCAAAGTTATATGTATTAGAAACTTTGAAAGAGCTCATTGGGCATCTATATTCAAAAATTGATCAATAGTATGTTGATACATAGTGCAAGAGAAAAATTGAAACTGACATAAGATTGTTGTTAATAAAAATGTAGTTATTATGATAAAATATCCAGGATTCTGATTCACAAAAAGTTAAAAAAATATTGATTTATATGATTGACCAAAATTTGGACATGTAGTCCATATGCTAGAAGATGTATAATTAATTAACAAGATATAAAAAAAATTTGGACTTGTAGTTCATATGCCTGAAGTCGTAAAATTTTTTAATAAAATATTAATATAAACTATAGTGTGTCAAAAATTAAATTGAAGAATCTATGTGTTAAGTCTATTATTTATGGAGTTGGCATCTTATGGCAAGTCTAATTAAATTAGAATTTTATTTATTGCATATCTTGTAATAAGGATTAATTATATTAATTCCCTAATTTAGTGATATTCCAATTTATTAGGATTATTTGTTTCCTAATTTTATTGGATGTCAAATTTAGCAAGTCAATTAATGACGAGATTCTATAATTGGTTCGTAAGATTTATTTAGAGCAAGAAGTCGGTTCAAACAAGAAGTTTATTAAATGCTCTAAATATTTCTTGGGAGATAAGTAAGGTAAGAACATCAGATTTTATTTTTATTCAGATTCATAGGAATTAGAAGAGAAAAAAAACTCATATTTGGAAAGAATCTAAGTATTTTAAGACTTGCAATTTTTGTGAAATCCTAGCACCTATAAAAAGAGAGGTATTTTATAATTAAAGGAGCACAACCCAGAGCATAACTTAGAGAAGCAAAATTTGGCCTCCTTCCTCGAGAATTCGAATTTGGCGCATAATGTTGTGTTGATTTATTTTCTTATCTTCTTCATCCAAAGTCTTGTAACAAGACTATTTCTTTTCATCTCTGTGAAGAGTCCATGTAGATTTTGGATCACTAGATATTAAAGATTTGAAGAATTGACATTTATCACTTTGTGAAGTGCTTTGAGAATCGTGGATCAAAAGGGGTAGCAATTATTCAAGAGAACCAGATTAAGTTTAAGGTTGAGTAAGCTGTATGGCAATAAATTGTAAGTGAAAGTCTTAAGTTTGGTAAATCCATAAGTCGTAACATTTCAACTCAATGAATTGTTTTTCATCTGGGCGTGGTCTTGTAAAAATTGTCGTGTCATTTAATTTCTATAATTTATTTTGTTTTGAAAAATTAATATTTTTTATGCGGATGAACAGTAACAATGAAAAATATTTTCAAAAATTAATTGAGTTGTTAATTATAAGGTTTTAACGGCCTATATCTATTTGCAATAGATATAAACTCCTTTCACTATGTACTTATCCTTGAAGGATGAAATACTTGAAACAAGTAATTGAAGTGCTAAATCAAAAAGCTTCCACCTTATATGTTTTTGATAAAGCTATAATCATAGTTGTATATATTATGGCAATCTAGATTTATAACAGTATAATCAATTGAGTGAATTATTACAAGTGGAATATGTCATTATCCACTTTGTTATGTGATTTTATTAAAAACTAAAAATTAAATTTGCAATCTTTGTAAAATGTGTTAATGATTTCATCATGAAAAAACTCCAAAAGAGCTTATGAATTTATTTCTTTTAAGAATAAATTTAAAAAGAAAGTTCTTGAAATGAAGAATTTCTTTCAATTTATCAAGTGAAATGATGATACTACAAAAATACTAGAAGTATTCCATATTTAAAATTGTTTTATTTTAAAATATAACACATATATCTTGGTCTTGAAGTACCATATTTTATTCCAACTTGTGCCTATAAAGACATTGGGAAATTTTCATAATTATAAATTAAATTATGTTCAGTATAAACTTGAAAATATCAAATAATGTGAAAAATATATCACACTATTTCCTTGATATGGATGATAAAGCTTGGTTTTACTTAAAAAGATCCAACAAAATTATGAAAATATATGCATATATATAGATATTCTTCAAATTCAAGATGATGGTATCTACAAGTTATTATATGTTTTTAAGCTTTCAAATGACGATGTTGATCCTACAAATTGTTTCACTAAAGAATTGTTAGTTACAATAAATCATGATTGACCTTTGAAGCATCCATGTCATTTTGAGGGGGATCATATTTAACAAGAAGAGTTATTAATATAGAGGACTACATGCACTGTACTCTTTTCCGTTCACTAGGCTTCTATCCCATTAGGTTTTTCTTGGTAAGGTGTTTGCACCTCTTTAAAATACAAAGGAATATCACTATTTTTTTTTCCCGTAGTATTTTTACTAGCAATTGTTTTAATGAAACATATTCTTTGTAGGATGAACATCCAAAAGAGAGTATTATGAAATAATTATAATTATGTGGATATTCATCAAAATAATTTTTCCTCTCTCTACCAAACAACTCTTTATCTCCTATAACTCCCACTATCTCATAGAAGTTATGACTAATAATGGATCCATTTACTAATCATTTATTTCATTTGTATGATTATAAGACTATAAAAGGAGGGGCTCGTCTCCTTCTTTGCATACATTTGAGATTGAATAAAATTTTTCTCTAGACATTGTATCTCTTATTTGCTTTCTTTCGTTCTATTGCTATATTGTCGTGTTCCTAATTGATAATTAATTTAATTGTGGCTGCATAACTTGTTATTATTGTGGTGTTTGAAGGTATAAGGTTTGAGTATTTTGAAGTTATCAGGTTTGAGTATTTTAACTTTCTAGATATTCAATAAAATAAAAATAAATTTGATTTAAACAATAATATGAATTTAGTTTCATACTACATCAAACATGATATTATATTTAATTTTTAGTACAATCTTATTCATAAAATTTAAATGTAACCATGTTTAATGTAGTGTGAGACTAAATTTATATTATTTGCACACTATATTTATTAAATTCATGTGGAATATTCCCAAACCAATTATATAACATAAGAAACCCGCATTTTGTTGAAGCCAGTGGAAACACAACGAAGGTTCAAGTACTCACGCATTTAAGTCTCTCAGTTATATGTCACCAATTTGTAAAGCTTGAACTACAGTTTAAGGAAATTGCAGGATGCAAAATTTACATGTTTGATAACCCCTATGAAGTAGAACCAATATTTTGATGTTTTCCTAACTTAGGGAATGTATGATTAGTGAATACCAATAAAATCATACTAAGGGATACTATTTAACCTGAAATGAAAAATTTGTAATGTTTAAAATAAGACTTTCAACTATGTCATAACATACCCATTTAAAAAATTTAAAAAAAAACTAAGTTGTAACATAACTATCTAAATAGATTTTAACAAATATGATATAAACTATTGTTATTGTAGCATGAATTATTATTAATGTCATTTAGAGGGGGAAAAAGAGCGAAATCCACTAAATTAATTGAAAATTCTCAACTGTTTTAAAACACATAAAAACTCTCCTAACTGTCGAAATTTATAATGATTTTAACAAACAGACGTTTTTGCTTTTTTCGGTAATTTAGGGCCTGTTTTGGATTGTTTTTGGGAGCTTTAAAAGCCTTATATATTCTTTATCAAAATCAACCCCTTCTACAACTGATTTTGAAAAGCAAGGAATGAGTAGTTTTTAGATTCTAATTTAGAAAATCAATTTTATCCTTTAATATAATTCCATAAATATCCTTAAAATAATTACCTAAACCCAAAATTATCCTTATTCAAATTGAAAATAAAATCAATATTTTAATAAATTTTTATTATAATTTATCAATATAAATTTATTAATATCAATTTGTTAGTCGAATTATTATTAAATTTGTTTCACTATATTTTAAATTTAATTATCAATTGTTTTAAGATAAAAAATAGAAAAATAAAATCAATATATTATAAATTTTATTTTTAGTAAAAATTATTATAATACATAATTAAAAATATTATATGTACATGTTTTTATATGTATAAGTAAATTTTATCCTACATTATGTATATTTATTCATTTGTTTTCTCTTAACAGTTTAATAGTAAAATATATCAAACGTCCATAATTGCTTTCAAAACTCTTCTGAAAATAAAATTTACCAAATAATTAACTGATTCTCTTTACAGCATAGCTAACAGCGATTATTTTAAAAATTACAGTATTCACAAGCTGGCCCTTAGAGTATATCGACTATTCAGTCAAAATCAAAGTCAAAGTCAAAACTATCATTAAATTGATCTAGCAAGATTCCAAGTCAGTCCTCTGTTTTATTCATTTTTTTCTTGTTGAATCAATCAAATCTTCATGTTTTACAGACCAAAGTTTTGTGGGATAATACGTCGGTAACATGATTATATGTTGTTTCTACATGTCAAGAATTCCAATAATGCCAAAATATCACATGCTTATCAATTATTAAATCATTTTTCGCTCCCTAATTTGGCCAAAATCAACCATGCCCTATTCATATGACTATGATTTGGTAACTTCCAATTACGTATTTAATCTCATTTTAATCTCGTTTTTCCCTGTAAACTTTATTTAAAATGTTCTCACAGACATGTTTGATAATGTGTTGTGATATCATCATGATGGGTTTAATGTTTCATTCTTTTTAAACCACTTTGTACATGCGGTAAAACCACTGAGCTCAGCGGTTTGAGCCCCCACAAAGTATTATGGGCGTTTAAATTCCTTTCTAATTGTGGATAATAATTGAGTGAAAATAATCTTCTCCCTTTGAATATGAGAGTGGAGTAGATGTCTCTTGAATATAAAAATAAATAAAATCTTAGCAGTGTTTAATGTAAGACTTTTTTATGTAAGGCTAATCCCAATAATTATCTGATTGTAAATATATCAATAATAGTCTCTTATAATTAAAAAGAAAAAAGAAAAATGTTTCATTCTTTTTTTTCTTATAATGAGTTTTTTTATTATTTATTATTTCACGTGTGTGGATGTGATTCATACTCTATCTTAGAGCAACTCTAAGATAGCCATAGCCACAAAAAGTTAGTACCGTACTTAGCACAAGCCACTCACACGTATTAAGAAAGAAATTCTACAGGACCTTGCATGTGCAAGAATGATTACGTGAATATGCTTTGTAATTGTTCAGTAGTAATGAGTAAAAATAGTTAAATCAATGACAGCTCCATAAGTAAACCATGCTATGATATAAATGTATTTGTTTTATTATATTAAATTTAATTATACATATCATAAATATATTAGTTAGTTATATTATTTTTTATGTATTCTAAAATTCTCCCTAAATCTAATCTGTTGTATAATAACGCAATATGTTTGGATGCTCTTTTTTTTTTTTCCTTTTTTTTTAAGATTACATAATGATGCATAAAATCCTTTCACCTATTGTGCTTAAAACAAAAAAGGGGAGTAGGACCAAGGGGTCCTTCACCAATGCAATATGGAAAGTTTAGAACTTTATGTGACCATGACAAAGCATGTGAAACCAAAAGAAGTTGCTGAAAACCCAATCCTGAATCCTTTTACATTACATATTTATTAAGAGACACAGCATGTGAAGTTTAAACATTTCTTCAACTACTCCCATGGTTGATGCCCCAAATTTCATTAAGTCACTTTTTCTCCTTTCCCGATCACAGGTTGACCCTTGTCTGGCCCCACATTAGATTGAAGTGATCATTATAGATCAAGGGACCACCATCCAGTGGTCATTAATCGTAAACATCACCAATATCTTTTGGGGATGTTGGATCTTCCTATATCGCAATTGGTTCTAACATCACCGAACATTTACATCATGCCCAATTCATCTATGTTATTACGAGCTTGTTCACTTTGATAATGTTTGGCCCGGATTTTATGCAGTTGAAATTTCCGTATGAACATCCCAAGTGGTATGTTTCAACTAACAACCTTGTGGATGGTTATAATTGAACAATTACGAAATCAATATCCCACTAATTGATTTGATCTCTTGAATAGAATTTAAAAAGTACAAGAAATCAACGAGGACTTTGGCTCAATAGTAGAACTCAGAGTCACAACATCGAGGGCGTGACGGGTCATCGAGGGTGTGAGTACGATCCTATCAGCCGCCAAGGGCTAATTTTCTTTCTAAATATTTGGATAGAGTATATAGCTCCCAGTATTAGTGGAATCAGATTTCCAAGCTAGTACCCTGAAAGATTTTAAGACTATAAAACCAATGTGCGTATCTAGTATCCCAATAGATATCATGTTGTAAAATATATGTAAAAAATTTGCACACAATTAAAAAAAAAAAAAAAGGCTCTACTTATATCATAACTCGAGACAAACTCGTAAAAGCAGGTTTAGCCAGAAATCAAGCTTGGCCTCCGTTTCAGATGAGGTAAATACAATAAAAGGAATCAATAAGAACAACACGGATTACATTACAGCTAAATACATCACTTTCAAGAAAATGGTACTACTACCTAATTGTTGTTCTACAAGCATTTTTTTTTTCCAAAGAAATGACAACTGGAACAACTAATTTTGCATGAAAAAGAAATGTTTTGAAAATTGCTATTCAACACCAAAAGCATACAGCATTTCATAATATGGCTAAATATCAAGGCTGACATGATAAATGATTTGTTTCAATGGGAAGTATGAACAAGCTGATAATTATGACCAAGAAATAAATGATCATGATCATTATATAGCAACCAAACAACCTTCCATTCAGAGAATCAAATAATCTTTTTTTTCCTTTTACAATTATATATGGAGAAATTGACCGGAAGCTAGAGAGAGAATCATAGCTACCTTAAACTTGGAACTAGTTGTAAGGCACAGGGCAGTGCACTTGTCCTTTGCTAGAGACTCAGCTAGCCATATGAAAGAGATACTGCCAGCATCATCTGTTCGAGAATATGACCTCTTAGAACTATTGCCACGAAACTTCTGGTCCATTTGACATAGGTCTAGCCTCGGCTAGAGAAGCAGCCATGGCCAACATCATCTGCTCCTCAAAACTCTCAGGAACAATGGGACCTGGGACATTTTGAAAGTTGCCTCCAATTTCTTCTGTTGGCGACAATGATGAAATTCCACCTCCATCTTCTGGCAATGAAGAAATTCCACCTCCATCTTCTGCCATATCAGAGCTCGCGTAGCTAGTTCCTGCTTCAGCCAGCTCTGATCCACGATCAATCCCCCATTCTCCTTCATCCCTTGCCACCGTCATCCTGCCATCTGGTGATGTGTTAATCAAGCTCTCTGCAGGAGCATAATTTTCTACATCATGATCCATCCGATTGTACAGTCTACTACTGCCTGGAAACATGTTGAATGATGACATATTTCCACCATGATTTATAGAGGATTCTCCACTGACTTGCTGACGCTCAGCGAGAGCTGCTATGGCACAAGCAAGACCACCAGAAGGGGATGATGATGAACCAGCAATAGGAGCCATAGTTGATGAGACATAACGATCTTCTGTGACATACTGTTCAGAAGGAGCAGCCTCCTCATAAGTTGGGTTCCTCTGTCTACCATTCTCCTGCAAAAGTTTATGTTTCAGAAATTACAAAGTATCAAAGCAACTTGGATAATGAGGAAAACAAAATAGAAGTCAGAACATCTAGGCCAATTACAGCTTTCAATTCGTTCAACAATAATTAAAATTGTAAAATTTCAGATTTCATGGTGCTGTTTTAGTGTCTCTTCTCAGTTCGTACCATAAATTTACACAAAAGATCATTTCTACAATTCCAGAATGATGCCCCCTCAAGTCAAAGGCATCACATACTATTCAGCTCAGATGAAAATCTCTACTGAAATAAGGCCATTTTCTCTAAGCAAAAATTCCTTTTACAAGAAAATAAAGGTACAAAAATATAAACTCCTCCAGAAACTTCATCTGATTAAGAAACTGAGCTATGATATATCAAGGTCCTATTGAACCGCCCCAATGGTACGTGCTCCAAGGGATCTTGCACCCAATAAATGATTTGGCATTCCAGAATGGTTTTAAAATTCCAGCCATGCAAATCAATCACGACAATCTATGAATCATCTCCAATCATAGAAAAAACTTACGGTCAAAGGCCAACAAAGTAGCTTCATATTAAGAGACTTTTTATATGATCTGCCTCAAGAGTAAATTATTGCAACTGCTTTGGAAAAGAAACAAAAACGGACTGAGGAAGAAACAAAAGGCAGAAAGAAACTGTAGGGACATGTCATGAACCAACCAGTAGATTGAATACGCAATACCAGGAAAGCCTGAAACATTAAAAGTCAAAATCTAGGAAACCAAATATATATCTGTAATTCTCAGGTCACAGTTTTGTTATTTTTGTCCTTATAAAAACTTGTTTACTGTAAATTCATGTTCCGAATTTCAGAAGGTTCCAGAGGTCCACAACGAGAAGAGTTATATATAAATATACATACATGTCCTTATACTAATATGTATGTATACATGTGTACATACATATACATATTAAGTTTCCCTATACTAATATGTATGTATACATGTATACATACATATACATATTAAGTGTATGTCAATATTGGTGTTCATGCCAATGTAAATCCAATGCTCTGAAAATCAAGATCTTCATAAAGATGATTATGATGCACTACCAACTCTTCTAGAATGTCAGCCAATATATTCTACCCATTCGAAATCAGATTTGACATTTTCCCAACAAATTTACCAAATTGATAAAAAGCAAATAATCAGACATGAATTGCCACTTTTGTATATGCATATGTTAGAACTTCATTTACAACCAAAAAGAAAGTAGAAAGTGCTACATTGTAAGCTCATCCTTGTGCCCCTTTTATGATATTTCAATAATACAAGGTAGTTATCTAGGAACCATCTAAATGTTTCTTGATACGAACAAGCACGCACATCCCTTCTCTAATAGGAGATTTTGCACAATTTCTGGCAACCACAAATCCCAAAAGAGGCCCATAGAATGATACCTCATTCCAATTCTTAAGCCAGAGCATCATCTTGTATAGGCAATCTTGACGACAACAATCAAAACCAATTCAACACATCAAGTTGAAGTATATACACCAAAATGATTAACTGCCAAGAGATTATGGTAAATGCACAGCTATGTTGTGAGAATGATGACTAATCTCTTAACACTAAAATCTATAATTGAGGTGATTCCCACAACCACCCTAAAAAAGTTCAATCTTGCTTTTAAGCCCAATAACACTAACACCACAACTATTTGCCTTTTCTTTCTTTTTTTCATATATTTCTCAAAAAGATCTCAATCCTGAAGTTAGTGTGATAATAAAAAGGACTTTCTGCATATAGAGCACATAAAGGTTTATTACCCTCTTCAATCAATTATTTTAACCAACCAGCAGCTAATTGTAGATGTTCCTATCCAAAACAGAGTCCTCATGTTTATCAATATCTTAATCTCATATGGGGAAATAGGACAAGAAGAAGAAGAGAAGATCAAGAACTTTGATCCTCTCGATTAGGGATCAGTTCAGATTCGAAGGATTTCTCAACGTTTGTTGTTCCCTTTTCTATATATTTTACTGATTACCAATCACAAGCCTAATTTTTACTTGGATAAACCCTTGAATCAGGAGAATCGTTATCTCAGAATTAAGCATTTCTATTCTTTACAACTACAATGTGATTCTTAAAATTTTTTTTTAAAAAAAAAACTCTTTGCAGATGCGTAACAATCTAAGTCATTTGCTTTGAAGTTTCAGTTCTAAGAAATTTGTAGCTAATTTTAAAAATGCGTCTAAGTTGCATATACCTGAATGGAAAGCCAGATTGCCTCCATGACCATTATATCTTCCAAATCCAGGTCAAACTCATCATCCCTGTAAATTAAAGTGCATGATACATAAATAATTGTGACAGCATAATTCACCTTTTAAAACATCAAATCGACCTTGCATTATCAGATACAGATTTCAAATTCTACAGATGACATCATAGGTTGAGATTCACTCAATGCTTATGTCAGGCACAAGAACGATTAAACAGATTCACCGAGGATAAAAATAGGGCCTGTTGCGACTGCGTTAGGTTATAATTTAAAGGGCAGAACTTTTAGTACCAATGATTATAATTAAGCAAATCTAACCAATCCTCAAGTGAGAGTACTGTCTTTGCAACTATGTCTTCTCTTCTTATATTAGTCTCTAAACTTTCAAGCATTAAATATTCACAAGCTGTACACATTACTATTTGTTACCAAAAATCATTGAGCACCATTTCTCATACCAAAAGAAAGAGATGAGAAATGAAAAGGAAAAATCAGCAGTAATAATCTCCTGTAAAGACATTACTCTTCCCACAACTACTAAAATCTATTGGCCAGTTCACGCATAGCTTTATTTTGTCTGTGACACGGAGCTTATTTTCCTAAAAGCACTCAAGCCCAATGACAAACACACTCAAATTTTCCATGTTATCAGTTTCAGCATATTCTATAATCACCACAATTCACAACATATTCATATACTCCATTAAATGCATATCATTTATCAGATCCTCATTCTAAAAATGGAAGGAAGAGAATTCTGGAAAGAGGCCAAGGCTTTCTCAGTCATTAAGTCAATACCCTGTCATGCATCAGATAGCTGGCCCATTGGAAAGTGACAGCAATCTGATGAGGAATAACCACTTAGGGGACCTACTCATATAAAATGCCACCTGTTCTACTCTCCATCTTTGTGCCTTCATACACTTTCACCCAAAAAAAAAAAAGGTGAAATGAGAGGCACACGTGAGCCCGTAATCCAGTCCCTTAATTTTGTTATCAAATCACAATTTGAAAAGATTAAATCTTCTTCGCCATAACAGCCAATGCAAAATGCCTCAAGTTCAGGTGCCTATCTTTTATTATTTGATTTATTTATTTGAACTTAGATTTTGTTTCTCAGATTTTGTTTCCTCTTTCCTCTTCTGACCTAGCCTTTCAAATAGACATTCTCTAATTTCTTATTTTGCTTGTACTTTTGGAACAGCACAAACACAGACAACATTCATTCCCCTATCTTATCTGCTCTTTTATCTTTTTCTCCCTCTATTATATCTATTTCTTTGCATCCTTTCCAGTTCTGCATCAATAGCTTATGTATAATTAAATAGATCCCAGTTTAGAATCAAATACCAACCTAGCTAGCAGAGCTCAACCTTCACTCTGTCAATTAAACTAGATGAACATACTGTCTATGATGTCTAATTTTCCACAAAAACGGCCCTATCTAAATTGGAACAAAAGTCAATATTTTTCACAGATACAAGATTAGAAAATTTTTGTAGGATAAAAATAAGCAATCTAAAATCTAAAACAAAGAACTAAATAACAGATCCAAAAAAATAGAGCTCCATGCTTTAATTCAGCAATTTTCATTGGTTTGGAAATTTGCTCATTTATTCATTAACTAAAGACAATAATGGAAACAGCAGTAACTATAATGCAGCTTCAAACAAGAATGGCATGGCAACAGTTGAGAATGCTCCATACCCATTCGCCCTGCGATGTGAAGGTTGTCTAATCATAGGAGTAGCACATAAGTCCTGAAAAGAGACATTTCCCTCACCTTCCACAGATCTAGAAGATGAAACTGTAAACAAAGGAAAAAAAAAAAACTATAATATTTACCATTCTAAGAGTAGATGGAATACTGATATAGAGTTAGGAACCAAATTACAAAGAAATGTTACCTGATGACTCAACCTCCCCCAGTGCTATGCCCATGCTTGAAGATTCTTGTCTTTTCAGCATTCTCTCTTCTTCATCCTGAAGTTCCTGCTGCCTAATCCTAATCTTTGCTTCTATAACACGCTGTTCTTCCTAAAGAATTGGAAAACAGGTAAATTACATTCACATTAAAAGCGAATATACGTTAGCCAAGCATTCCACAATTTCAATAACGAATCAAGTTGACAATGACCATGAGTAACCAAATCTTACAATTTGCTCCATGCCTTTTTCCTCCTTTGTTTTCACACCTCGGTACTCCACTGCATAATTTGCAGTTTTGCAAAAAGGACATCTCATAACATTAAGGAATACAGGAATAGAAAATTACGAATAAAAAATGGAAACAAGAAAAAAAAGACATAAAGGTTTACGGTATGTTTCAAATTTGAACACATTGCATTAAAACTAAAGGATACTGAGTAGGGCGAGTTGTGTTAGGATTCTTCATCTGTAAAAAACACTCTGATGCAGAAAAGACAGATCAAATTGCACACAAATGTTAATAGCTACATTTATATCTTTAACATTCTAATCCAAAAGGTACACATCCAATCACTGTGTAATTACCTGTACAAATTCCTTTCATGCAGCATCTTGATCTGTTGAGACTTGGATAATACTACAGAAAGAAGCAAGAAAGGCCAAATTGGTTTAGTTAGATTAAAAACTTAAAGGCCATCAAAATAATCTATATCAATTGGCTCTGATATTCTCCTCTGGTTGGTACATTGAGGAACAGACATCAAATCAAAAATAAAAAAATTCTTCATATTTTTTTCCTAGAACAGACCCCTAGCAGAAAACAGGGTCAAGATTGCACTTCATGCCCACTTGGTGAAATTGAAAATTTTTATTTGTTGACAGACCTAAATCATAATTTCATCCTCAATTTTCCAACAAGCAGAGGAGGTCGACAAAGGCCAATATCAAATAACCAAACAACCAACAACTAATAAGAAAGACAATGATAGAAAAACACAAACCAAGAAGCAAATAGGACACTCTTCAAGATCACAACAGCAATCTTCATCCCCAGGATAGCAAGGTGAAAGCTTCGATTCGAGAATTAGCTTCCTAAGCTTTTTAATATCCACATCTTTATGAACATACAACCCCTGCGGCCTCGTGTACTTCTCATCTACCACTTGTCTTCTCCTTCCCAACTTATTACCCATCCAATATAAATCCCTTCTCTCTTTCTCTCCTCTTTCCTTTACTATTCGAATTATCCAAAAAACCAAATCAATTACAATAACAAGACCGACAACTAAACATTCCGTTGCAATCCAATCATTTCCTTATATCCAAAATTGAATTGGTAACATCTTCGAGAAACAGTTGCACAAACATCTTAAACCCTAGTCCATGTTCCACGACACAAATTCAGCTAAATTGACAACAATAATTGGATCGCAGGAAAAGCATTTTTGACATCCTGCAAGCAACAAAAATTGGAAAGCAATTAAGCAAGCCAAAAAACATTCAGAACTCACAGAACTCAACCAAAAAAAAAAAAAAACTTGATGACACAAATTCACCACGTGAAAAAACCCTAACTCCCGTTAACTTCCACATTCAATATTTAAAATAAAAAAAAAAACCTGACAAAACGAATCGTTTTATCCGCAGCCGAATTGGCTAGAACTTGCTTCTCACAAATTTTCTTCCCACAAACACTGCCAACATAGAGACATAAACAACAACAACAACAACAACAAATAAATAAATAAATAATTCCAAAAAAAAAAAGAAAATTAAAGCATGAAAATTAATAATGACCGAAGGGAGAATGAAGAACAATAAGAATCAATCGAGTGATAGTTAAAAAAGGAACAAACCTTGGAATCGGTGAAGTGAAAGAGAGAGAACGAGAGAGAATGGAGAGATCGAGAGATTTGCTAACAACAACTGAAACACAATCAGAACTTTCTCTGTTATAATGAAGACAAAGAGAGAGCCAAACCCCAATGCCTCCTGAGCCTCAAAGCCTTGGCCTCTCTCTCTCTCTCCTTTATTTATTTTTTCGGTTATTTTTATCCGAAAATTATAATAATTAATTAATTATCATAATATTTCCTTATTTGTCTTTTGCCTACTAAGTAGTAAGTACTAACATTCTTACACGCACCACATCCGTATCTAAAATATGGCAATTTCATTTGTTTCCCAAAAAAATTGTGAAATTACCATTTTGTGCGTGTTTGGGCATTTTGTTTTCTCTCACTTGGACGGAAACCTTTGGATGCGAAGCAAGGCAAGGCACGAAACGGTGGAGTACTGGAGGAGGAAAGAATCCATCGTCAGCATCAATCAAAAGACAAAAGCGGAGTGGAGGTGTGGAACTGTAGAATTGCAAGCGCATAGGGACTATTTAATTAATTATTTATTTATTGTTTATAAGAATTATTTATTTATTTATTTATCATTATTATGATATCCAAGCTCGTAGAGAGACGCGTGGCAATTGCAAGAAAACGGGAAGAGGCGTACGGCTATTTATGGAAATAAGGAATTGCGCTTTATTTGCTTCCGTTTTTAACTAACCATTCCATTTCTACTTCTTTTTCTTTCTTTTCTTTTCAGTTCATTGTTTGAGTGTATAATTAATTGATAGGATCAAATCATCAAAAAATCAATTTTTTTTCTCTATAAAATTGCAATTTTTAATTTTTTTTTACAAATTTTCATAAAGAATAAATGCTTGGATAATAAAAGAGTAAATTAATCACGGTATTATAGAATAATTCTTTCTTATGATAACGAATTCGGATGTACAATGAATAAAAAATAAAACAAATCAAAACATTCATTGAATTTGATTTTCTTTTTCATTAATTTATTAGAAACATTTATATTTAATATTACTCTAAGATAGTAAAATACAAATGTGAATAAGCACAGCCCTATTTGTCTACCAAAATACAAAGCCTAGCCTAATGCATCCCAGAGTGTAACCAAATTGAAGCATAGCACGGTAACGTAAAATAATAAATAAATATATTCACATACTTACGAGAATATTTGAATTTTTCGACTGCACAGAAGAGATGAGGAGACACTTAACCAACTCAATTGTAAATTATTGGCTTATAGTTAGAAACATCTTAAAAGCAATTGTGCAAGAAAGATTTTATTTTATTTTTCTTTTAATTTTGCCTTGGAAGAGACTCACCTTATTTTTGGCACTCATAATAAAAACTTCATTTTACTACTCGATTTGACCTTTTATATTGATTTATTAAAAATAAATAAATTTATTTGATAATACATTCCAAGTGCAAAATTCCTTAATGCAACATAAAATTTGAAATACAAAACACTAAATTACGGTATGATTTTTCATTGTGAAAAACATTGTCATAAGGTTGTAAATATTTTCCTTTTCAAAAGCATTAATTATCCTAATGCTAACTTCATTTCATTTCCATCGACGTGCGCGGAGTTAGAATCTTACGTCTCTTACTCCCTCCCCCAACAATCCAAATATATGTAAAAAGGTCAAGCAACACCTCATCAACTAAGATGAAGAAGTGTCCACCACTTGATTAAGGAGTAATTTGTGAATTTTCAATTGTTTAAAAACATTTTATATGATATTTAACAATTTATCAGGAGAATACTAATTTTCCCCTGACTTTTGAGAGAAATCTATTAAAATTCAAATGTTTTATAAAATAATTACTATCACTTACTTTGTTATCACAATATAATATAAACATATTTATGAAAGTTGACGATTAGATAATCTAATAAGGAGATTAAAGTTAGATATAAATTTTTATTTTCGAAACACTTATATAAATTGATATGGCATAAAAAGGATGTAGAGATTAAAATGACAATTAAATAAAAGTAATTAAAAGAAAAAAAATAACGTATAATTTCCTAGTAGAAAATTTTGGCATATAAATTTGTACTTTGTAATAATCAAGAAACTGAGTGTCACGCTTATGGAAATAGAGTGGTGATTTTATTTATTTCCTTATTTACATATATAAAGTAAAAAGCATGGCCCATTTAATGGGCAATCCTGTCGAGATTTGTATGACACTAGCTTGTACGATATAAT
The DNA here is from genome assembly GCF_000493195.1 of Citrus x clementina. Taxonomy (NCBI): domain Eukaryota; kingdom Viridiplantae; phylum Streptophyta; class Magnoliopsida; order Sapindales; family Rutaceae; genus Citrus; species Citrus x clementina. The sequence continues at coordinate 29,414,372 of NW_006262339.1, read as the reverse complement.
GGACCTGTCTGTGGTACACATTATGTAACAAACATCTCCCGTCATCCCACCATCCGATTTTCTATTGTTTAGTTTCTCACTCCACATCTAACAACATCCAACGGCTGATGCTGCAGTCTGTAGCTTACAGATTCTGTAAGCTAGTCAAGTCCCGATATAATATTTAAACCGTAAGATTAGTTGACCAAAATCCACCATCTTTGACTCGTGTCTCAGCTTTTTATATTTTTGGCAACATGTAGGATTCTTTGTATTATCTCTCTCTCTCTATATACGTATATCACTTGTAGCATCATCGTAAGTAGTTTATATATTATATAATAATATTAAGATACCATTTTTTTATTATATTTTTTTTAAAGTAGTTGCGAATAAAGTATAAATTAATTTTATAATTCTTTCTCTTTTATATATTTAGGCTTTGATTGGCACAGTTTTTCAAATAAAATTTATATAAATAAAGTTTTTATAAATAGCGTTTTTATAAAAAAAAATATTTAAGTTATTTGATTGTCAATAAGAGTTTGTATTAAAAAATTATAAAAATATTTTTAATAGACAATTTTTTAAATTTCTCTTGTAAAATGAATGAAATAAAATTATAAAATAAATGAAGAGTATTTTAGATAATTTAAGTTTTTGAAAGAGCTCTTCAAAACTTACTCTCAAAAGTCTAAAATTGGAGTTTAAGTAGAGGGAAAATAGCTAATTTAATATCCAAAATTTTACTTATAATACAACCAAACAATACTAAAAATTTTAAAAAGAGCTTATATTTAATTAAATAAGCACTTTTAGTTATCAAATAAGTCATACCAAACATACACTTATAAGTCCTGTTTGGGATTGAGGGGCTGTAACTTTTAAGCTACAGTTGCTGTGGAAAAAAAACTGTAACTATGAAATAAAAGTTAATAATATATAGTAAATAAATATTTTAAATAATAATTTTGACAAAATTATTAACGATATAATAAATTTTTTATTATATAAGTGAAAAATCATATCAATATAACTTTTAAGTTACAACAGCTAATGTTTATCAAATACTTTAGTATTGTAACTTTTAAGATACAGTTGCTAACCTCAATCTCAAATGCACTAATACTCGGATTACCAACTAAATAAATAAATTGCTAAAACTCACTCGGTTGAATCCCTTAACCAATATTGATTATATATGATAGTTGAATACATACTCTAGAGAAGTGTAATAAAATTATCTCCATCTTGTAATTATATAAGCTAACTGTTGAAGATGGCTCGGATTTGGTTGACCCAATTGGATATGGAGGGTGAGCAGTGGGTCTATGTTGGGTTTAACTCCCGTGGCTTATTCGCTTCCCCAGCTACCTAACATTTTATTAACTTTTAGAAATGAATTTTAGTCAAAAGTGACCTCATTGAGTTTATATATATTTTTATTAAGATGTGTTTTTTTTTTTTTTTTAGTATGAAAAATATAAATTGCAATGTGATTCATAATTTTTTGCAATTCTAATTACGAAATTGAGTAAAATTCTGAATGATTCTGCTCGATTCAAATAAAGCTCGTCTTTCGTAATGGAAAAAAGTTCATAGGTTTTGGCATTTACAATTGTAGTGCAGAATTTCACATGGATTAGTTGTAATTTAAATATTAATTAATTGAATTCAATCAACTTGCTGCGTCATTGCATAGACAAAATGTATAAAATATTGTTTAGATACAAGTTAATGTTGTTAACCGTGCCCACTCCCACCTGAAAATTTTATTAGGAAGGGCATTTTAGGGTTTTCTCCTAAAGTTGCAACCAGGATTTCCATAAAATATAAGAATAACCGAAAAAATAGTTCTTTTTTTTTTGAAAAAATTATGCATTTGCAAATATTTGATAAATTTCTTAATTGAGTTCAAAATAAATAATAAATAAAGATATTTGCCTTTAAGGGGTTGAACATTCTTTACATATAACAAGTTTTTGTCACATACACATTGCAGCTAAAAAGTGAACTATATTATAAATTTATATATACTAATTTTTCCTTGGATTTTGTTCTTTAATTGGTCTCTGGTAAAGGATTAAGAACTAATTAACCATGCATAGATAGGAGGGACGTTGGCTACTGCTCAAAATATATATAACAGTTAATTTTTAGACTATATCTTTCTATTCTTCTCCTAAAAATTAAGTGGCTATATTCAGTTATATTCTCATTTCTTTTGAATTAATGGAAAGCTAGAAAATGAAATTTCATGATTCAAACATTAAAATTTAAGTAAAAATTAAAATATATCAAGCTAATTAAGGAGGAGAAAATTGGGAGATATGATGTGAAGTGAAGCCAATAACAGGTATCAAAGGTCGGCATTCATAAATCATAATGAAGAATAAAACCTAGCCCCAAAAAATAAAAATAAAAATAAAAGAAGGGAAAGAAGCATATACAAATATAAATGCAGTAGAGTCAACATATCAATTTGACCTCAAGGAATAATCATGATAAAACTCATCGACTAGGGGCATCTCCTGAAGCAATCTATCAAATTCCTTGAGTGACAAATCTCTGATCAGAACTGAATTATTATTATTATTATTATTATTATTAATGCTTTCACCTGCAAATCCATTGATATTCATTCCCCCTTCCATAATCTTCGTGCCCAAATTGTTTCTAACTTTTCTCGACTTCGACGCGGGTGAGAGATTGCTGCCGCGTGCCCCAGAGTCTTTACCAGTCAGTTCCTGCACGACAGACTTGAAGCTCCTTGCATCTGTTTCAATGTACTGCGTCTTGATCAACACAATCTTCACCGGCTCTCTGCCGCCGCCGCCACTGCAAACGCCCGACATGGAATGAAACACTTACGATAATATTGTTTTGTTTGGGGATGATTTTTGCTAAGTTTATTATATGTTGCCCTATCTAGCTGGTGCTTTCTTGATATCTATATATATATATGATTTAAAGTTGTGGAGAGAAAGGGAGATGGAGGAGAAAGTATCAAAGGAAATTAATGGGTACAGCATTACGAGGAAAAAGGTTGTACGGAGGGGTTTGACAGTTGAGAAAGGAGGTGGGTTAAGACAGTTTGACCGTTAACCTTTTAGTCTAGAACAAGGACGATGAAACTTTTTACGTACATTTGGTTTCACCTTTTTTTTTTTTTTTTTTGATTAGGTCAAGAGCACGCAATGCATTTGATCCGAGGAGATGAATCAAAATCAATGATCATCATCAACAGCTCCTCCCACGCACGTCACCTGATACTAGGTTTTGAAATGGCCACGTCACACGCGGATTTCACTTAAATTTTCAACAGCACCTTCCACAAACAAACGTGAGGGGTGGAGAATTTTGTAAAATAACTATAATCATTCTTAGAATTTAAAACAATTTTACTTAAATAGTATATTTTATTTAAAATTATTTTTCAATCCTCCTTTAAATTTGAAATGTGATAATTTTTTTTAAATAAATCTTCCAAAATTTATTACTATTAAGTATAAAATATAATGGTAGGTTATTAAACATAAATCAAATAAATAAGTTGTAATTGCAAAATTTATATATGATATAATAGTAATAAATAACACAACTAAGTACATATACTTAAGTAAATATCATAGTTACATCAATAAACTCATTGTTGAGATTGTTTGTAACATAAAAATTACTTGATCACACATGTTTTAATAAAATTTAATATCGTATATTAAAATACTCATTATTTTATATAATATTAAGGGTCATTGTATAATTGATCATGAAGTATGTATTATTTTTAACACCCATTTAACATACTTATTCTCTTAACTTTATATTTATCTTACAATTAATATCCTTACATGATAGGAATTTTAAGTTTTATAAGCCCATACATTTTCATTTTAATTTCAAATATCACTTTGTTAATTTCACAAAAGTTAAATCTAATATATATTCCTAATGAGCTTTAGTTTATGAACCGTGAAAGATTATTTTATTGATATCCTTTGATTGTAATTATAAAATTTTATATTATTAAGAATCACTACTTTTGTTATGATAATTAATAGTGACAATAAATAAAATATTACCTCTAATAATATTTACGTGGGAAAAAAAGTGAAAGAAAATCATTTATATTTTTAGGTTTTTATTGACATGGTAGGAAATTATCTCAGCCTTATAAAATTTAACTTTCACAAGTTTGTTTTCATTTTATTTTCAAATGTCACTTTGTTAATTTCATAAAAGTTAAATCTAACACATATTCCTAATTAACTTTAGTTTATGAATCATGAAAGATAATTTTATTGTTATTCTTTGATAGTAATTATAAAATTTTTATGCTACGAAAAGTCATTACTTTTATTATGATAATGAATAGTGACAATAAATAAAATATTACATCAAATAATATTTAATGGACAAAATGAGGAAAAAAATCATTGTATGTTTTTATATTTCCATTATAAAGATATGGTTTGGGATACTTTAACTTAAAATTTTGGCACAATATTTGAGCCACTAATATCTCATAGTCTAATGGTTGATATTGAAAGTCAAAGCAATATTTCATAATGTTATATCCTCCACCATTGAATTGCATGAAATAAATAGTTTAATTTTTTGATAAAAATTTAAATCAAAATATTTCTCACTCTATAGTTATATAGACATATATTTTTCAATAATAATTGGTGAATAAAATATTTCTCATTTGTTGTGACGTATATAGTATTATTAATAAAACACATATAAAATAGTTTATTGTAATGCTTTCTATTATCATTATTGTTTAGGTATTAATGGTTTGTAATTAAATTCATACAATACAAATTATTACAAGACTTTGTGTTAAATAACCTACTTGATATTATATTTTATACTTAATGGTAACTGATTTCGGAAGATTTATTTAAAAGAGATTATCATATTACAAATTTAAAGGAGGGTTGAAAAGTAATTTTAAATAAATATACTATTTAAGTGAAATTATTTTAAACTCTAAGGGTGGTCACAATTATTTTACAAAAATTTCTACCCACTTGAACGGTTACCATTATTTTTTTAGTACAAATATTGTATACCATTGATTAGATCTAATAGTTCACAATTAATACATTATTGATGCTGTAAAAAACTTTACAGCATCATAGAGGAACCCTTATATATGAATAAGTTAGTAAGGATTAATCAATTGTCCACGCGTGAGTTAAACTTGCAGGTGGAAGTGTTCTTTCATTTCTCAATGATCAAGTAAGAGCATTATTAAGACTGATCAAATGAGATTTTATTTTTTATTTGAAAAGCTACATAAGCATAAAAAGTTCTAAAAAGCTCTTCAAACAAGATTTTTCAAATGAGATAGTTTTTCTCTCTCTTCAGTATTTAAGAGAAAGAAACATTTTCTCATTTAAAGAGTCTTTTAGAGCTTTTAATTTACTATTATATTGTTTTTTAATATTATCATTCTTGAAGGGAGAGAAATATAATAATTCTTATTATTCTAGTGGAGGAAAATTTTGATTGAAATAATATAAACTTATTTTTATTTGAAAAGTTTTTTGGGAGGTGACTTACTTTTTCTACACTTTTATTTGTCACATAAGTAAAGAAATAAATACTTGAAGAGAAAAATTAGAAGAGTCTTTTTACGATATTCTAAGACTAAGCCCGTGAGCTTATCATCTTAGGTCAGAATAAGTTGGTACGATCCCTCTTTTACGCCCCCATGTGTCACACGAGAGAGACTAAGAGGCGTAAAAAGGAAAGAAACAGATGAGATTTTTTTCACTTTTGTCACAGTGCACCCTTAGCGGGAGGCCCACATGATAGGCTATTAACGCATAGAATATATATCAATGTAAAATTAATGATTCACCATGCCAAGTATAGAGTAAGACTATTTTTTATGGATCAGGATTTCTTGTGATTTGAGATTCTCTTTAGTAAAATTTGAAATTCTAGTTATGCAACCCAAGAGGGGGGGTGAATTGGGATTTTAAAAATTATTCAATTCTAAAACAAAATATCATGCAAATCTAAAACGAATTTAAAGCAAAAATAATTAAGTCAATCACAATATAAAAAAATAAGGGAAGAGAGAGCAAACACAATGATTTTTACGTGGTTCGGCAATCTCCGCCTACGTCCACGCCTCTAAGCTTACTAGGCTTGAGGATTTCACTAAGCAAGCCTCCAATACTTTAAATGCTTACAATTGACTTTCAATGTATCAATGGACCTTCACAACAAGAGATTATCCACAATCTCTTAACCCAAGTGTATCACAACACTTACAATCTTTTAACTTGATTTTACAAAAAGGATTACAAATGAATTTCTCTCACACAATGTGTTTGATCACAAATGAAAGCTCAATGTGTGAATGAATGAGATGAATACAAGGATTTAAAGCTCAATGAAAGTTGTATTCTCAATATTTTGCTCAATGATGATCGTTCGAATTCTTCTTGTTTGAATTGGATTGAGCTTATTTATAGTTAGAGCCGAAAAACTAGCCGTTATTGACTGTTTGCCCATAAACGGATCGTCGTTAACTGTAAACGGTTAACCGTTTATTCTGGTCAAAGTTACCGTTGAGCTGAATTTCAAATAAACGGTTGACCGTTTATCACTATCGGTTCACCGTTAATTTTCAGAGACCTGTAAAATAAATTTGGCTTAACCATTCTCACTAAACGGTTCAAGGTTAGCAATCTGGAAATAATCGATTCACCGTTTTCAGTAAACAGTTAACCGTTATTTTCCAGAATCATCATTTTAACAATACTTTGCAGAACATGCTTTCTGAAAATTATCGGTTAGCCGTTTTCAGTAAACGGTTAGTCGTTTGCTACAGTGAAATTATTTTCTAAAATTATAGTTCTACCCAAAACTTTCTATAATTATACTATGGCTCAAATCGTCATAAAACTTTACAAATAAGTCCATTTTCAGAGTTTCAAAACTTTTTCAATTTAAACCATTAACTGAAAACAATCAATTTCATAAAATCATTTTTCCATTAAGTATAAAACCTTTATATTATGAAAATAACGATTTATTTAAAATAATTTGAGCTTTTAAAAACTTAATCATTCTTAATCTTGTTTGTTATCATTAAAATCAACATTATGGATACATGCATGCTAACAAAATTCAGATGAGTAATTAGTAGTTAAATTATAACTATATACTACCTTAAAAAAATAAGAGTGATGATACAGTCACAAACTCTTGTACAAACTTATCTTATACAAATTAATGTGGCATTAATTCATTGGTTGAATGAATTATAAAATAATATAAATAAATCATGTGAGCCAAGAGATATTTAATTCAACCAATGAATTAACGTCACATCAGTTTGCACAAAATAAATTTGTACAAGAATTTATCACTATATTATTACTCAAAAAATAATATATTATAGGTTCTTTAAAAATTTACGAGAGCTAGATCAAGATAGAAATATAATTCTTTGTTTACATGATTAACCGAAGAAAAGAAATAATATCAAATAACACCCAGCGGTATCTGTATGATTAACGGACAACATTAATTTCTCCATCATTTTTTTTCCTAGAACGAATAAACACATTAGTTTATCATGCCAGCCAAACTATTGAGTTATATGAAAAAAAAAAAGGATTGATGGTCATGGTGACAAACAATCAAATATGGAAGCACGTACTCGTTTGTCAATGTTGAATATTCAATATTTGGAATTGACAAGCCAATGTAAATGATTGGTGGAAGGATAACTACATCGTTTTCCCTTCCTTTTTTTTCCCTTATTAGTTTAATTTAAAACGTTAACAACCGACTCAAAAGTCCATACATTATTAAATGTATTTATACATTAAAATTGATTGATAGGTCAATGGCTTAAAAATCAAGGAAAAGCTAGACTTCCTTTTAGACAATGACTGAGGAAGCTTCAATTGAAAAAAAAAAATGAACATTTGGCCATTTCATTCGTTGTTAAGCAAGTCAATGTAGCATTATATCATTATATGGAGATAATATAAACAAAATGTGAAATTTTACGTGTCCTTTTGTGATAGGTGGTGTGGAACAATCCATTAATGATAACAGACTAAGTCAACATTCACTATTCAACAATTTACCCCCATTTATGTACCAGTTGTCAAATGATTCTTACCAAATGTATTCTTGTATTCTTTGAAAACCAATATATAAGTACATTGATAATTAAACAATCTATGCCCAGTCTTAGTTGGGTCTTTTTTTATTATTTAAAATTTAAATAAATCTAAATTAATTTGAATTCTGTATAGAGTTGAATATCTGAATCTGAATTGATGTTTGTTTTTCTTTTTTGGTCTGAATCGCTAAAAATAAATATTAAGTTGCTTGACTTTTTTATTTTAAAAAATCTGAAAACTAATATTCCTTACAAATTATAAATGTTAAACAAATAATAAATATCTCAAATAATATAAATAAGATAATATATTATCATAATATAAATCATATTCAATTGAAAACAACTCTTTAATAGTCTATATTATATATGTTAATCAATTTTATTATAGTTTATGACGTTTTTATATGAAAAATATTCATAAAAAATATGAAGATAAATAATGCTAATTTGAAGAAAATAAAACGATAAAAAATAATAATAGTCTACCACAATATATTATCACAAGTTATACAGAGATGAGTAATAATACTAATTATTAAATTTTATTTAAGTAAATATGAAAATTAATTAATTAGATATGGATATTTTGAAGAATACCATTTAATGATATCATTCAAACTTTTTAGATTAAGTAAAAATCTAAAAATATTAACTTAATAACTTAATGACTTAGGCTTGTTTGGAATTGCTTTTGGAGGCTTAAAAGTGATTTCGAAAAGTAAGGAAGGCTCCTTCCCAAAATTAGCTTTTAAATTATGATTTTGAGAATCAATTTTATTCTTCAATACAATTCCATAAATATCCTTAAAATTATTACCTAAACCCAAAATTATCCTTATTTAAATTGGAAACAAAATCAATATTATAATTCATCAATATAAATTTATTAATATCAATTTTTTAGTCGAATTATTATTAAATTTGTTTCAAGATATTATAAATTTTATTATCAATTTATTTAAGATAAAAATAAAAATATAAAATCAATATATTATAAATTTTATTTTTAGTTAAAATTATAAATTATTATAATACATAATTAAAAATATTGTATGTACATGTTTTTATATGTATAGGTTAAGTAAATTTCATCTTACATTATGTACATTTTAGTCATTTATTTTCTCTCAGTAGTTTAATAGTAAGATTTACCAAATGTCCATAATTGCTTTTAAAACTCACAGTACTTTTGAAAACAAAACACTTAACTGATTCTCTTTGCAGCTAATTATTTCTACAGCACAACTAACAACAATTATTTCAAAAGCTACAACATTCCCAAACTGTCCCTTAATAGGTGAAAATTTTCATTAAGTTGAAAAAAATAAATAAACTTACTAACTTAAATGATTAAAATTAAGTCATTAAGTTAAAAAAAAAAGGAAAATATCCACCGTCCACCCATTTTTTACACCTTTTTTCAAAAATACACAATTCCTTCATTTTTTGGCTGGAATCCACCAAAAGTTACTTTTTTTTCACTTTTCCACTTCCGTTTGGAGTCCATTAAGAAAACTAACGGAAACTTAAAAAAATTATCATTTTACCCCCAAAACGAAAATTACAATTTCACCTTAAAAATTACAAAAAATAATTAGATTAAATCTAATTATTTTCCCCATCGGTCAATAAATAAATTAATTCCACAACCATCAAATGCAGGTTTTTTTTTTAAATATGTCTGTAATTAGAATGCTAAATTATAACAGTAGTATTAAAAATAGCCAAATCTCACAAATCATCAATTGAATTTAAGATAAGTAGAGTTTTATTATTAATTGAGTTATAATCTCTAGTAGTTAAGATTTTTTTGTACTTCATTAAAGTACCAATAATGATATTCATCATTAAATCTTATTATTTTTGGTATTTTTTAAGGTGAAATTGTAATTTTCGTTTTAGGGGTAAAATAGTCATTTTTTTAAGTTTCTGTTAGTTTTCTTAACGGATTCCAAACGGAAGTGGAAAAGTGAAAAAAAAAATGTAACTTTAGGTGGATTCTAGCCAAAAAATGAAGGAATTGTGTATTTTTGAAAAAGGTGTAAAAAACAGATAGACGGTGGACATTTTCCCAAAAAAAAAAAAGGCCACTTAAACTTGCCCTATACATCCATGATTTGATAAACTAATCGATAATAATCATATATATGTTATTTATGACACGCGATTTTAATTGTCTCTAGAAACGCATCAATAATATATGCTTAGCATTATTTTTTATAAGAATATGAAAATAGTTAATTTCTAGAACAAAATTATAAAAGAAAAAAATACAAAGGAAACATATTATCATGCATCTTCATAAATTTCAGGAAAAAAATTATGATTTTGGTTTTTTAATTGGACTTTTTTGAGTTATCATCTCTACATAATTTGTCATTACAAAGAGGAACGTGACTGCCACATTAAGAATTTAGGGTTTGGATCCAGTGCTGAGCTGACATGTGCTAAACTCTTCACAATCTTTTGCCACATGTGCATATATAGTAATATTCGGTTAAATTAGTTTTACATTCTTATCTAATAGCTATTAATTGTATATTTTTAAAAAATTAGCAAGAAGGTTAGCTCAACAGTGCATCTAAATCAAAGAATTTAATCTAATCCACGTTTAGACTTAACTAAAATATATAATCATTGACGAATTTTTGGTCAGCCAGCCACAACATGTTTTGACTCATTTCCAATATGATTTTAGTAAGAAAATTAGAATTCAGCACATAAAATAATACAACCAAAATCTCACAGGTTCAATTTTTTTCCTTTTAATTTCCATTCTAAATCAACCTAATTGTGGAAACTTTGGATAAATTACGGATTATGAATTAATTCAAACGTGTGATATTGGACTCGTCGATTTTCGGGAAATCAAAACATACCAAAAAAAATTGTTGTGCGCGCAAATACAGAAACAAATAATCGTAAAATATCAGTTAAAATCCTAGAATCATCGGTATATAAAAGAAGATTGACAAAGTAAAGTTTTGATTAATTATCATTTGATAATGCCTTCTTCTAGGGTTTTATTATTTCTCATGTTCTTAGGCTTTGCAGTGGTTACAAAAGTTCAAGGTGGAATCAAGATTTTTGATGTAACAAAATATGGTGCAATTGGAGATGGCCGCATTGATAATACCAAGGTAAGTTCATTTTTTTTTGGTGGATCAAAAGCACTTCCTGAAAAAGCACTTTTAACTATTCATATAATATATAATGTATGTTTTTGTTAGGCATTTTTGAGAGCATGGAATGATGCATGTAAGTGGGATGGAAACAGTGGGGTTTTGATCCCAAGAGGAACATTTTTGTTGGGCACAGTCACATTTACAGGACCATGCAAGAAATCAACGGCATTCCAAATCAAAGGGGTTATCAGGGCTCCTAGTGATCTCAAAAGAATGAGTAATCCTGATCAATGGATCGGCTTCCGATACGTCGATCGGCTGCTGGTGAATGGCCGTGGCACCGTAGACGGCCAAGGAGCCTCCGCTTGGTCTTTCAACTCATGTGCTGAGGATCCCAACTGCCCTAGCCTTCCCATTGTAAGTTGATACTTAAATGCTAAATCAAATCCTACCTCTAGTAAAATTTAAACTTGGGTGGCCAATAAAAGAAAGTTTTAAATTAAAATAAAAAGATCAATAATTTTTCTTCAATGGGCCGGTAGCCGGTACCAGGGATTTTCTTTAATTTTAGAAGAGATTTATGAAAGTTTTGACATGACGTGACTCTAACATTAAAATGATAGAACCTAAAATCCAAAAAAAAAAATGTGTCTTTATATTCTTCCCAATTTTAATTACATTTACTCGTATGGTTAATTAAATTATTATTTGGAATATTTGGAATATATATTTTATTATTTTTCATACCTTGAACCTAAAAATCTTCTTAATTAACATTTTTGTATACATGTTCCCTTTTCAGTCTATGGTATTCAATTTTGTGACCAATTCAAGAATTAGTGGCATTACCTCAGTGAACAGCAAGAACGCACATATCTCGTTATACGGATGCCACAAGGTTAGCATCGACAACATTAAAATAACTGCCCCATACCAAAGCCCTAACACTGATGGCATTAAAATTGGAGACTCAAAAGGCATCAAAATCACCCACTCTTCCATCGGCACCGGCGACGACTGCATAGCCCTACTCTCCGGCAGCACGAACATCAACGTCACCGACGTGAGTTGCGGCCCCGGCCACGGCATCAGCGTAGGCAGCCTAGGCAGGTATGCGAATGAGAGAAACGTGCATGGCTTGGCTGTGAGAAATTGCACGTTTAGGGGCACAACAAATGGTGTGAGGATAAAAACATGGGCGTCTCCGCAGGCTAACGTGGCTTCGGGCTTTACATTCGAAAATATTTTCATGAGCAATGTCGAAAATCCTATAGTCATTGATCAAATGTACTGCCCACATGGCTCATGCAATCAAAAGATTACATCGAATGTGCAGATCAAAGATGTGACGTACAGGAACATATGGGGTACTTCAAGTACAAAAGTGGCCGTAAATTTTCAATGCAGCAAAACGTTTCCATGCGAAAATATTGTGTTACAAGATATCTATTTGGTGCATAATGGACGTGATGGGGCGGCAACTTCTTCTTGCAATTTTGTCGATGGAGATTCTTATGGCAATCAAAAACCGCCCTCTTGTTTGTAGTTGTAATGGTAATTGGTGGCTCAATCCTGTAATTCATGAGTGTTGTTGGGAATTTTTAGATGTATAATTCTTGATTAAATAAATGTAAGTATTGATCAGTTACTTGCGGCTGTCTTAGAGGCCCGACATTAACTTATTATTTTTATTATTTCGTTAAGAGTACTTGTGATGGACTTGTGTAATTCATGTACGTAATTTGAGTTATGTTGGATTGATTTTGGTGCTTTAATTTTTCATTAATTTGCATCGATTAAAATTAGAATTGATTATTTTATGTGAATTTTTAAACTAGGTTAATATTACAGTACATATAAATTTGTAGCTTGCTTTTATTTTATATTTTAAGGTTTGATCGAATTTCCTTTTTTGACATTATTACTTGAATTTTGAGTACTATTGTGAGTTTGATAATAATTATAAATCCGTAGTAATTATACTTTGTTGATTTGACATTGTATTGATCAAAATACAAAACTATAATTGGTTATTATTGAATAAGAATACTTATTAAACACGTATTATTACAAATGTATAAATGACCTAAATATTTGAAAGGTAAACATTCGAACAGCCATGAATTCAGGGAAATTGAGGTAAATAGGTTGAAATTCAATGATCCTTCTAGGCAAAAAATTTAAAATGAAAAGATCACCAAGAATTCAATTTCATATAAGCAAATCCTTTTTTTTTTTTCCTCCCCCTTCATCTATAAATTTAATTTAACATAAAATTACTTACGATTAGACAATAGAAATGTTTGTGGGCAAGTTCTACAAATATGTTAAGATGCTTCCGTAGGTCTTTTGCTTTGAAAGTATGGGATAAAAAAGAATGGATGAAGAAGAAGAATAGTGATGAAGAAGTATCGATGAACAAGAAAAAAGAATGCTTGTAAGCAATTTTGCCTGAAAATGAAGAAGGAACAAGAAACAAGAAGCTTTCAAGTTGGACCTACATGTCACTGTGAAAGAACTTGGAAAATTTTCAATAACCCACTAGTTGTGTATGACTTGTGACAAATAATACTAAAGGAAATATTAAACTTGTACATGGAAAAAATAGACATTGGTTCATGATTATAATTATGAGTGTATGAGTGGGAAAAAAAAAGTATTAGAGTTTAGTTGAGGATAATTTATGAAAAATTAAAAGGGGTGTGATATTTCGGATTTTCACTTACTAGGTGCATAAAGTAATAGTGTTCAAAATATATTTTAATTAATCCTATATAAAAATAAGATTTTACAGCTTTTCGAGAAAGTCTAGATGTGAAATCATCCCAACCACGTCATCATACAACCATCCACCTTTTAGATATTTATAAGGATTTCAAAATCATTATAAATTTATTAGCATATATGTGACAAAATGTGACATAATGATCGCATAACAATGTGATGGGAACAATCTCGCCTAAAGACTTTCTCAAAAATTTAAGTCACCTGGGATGTGTAGCCTTTGGTGTAATGCAGTGCAGAGGCTATATAACCACAACCACAACCACAACAAAAGAAACTGAAGTAGCAGAAATTTTGAAGTTAAAACTAGTGATATTGTCAAAACAAAAAGGATAGAATAAGGATAAAGAAAAAAGGTTGTCAAAAACTGAGACAGTCTTGTAAAAAAACTTCAGTTTGAAGCGGGTCTCCATAGTTTCAGTCACAGAAAAAAGTTAACATTGCGACGGAAAAGATGGAAATAAGGAAACAAAGGGAAGTTTCACTGCCCCCTGTGAACACAAGGAATTGTCTCGACTGAGAAAGTGCCCAATGCCATCCATGGTACTTAAGGCTCTGATGATCAGCTAATGCATTGCCGGACGAGTAACTCGAGGCCTCACAGGTGTCTTTGATGGACTGACCCTGGTAAATTCAAGGTGTAGAATATGGTAGCATCAGAATCTGATGGGATCATTTATATACAGATGCATCCTATTAATGGCAAGTGTTAAAGGAAACCACACCTGATGGGCTGAGATCCCAGGACCATTCCACTACAGTTCAGCGCAAGGATTGCACTTTCGGCCTGTTCATGCAAACACAAGTATCAGCTGGGTACTGCAGGAGAATGTTTCATTGTCATGATACAAAATATAATCAGACAGCATGATCAGGAGCATTATGCAAAAAGGCATCCTATCCTCATCAACTTATTATTAAGCTACTGGATTATTTACCATGTGCACAAATGTTTCTGCAAATATTTGGGTACATTGACAAGCAAACATCATAGCATGAACCTTGGCATTAATTAGACAAATAGAAGGACTTAAAAGTAGGATAGTTTCCTTTTTACATCTAGAATATTCCTTCTTCTTCTTAATAACTACCAGATTTCTTTCAAAAGACTAATGGTGTGTTTACTTGAGGGTTTAGGAAATGAGAATGAAAGAATGAGAATGAAACTCATGTTTACTTGGCAAAACTCACCATTAGTCTTTTAAAAGACTAATGGTGTATTTACTTGAGGGTTTAGGAAATGGGAATGAAGGAATGAGAATGAAACTCATGTTTACTTGACAAAATGTAATCTAGGAATAAGAATAAAATGTGTGGGTCCCATACAATTTAGGAATAACTAATGGGAATCACACTCCCGGGGGGTTGGAAATGGGGATTCCTATTTCCTGAACTGACTTTTATATCCCTTTAATTTTTTTATATTTCCTGAATCAAATCACAATTAATTTTATTATTTTAAATGTCATTATTATTATTATTATTATTATTATTAAATTTTATTAACTTTATTATTTTAGTTATTATTAATTATTGTTATTATTATTATCATTATTAACATTTATTATTATTATTATTAATTTTAATTTTTTCATTAATATCATTTTTATAAAAAAATGATATTAATGAAAAAAAATAAAATTAATAAGTTATATTAATTTTTTTTATAAGTTATATTTAATCTTTGTTTCTTAGCAAAAAAAAAATTAATATCATTTTTATAATAATATTTATACATATATCTAGTTAATGAAAATTACATTATTTAATACTATGAATATTTTGGTAAATTGATTCTCATTCTTATTCCTCATTCTCATTTATTTTGCCAAGTAAATACATCAATGGCATTTCAGCACATTCCCATTCCCATTTATTTTTGCCAAGTAAACATTGGAATCTCATTCCCATTCCTCATTCCCATTCCAGCTAATTCTCATTCCCAGTCCATTCCCATTCCACCCCATTCACATCTCATGAAGTAAACGCACCATAAGTGACAAATCAATGACGAGTACGCTTCGGAAAATAAAGACCAGGAATCTAAAAACGTGCAAGCAATAACAAGATAAAGAAAATAAGGCAGCAATTGGTAGCATGACTTCAGCCATATAATTGGCGTTCCATGGAATTAGAAATAATCTTCTACAGAAAAATTTGCAATGTTGTCACAGATTCTATTCAATCTCAATTGCAAAGCCCTATCTGCTTTATTACCCACTACAGTGTAAAAGTAATCACGGAACACTTTACTTGATCAAATCTGTAAACCCGCTTGAACTCCTATGAGAATCTAAACTAAATAATTTCTATTCTCTAGACCTCTTGTCCCTTTACTTTCCTAATGAGCATCCAGAATAAGTTCGCCAAAGAACATAGAATTTCTAAGATCTTGGCCAAATATTATCGTTTCAGTTTTAAAAATACAGAAAGAGACTCATGTTGCATGAATCAAACTGAAGCAGTTGCAGTTTATGCTAAATCCCTACATCATTCTGAAGTCTAATGACAGGAAACAGATACTTACAAATTCTAAAAGTCGTCCATGAACTTCATCTGAGAAGATATGAACAATTCCTAATTGATCATATATTTGCTGTCATAAAAGAACCACTGATTTTATTTCAGCTCCAGAATGAGTTTTTCCCCATCCTTAGTTTCTCTGAGTTCTCTATATATGGCCACAATTGTTAAGAGTGAAGTAAAATCATCATTTTGCTCAATTCTTTATATTATATTTACTCTTCCACTGAGATTGGCAATCTTTAAATTCTCCAGCAACTTCCACAATTCTCTAAGAACCTTCCTGCCAGAAAAACTGGCCATTCATTCATGCTAGCGCCTAAGTCAAACCCAATATGTTGAATTTTATCATCCTTAGCCAAAAATCTCATATACTAAAGCATGTGTGAATAAGTTGACTAAAGAATTAATCACTAATCCAATTACACTAACCAGACTAGGTATTTACAAAACTGTACATGCCAATAAAACTCCAAAAAGAAGGAAATCACCAAAAACCATAGCCAGGAAATAATGACTAATTGCCCGCCTTAAATAACAAACATTACTGAGGACATCAAATAAATATCTTATCACATAAAACAACTTAATAGAGCAAGCCAACTCCAAAAGATCTTACATTAGATTTAATGCCAGTTACCCAACCACTTGAATAAAAAAGCGCAGTCTGATAATCAAACATTTTTATAAGTTGTCAAATAGATTTAATGGAAACATCAATTTGCCATAAGCAATAATGACGCAACTTCACCATTAAAGGGCAACACTAAGCTCTCCAACTGCCCTTTAAAGCAGTATGAGGGTTGTCTTTGGAGGAGATGAAATTAGGATTTTTATGGAATTTTTTGTTTTAAATAGGTAGGCTGCAATGAGGTATACGTGAGAGTAAATAACATAAATTGCCAATAAATAAATGCTAGGTGTTGAAATTGGTAAAAGAAAATAATACCAGTGCAGTTCGGTTTTGAAAAAGCAAAATTAGAACTAGAACTGAAGTGTTCAGTTTTCCAATTTGAAAACAAATTTCATAACCGAATTAAACCTACTATTTCAGTTCTGCTTTTCGGTTTCATTTCAGTTCGGTTAGTTTGCACATTCCAATGTAAAACCACATTATGCAGATATGCAGTTGACACAGCGCATTATTGATAATAATGCAAACACTACTGAATACACAAATAAAAAGATTAAAGCAAGAGCCAAAACAATGCATAAGACATCATAAAAATATTCAAACATAATGCAACTATTCACTAATACCTACCACAGCAAACTCAACAAAAGCTATACGAGTTGAGTGCACATGATCTCCTAAAAGTCTCAGACGAGTAACCTGTAAATGAAAAAGATAACATACTAATTAAAGAGCTCCTTACATCCATCTTCTTTCTCATACGACTAAAAAATAATTAAATAAACAAAAGAAAATGAAAAAGAATGATCATGCATGGCAATGTTCTGACCTCGCCGCCACAGGCTGCTTCAAAGAACTGTTTGACTTCAGCTTGAGGAACCTGCAATTAAAACAAAACATTTCAGAGAAAATATGGGGTACTCAGAAGTTATTCCACCAAAAAGGCAGAGCAGATTACGCATAGTGACCAGTTATGCAGGCAACAGATGAAACACAAAAAGGGGTCAACAATCAACATTATAAACGAGGAAAAGTAGTATTACCTTCTTGTCGATATTTGTACAATAGACAGTTCGGCTACACATTTCCCTTTCATCTTCAGACTGCATTTAGTTACAAATATTAAAAAGAAAAAGGGAAAAAAACAATCATAGAGGGAAAACCAACCTAGATTAAAATCTCATAATAATGGTAAAAACAGAGCAAACAAGCAGTCGAAAGTATAATACAAATTAATGTATCATAAGAATGGAAAAAGAATATATCATTCATACCCTAGGAAGAAATGTCGGATTCACAGGAAGAATTGCAGTTTTTGAAGGTAAGACCCTAACTGGATAGTATCCCAGCATTGTCCCTCCCAGGTTTAAAGCTGCCCTTGCCCCATCTGAGGACATAAATTTCATGCAAAAGGTAAGATATGAATTGGAGTTTCCAGAAAAATCAATAACATATTTTCAGGCAAAATTGACTTACGCTCATCAGCAAATTCCACGAATGCAAAACGAAGAACTGAATGTGGATCACCACATACTCGGCAATCAACAACCTTAAAATACAAAATCCGAAAAACACTTCAATAATGGCAAATTAAATATTCGATTATTACATCATAAAAGCAACTGTACCGGGCATTTGGATACAAAAACATATTTAAACAAGGAAATAAGCATTGTTTTTAAGGCAACTGCAGCACAAGTACAAGCATTACACTCTTCATGAAGTGCATTTGCATAAGCATAGTTGCAGAAACAGCAAAAAGAGATATAATGCAAAGCAATAGATTGTGTACCGGTTCAATGCATGTAGTTTAGGTGCACCATTTTTGCCAGAGCATCACAATATATGACATGTAAAATTTAAAGCTAACTTTAATCCATCATCTAGCCGCAAATTAAACTTTCCTTATTTGAATCTTTGTTAATCTTTAAATTGTAGTACTAGAAACTCAAACTTCCTTGCATCAACTAGTAATCAAATCCCTTCTTATTATATACCCCATTATCACATCAACTATGACAATTATATGAAAGAGATTTCTAAGGTTAATTCTTCTTCCCATCAACTAATGTTAAAAATCCTTGTTGTAGTAAATTAACAAATTCTGATCCTACAACCTAACCATCCAATATCTATCATAAAACTAGTATCCAAAATCCAAACCTGTTACTGTTCTCAGCTACAATCCTTTCGGAAACCCAGCAAGCATGTTCCATTAATTCAAAACCAAAAATGTGTTAATGCTCAATCGATTCAGACCTTAAATCTTAATCTTGCTATTCAATGTTACTCCAGTAAATAAGCCTAGGCCCACCAGTAGATAACATGAGAGCCTCTAATATTAAAATTGTCCTGAACCCTTCAGTTTGCAGTGTCGTTTTCCAGGCACAGCAATGTCCCCAGAGGCCAGAGGAATATTCCCAAATTAAAGCTGACAAGCTTGAGACGGTCTAGAAGAAAGCCTCATGTTGAAGAAAGTACATTGACGTTACGCATCGATACACTCTAAAACCTGAAGTGCTATTGATTTTCGAGATATTTTAACAAAAAACAAGTTAAAAGAGACTCAAATACGAAAAACGCCAAAGCAAGAATAAACAGATGGACCAAAACGCTTTTGACCATTATTCGACAACTAAGCAGTTACATATCTGAGTTCCCATTCTTTAGAAACAAATGAATACAAATAACAAAAACACATCAGCAAAGTCAAACACTGTCTATACATTTTCAGAGATAGACCAGTTTAAAAAATAAAAAATGGATATTCCAGATTTGAATTCCATCAAGCATGGACATAACCATCCACAAAACAACTAATAGAAAAGACTAAGTGATAATACTATAAATAGTAAACCTTACTTGTCCGCAACTACTGAATAATCCAGCAAGCCTCTCTTCAGTTATCTGACAAAGAAAAAAGGCAGTGGTGATCCCCCATTGGAATCAAAATGTCAAACAAGATAAATCTAATTATATTTAAGGCATTGAAGTAGCAACAAAATGTTATAGTAGCAACTTACATTCTGATCAATATCAGACACATATACCGTACGTCTAACACTATCTTCTCGTTGAGCTCTAAAAGCTCTCCCACTCAACCTCTTCCTCCCCTGGTTAAAATTGTTTCTTCTCTAAAAAGAGAAATATAAAAATTCAAAATTTCAACAACCATAGTTAAGTAGAAAACAAATAGATAAAAGAGCGGAAATGACACTTGAATATCAATGAACTGCCGATTCAACCGACACAAAATTAAAATATCAGCCAATAAATTTGACTAATACAAAGACT
Organism: Citrus x clementina; assembly: GCF_000493195.1. NCBI lineage: Eukaryota > Viridiplantae > Streptophyta > Magnoliopsida > Sapindales > Rutaceae > Citrus > Citrus x clementina. The sequence continues at coordinate 29,393,869 of NW_006262339.1, read as the reverse complement.
CCACAATGATTACAAATGTGTAAAGCAAGGAAGATTAAATATATATCAATTAACCCAAAGACAAAACACTGACAAACTCCATGAGCAAACCCAAGATCAGCTAACAGATGAACCGCCATAGCCACAGGTACAAATTATTAAAGAAAATCCCAAGAACTCCAACTTAACTCCAAAATAAACTTTATATACATGAGTCAAACCATATTAATCAAACTCTTAAGACAATTGAACCCAAAAATTCATCAATGAAGGGTACATAATTAATGGCATAATAAAAGTCAAAACTTAAAAAAAAAAATTCAATGAAGTCTAAATCAACAATGGCACAAGAAAAATAAAATAAAATAACGCATGGATTCTCATGTTGATCACAAACCAACAGAGAAATGAAGTATCCTAGACACCCCGAAACCCCATTTTTCCCCAAAAGACCCAAAAAAAAAAATCACACAATCCAGAGAACATAAACAAAAATTAAGCAAAACCCATCATCAAATAATAAAAGAACTAGACAAAAACAAACAAAAAGGACAAAGCTTTTGACAAGAACAATGTCGTGAAAATAAAAATGAACATGATCAGTAAGAGTGTACTACCCTGCGGTTATTGTTGAAATTGTCAATGGCCGATTGTTTATTATCATCAGCAAAATTGTTGTTGATGACAGAAAAGTGATGATCAGTGTGCTGGTGATAATAAGAAGGGAAAAATTCCTTGGCCAAAGGATTCAACTTTGTGAACATATCAACCAGCTTTTGCACAGTGAATTCTGATTCTGATTTTTTTGTTTCCAAGTTATTGTTTTTGCTATTGTTGGTGTTGTTGGCAGCCGCTGCATCACCGGGCATGTCAGCAACCGCAGCCATTGGATCAAAATCTCAGAATCACTCAACCCCACAACACACAAAGGCACAAAAGTTTAAAACTATGATATAAATTCAACAAAAAACTAAAAGAACTGTTCAAGCTAAATTATAAAGTTTTGATTTTTCTTCTTTGATTTTGTAAACTCTCACTAAAATCTAACAGCAAAACAAACAAACAACACAAAACTATCTTGTTCTGATCAACAAAGTCCTATCAGTAGATACCCATTTGCAAATGTTGGCTAGAAATGGAAAAATTCTACAAAGACAGAAATTTTAGTGAGAATTCAGATTAAAAAAAAAAAGAAATTTAAAATCAGGGCTTTTGATAAAATGATCAAAATTATCAAAGAGAGAAGAGCAGAACTGTTTGGTTTTTGTCAATGGGCTTGTAGAGAGAGAGAGAGATGAAAGTGTAATAAAGTGAAGACGTTAAAAATGGGGAAGAACGACAGCTAACGTAAGATGACTTGAGCAAAAGCATAATGTTTTTGTTTTTGTTTTTGTTTTTGTTTGTGTGCGTGTGTGTTTCTAAATTCTAATTTAATATTTTTTCTGAAATTTTTTTATAGTTTTTATTTTATTTATTTAAAAAATTACCCCCAAAAAAAATTAAATTAAAATAAGATATGTCAATTTTTGTTTTATGCCATAACTGCTATTTCGGTTTGTTGGGACTTGTATACATTTCCTTCCTATCTTCCACATCCATTTATCCTTTCATTTTTGTAATTTTTTCCCGAATTTATTGTATAGTTTTTATAAAAACAGAATTTCGTTATGTTATTGGGATTCAAAATGATGGCAATGATAATATGGAGCGTTTACACTTACGACATGAAGTGTCAGAGTGTGATATTGATTATTGAGTGAACGAACATGAATTGAATGGGCAATATTTGTTCTTGCCTTATTGGAGTGATGGTGTACTTCTAAATTGTTTATCCTCAAAAAATAAAAATAAAAATAGAAATGATGTAACATTCGTTAACTAGTTGAAAAAGTAATATAATTAATTTATTTAGATCATATAAAGAATTAATAATTACTCAATTAATAACATATTATTTGAAATAAAAAAATTTAGGAAATTTATCATTGTTTTTATTATTATTATTATTATTATTGTAATAGACTTTTACATAACTTTGTAATGTTAAATGTTGAAATATGATATTTTTTGAAAGACAATGATATAAAATCTATCATCTCAAAATTATAGGAATAGACCATAATTAAATAGATTTGATTTGATGCCTCAAAGTTTATGGACACATTGATGCATTGCAATTTTAAGAGTGTTCACACTTGCTTGTGAGTTCGTCGTTTTAATTTTTAGTTGTTCTTTTAATTGTCATTTTAATTATAAATTGATTTTAGCGTGCAATGCGAATATGCAATGAATGAGAAGATTCTTTAATTTTAATGTTTGTTGTGTTGACAAAATCGGTTGTAATTAAGTGTTGTGGCTTAATAATCAACCTTTGGCCTCATGATGAGAGTTTTTTTTTTTTTAAATAAATTTTTGGATTGTCATTCAAATTTTATTTTTAATAGATATAGTAAGATTTTTCTATAGTGATGCTCTAGATAAAAATAACCTCTATTTAGTCATAAAGATACTCCATATTGTAATAAGTTTTATTTTTTCTAGATCCCCTTTTAAAGAATTTACCTCTACATCCTTGCATTAAGAGATTTAAAGAACTTATCTCTACACAATAACAATTATCTGAATACTATAAAAATATATATCACGTTAGATGAAATGAACTTGTCTTCATATAATACAATTAGACAATGAGAGAAAATCATTAACGAGAATCCAAACATTTAAAGATTTTTAAGATAACTTTGCATATTCGTAATAATGGCACATAGATGCATATGTGCCAGTTTTTTAATATATTGAATTTGACATATTTTGTTAATAAATATTTGACATGTTCTATTAATAAATTATTAATATATTACATACTTTACCTTTATATCCTTGCCCTAAGGATAACGAAATTGAAATAATAATTTTCATAATTACACATTTATTAAGTTATAACTTTCTCATAATAATAATTAGTTTAGTTCTAATATTATAATTATGAAGAAGTTTTACAATAAATACATCTAAATCATAAATGACCAATAATATAAATGTTGCAAAATAAGTAGAGGATCAATTTCTTTACAGCGAAATATTTCTTTCAAAGTGGGGGGGAATATGTATTTGTGTGGACAAAAAAATCTATGTGATAAGTCAACTTTTGGTTCCTCTAACCTAACCAATGGACTGAGGGCCATATTTTAATTGATGGCAGCAGGCATGAATAAATGATTTAATTTATAGCCTTCATTCCCTCAAGGGACTTTTAAAAATCTGGTTCTTTTTCAATTAGAGTTTTTTTTTTAATTGAATAAAAAACACAAGGAATGTAAATAAGATTTACCCTAACTGAAAATATTTAAATACTAAATGAGGCACAAATTTTGATTTTCAAATAGGCATTATCAAAATTTTGAAAATCAGATTGGTCAATGTTAAGAGATACTTGCTATACTTTAACTTTCTTATCCAAGAATTATTTCATATGGTGAAATTAGAGTAATGAATAATTATGGTTATGTTAAAAAAAAAGAAAAGAAAAGAAAACTGATATCTTGTTACACAGAATGCTTATGGTAAGTAAATAAAAATGTTGAAATTAAGGGTATGCTTGGGATTACATTGGATTCTCAAAATCAGATTTGAAAATAATTTTATTATGAGTTTGGTAAATTTAAGTTATTAAATAATCACTTATTAAATAAATAATTTTCTAGATATGTTTAGTAAATTACTCATAAAAGTTTGGTGTATATTGAAATGTTAAAAATGAATATTTTATTTTACTTAAATAGATAACAATTAATGGTATTTTAGGCCACATTTTTTAATAAGAAAATTCAATTATTGAATTTCTATTTTCTATTTATATATTACAAAAACAATCATATTTTGTTTTAATTATTCTAATGGCAACCAAAGTCTTTTCCTACCCATTTGAATGTGGAACTTTAGATCTTTTGTTTCATATTCTTACTTTCTTAGTAGATTTTATCTACAAAACTAGATAGTATTAAAAAAATAATATTAAGCATACTATTTAATTGCTCCCAAGAATGTAACGAGTGATTTTTAAGTAATTTTATTTAATAGATTATTTAATTTTAAATCTTGTATTGCGCCCACTCCTTTAAAAAAAAAAATATGCTACTTAATTGATACTATTCTTATATAATTTACTATAAATTTAATATTAAACTTAAACAAGTAGAATTTTCTTAATGGTTGATGAATGAGTGGGTCCAAGACCCATGAGTTGGAGGCACCCACCAAACCCTCACAATTCACGGCTTCAATGCATCATCAACATCCCACAATGCATGTAAAACAAAACAAAAGTTTTCATTTATTAATAAAAATAAATGCAAAAGTGCAAGCAATATTTTTTGTTGCGATTATGAAAGCTTAGACTTTTTTAGGTGATGAATTCAATAATCAATATAATTGCTGACATTCAGAATCACCTGTCGTTCTCACTTGAACTTTCCTTCCATTTTTTACTTTTTAAACAGGTTTTTGCTATTCTATACATAGCATACATAATATTGATAAAAATGTGCTTTTTCTGCAATATGCAATGTAAAACTTATAGCTTTGAAAATATAAAATTCGTATTATAATTTAAAAAATTAACAAGTAAAATTGTAAGTTTTATAGTTCAAGCTATAATTTTATGTTTAGGCTCGATTTGGTATAACTTTTTTTTAAATAGAACTTATTTAAGTGGAGCTTTTATTAATAGACATTTTACTAAAAAAAAAATTGTTTAGTTGTTAATAAGAATTTTTTATTCAGAATTATAGAATTATTTTAATTGATAAGTTTCTTAAAGTTATGTTATAAAAAATGAAATAAGAATGTAAAATAAATAATAAGCATTTTAGACAACTATTCTTTTAAAAAAACTCTCTAACCTCTACTCTTAAAAGTTTAAAATTTAGGTTTTTACTAGTAAAAGTAAAATAGTTTATTTAAGTATCAAAAGCTCTACTAAGAAATAATCTAAGAATAGTAAAAATTTTGAAAAGAGTTTATGAGATAAAATACACTTATGACCATTAGTTAGCCATATCAAATAGACATTTAGAGCCTGTTCATTAGAATGCTCAAAAATGATTTTGAAAAGATACAAATTAATCTTAGTATTTGGTAATTTTTTTAAAATCATTTTGGAAAAATTACCTCATCCTACAGTAAATTTAAAAAAGTGGGAAATGAGCCTTTTGTTAAAATTTGATTTTGAGAATCAAATTAATACAACTTCATATGTATCCTTATATGCATATTATAAAAACTCAAAATTATCCTTATTATTTGGGAAATGAAATCATTAACTTTAAAGATATTATTGTTATTACTAATTATGTTGAGATAAAAAATAAAAAATTAATAATATAAAATATTTATTTTAGTTATTAATTATTATATATACACGTAATAAAATATTTTTATATACATGTTTATAAATGTGTAACTAAATTTTATTTAACCTTATGTTCAATTCAGTCATTTGTATTCTTATAACATTTTAATAGTAAGATTTATCAAATATATATAACTATTTTTAAAATTTATAGCACTTAAAAATAAACTTTTCTAAAAGTTTAACCGATTATCTTTCCAACTGATTATTTTTACAGTATAGTTAACAATAATTATTTTAAAAATTATAACACTACCAAATTGGCTCTTAATATTATATAAATTTTATGTCTTATGGGTACGACATTTATAATGATACCAAAATTCTTTTGCATATATTAATACCCTATCTTATTTTGTACGTCACACACATTGTCTATTTGGATAGACATGAGATTGGTTATTGTTACCAAATAATTTTTTTCTTAGGAGAAAGTGAAAACATTATTATATTTATTGAAACACAAAGACAATAACAAAAACACAAAAAATATTTAAGGTTACCCGGAATTTTTTCTTAATAATTTCTGGTGCAAGCTGGATGGCTAAAAGCTCACGGGGATACTATAGATAGAGACTTAAAAATTTGAAAGGTTATTTTATTTTTTCTTCTTCTATCGCTAGAAGGGATGTTATCACTCACCTCCATGAGGTTTGATAATTTATCACATAGACAACTAGAAATACAAAATGGGCACACACCTCCCTGGCGTTAGAAGACTCGTTTATCCTTGTAAACTCCATTTTCATCCCTATAGTTTACTCTAATGTCCTATTGCGTCCCCATAATTGTAAAATATCCCAAAACATCGTACTTCTTAATTTCTTTCTTTCTTTCTTGAAACAATTTGATAGTTTTACCCTTATGGGTTTTACATTTGGACCAAGTTAAAAAATTTCGAGTTGACCCAATTGAAGTTTTCTAATTTACACCGAATTCAAATCGAGTAAACATAAAGAAAATTTTCATTTTCTGAAAAATCATTGAGAATTATTTAAATTTTAAAATTTTACAACATTAATTTGTATGGAATAAAAAAATACCAAATTTATACTCATATTGGAAAAAAAAATTAACGAATGTAACTGTAATTTTATATGTTTTCAAATCAATATTTCTGGTGCTTATTTTTTAATCAGGATTAAATTCAAATAAATAAAAAATCAAAATAAGATTTGGACCTAAGTACCCTTTTGTTTGCAATTTACAAGTATATGTAGCATTCAATGGTTTTTTTATTATACGTGGTTGGGGAAAAAAGAAAATATCTATTATTCTTGTCATGTCAGTACATTTTTAACAACTTCACGGAAAAATAGTCAGATGATGCAATTTGAAAAGTTAGGTAGTGTAGACCCATTACCATAATTTCTTGGTGGTTATAAGAACTTTCAATATAATGCTGCGTTTATTTTTTGGATTGGAGTGGGAATCCTGAAGAGTGTGAATCCTTGGATCAGGAGTGTGGAGTGTGAGTGAGAGTAGGGTGTTTGCTTAGACTAAATGAAAGCATGGATTGTCAATCAGGATCCTAATTATTTGTTTACTTTGTCTTGGATTGGGAGTAAATTATTTTAAATTATAATTTTATCCTTATGTACAGAATTATAATTTGTAATTAAAAAATTAATAAAAAATATATTTGGAAAATAAAATAAATATTTTATTATATTTATAAATTAATAATAATTACTAATATTCTTAATTATGTAAATCATAATTTTTTATTAATTTAAATTTAAATTATGTGAATAAAAATTATTAATAATAGCAACACAAATGAAATATTATTATTGATAGTATAGTACAAAATTAATATTTTTTTAGAATAAAATATTTATTATTATTAATTACATAAATAATTAATATTTATTAAAATTAATGTTTAATATTATTAATTTAAATATAATATTTATTTTATTTTATTAAATTTAATAAAATAAATATGATATAATTATTATTTTTAATAAATATGATATTATTTATTTTATTAAATATGATATTATTTATTTATTTATTTTTATAAGGATAAAATGGGAAGAGGGGGGAGTGGATTCCCACTCCCACCTCCCCCCATGGGAGTGGGAATCCCACTCCCCATTCCAAAATTGAGTGGGACCCACGGATTCCCACTCCCATTCCCCCTTTTTTAAAGTAAGTAAACACTGGAGTGGGAGGAATCCACACTCCACACTTCCACTCCAGAAAGTAAACACTACCTAAGTGTAGTGGTTAATTGACAATTTCTCTTCCATTAAAGTTACAGTGAGGGTATATCACTCTTCAGCTTTAAGTAAGGGTTAACATTCAGGCTGTATTGTAATATGATTATTCAAAAGAGTCATGATTGATTTATAATTGTAAATATCAGTAGAACTTTGATTATAATATATCAGTATATCAAAAACAAATTACAGAATTACCTTCAATATTTTAAGTGTTGTCTTTATCATTGAGGTTTTAAGAGGGGACGTCTCTATTTTACAATTCTGGCAATCTAATTAAGTGAAATATAATCAAAGTTTAGGGGAGGCAAGTGAAAATCTTTTTTTTTTTCAAGAGCATCATATTAAAACTTTTTGTATGTGTAGAATTTATTCCTTTTACAGATAAGTGATAGACATTAACCACAAACATGTATTTATCACTTTCTACGGATTAAGCACAGTTTGGGGTGTCATGGCTTATAAAGAATAGTTCTATACATCTCTAAATTTTATCTCAAAATTTCATCCTAAATAACGTGACATTCATTTATTGATTGATAAGATAATATAATTAATTTACTTAAAATTTATATAAAAAAAATCAACCATTTAATGATAACACATTATTTAGGATGAAACTTAGAATAAAAATTTTAAAATGTCTTATCATTTCTTCTAATTCTCTGTTGTTGATGAAATAATTGACTGGATGAAAAAAGTAGTTAAGTTTGTGTTATTTAAATTGTTGAAAGTTTCATAAGCAAGATGTATGTGTTTTGTAAATTCTATTAATAGAATTTTATTTTATTATACATATAAGTTTAAGTTGTCTAAAAGTCAATAATAGACATTTTGATTTTTGAAGATAAAAATATAAAAATTGATGAGTTTAGAAGACAAAAAAATTCAATAATAGTAAATAAGTCATTGATAGTAATTGTGACCGTGATATTATAAATGGCACAAGGCTTACGATTTATAAAGTAAAGTTTAAGACAAAAAAAGAAGAAGATATAATTATCATTTTATTAAAATAAAAAAACTATAACAAATTCTAGAAATGTTGCTAATCATCAGGTGGATTATTTTATAAACTACTCTAAAAGTGAATCCCATTGCGGCTTTGAAAGCCTGCTGTCTATTAATGAAAACTATGAAATAATAGATTAAAAAAATTACCAAACATTTTTTTTGGTAAAAAATAATGAAATAATTTGTGCTTTCGACGTTTCAGCAATAATCCAATAGGGCCTAAATTTAATATGGTTAATTTTTTTTAATTAATTTTCATTTAACCATTTTCTACTTTAATTACTTTATTGTTGACGAAATTAACACATAATAACCCGAAAAGAAAAATAACTTTTGCTGATTAAACAATTTTCAAATTTATTTTTTCTTCAATCATATTTTCATTCGGGGCATAATTGAGTTATTGAATCAAAAGAATTTTTTTTTCCCTCATTTATTTATTCCACGAAAGTAAAGAACGGATGGTTGGAATTGAATGAAGGAAAAAAAAAATAAAAAAACATGACAGGATTTATATTCTACTAGCATGTCGCTTTTAAACATCTTTTTCTATTTGAAACTTTTTTTTTTTTTCTTGACTTTATCAAAGTGGGATTTCAACATGTGTCCTTGAGGTTGCTGTTTCCCTTTTATTTAATATTCAGCAAATCACATTCAATCAATCCATTTTTAATTTGAGCATAACTTTTGTTTATTCCTGTCAGTGGTTGAGTTATTAAAGAAACATTTATTTTGATACTGTTGGCATCAGGTTCCATATTCCTTCTCTTAAAATTAATATAGGGTTTTGTAAATTTATTTTCTTAATTAATATTATGGATAATTTTTACTTAAAAGGGAGTGTTTATAATATATGATGTTATTAAAGGAAATGCCAATTACAAACTACAAACAGTAAACTATTGAGTTACAAAAACTTCCTTATATTTTCGGTGCGTCTGTGTAGTTACAAGAAAAAAGATACAACCCTAGGTTTCTCAGCAGAAAATAAAAAATAATTATAATTAAAAAAAAAATTAAATCTAATCCATATAATTTCAGTCCAACTCATTTTAATTTGAATCAATCTAATAAAACATTTGTAATGTAGTCTAATTATACCAAAACAATACAATCTAAATATACAAAATAATTGTTGTACGTGTATTTTTTTCCCCTTTATTCAAAAATCATTTTACCTCAATAATACGAGGAGAAGGTGTTTATTCTTAAATCAAAGAGTAGTCATGGGAGTAAAATTTTCTCATTCTTTTGGAGTAACAAGTATTTTATATTGCACTTATGTTATGATATATTAATGTGGGTTCCAGTAAATTTTTGATGCGCTAATCTAAATTTTTTAATGTATCACTAATATAATATTTTTTAAAAAGATAAAGAGAGAGTGAAAAAAAGGAACAAAAGGTTTAGCATGAATATGTAAAGAATCCCACATCTTATATGGCATTAACATTAAATTTTGAAGGCTAATTTTGGAAAGTGAACAAGGTAAAACTACAAATTACATATATCCATAATGGTCTTTCCATGATCAAAGTGACCCTTTGATCATGGAAAGACCATTTTTTTTAAGGTTAATTCAAAAGATAATGGTGGACAGAGTTCAAAATGAAATTTTCACTCCTATCTTTCTCAAAAGTCGAAATCAAGTGACTTTAGCTAACAAAAAGAATTGTAAGTCACTTAATCGTGCCCTTTGGAGCAACTTCTTTTCAAAATCAGTATGTAGAGCAACTATAAAATATAGATACCTTGGTGCAAATAGTCTATCTCTTTCAACAATTATTATTCAAAATATAACTCCTAAGCATTTTAAATTTGAAAACTAAAAAAAAAAACTGAAATGCGTAAGGCGTTATTAGTCCAAGGTATCCAAACCATATATCAATCAACTCCCTTATTTGTCAAGAATTATTTAAATATTTACAGTAAAACCTCAATTAATTAATACATTTGATACCCAGAAAAATATATTACTTAAATAAATATTTACTTATTTAATCATAATTTAGTGCGTTGGCCTCAAGTTGGAATTGACCCAAAAATAAAAAAGATACAAATTTATGAGTTTAATGAGATTTTATTGTAATATTAATAATTTAATATACATCAGTATGTTGTCTTGCTCAATCAAATTAATCAGGATAATCTTTCAGCTCTTCTTCTTTTAGTGAAGAAACGGTATCATTCAAGAAGTGTTCACAAGTTACTATATTATAATTCTGTTTCCCAAAGCTTACAAAACAAGAAATCAGAAACCACAGGCAGAAATTTCACAAATCTGTTAGTATTTCTTTGCCACTGCGTTCATAACAATTTGCAAAAAAATGCAAGTTTAATGAACAAACCTGCGCTTTGTGTACATTTGTTATTTGGACCACTCTATTGAAAAGCTCTATCACAAAGTGATATCTACCAAAAACCAAATGCTGTAGAGAAAGCTCTCACGTTACCTTAAATATTTTTCCCCCCACTTAAAAGGTGTAGAAGCATTCTCCGTTTTTATATGGACTCAAAGAGAACCCGGTGTTCCAAAAGATCTGACAAAACACTCCTCATTTTTTCAAGTGAAACAGGTTTTAGGATAACTCCATCCATTCCAACCCTCATGCAATTATCCTTGGTCAAATTGTCAGTACTTCCAGTAAGGGCTACTATTAATGGCCTTTCATGACGCCTCGTAAATTTTTCATGTATATGGACAGCGACTTCATAACCATCAATTCCAGGCACGCAAACGTCCATGAAGACCACCTGGTGTTCGTGAGAAACAACTCGGAAGCACTCCTCAACAGAGCTCACCATCATTACATCACATCCCAGGTGCAACAGAAGTCCCTTAGTCACTGACCTGCTAACACTGTATCACAAAATGGGTTCAACAATCAATCACATGATATGCAACAGATCAGTCATTAACAAAACTAAAATTTGCTCAACTCTCAATAAAATGATATCAGAACAATCAAGTTACATAAGTATGCAAGCAAAGTCAAATTTTGTTAGAATAAGAAACTCAAGTAAAGCTCAAGCCTATGAAAATCCCAACATATAAAAACTTGAAACTACTTAAAACAGAATTGTAATAAAACTGTTAGAAGAATGATCATCATATGAGAAAAAGAGATATTTTTAAACTTTTCTGTAAAACGACCGAGCATTCCAAGGTCAGGCCCTCAATGGCAGGTTGAAAAACAAAAGGTGAAAACAGGAGGAAAATAGAGAGTTGTGCCACATTAAAATGTCTCAGAGATGCATTGGAAGCATCTCCAAGGCCTCATAAAACTCTACAATCACTAAATCGTTTATTTATCTGTAAGTATCACGCGAAGGCCATTTTTAGAGATATCTATTTTTAAAAAACGTTTCAAAAGGTGGGGGTGGGCAAAGACCAAATCAATTTTTTAGCCGCCTAACTCAGTTGGGTGGCTATAGAAAGTTGCTTGAAAACCACTCGGTCAAGCCCCTGTGGGCAGGTCATTTCTAGAGGTTTCCACATCCTGATTCATGACTACCAGGTCTTTCAGTCCCACAATATTATGGAATAAAACCCGACAGACTGATAATAAACTCTAAAATGAAACAACCTATAAAAGAATTGCCATATAACTGACCCATTTTCATCCATGACAAGTACTTTAAGCCCTGGAAAATTGGTCTGTCCGTGTACCGGCATTTTTGGAATAAAGGAGAGGTTAGAATCATTTGAGTGCTCCGGAATCCCAAGTTTTACAATGAAGATGGCAGTACAACCCTTTCCAAGACCTTCACTTTCAATCCAGATATGTCCCTCCCTAAGATTCACAAACCTGGTCACATGATACAAAGTTGGGAAAAAGCTCAGATGCATATGTTAACCAGTAAATCAACGTAAATCAACTCTTCAACCGTAACAGCTATTAAGCTGATTTACTGCCATGAGACCTGAGATAATAAATATAATACCTCTTACAAATTGCCAGGCCAAGTCCACTGCCACTAGAATTTCTTAGTGCAATTGCTTGATTTTGTGCAAATTTTGTAAATAAATTTGGAATATCTTGAGGGCTAATACCAGATCCAGAATCTTTGACCTACACCAGAAAAGAAAGTTATCCACTATTAACTTCAAGCTCTAAGAGATTAAGCAACACTAAGAAGGATCCAATTTAACAGAAACGAACCTGTACACGTAAATAAAAATGATTTTCACTCGGTACCGGAAAAAACTCAGGAGCTCGAGAGTCTCGTAAAGATTCTGATTTTGCTACAAAACCAGTGATTGAGATGTTGCCTTCTTTGGTAAACTTCACAGCATTACCAACAACATTTAAAAGAGTTTGCATAAGGCGCTTCTCATCACCAACTGCATACTCCGGCAGATCTGGAGCCAAATTCAACGCGACGAGCAACTTCTTAACTGATGCGATAGGCTTGATTAGGTTAAGGACCTGCAATGACAAGTGATCAAATTACCATTGCAACAAACATCCGTCTGAAGTTAAGAAATTCTACAAAATACCTTGTATCCACAACGCAATCATAGACAATATGTAAGCAGCAAGAATGGATGAACCTACCTCCCTGAATACAGCATGGAGGTTAAAAGTTCCAATTTGAAGCTGCAGGCTACCATCTTCAAGCCTTGACAGATCTAGTACATCATTTATTAAAGTAGCTAAGAGATTGCTGCTCTTTAGAATTGTTTCGACCATGAGTCGCTGCTCGGGTGTCAATTCAGTCTCTTGCAGCAAAGAAGAAAGGGCAATAATTGCATGCATCGGAGTTCTCATCTCATGATTCATAACAGCCAGGAAATCATTACGAGCACGAATGGCTGTTTCCGCTTCTCTCCTGGCCGAGTCAAGTGCAATATTCTGCTGCATGAGAAGATCTCTCGCCCTCATTGACTCTTCTAAGATTGCAGCATGTGACAGAGCAACAGCCACCTGTATCAACCATGAAGTTCAACAAATAAGTTACCCTTAAAACTATCATACATTACAATCAAGGATCAATCCCAAAGCAAAAATAAAAAAGAATAGTCTCTTGCAACTGAAACACTGAAAATATTTTCACCCATCCATACACAAAGCAAGCCAACACCAATCTCAAGACTCAAACCTGGCATTCACGCTAGGCAACGTGAGACATTAGACATCAAATAATCAACAGACCCTCCAAGCAGACATTAACTCTCTTTTGTTAGACATATTCTCAGACTTAAAATTCCACGTTTCTTTTGAAATTTAACTTGGGTAGACCAAGCAATGAACAGCAATTTTCCAAAGACTAAAACTCAAAGATCAATTTTTCAAAATCAATCTAAGACATAATGCTCCCATTGTTAATCAGAATCCAGAAAAAAGAAAACCAAAATAGCTATCTACATGACCAATGTCTCTAAACTTAGCATTCTCAAGCCACAGTAAGATGTTAGTATTTCTACGGCAATGCAAATCCTCTGTTTATATTCATTGCTATAACTCGTATGCTATTTTAGGTCCTTTTCTGTAAGTTTGAGCTTTTGGGATAAATGGTCACTGAACATGGATATCAAAGCAAGGTTGACTAGAAGGTCTTGTGATCAATTCCTACCATCCGACTAATTAAATTTATAAAACAACGCAAGCTGGACTAGTGTGCAGATCGACATGATCAATCCATTTCATTAGATCTATGCATTCCTTGCCCATTTTGCAGCTCATACAACAATCATTATAGACTTCCTCCTCAAAAAGGAAAAAGAAAAGTGTACAAATGTTCTATAATCATACAATTCAATACTATTAGAACATAAAACAATGAACAAAATGATGAAAACAATATATAGTTTTTAATAAAGTAGCATCAAACATTACACTATTTGCTGAAATAAAAACAAATGATGTTAACTGCATTGAAATATTCAAACTACTTCAGGTATAACTAAGATAGGATACACATCGATGCATCAAATGGCAATGTTTCAATGTAGTTCTAGATGAAAATCACACAAAACAACATTATAATAAATGGGAATCACTTCAGATTTTGGTCCCATATCATAAAATGCACTCACAAATATGATATTTGAAAACATAACCATGCTTGGAAACAATATGTATCTGAACATACATACCTCCAGGATGTCAGAAAAGTATGGGGTATGGAGAATATAAGCTTTTGACAGGACAACAAGGCATGGGGAAGAATTGATGTATGTGTGTTTTTATATCACTAAACATGAATTATCTACAGAAATTTATAAACATATAATTTTTACAGAATAGAATATGCTACAGAATTCAAGAAAATATAATGCCCACTACTGACATAGAGAAAGAAATGGGATTGCTAATGGCTCAGGAGGAAACATTTCGTGAAGTCTTCAACAACATCTCAGATCGAACTAGAAGAAATTGGTAATACAAGGATCAAATCAAGAAGGGAAACAAGTCTCAAACCTGATCAGCGACCACTTCAACAAGCTCCAACTCGTGGACATGCCACTGCCTTGCACTATCAGAGGGAAGCATCAAAACCATCAAAGCATAGCGTTTCGTTGAAAGCTCTGGCCAGTCATTAATTTGAAAATTTGAGAGATGCAGCAAAGGGACACGAACAGCAACCACCTCCCCTGGCATGTATTTTCCTGCAAGAGGCCTTAATCTTGCTACTGGACAATTTGGTGATATTTTTACCGCATGATTGGAACTGAATACTTGATTGATAACAGGAAGCTGGATGGGTACAGTATATCCAACAGGATTCTGCTGACGAAGTGTATACGATAGTTGAAGTTCCAAACCAGTACGAGTTGGCATCCACAAAGCACACTCTTCCAGTGCCAAAGTTCTACCCAATTCAACGAGAGTAGTCTTCAATATGGTGTGCCTATCAAGAGTGCTTCTGATCTCATGAGTCAACATCCTAACGTGTCTACCTGTTTCTTCTTGTGTACGGATCAGCCCCATTTCTCTATCGAGCTCAGCAGCCTTGTTCTTCAAAAACAGTTCTCTAGTTTTAACACTCAACAAGTCAGGTATAATATGCACGAGCATTAGGGCAGTTGCACATGAGACCACAGCAGTCAAAACCTTTGCAGTGGTCATTACGATAGCCACAGTCCTTGAATGCATGTTAAACGTCCACAAATTAATCAGATGCGTTGCCCCACACAGAACAATGAAAGCACCAAACTGCACAAGGACCCATCTATATGGAAACACGGCAGATTTCTTAACAAAGTAGATCAGTTCTAGAGGAATGGAAAAATAAGCAAGTGCAATGAAGAAATCTGAAATATATTGATATTTCATCAACAGTTCATCAGCTGGCCATTGTGGCTCAATGCAATTGCAAGACTCCATTTTGATTGAACCACCTTAGCCAATTCTCCCTCCTTTACATACCTGCAACAGAACATAGTGCAATTAAACAATCACATTTATTGATCACGCAAGCATCTGACAGATGAAATGAATCACACTGCCTGACCATAAACTGGAACCAAAATTCCAACTTTAAATGGGTCATATTGTCAAAATGATAACTTTTTCATGGGTTGGAGTCCAATGAGATATGTTTAATTTGGGGCCATGGAGGAGTGAGGTGCAAGGTAACTAAAATATATGTATGAATGTGTGTGTAAATGATAACTCTACTGAGATAGCGGAAGCTCAACGTCAATCAAGAACAACTACTGGAAAAGTAAAAACTGAAACAGTAATCGCATTTACCCTAATCTACTGTTTCAAATAGCTTTAATTGGTAAAATTGAGAGGCTGGTACTATAACAACCGAAAGGAAAAGGAACCAAACCACAAAAGATAAAGAACAAGAAGACTCATGCTAGCTCTGCTGAAATGATTCAAAAATCTTACATAAGAAGATTAAACGATTGGAGCAAAAGAAGAACCTCGAGCAAGGTACAATTCTGCTTCTAAAACAAATCAACACGACAATATTATGTGTGTGTGTGTGTGTGTGTGTAATTCCTCTTTTGGAAACCAACATACAAAAAAGTAAAGATATACTAAATTGGAATGAGAAAACACAAAAAACTAATAAATTTATTCGATACTCTGATCCTATCTTCTACCTTCTATCCTTTTTTTAACCCCCTTTAATCAACCATAACAAATAAATCAGATAACTGTTGCGCTTTTACAGCCATCATCTCCGGCAAATCAGCACATATAACAGTACTAAATTTTTTCAGCTGCAACATGACAAAAAATATAGAAATAAAATTATAAGAAACCCAGAAGTCAATAAAATTAAAAATTATACATCAAGTAGCCAGAAAAAAAAAAAAAAAAAGATGAACCCATTTGAGGACTCAAGTCAAAGGACTCCAATTTCTTACCAAAATTGAAACTTTCTACACAAAAATTATAAAACAAAAAAAGCAGCAGAAGAAGCAGAATCAAATGAAAGTAATTACCTTTTGCTTAAAAATGTAATTAGCTTTGAAAAATGAAGATGGCGTTAGATTTTTTTTAATTTTTCCCCCCTTCTTAGGCCCGTGAGTAATTCATGAGAACCACTTTGACGATCTGCTTTACAATTCGAGGGTCTATTTTCATCCTTTTTAATCCTTCAATGTGAGGTTAAGTTCGCTGCTTCAGTAGGAACTTGAAATAACAGGCGGCTTTTGCACATCACGCAGCTGTGACTTTTGTCTGGTCACAACTCATGAGATCACCGTTGAATCGAAGTTTGTTTGAAGTGGGACCCCAGGAGTAGTGATGTTTCATGAATTTAGGGGAGATCAGAAATGATTATTGATTAAAAGACGGTGCGAGCTGCCGACTCGTGAGATCATTTTGTTTTGAAAACAAGACAACTGATTCTTATCTGCTTTTACTTTGGTCTGAGTACTTTTTCCTTACTATTTTAACTTTGCTGTTTTGTGCTAATTTACAGATAACTCCTCATTTTTATTTAAAATTGGGAAGGAACTAATAGTTTGTAGATAACCAATCAATAAAGTCCTCCTTCGTTGCTGATTTTTCGCCAAAGTCCCTTTGACAATCATCGAACTTTATATTTATTGGTCGGCACAAGGGAAAGGTTACATGCTCATTTCAAAAAGATTTCCAAATGCGTCTTCCAAGTACTCACCAAAAATGAATAATTTTTTTTCCTTAAAAGATATCCAAATCAATTGACGATGTAATAATCATCCCTTATTGATCAGCACGAACCAATTAGTGTAAATTGATTCCTAAATTAGGAACACCTCGTATGATAGGCAATGAGGGAAGAACACACGACTCTTTAAGTAAAGTGCATTCAGCTCCACGAATAAGAAAATCATTTCTTCATCACAGCCTCTTGTGGATACTATTGCTCCATTAATCTCGATGGCAAAAGGTTAATAAAAAAATTAAAATTGACAAGTAAACTATACTTGTTTGATACAACACTTGAAACTAATATAAGTTATACTATTATGTAACTTAGTAAGGTCCTGACTAGTGTTTGCACTTTGAGAACTAAAGCGCTTCGAGTCTTTGCCCTCGTCACTTTGGAGCACTTGAACTCCTTATGCTAGGGGCACGTGGGAGCAGCCAATTAGAAGGTGTTTTGTAAATTAGAAGGTGTGTTACCTACAGCACCCTAAGTTGTAAAATAAACATCTGTCTTTGTGTTTTGTACTTCACACAATCAAATTTAGAAAGTGTGGTACATGCGGCGAACTGTTCCCACCGCTCAATAGATGCTTGATTAAAAAGCTATGAATAGCAGCCAATATTGCTTGTATTGGGTGGGCATCAGATCAGATTTGGATCAATCCAATCTGATCAGAATTGATTTATTCTTATTCGAATTGAATTGATTGGAATTAATTCGGATCGGATCAGATCAGATCCGGATCAATCCGACAAATCCAATCGAATTGCACTTGTTATTAAAAAAATTAATTAAAAAAAATATAAATATAGATTAAAAGAAACCCTTAAATCCTTAAAATTCCAAATCAGATACAAAGAATGAAAGAAGCAGCAGCATCATACAGATATCAATGAACCTAGCCAATCTCTTTGGGAAAAATCCGACTAGCTATCAAGCGTCGACTCCCTAGCTCCACGCCTACGACGTTGCAACCAGCAGCTGCTGAGCCTTTGAACTGCCCGTTGCCACGTTACCGGTCAAAGCCGCATGCAAACTGAAGTCCTAAACCCAACCGTTGCATTTATTTGTTTATTGCAAGTTCGAATGGAGTCAGATCCAAAAAGCTTGTGAGGTGCAGAGGTTATAAGAATGAATACTTTGACTTTGAAAAACTTGCATAAATTTAGGTCTTTTGAATTACTTATCAATCTGTTTTCGATTTGCCAGTATATCATTCTCCTAGTCTTTTTGGTAATCGTAAAGTTAAATTGTTTGATTTAGTTTTCTTGCTTTTGGGATGCAATTGTTACTGAAGATCTCAACTAAATAATTGATGTTAAAATGAATCTTCTTTTTTTCTTTTTTCCATTTGCTGGCTTGCTGTATTTTTTTTTTTATTTGTGTGATTTCAATTTTATATTGCAACTTGAAAGTGATATGGATTCATCTTATTTATTCGAACATATATTCATATATTATCGATTTGAATCTAAATGTAATCCGAATTATTCATCTAATTTGAATATGATCTGAACGTATTCAGGTTGAATTTAAGTTTAGATTGCATTCTGTGACTATTTTAGCAATCCGAATTCAATTTTACCCATCCCTATATATGCTTGTAAGTGAAACGAGAATATGGAGACGGATAATTGAATACAAAAGAGCTTTGCTAGCCATTCTCTTATTGACTTGCTTATTATCACTCTACTCCTTTAACTTCGCAATTCTTTTATATTATTTGTATGAATAATCTGGATACTTCCCAATTAATTTTACAATACATTATCAACATGACAATGCTCTATTATAGGAAGTATCCTATTCCGTTACGCTCTTTATTTTATCTATTTATTTAATAAAACTATCCTCACAAGTATGCTCTGTGGTTGCCATTAAATTAGACCTTCCACATCAAAAAATGAAGACAACCAAAATATTTCTGTGTTTATTTTCTACTAACATTGCCAGCAAAATTTGAAGACAAAAAATTAAAGATGAATAGAGGATCAATTATCAAATTGAAATTGGAAGTGTCTTCATCAATTAAATGATACCTATTTAATTTTATTTTTTTCATTTATAGATACATGAAGTTTAAGCATAAATTGTATTAATTCTGAAAAGAACAATGACGATTGTCTTTGGTTTTATCTCACCAACAATTATGAAGTATCTTAGACCCCTAACAAGTGATATGTTCACCGTATGTTTTGCATACTATCATTTCGACGAGACAACTTTTCCTCCATTAGGAGAATAGAAAAACACCTCTTGGGGTAAGGCGTGACTTTTTTGAGAGAAAGTGTCAACCATGTCTCATCTATATCTTTGCATCTCTATAAGTGTAAAGTGTGAAAGGTAATTCACTTGCAGCAAATGGAAAATGCATCTACATATGCAGTAAATGTAATCAAGTCAATTGTTATGTACCTGGTCTTTCTTTACAGACAATTTCTGAGTAATTGAGGAATTATCCACGAACACTTGAAGCTTGATAGACTACTTGGTTCGAGGGGTCTTTGAAAGAAGAAGGTTCTTAGTCTAGGTTTTACTAAAATGAGGCTCCAAAAGAGCAAACAGTCTTTGATAAAATACTAGATGCCTTGATGGAATAATATCTCTTATGAAGTACAAAGTATTAATAAGGCACATGCGTCTAGAAAAATGACATTTCTATTGACTCTGGGTAATTTTTTGAAAGGTCTTTTTGTCTTTGATGAGAGCAAGGCCATGCTGAAAATGATGAAATATCTTCGCTTAGACATGAAAGTGTGGAATCATAAAGAATGCAATCATTGATGATTTTTGTGTTCACAAGTAACTGTTAAAATATAGTTTGTTATTATGATTATTTTATCTCGTGAACTAACAAAAATTTCAGATTTTGTTGATGATACATATATAAGTTATTTTATGAATCATATACAATTCATGTGTGGATGAGATATATTTCGTTAATAGTTTTGCAGGACTATTAACAAATGTGATAATATATGGTATTGACATACCAATTGAACAGATTATCAATTTGGTACATAATATTATCAAGGAAGCACCGAGCACTCAACAAGAGCACTGATCAGGGAGAGCATAATCTTTCTCAAAAGAAATTATGTGAATAATCTGGACAAATAAGTGTTGTACTCTTTTTCCCTTGACCAAGTTTTGGTCTCACTAAGTTTTAATGGCAAAAGCTTTTAGCGGGACAGATTTACAGTATGTCCACTATCACTTTATGATTTGTTGAATTGTATTTCTTTTGCTTGGGTTTTTTTATCGCATGGATTTTTTTTTTCCAAGTAAAAGATGAATACAATTATCATCAAGTGGTGAATATCTAGGAGGGGGCATTTGTTGGAAAAAAATTAGTTTTCAAATTTTTATAAAAAATTATTATGATCGCTCTCATACAATATATAAAAATTTGTAATATAGAAATCGTACCTTGATAATCTAATTTGGCTTTTCCATAGAAATGAAACTAAGCTTCCAGATCACGATTCGTCACCATCACGCCTGTTAGATCACGATCTGTCACCACTACGTTTGTTAGATCACGAATTGTCACCAATGATCTTTCATGTTATGACTTAGGTTTGATCTGCATTTGACGTGTGGGCGCCTTTATCACTGCTAAAGTAACTAGCACGAGAAAAATTTTCTCTCAAAATTAGAGAGAAAAATATTTTTCTCTAATCTGTATAAAGTGACTGCTCCTTTCTTTTGAGAGAAAATAAGTCCTTTTATATCTCTATTTAGTGGAAACCATAAGCTCCATTTTTTTTATATTATTTAATTCTATTAAATCAAGTTTGAGTTAAATTAAAAATACTAAACCAAAAGTAACTTACTTTGTTCTTGTCATAAGGGCTCACCTTGTAAAATAACATAAAATCCCTTAGACACAAGTACATTATATAGAGCTTCCCACTAAATAATATATTTAGGCTTTTAACCCAAATAGCTAGTTATCTTGCTTATTAATCCAGTAGTGGCGCAGTCAATTAAATGAGCTAACCCGGTGATCATTTGGGAACATACAATAGTGGCTATAATAATTAGAGCTAGCAAAACGGGTCATCAGGTCGTGTTCGTGTCGTGTCAAATTTAGGTCGACCCAAACCCGACCCATTTAATAATTGTGTCAAAATATTGAGACCCAAACCCGACACGGAAAAATAATCGGGTTACCCAATAACCCGCTTAATATCTATATATTAAACAAAAGTTACATCAAATATTTACAGTTTGTCATACATATGTATGCACATACATACATACATCCATACATACATACATAATTTATCAATATTATAAAATATACATATCTACTAAAATATTACACACACTATTGAGGTTTTAATTATATATATGTAAATAATATTATATATCAATATTATAAAATATACATGTCTACCAATATTTTATACATTTATACTATTAAAACTCTAAATGTATTTAAAATTTTATAAATAAAATATATGTCTATATTCATCCTTTTAAAGAATAAAAAAATCATCCTAATATTTGAGTTTTGATGACAAGAATCTATAAATTATTTTAAAATAGAAAATATAATCGGGTCATTAATCGGGTAAATGAGTCAAGAATTTTAACCCTAACCCGACACGGAAAAAAATCGTGTTGACCCGGACCCGACCCATTTAATAATCGTGTTAAATTCGACGACCCATACCCATTTATTGGTGTCGTATTCGTGTCGGGTAATCGGGTCGTGTCAAATTTTGCCAGCTCTAATAATAATTAGGCATGTAATTAAATTAACTCAATTATTTAATTCCAAATCAACTCTACTCAAAGATTGGAACTGACCTCTATAATTGTATGCTCGAATAATAATTCGTCCCAAGCCATATTGATTTCTTTACTGCACAATCTTTTGTGCCACATCATTAATTAAATCGATATATCAACTGTCAAATCAATTTAATTACATCTTATTCATTGATACTTAATGGTTTTCTCTAATGATCATTTTCAACATAATAAATATGTTGACACACTCTGGCCAGAGAATTCTATAATGTGCCGAAAACCTATCAAGAGATGTGTTGTACAAATTCTATATTGTTAATCTATAACTCCAATACTCATAATTGCTCCCACCAAGATACCGAGTAATCTTGACTATAAGTATGTGTCGTGCACATTGGTAACTCAATTGGAATAACAATTATAATCATGAAATCATAATTAACTCAAGATTAAGATTACAGTAAAATCAATGCCTATGAGATTTAATAAATCTGACAATTATTACAAAGTTAATTAAATCTCATATGTGATCATGTTCAATGTTGTCGTACTACATCAATAAATTCATACATAATTAAGACAAACCATTCAATGAATTCATTACAACCTATACCTAAATAAAGTGTCTAACTTTATTTATCAACTGCGAACTAAATTTATTTAATCATAAGATAACTTGTATTTATGTCTTTTATGAATCTACATGGTGATCACATAAATACATATAATATGATTAAATGGACTTTAATCAAAATATTAATGCAATTAAAATATTTGAATAAAATACCTCATTTATTTTATTAATCAAAAAAATTATTTATTACAATTAAATAAACATATATGCTTTTAAAGAGCATATTTTCTCAATAACATTATCGGATTATGTCTATTCGCCTCTTGAGATTTGTATAGTGTAGCACACACATATAAACTCTTCCACCGCTCAATAGCTGCTTGCAAATGAAATATGAGAATTTAGAGATAGATAATTGAATACAAAAGAGTTTTGCTGCCATATTTGAATAGAAAAGAGCTTTGCTGCCAATTCTCTTATTGACTTGCTTATTATTATTCTATTCCCTTAACTTTCAATTCTTTTTGTTATTTGTATGCATAATTTAGATACTTCTCAATTAGATTCACAATGTACATATTATAAACAATTATAATTTTCTTAGAATATTATTTGAATAAAAACCGAACTGCTACTCGAAATATGTCGTTAGTTAAATTTCAAGTAGAAGTAAATTTAAAATTTTGAAATTTCTGAAACTTCAACTGGTTACTGAAAGAGAGTACTAGCAATAAGTTGGTTTGTACTTAGAACCACCATTTTAATAACCCAAAACTCTATCTTCTTTAGAGACCATAATGTTGAAATTGGGCTTAGGCCCATGTTGGGGGAGCAAGGCTCAAACCCTTTACACATCGATTATGTGACAACAATTAGCAAAATCTGTGTGCTACCCTAGCAATTGCATATTGACAAATGACAAATATGGACCTTAGATAAGTAACCATTAACCAACTATACATAAAGATATATATATATATATATATATTTTTTCCAGCAAGCTTTTCACAAATGTTAGCGAGCAAAATTTTGCTATGATTGGTGTGTGTGTAGGAAGCCAACTCAAACAAATGCCCGTTCCCCTCTTGTTTCGGACATAATAGACAAAACCCTTTATTTATCTTTTGATATTTCCAAGGTAATTCTTCGAAATTGAATGGTAAAAAATAACATCCAAAGACTTTCTGATCATACAATATGCAAAGAGAAGAAAATTGGATAAAAAGGAAAAAAAGAAACTGAAAGGTGAAATATACCAAAGATAAAAAATGATTAATATAAAACAAGCAGAATGTTAGATAAACATTTACCTACTCGAATATTAAGAAGTTCTATGTTAGTAATCTAATTGATTTATAAAATTTTAATATTGTATATAACATAAGTTAACATCCAGTATGGCAAGACTCTAGTCCCTTACTAAATAGTTCATTGAAAAATTGAAGTAAATTGTTCAAAATCAATCAATCTCTAATAAATGAAAACAATCAAATAGTATTCGAAATCAATTAATGACTATGGGCCAATTTAGTAATACTGTAACTTTTAAAATAATTATTGTTAGCTTATTTGTAAAAGTAATTAGATATGAAATGAATCAGTTAAATGTTTGGTAAAATTTATTTTAAAAGTACTGTGAGTTTTAAAAATAATTATATGTGTTTAGTAAATTATACTATTAAATTACTATAAGAATTTAAATGATTGAATTAGACATAATGTTAAATGAAATTTATTTACACATTTGTAAACATGTATATAAAATTTTGTTTAATTGTGCATATATAATAATTAATAACTAAAATAATATTTTATATGATTAATTTTATTTTTTATTTTGTTAGCTCAATAGAATTGGAAATAATAATAATAATAATATTTTTAAAGTTAATTATTTTATTTCCCAATTAACAAGAATAATTTTGAATTTTTATAATATATATAAAATTGTATTAAATATAAAACTGATTCTCAAAATAAGATTTTGAAAAGATATTTCTTCCATACTTTTCAGAATCTACTGTAAGATGGAGTTATTTTGCCACAAGTCATTTCTAAAAAAAAATTATTAAACACTAAAATTGGCTTTTAGCTTTTTAAAATCACTTTTGACTTTCCCAAATGCAATTCCAAATGGACCCTAAGTTTTTTTTTTTTTCTTTTTATGATAGCATTTATAATATCTCACAAATAAAGAAAAAAAAATCAAATTGGTCAAGTTAGGTAAGCACCCAAACAACACGCAAAAAAGAAAAAAAAGAAGTTAAAAGTGTCGTATATATCACAATTCTAATTCTTTATCAAATAAGTAACATTCATTGAACGATCGAAGTAAAGGGGTGGGAAGTCAATTAATTAATCTCCAATAAATGAAAATAGTCAAGCAAATATTTGGTTACTCTAAAAATTCAACTCCTCATCGAACGTTCTAAGATAAGTTTTTCCACACGTTAAGTTTACATCAAGTGCTTTAGAATGATATGATTTTTGACTTTGGTTTCTTTTTTTTTTTTTTCTCTCCTAATTTTAAGGAATGGAGAGTTTTCTCTTTTTCTAAAATTAAAAAAAAAAAAAACATTTCATTGTTCTTCTTTGTTTTTGCAACCTGAATAACAATCCTACACTTCTTTCTTCTTCTTACGATGGTTCTTAGAACTTTCCGCAAAAAATTTGTCCCTCTTAAACAAAGAACTCAAAATCAAATTGGTCAAGGTAGGTAAGCACCCAAATAGACAAAAAAAAAAAAAAAAAACAAATCTGCACCAATAAATTTGTTCTTCGTGTTGAAATGTCAGCATCTCAAATCTCAAAAACGTAGAGGATACAACAAAGCCGAGACTGAAGCGATCGTGGGTCGGTTTGCTTTTTTGACTGTTATAATAATTTCAAAAGTTAGTTACTTACGTGGTCTCGTTTTACACGCGTCGAGAGACGGGTGGGCGGCGGAGACACGTAAATTCAGTTGTCGGGGAATCCGCACGTAACGATAATCGTGTCGTGAAATTAAAGGCCTAATCGTTTTGGCGGCAGTTTTTAGCCGTTGCATGCGTTGGAAAGGAGAAATCTTAATTCGTCCTTTTGTTGATTATTATTGGTCGCTAATACTATTATTATTACCTAAATCAGATCGTGCTAATCTCATTATCCTATCCAATCCAATCAATCATGAAGCAATGAAATTGACAGCCATACTGACCATGTTCTTTCTTTTTCTTGTGCTTTAAACAAACGAGAAATTGATTGAACATACTTTTATATTAAAAAATACATTAAGAATTGTCATCGATCAAAATCAGCAGCGCTAAGAGGAGGCCTAAGAATAAATTTTAATTATCCTTAAGAATGTGATGATTATATATTATATATACTGGGCTTTTTATTCTCTTTATGCATGGTTTAGTGTGTTTTTTTACAATAAGAAAAATTTACTAGGACTACTTAATTAGATCGAGTTTTATTATAATACAATCTAAATTCTAGGATCACTTAATATTAGATAGACATTCTATCCATCTATATTAGTAGGGGAGATGTGTACCATTCTCTGATTAAATTGGAAAAGAAAATGAGTTCAACAATTGCTTGGATTTTTTTTAATACTGATTACACATCAGATTACTGTATTATACACATATTTATAATTGTTATTAGAACAGATATTATATTGATATTTACAATCAAATATATAACTTGAAACTTATATTATTACATTAATTCTATGAAACACATGCCCAGACATATGACCCTCACAGATAAGGAATGTTTCTACTCCACTCATATTTCGCAAGAGAGAAAAATTTACAAATTAACTTTACATATTTTTTTGTTTAATTGAGAGAGGTTGAGCCTATGGAGACTCGAATCAGTACAGTTATAGTCCTTCTTAACAATTGCTTGAACTTGAACCCATCTTGAGAGCACAAGTGTTGCCTAGTAGGCTCAGGTTTAACTTAAATTAAGGTCTAAACTCCCAAAATCACAAATTAAAACTTAAAATTAAAATTCAACTTAGCAAAATGAGGAGGGATGTCAGTAGGCAAAAAAAAAAAAAAAAAAGAAGAATTTATATTAGTTGGTAGATATGGAAAACAAATAATAAAGTAGGTTAATTAAGTTAAATATCATACAGTCAAACAAGAAACGCCCCTTGAAAGTCAGTTGTACAAAAAATTATTATCTTATTCACTTTTGATTATCATGAGGGAACTACATTGGGCACCCTGAGATAAAAGAAAGTCCCAAAAATTTTAAAAAATTGAATTAAAAATTTACCATTTTTATGTGTTGACTGTATGTTTGACCCCCTCTGCTTAATCTTTTACACAATTTTATTATAGCTAATTAAATTTTATGGTTTATCTATTATAGATTCCACTATTGGCCTCTTTAGTTTATGAGTTCTATGCTATAATCCAATCAAATTTAAAATTTTTAGGTTATGATTTCCGTCAAATCAAAATCCTGATTCCCCGCTTACAATTGTTACTTTATTAGCTTGTACATACATAAAGAGGCTCCCACAAAAAATTAATGGGAGGTTGGTGCCGGTAGTTAATTAAGGAAATAGCCACACGGCAATACCTGCCTCTGTTTCTCGAAGCTATTATCACGTTCTACTGCGTGTAATTTTTTAATTGTACGAAAGACTCAAAGAGCACAAAACTTGAATTTTTTACACAAAATGGGCTCCATTATTCGATTGCGCCTAAAGTTTCAGCTTGAGGATACTTTTTATCGACTTTATCGGTCTTAGTTTATATCATATTCCATTTCTTTTATAGTCATAAACCATTTCTTCTTTATCTTAATCCATTTCTAAAGTAATAAGCTAAGCTTAAATAATTAAACTAATTTAAAAAATGTTAGTTCGTGTTGGTGTATATCGTGATGTAGTCGTTAGCGTTAGGTATGGTACTTTTATTTAATCCTTGTGCTTAGGTAACATCTTAGATCACCTTGATTAATCAATATAATCCAATAGCTTGTGATTTTCGTGCGCTGTATATAAAATTATTTATTGGGTTTTCATCTTTTAATTCAATGTATAGAATGTTGAATTCGATATTTTTTTTTTTGGAAAAGGAATTAGAAATTATTTGTTTGTGAATGAACCGACAATTATATGGTGACTAAAGTTTGCGCGTACATACCATGATCCTTTCTTTTTTTTTTGGGAATAAAATTATATAAATTAAACAAGAACTTAAGATAGGATTCTAGAGAAAGCAATATCAACATGAAAGGCTAATGAGTCAACGCAAATTTAGTTAAAAAGATTAAAAGAGTATAATTAAAGTAAGATTTGGTGGTTGGAATTTATGTTTTAATTTTTTTTTTTTTGAAAAAAAAAGGAAATGATGCTTGACGACCGACAATTTATTGTAATTTGTAGAATTGTAGGAATGTTATGTTGAACATGTTAATCATGTGTATAGGATGATAATGTAATCTTAGGATATATACAAACATATATATTTGTACGAGCCAAAGATCTAGTCAAGCTACCAATGGCGTGGTCACACGTTTTTCAAATCCAAATGCATGTCTACTTGTTCATATCTCTTTTGCCCATGCTATGTCAATAATCGGTCAACATATAATCTTGTTGATATTAGGTAAAGTTTTCACATTGGCAATAAAAAGAAATAAAATCTTTTAGATTAGTACAAACTGTTGGAATATGTGTAAATTTATTAGAGTAGGATATAAGATTGAGTTTACTTTTCATTTATACAATGTAAAATTGGTCGAAATATATATATATGATGGACTCAATATCAGATGAAACAGCTAGTAAAGAGACGATAGTGACACTAAAATTTCCAGACGCCACACATGCTAATAAAAGAATAAGATTGGGAGTGTTTTTTTTTTTTTTTGGGTTGATCTCAAAATTTAATTAAACACACAAATGGGTTATACTAACCGAACCTATCTTCTTGCACATTCTACGTAGAACTACTCACAAAAAGAAGTTCATTGAATCAATAACACATTTGAGCAAAGAGGAATCCTTACCAACTTTTGCACAATTCAACCAATAAACAAAGCATGCCCCACAAAAACATGATCAAAAGAAGCAAGCAGCATCAGGAGTTCTTAAGAGGAGGAAGGGGGGGGGGGGGGAGAGTAAGTGGTCGTGAGCAGAAATTGCCAGGCGTCCCTATGTTTCTCTGATTGGATTGGCATCCATGGGATATTCTCATTACATTATTTGTGCATAACTGTTCTATTCTAAATTCATATGGTGAAAAATGTGATATTCTTTTACCCTAGCTACCTAACATCCTTGCATCATTAATACTTACTACCTTTCTGAGGAAGAAAAACAAGAAGAGAAATTATTAAAAAAGTTTGATGTTTCCTTTAGTCTTTTGGGTCTATTTGGCATCAGGATAAATCTCTGCATTTTCCAAGCAACAATTTGATGGAAAACAGTTGACTTTGGTCCACTGAGATTAGAACTTTGTTGTCTACTTGTCCAGTGTTGTCTAAATCACAACTTTTTTTTGTTGACAAAAGAATAAATGAAGGGTTAATATTATCTTTTTACTAGCTTTAATTATACAAATATAACAAACAATTTTAACAATAAATTGAAGTGTAATATTTTTACAGATAAAACTGTGGTGCAACTGTGGTACCGTGCCACAGTTGCACCCAACCGTTGGATTCCCACTTATTCAAGTAAACCCCACTCATTTGAGTGGATCCAACGGCTGGTGCAACTGTGGCACGGTACCACAGTTGCACTGTAGCCTGACCCTATTTTTACACATTGATTGTATTTTCTGAACAAGCCCATTATCTAAATTTAAAAATTTATCTTTTACTCAATAGACTCACCTATATCCTAATATATCTCTTTGATTCAGTTTCTTCCTCTTAGATTTTGTTTTGGTTTTGTAGCTACTAAATTCTCCATTGTTATTAACTTGTTACAACGGCTTTCTTTACTTCTTCCATGCCTGAAACTCTCAAAGTTCTTATTAGGAAATAGTAGAGAGGATAGAGTTTCACGATCCCTAATTTCAATTAAAATATCAAATATTTCACATTAAAAAAATCCTTAATTTCAATTAAGACACCAAATATTTCACGTCAGAGTGGAAGAAAGTTTAATGTATATCAAAGTAAATAAGTAAATTAGTATTTAATTTATCAACTGTAGTATAGATAATGTCAAAGAGCAATAACAGTCTTTTATATATACAGAAAAAAGAAAAATATAGAGATAAAAACTTTAGAGAGAAGTTAAAGATGATAAAGTTATGATGTTTAGTTATAATGGCTATAATAACAATTTAAGGTAAGGATACTTGTATAGTAATATTTTTCTAAGAAGTGGGTTAAATTAATAGTTTGGTGGGTTCAAATAATCTCATTCCTTACCTGCTATAAAATTGAAAAAATATCTTTTTAACCCCAAAAATGTATTTACCAATTTTTTTTATTCTTTTAAATAAATTAAAATATTAAAAAAATTATAGTTTAGATATGACTGGAACAGTAAAAGAATTATAATCCCAAAATTGAGACACTGTCCTTTTCAAATAATGAAGATTCTCCCATCAATGTGGTTTCTCATTGTTTCAAGTCATCTATTGAACGCATAAGCATCACGCAATTTCCCAATGATTAATAAGAGGGTAAGGAGGAGGAATACAAATTATAACAAAATCCATGAAATTTTACTTTTCTGTTATTGTGAATAAAAAAATATGGCCATAAAACCTCATGGATTGAAAAATAAAAATAAAAGTAAAAGTAATCTATTGAAATAATTATATATACTGATGATTAATGAAAGAGTTTAGAATTTATTCATTTTTTAAATGTTTATATAGGAATAAGAAATTTCATCCATTAAACATCAATTTTTATCTCTTATAGTTACTTAAACTTGGGTGACTACAAAATACAAAACGCATTCACAACCATCTGAACTAGCATTTATTCATAGTATTTGATTCAAAAAAAAATCTAAGTTAGCCTTTTCTTGTTCATGTATATCTTTAAAATAACATTTTTCTTGTTCATGTATATCTTTAAAATAGAAAGCTCCAATAAAAATTCATGCTACTCCCTCTTTTTGCAGATGTTGTAGTCTAAGAAGGTTTCAAAAAAAAAAAAAAAAAACACGACAAACAAAAATAAATAAAAGAGCTCCAACCCCATGTGACACATGAGTTTCTTTAACGTATAAGAACAACTTTAAAATAATCTTTAAAAGAGATTTTACTTCTGAAATATTGAGTCACATCCAAAAATAATAATATTATAATAATTACAAATAACTCTTTAAATGTTATTTCATTTTTTTTCTTCAATTTTAAAAATTTATTTTCCCCTCTTTAATTAATATTGTATTATTTTTATATCATATCACTATCATCACTTAACTTATTTTTATAAAAAAATAATTTATTTTTTTGACCCTTCTATTTACCTTAGCTAAGCAAAGATCAATTCGAAGATTCTCGGTGAGAGTTTGTTTGGAAAAGCTGAAGTGGGCCAATGAAGTTTGTTCCATCTATCCACGGGGGGCAAGATTACATGTTATTATTAATTAAATGAATCTGATTTGACACTTCCCAAGCATGTCCCAAGAGTAGGCTGCTTCTCTCAATAACAATTGGCAGGACGGCTCCAATCCAAACACTGTGGGTCAAACGATTCGTGGTGGGCCCCGAGACAAGAAATGGAACCAGCAATGGAAAGACCATTAGGCTCTTTGCTCAACTGTCCAATTTTATTATATGCTACTGCTTGTTATTACCCCTCTCTATCCCCAATTATATGGGAAAAACATCATCGAGGTTTAGAGTCTTACAGTACATATGAGATTTGAGATTTGAGATACTGTATATTTTAAGTTATAATTATTGTGAAAAAAAAATTATAATTATTAAATAAAAATTAATAATATATAATAAATAAAAATTTTAAATAATAATTTTGATAAAATTATTAAAAATATAATAAATTTTTTATTATATAAGTAAAAAATTATCTTAACATATCTTTCAAATTACAACAATTAGTATTTACTAAACACTTTAATATTATAGCTTTTAAGATACAACTGTCGAACCTCAATCCCAAAGGCACACTTAGACTATGAGAGCAAAAATCAATCCAACGAGAAGACATGAAATAATTCAGGGCTTGCACATGCAATTCCTATTGGAAATTAACTGGCTTTCTTTCTCTTTCGCTCTTTGCTCAATTGGTGGGGATACATTTAATCAACACAAATTCTTTCTTTATCTGAACTTTACTTGAAAAAAGTATATTAAACCTTTAATCAACTATTCATTAATAAACATGTAACAAAAAAAATGAGTTTGGAGCGGAATTCAAAGAAAACTAAAGATAAAATTAAAATTTGTCGGGCTAACAATGGCATGATACAAACTTGAAAAGAATAATGGTGGGTTAGCAAGACGTGAGAACTCAATTGGATTTTTTTTGTTGTGATTCCCATTTAAGAACGACAACAAAATGGATAAGAACTTGGGTCGAAATGAAATCTCAGTTACTATTTTTTAAATTAATATTTTAAAATTAGAAATACTCTTGTAATTACTTATTTGTGTAACAACCAATTTAAGATATATATCGTGAGCAATAGTTAGTTTAATTAATTGATAAAATCTCTTCGGGTAGTATAAGAGGTATAAGGATCAAATCTTGCTTGTACATGTGGGTTACAGCTGACTCGGTTTCTGCTGTTGTGATACTTGTTACAATATTATTACGATATATTCTAGGGAAATTATTAGTTGTCCACTTGAAGTTTACTCTATTATAAAAATATTGTCGAAGTTTTAATTTATTCAATTCTTGCACCCAATATATGTGATTTGTGTCAACCATATACCAAAATGATATAATTACCTTTATTGACAAATAAAAGCAAACACAACTTATAAATATAATTATTTTGTAAGGGCAATTCTGTCTTTTTGATAGACAATTGATACAAATTCAATTTTTTGCTAACAGATAAATTTTTAGGTGGATGGCTGATAATTTTCCTATATCCATCATATTAATCTATTCATAATCACGAGTTACAATTAAATTCTTAAAAGTTAAGATATTCTTAATCAATTCCATTCACACATATGACACAAATTAATAAAGACTATGACAATATGTATTAGCAATAATCAAAATACATGCACATGTGAAAAAATTAATATATATGAACAATAAAGTATTTTTGGAGAATTAATCGTCAAATTATGGTGTTTTTGCCTATTTGAACTTGTGAAATAGATCATTTTCCAAGAAAACAAAGAAGAAAAATTAAAATTTCTCGGCAAACGCTACGTTTAGGTACATCTCTTGTATAAGTGGGATGAGTCAGAAAGCTCAAAACAAATTCAAAGTGGCCAATGGTCATAACCTCTGATGACTTGCCACCTATCATAATTTCCACGTTAGCAAGCTTTTTATAAAATAGACATGACATGTAACTAATAATAATGCCTCTAATGGCATATTCGAGATACAACAACACCTCATCATACTTATGCATGCATAATATATATATAAACAAACAATAAGTTGGCACTTTGTGCTATTTTGGATCAAGCATGCAATCATGCATCTGCGTGAAATTTTTTGTAGCAAGCAAAAGCCTGATCATTATATAACACATGGCAGATGTGGAATTTGAACGGTCTATAATCATCCAATTGGAATCAAGGAAATTATGGACGTGGCTGACGTAGTCAAGTTTCTTTTTTATTCTTCTTTTTAACTTTTCTTGTTTATGGTTGTATGATAAAACATCCGTTTGAAGCTGGAAAAGTTTGAATAAAAAAGTTCTCTGGACAAAGACGACAGAAATAATGGTTCCTTGGAGTTTCAGATTGTAATTAATGGTCGTAAAGCGACAGAAATAATGAAAAAACACTCTCAGCATTGTAGTTTGTTGGGTGCTATGCCTAACATTTTTGTGTATCCCACTCAAAAGAATAATCTATTAGGTGGAAAGACTTATCTTACTTGCAAGCTTAATTGACTCTCCTTTATTTGTTAATGTGGGACACATACAATTCAACATACCCCTAGTGAAGAAATTAACTACCATCAGACTCTTGTTATTTCATCTGATAAATCTGAGTTGTTCTATCACTACATTCCGACTATTAATGTTTGGTTCTAACACCACTTGTTTGAGTCGGGCCTAAGATTTCTAAGTATTTAACTAAAAGACTAACCTATTAGGTAGAATTATCTATCCTTATTATCAACCCAATTGACTATACTTTATTAGTTAGTGTGGGGTACTTTATTGAATGAACATGTTGAGAATAATTCCTAAATAGAGAGTATAGAAAAATTTAATTATTATGAAACTTTATTGCCAATTACAGAATATGTTAAAGATGGAATGAAAGAATACTACGAAGAAAAAAAAATATTAGGGGCAAAATCAATTAAATATTAATTTAGAGAAATGTGTATAGATATGCATGAAATTCACTTAGGAATTGGGATGTCGAATATCAGGCAAAAGACATAACAAATATAGGAATAATTATAAGAAATCTTATTGGAAAAATAATAGAAAATATTGCAATAAATTTTTTATTAGTTTAAAGATAATAATAAAAAGAAAAAGGGTAATGTTTTTAGAAAAAGGTTAGAAAAGTAGATTTTAAGAACTAATGTAAGATCGCGAGCTTTTATATGATATTAGAGCCAAACTCATCATATGTTGTATCATCTGATAAGTACTAAATAAAAACATCAGTGTGCATGAGATGAAAAGTGATGGAAAAAATCTCTTTCATTGGCTGAAATTAGGTAGCGTTTACATTTTGAATTAAAGTGGGAATCTTGATGAGTGAGAATCCTGTGATTGAGAGTGTGGAGTGGGGTGAGAGTAGATTGCTTACTTACACTAGAATGAGAGTATGAAAGTTGAATCAGAATTCAATTTATGTGTTTAATTTGTCTTGAATTGGGAGTAAATGATTTCAAATTAAAGTTTTACCCTTATTTAAAGAATTGTAATTTTTAATTACAAAATTAATAAAAATATATTTAAAAAATAAAAATATTTATTTTATTATATTTTTAATTTATTAATAATTTAATATTCTTAATTATGAAAGTCATAACTTTTTATTAATTTTAATTTTAATTATGTAAATTAAAAATTATTGATAAAAGCAATACAAATGAAACATTATTATTAACAATATAGTACAAAATTAATATTTTCTTAGAATAAACTATTTATTATTATTAATTATTAACATTAAATAAATATAATACCATTATTTTTTTTAAAAAAAATAATATTATATTTTCAAATAAAAATAGTATATAGTAATATTATTAATTCTTTATGAATATAATAATATTATTTTAGTAATTTTAACTTAGAATCAATGTAAATTATTATTTTTAACTAAATATAATAATATTATATTAAAATAAGTTTAATATTATTATTTTTAATAAATTTAATTTATAAAATAAGATAATGATATTATTTGAATAAATATGATATTATTTATTTTATTTTATTTAAATAGTTACATTAAATTTAATAAAATAAGGGTAAAAAAGAAAGAATCCCACTCCCACCTTCCTCCATCCCCGCTTCAAAAATGAATGGAGCCTATGGAGTGAGATTCTCACTCCTCCGTTAAAATACGTAAGTAAACATTGGAGTAGGAAAAATCCACACTCATCACTCTCACTCTAGTAAATAAACATAGTATTAGTTATTAATTAGGATAATAATACAAGCTAATTGAGACATCTCTTGACTCTTGTCAAATACTAATATATTTGACGATAAAGATTATAGCCATGATTTCATTGTTGATTGGGAAATTTATGGAAAGAACATGTATAATTAATGGCTGCATGCATTGATGCATACCTAATTTTATATTAATATTGCAATTATAATTTTATATGCACAATGTCACTACTATATATAGCTTAGTATATTGACAGATTGAACCAGCTGTCCAATTAATTTTTTTATATTTTTAAAAATTATTGTAAACATTTTTATGGTTATTTTAGTAGCTTTTGGGTCTAATTTTTAAAGATACTACAATATTTCTTTTTGATATAATTTAAAATTTTAAAAAAATTATAATTAAAGATATTTTAACATAAATAAATATACGATGGAGATATTTTAGATAGTTTAAAAAAAATATAACATCAACTTGATAATTAACTCAAATTATATGGACTAAAAGGACAAACGGAATCAATGTTAGTTCTTTCTATCCATTTCAGTGTTGCAGATTTTTAGATCAGCAAGTCCCCACTTTTGTTTCAGGCATCCAATTATCTATGTTTCCAATTTAATGTTTTTGCATGTGCCCTTACCAAACAATACATGCATAATATCCCACTTGACCCATGCATGATGCAGCAGGCATCCTTTCGGCAATCGATTGACTAATTGAAAGAGCCTGCATGCCCTTCTTTTTCTTCAACTAGCAATTGCAGTACCTTTGACTACAAGCTATCGATCATCAAAATCTATTTAATTGATAATAAATATGAGAAAAATAATATTCGTGCATGCATGCACAGACCAAAATGAAAGAATCGAAAGAAGAGAGTTTTGATCTGATCATAATCTTGAAACATGGAGCCTTCCTAAATTCATGCTTAGAAAGTAGTGCTAATCATAGTTTAATTTTATAATTAGTAATTAAATTAATTCTCTCTCTTTCTAATACAGTTAGTGGATGCTAGTGCTAGGTTTGTTGGTTGGCAGTTTTTTTCTGGTAAAGTCGGTTGGGCCAACACGTCTTCAATTATCGGAGATTATCCTTTTTGCCTACCAACCGGAGGCACCCAGACTCCATGCAATGCAAATCTGCCATCATTGATAGATATTTTTGAATTAGATAAGAGCAACTTGCACAAATAAATAGTTGAGTTTTGCCACGTATTATTTTCTTGTTTATTTGATTTAAGACCTTCAGGTTGGACTTCATCTTTATTAATACGTCGAGGTAGTAAGTCCCAATAGGTGAGCATTAAGTTCAAATAAGTATATTAGGTTATATACGTGTATATTTGTATCGTACTATCTCATGTAATACAAAAAAAAAAAAATCATGATCAAATTAGTTTTGTTGTGAAAAAAAAAAAGATAAACACATCCTTACATTCACAGAAGGATTCAAACTCTCAACCTTATGAAAAAGTTGATTGAGTTTATCACAATTAATATTTATATTTTAATATAAAATTAAGTTCATGAATACTATTTTTCTTGCGTAGATTAAAAGAGATTTGCATGATTTAGATTCACAAAATAACAATACACACACACATATATATATATGCGTAATTGATCACTACATTTCATATCGATGTATTATTTTGAAATTACACATTTACCAGATTACTCAAGCTTTATTAGATTTGGTAGGGGGGGAAAGCTAAACTAGATTTAATATTCTTACAATGATCAATTGGGGATTTAAACCATTAACACTTGAAACATTTATTTATTTATTTTTGGGATTTAATGGTTTTGAAGGTAGACGACCAATCTTGGGATAACAAAATGATTA
This sequence comes from Citrus x clementina, assembly GCF_000493195.1. Classification (NCBI taxonomy): domain Eukaryota; kingdom Viridiplantae; phylum Streptophyta; class Magnoliopsida; order Sapindales; family Rutaceae; genus Citrus; species Citrus x clementina. The sequence continues at coordinate 29,356,225 of NW_006262339.1, read as the reverse complement.
GAGATAATCATGTGGCCGCATGTGGACACGTGAGCCAATGCCTGCAAGACACTTATTGACGAAGCCCTAATAATTGTGGTCACTTGCACGTGCGGCCCCTTAAGAAAGTGATTTAGTAAATAATAATTAATGTTTCTTTGGTTACTCACGTTAAAGTTTTTGTCGTTCACATTATTATATATGTACATTGTTGATGTTATGGGAAATATTTTTGTTTAACGGGAATCTAATAAAAACAATTTCTTTTGCTTAATGCTATTAAATAAGTTTCAATCTAACGAATTTCCATAATATCGGTTCAATAATGATCCCGAAAGGTTGCGTGTTAGTTAATAAATATCACATTAAAAAAAAAAAACTAAATGTCTCTCCAAATCCAATCATTTGAGCAAATTAATCACAAACCCACATGTCTTAATGAGAACATTATTTTCCTTCTTCTTCAATCATCTAACTAAAACTCACTTAATTTCTAGTTAGAGAATTTTCTCATGTTCCATATCCGAACAAACATAACTAATGATGATTTTTTTAAAATTATAATAAAAAATCTAAGCTTAATTATTTCCAATGGCTAATATACTAAATTTAAACGACAATTATTACACCGGTAATCATGTGATTTTCCCCACTTTTGATGGTTTGCTACTCATTACGGACGCGAGTCAATGAATAATGAGGCTTAAACTATATACTATCTTTCCAAATAATTGAAATGATTTCTCGTATATCTTTTAAGATTCTAACAAGAACTATGAGTCTATGATTCAAATCTTTTAAAAAATTAGACAGACAATAGAATTATGTATGTAAGAAGAAATTATAGGGGTTAGGCATCAATTTTCATTTGGATCATCATATGTAGCGTTCAATGTTATTTTTTTCTTTTCCTAAGGCAATGAGTTACTTTCTGATGAGGAGTGGCAAACATCGATCCCAATCATTACTCATGAGATTAATTTTAAAAAAAAAGCTTGTTTGAAAATGGCAATATTTAATGGTAATAGAAGTAACAGTTAGATATTTTGAACTAAACATATGAGAAGTAAAATGTATGATTATTATAATAAAATATCGCTTCTTATTATAATGTATTTATGACTATTTCAAATTTAGTGACAAATATGCATGTGACAACACATGACATTATATGATAGGGAAATTGTACAAGTCATAAACAGAGAAAACGAATTGCAATTTTTGAAAAGTGCTTTCGGATGTTCATCAGCTATTTCTTTTTTCAAGATTTTTTTTTTTGTTGTTGATCTTGGAAAAAGCAAAAATTATATATATATCACGGTTACAAATTGAAGAGCTCTCCCGCCCGTAGAATTTGGGAATTGATTGGAAATTGCATTCATGGCATAATAATAATGATGAAGTGTCCCCCACGAGTAACACTTGTTAAGTGTTATGATGTTTACACAGTTGAATTTGGAAAATAATTATTGAGTGGGATACCTTTTGATGCCTCTATATATTAAGAAGTGCAAACCTTTGTTGGAATTTGGAAATGCTATAACTAGGGTAAAACATATTTGCACAAAATTATGCCTCTATGCATGCTTGCTTGTATTAATCTAATGGTGAAATCAAAGGTGGATGCGCTAATTAATTTTGGTTTTGATGAACTGATGATGATGCTGATCTAATTGTGGTAGGTTTTGCCGTGTGCGAACCACAATTAAACCCCACTAGTTTTGTGATATATATCACATCAAAACATATATTTCTTATTTTTTATACTTAATTTTTTATTTTAATTTCCATTCATGTGATTTATTTAATTTATAATAAATATGAATATAAGTGTATTTGAAAATAAAGATAATATTTTAAACTTATGTTGTTAGGAATTATTGACTATTATAAAGACAACATGGGACAAAAGGTATATATTGATTATAGTGGGGGAAAATTGGCAATCTCCCTATTTTTCTAATAAATGGTACACAAAAGATTTTAGTATCTAACACTAAATTAGTGAATTGGGTCATGTCAAAGCAAATTTCATCCGTACATTATCTTGCACTCCTGCCATGATTGATTTTAAATATACGGGTTTAGATACATATATTTATAGTACAATTCAAAAATTTATTGAGACTACTTTGAAAATTTATTTCCATTTAAAATTTTGAGGAAAAATCCATCCCTTTTCTACTTTTTTATGAGAAAAGACAAGAGTTCCATATGAAACTTGAACTAGCACGCTCAATATATTCTTTTTAAATACATTTTCTTTGCTTTGCTTATATTAATTACCATTAATGGTATATCTCTCAAAATATTTTATGATTTTAATACTTCATGTTTTATGTTATCCCACCCGGACGTGAGGAACCTTGTACCTAAAATATGAGTCTAATGTAATTCATTTAAATTTATATCGAGTTTGTGCTAAATTTAACCTTCTTTTTTGGTTAAAATAAGAATGAAAAATCTTAACCATTAAATATTAAAAATATCAATTATCAATATCCTATTATTACCCGAAACTAAGTGATCAAGGGTGCAACTCCGAGTCGATCTAATTTATACATCTAAGTATTACATAATTACTTTGGCCAAACTACTTAAGTGCACACGCGAGCATCAATTAAAAACAAAATGAAAAACTAAAGTTTGAGCATTATTATAAGAAATAAATAGGTTATAAAGCAAAGAGAACAACAAAAAGTTTGGGAAAAGAAAGATGCCACTAGGTAGTTAAATTTAATCTTGTTTATATATAATCATACAACAACAAACTAAATAAAAAATAATTATAATAAAGATCCGATCACGAGTGGCATCGCCGTCAAAAGTTGACACGTAGATAGATGGCTTAAGAATGTTGTAAATTAATTGTTTCTATAAGATGAGCTCCGATGGCAAATGTTGGGATTAATGGAAAGATACATCATGTCTATCGAATCGACCGTTAATAATTTGTTTTATTTTTTTTAAAAAATACTATATAATATTTTGCCTTTTTAGTGGTTTAAATTAAAAAAAAAATTAAGCATTGGGTCATGCATGACATATTGGCAATAGGGCAAGACTAATCCCATTAATTAAATTAATTAAATATTGATTAATTTTTATTGCAGAACATGGATAGAGGATATGTTTGTTAGCCCATGATTGAAACTTCAAAGCTCGTTAATACTAATTATTAAAAAATTATTCAGTTGATGAATCCAGAGAGAGAGGAATCTTTACCTAAAACCTAAATAATTAATTTAAAATATTTAAAACAAGCACATAAAATTAAAACATCTTTGCTTCTGAGGAAGAAAATCTTTTTATAGAAGATTTGCCAACGAAAAATGACAATACAAAGGAAGAAAAGGAAACCTAACTATCACTTATTGTCTCCTAGTTGAGGAGTAAGCATTTGATTTTTAATTAAATAATTTAATGGGAAGTCGTTTAAATTAATCTCTGTTTAAGGTAGGAGTAAAATTAATTTGTCATAAGATATATAAACTTAGGCTGTAAGAAGAGCCAAAACTTTTACCTGGGGCTAATAATTAATGTAAGACTACGAGGACTTTGAACATCTGGCAGGTTCTAGATTTTGCTGCCGATTTATTATTCATTTAATAGTGAAATAAATCCATTTCCTAGGAAATAAAACCTTTTGAAATTTATGGAAAATCCATGTTCAATTCAGTGAACAAATTCCAACAGATAGAAGCACGTGAAAAACATAATGTTGTCATGCAGTACAATATTGATTTTGATAGCTAGGGATTTCTTATAAGGTTGTAATAGATGATGATATAAATTTTTGGCCTTTTTTTTTTTTTTTTTCACTTTTGGGATTAATATACATTCCCATGATTCCTTTGAACGCCACCTTATTTATGATATGCTCTCAGAATCCATATTATTGCAGCAGTTTCCTCTACTTTCAAAATTGGTGTTTCCAAATTATTCCTATATTATGTTGTGTGTGTTATCTTGTGCATCTTGCTTCCCATGCACATGACTTACTGTTCCCCCCCCCCCCCCCCCAATGGTCTGATCACAAACTGTAAACCATGACTTATTTTTACTTCACAATGCTCTGAACGGATTTCAATTTTTCATCTAGGCAGTAGTACATCAAAAAAAAACAAAGAGAAAGTTAAGATTTTGAAAAATAATTAAAATATGAAACCCTATCAAAAGATGTAAATTCATTTATATAAGACCGATACCCCAGGGAACATTAATCCCCACTTATCTTAATTTTCCCCTAAAAAACCCC
>NW_006262339.1:29312727-29351888 GCF_000493195.1 Citrus x clementina | reverse complement strand
TTTTTAAAAAAGAAACTTAATGAGAAGGAAGAAGAGGTGGTCGTGTCAAAGAAATAAGCAACACCTCGTTTTAATCACTAAATTCAAAATCTACTCTTAAAATCGAACACGTGGTCTTCTTTTACATGTCTAGAGTGGACCTGCTTCTGCTTCTGCTTTCCCCCTTTAAATACCCCCCCTTGCACCTCTCCCCCCAAACAACACTTAAAAGACTCTGAATAGTCAATACTCAAAAGCACTTAAACGTTAAGCGATTCCCTGAAAATCTTACAGTCCTACTTAACTCGCATTACAAGTTTACAACTACTCCCGCTGCTACTACTAGAAGTGCTTCTTCTTCAAATACACTTGCGAAAATAGAGAATCAATCCTCATGGCGGCAGCAACTACTACTTCTTCACTCATAGACTTGGGCTCTTGTAAAGATTCTTGTTCTTCTCCGTCTTTTTCTTCTTCAAGAGCAAGAATGGCTTTTAGTTTAAAAAAGCCCACCGAAATCACTTGCTCTCTTCAAACACCTTCCATTCTTCATTTCCCCAAGCAGTCCCCAAAATACCCTCCATCACCTGCAGCTTCCCCTCCTCCATCTTCTCCTCCTCTTACAACTAAGCAGCAACCCAAGGAAAATGACAATTTCGCCCCTTCAAAATGGAACTTCTTACAAAAAGCAGCAGCTTTAGCCTTGGACGCAGTCGAAAACGCATTGGTTTCTCAAGAGCGTCAGCATCCTCTCCCCAAAACAGCCGACCCCACCGTCCAAATCGCCGGAAACTTCTCTCCGGTGCCCGAAAAACCCGTCTGCCAGAACCTTCCCACTACCGGAAAGGTCCCCGACTGCATTCAAGGCGTCTACGTCAGAAACGGAGCCAACCCACTTCACGAACCGGTCGCCGGCCACCATTTCTTCGACGGAGACGGCATGGTTCATGCAGTCAAATTCAACAAAGGCTCTGTCAGCTATTCTTGTCGTTTCACTGAAACAAACCGTTTTGTTCAAGAACGTAGCTTAGGCCACCCCGTATTCCCCAAAGCCATTGGCGAGCTTCACGGCCACACGGGCATCGCAAGATTGCTTCTCTTCTACAGCAGAGCGCTCTTCGGTCTCGTTGACCCCAGCCACGGCACTGGCGTTGCCAACGCCGGCCTTGTTTACTTCAACAACCGTTTGTTGGCCATGTCTGAAGATGACTTGCCTTATCACGTGCGCGTCACTCCATCCGGCGACCTCAAAACGGTCGGCCGTTTCGACTTCAGCGGCCAGCTCAAGTCCACGATGATAGCTCATCCGAAAGTTGATCCCGTGACGGGTGATTTGTTTGCTCTGAGTTATGACGTTGTCAAGAAGCCTTACTTGAAGTACTTTCGGTTTTCGCCCCAAGGGATCAAGTCTCCGGACGTTGAGATTCCCCTTGAGGAGCCTACAATGATGCATGATTTCGCAATCACTGAGAATTTTGTTGTGGTGCCTGACCAGCAAGTGGTGTTCAAGTTGAATGAGATGATCCGAGGTGGCTCCCCGGTGATTTATGACAAGAACAAGGTGTCAAGATTTGGGATTTTGGACAAGAATGCCACCGATGCTTCCAAAATGAAGTGGATTGACGCCCCTGATTGCTTCTGTTTCCATCTTTGGAATGCTTGGGAAGAGCCTGAGAGGGATGAAGTTGTTGTAATTGGGTCCTGTATGACTCCTGCCGACTCCATTTTCAACGAATGTGATGAGAGTCTGAAGAGTGTTTTGTCCGAAATTAGACTCAATCTAAAGACCGGCGAGTCCACTCGCCGCCCCCTTATCTCCGAGGATGAGCAAGTGAACTTGGAAGCCGGAATGGTGAACAGAAACTTGCTCGGAAGAAAGACCCGTTTCGCGTACTTAGCCCTCGCCGAGCCATGGCCTAAAGTTTCAGGTTTTGCCAAAGTTGATCTCTTAACCGGACAAGTAAACAAGTTTATTTATGGAGGTCAAAGGTACGGTGGCGAGCCTTTGTTCTTTCCGAGAGACCCCAATTCGGAGAATGAGGATGATGGCTACATTCTCGCTTTTGTACATGATGAAAAGGAGTGGAAATCAGAGCTGCAAATTGTTAACGCAATGACTCTGGAGCTTGAAGCTACAGTTAAGCTTCCATCTCGAGTTCCTTATGGCTTCCACGGGACGTTCATAAGCGCGAAAGATTTGGCCAAGCAGGCCTAAATTGCAAGAATTAATCAAGAACGATCGAAGCTTATTAAGGAGAGATTTACCAGAGGGATGCTTGCATACACGTCCCCGGAATCTGCTCCTCTGTTTTTAGAATTTTTTTTTTTTCTATTTGGGATTTTACAGTGAGAGGTTTTGAGAGAGACCAGCTTGTAGCTTGTTGGTGTAGCTAGCATTGGAGCTCAGCTGGTTTCTGCTTATTCTTTCACTATTGTGTATAATAAATTAAGTACATAAATTACAACAACATATATTATATATATATAATGTGTATTTCTATATACATATATATACACATATGATCATGTCTCTACCTCTACGTATCATTTATCCTCTGTTTTACTCTGTTTCACTTTCTGTCCATTTTGTAAATTTTTTAATTTCTGCCACCGTGGACACTGTTCTTCAAATTAAAAAAGATTCTTTTTTTTTTCTGTTTAGATAATTGACAGTTTGGTCTATTTCAAAGAAATTAACAATCATAACAATGGAGAAATTAGATCGAAACACGTTGACGTATATAATCATATATATTTGCCAGATTAGTTTGATATTATTATGTTTCAATGATTTTACCAATGGGGAAGTTAGCAGCGGCAGCATTTGATTGGCGTTCGTTGATCAGTAGGTTCATTAACCTGCCAATAACATGATGAAACATCATTGTACTATCAAATATCAGCTCAAAAAAGATTATAAAAAAAAAAATCAAACACTTTCATTAGTAGTAAGATTTTTCACCTGCCGACTTGGGAGGTGGACTTGACTTAATAATATCTATCTAAATCTCAATTGAGAGAGGATATAATTACACGTCAACTTTTAACTTTTGAAATGTCAATGAACGTTTCTGGAAGTTGAGTGGAGATGCCCTTTTGTACAATTTGGCATATGCACAATGTTTTGTAATGCAAAATAGGTTTCGTTTTGTACATATGGGACACCCCTTGAAAAATATCAGTGAGCTTGTGAAATATCAAGGATTTTTTTATTGATCTTATTGGCACATTGTGGAGAAAGATAAAAAGCAACGAGAGCACAAAGTTGCCATGCCATTTGCTGAAGATAGAATAAACTGATAACAAATAGCGGCTGCACACATTTTCATTGTTGATGAAAAACACATCGATGAACTATAAGCATTGAATGAAAGCCCTCCAATAATTGAGACGCTCCCTTGCCATTTGAATAGTGTTTTGGTTCTTTGAGGGTCATCTCCCAAATGGGGTTTTTCATCATGTCATTTGGCACTAAATGAACCAAATAGACTAATGACTTGGCCACCACAAAAACTAAAGAAATAGGTGCAACAAGGATAGGGCTTTTTCTGTTCACATTGAGTGTGGATTGTACTTGTGCCTCAGTATGTAGGATAAGTGTGTGTCTTTTCTCTTCTTGGCCTTAAAAGGGTTTCGAATTATCGGTATGCTGCAGGCTAAGTCATGGCCTTGTTTTGTTTTTTGATATCAAGAATCAATGTGATGTGCATTATGCTCGCTTTCTGATGTTGAGATGAGATGAAACATGTAAGCTTTGAGTCAGAGACTTGCATAAAGAGGATAGCAGTTTGATCTGAATTCATTTATCCTATTACTGATTCCACAGGATGCATAGAGTTTCTGAACTGGACTGAAAACTTGAAACATACAGAAGCCATATCCCCATCTTGGTGTCAACGTTTACTCCCACAACACTAGGCTGAGTAGTTGGCTAAAAGACAATAATGAACAATTTTTTTTTCTTTTAAAAATACTACATAAATGTAAATCAAATTCTTTTTTACTATAACCATGCTTGATATTGAGGTACTGTAACTTTTAAATTACAGCTGTTGTGGAAAAAAAAACTGTAACTATGAAATAAAAATTAATAATATGTAATAAATATAAAATTTAAATAACAATTTTGACAAAATTATTAAAGATATAATAAATTTTCTATTATACAAGTGAAAAATCATATTATCTAATTTACAACAACTAATGTTTACCAAACACTTTAATTAATGTTGTATTTTAAAAACTACAAATACCCAATTTTAATCCTAAACGTACCCTGTATATGGTGTGAATAGGACTCCAAAACTCAAAAAGGAATTTGAATAATAAGCTGTGATGATACAGCTGTTGAACCACCTAAACCCACCCCAAGTTCCGTTTTGTTTTATATCATCTGCCTTGCACAGACATGATTTTTGTAAGAAGACTATTACAAAGCCCAAAATTTATCGAGGGCAAAAATAAAGAAGCCATAAATTTAAACTAGTTATGACCCAGGGGCTAACAATCAGAACTATAATAAAGAACATAAAATTGAATCAGTTGTAACATAAATTGGTTAAACTTAAGGAGGCCAAATATAAAATATGCATAAAATTTGGTATGTTTCAAATTTCATCTTTATTTTTATTTTTAATTTTTTTATGGGATGGGCTGGCCAGGTACCTTCATACCTACACGTTATTTCCCCTTGAATTAATCCCAAAATATTTATATTAAATTATGAGTTGACAGATAATGTTGCATCCGGTAATTAAACGGCGAATGATTTTTTTTAATATTTTTTAAGATTATTTAACGTGTACCTTTATAATCCACATGATCGGTGCTACTTGATTTGCGATGAATATTTCAAAATAAATTGAGATTTGAGGCGCAACTCTTTTGATATCATCATATACCCAATCATTTTCATTTTATTTGAGGAGATCGGCAAATATCCTCCTACAGTTTCTAGGTTTTACCATTTATCTTTATAATTGTCATAATACTTCGTTACTGCCCAATGTCAAAACTTTAATTAAAAACTCATTATTTTGCCCATAAAACAACCATTTTCTTTTTGTTAAAAATTTGATATTACAAGGATAATAAGATTTTGTGAAAACTGCGAAAGGTTAAGTGGTAAAACTAAAAAATTGCTGAAGGGAAAGTGTCCATCTTCCTTCATTATTAATTTATGACAGTGCATCCCACTCCATCCTACACAAATGAAATAACTTCCTTCCAAGTTCGCTTAAGGTGAGGAAATATGAAACACAACACCTCGAAATATAGATCATCTCGAATTAAAACTTGCATGTAAAGCTCATAATCAAATAACTGAAAGATCATTCGTCACAGTATGTATACGAAATGTAGCCCTATTATCAATCATAATTCATACACAATGAAATAATTAATTAATTATCCACACACGTACAATCAATCACCTAAGTGCTTATCACATAAAGTTTTGTTTGTGCTTACATGCGTTTGTTGGTTACAAGCAAATCACAGTCATGAGATTGCAGTAGCCGCTGAGTGAATCTCGTCCATAGGTTTTTAGCAAACCGTACGGCGAACACGTACAATCAATCACCTAAGTGCTTATCACATAAAGTTTTGTTTGTGCTTACATGCGTTTGTTGGTTACAAGCAAATCACAGTCATGAGATTGCAGTAGCCGCTGAGTGAATCTCGTCCATAGGTTTTTAACAAACCGTACGGCGAAGAAAGCTACGTACAAGCTGCATGTGTCCAAGTCTGTATTATTGATATAATTCAAGAGACAAATGAAAAAAAAATCAAAACTAAAAGTATCCAACGAAATATTTAACTTTGTCCGAGGTTTTTTCATGCAAGATTTAATTGCTTTGTTTGATGTAATGTGCTTCGTCCATTTCCCGTTTTGAGAATATTATAGCAGTGAATTATATATGTTGTTGTATGGAGGCTGCTGGCTTGACTCGTCATGATTTTTGGCCAGTGGATTTTCTTGGATATGTAAAATTGACATGAAAATGAAATTTGGGTTTGCTTTCGGAACAACCCATGTTGCGGAAATTCAATCTCTCCATTGAATCTTTGGCACTTGGCAATTTTAATATATAATGGTTCTTGCGATTGGCTTTCGAAATGACGGCTCACAATTGTCCTCAATATCAGAAAAATCCAAGAATTGCATCATCTTGTTTAATCTAAATTGAAACTTGAAAGAGGTAAGAACAAATATTCATTTAAAATGGTTTTTTACATATGAGATAATATACGTAATCATTGGTACATGACACGTGTTTTTTTTACTTAAAATAATTACCCACTTGATTGGTATTTTTTTTTAAAAAAAAAATATATAAATGCTATTAGATTACCGAATGGGTATACGGCATGTTATCTCCGAAACTAATGTCGTCGACCAGTTCAGTTGGCCAAGTATTTTTGAGTGAAAAAATAGGCACGGGGTTCAAAATCCACTCACAGGTGGGGGAAATCGAGTTGCCACTAAATTGTTTGGAAAAAAAAAAAACTCGAATACTAATGAAATCCAAATATTCACAAGTAATCTATCGCCGTATGTATTCACTTCTGTTGCTGTATGATTTCGAACTTTTTAATGATATAAAGAATTAAAAAAATTAAATAATAACAAGAAAAATGAATTTCAAATAGACTCTTTTTGGCCGCTTTTTAAATTATTTTGACTGCATGCATGATGCAGCAGTAAATTATGTTAAGATATTTTATTTACACGATAAAGTGTAATTAAATTATTTCAAGCGGTCTGTTTTGTCGTGTTAAATGATATTTGTTTAATTTACACGATAAACAAATCTGTTTTGTCGTTGTTCTTGTCAGTGCATTCTATATATATATATATATATATATATAATTACACTCTTCTATTTAAGGGAAGGAGAAAATACTTATAGTTCATTTACTAAAGGTAGTATATTCTTGTTTTCCAGTTCAGCTTATAGGACTACTCCACTTACCATTTGTAGAAGTTAGTTGTAATAGTTTATAATGCAGTCATTTTCTCCTTTTAGATAGATTAATTCAAAGTTGGAGCAGCTAGCTTTGATGTTTAAAGAGTAGTACGTTTCCAAAATATATAATTGTAATCATATTTATTCGAGTGTAACGTCAGTTTATAATTTTTTATCTTCTACTTTCGTATTTGGAAGCGCTCGCATACAATATTCTGGTCTCTTAAAATAAAGATATAATATTAATTTGAACATGCACTCTATATTGTTGATGGCGAATGGAGAAAAGGAAAAAAAAAAAAAAGAAAAAAAAAAGTCATACGTAGACAGAAATTTAAGTATAAACTGTCATTGTTATATAAAATTTTTGAGTGTTTCATGATTCATCTGGTAAAATCTCTTACGTGGTATATCTCGTACAAAAAATATGTGGTTTGAATTTTACTCTCATGAATGGGAGAGATGAATAAGTTAACCATACACTAATAAGGAATATTAAATTGAGATCCGAAAGTTTCCTCTTTTTTTTTTTCGTGCTATAAAACAAAATTATTTAATGCTTTTTCTTCATGCTTGGTGTGATGAAGAAGAGAATTCGCATTCGGCTTTGAAAAATTTCCCAAAATGTGGTTGAATTCTTCCAGCACAACTAGTCAAATCATCCATTAATTCATGATTCAAATCCTAATAAATAATAATAATTGGAAACCATGAAAAATATAAAAACATGTATATTTAGGAGCGTGATCAGGTGCGTGCAATTGTGCACCGTATAGTGTGCGTAATTGAGTTTTCCATTAAAAGGAACTAAGCTGTGGTGCTCATATCCTTTATTGGTAACTTGACATGTCGCCCACTATTAGCACCTTTATATTCATGTCCACGTGAAACATTTAGATCATGAGAGGAAATTAACGAAGCAAAAAAGCCAACAAATTAAAAGAGGTCGCTTTCTGAATAAATAATTTATTTTAAACATTAGGTAAAGGACAAGAGGTCTTTAGCATTTGTGGCTATTTTTGGTGGCAAGTGTTCGATGATCCAGAGGAGTCCCCTTCAATTCAGGAGTCATTAGCGTTTTGAAAAATCTCACGGGAACGAGACAGAATATTGTGCGCTAATTTTCCATATGGAACATGACGAACAATGCGATGTAATAGTCAATCAAATAATGCATTGCGTGCACAATCAATTATAAATTTATAAGTATCAAACAAACCAAATCTTCTCAAATTTTTCAAATATATTTATATGTATATATGTATGTATATGTGTGTGTGTGTGTATATATATATACAGATATGCATACAATCAAACAAATAACTTACCATTTTACTGCAAAACAAGTAAAAAAATTTGAAGACACGATTTTAGGTCTTGAAAATTATAAACATGCCGATTCTTTTCAAATTTCAATGGCCTCTAATCACTATCAAAGAAATTGCTGGGTAATTTCTCTTTGTTGTTTTATTATTAATGTTGACTTGAAGATACAATTTTATACAAGAATTAATTCGAACCCTTTTTGCCGAGCTGTATGTATGTATGATTATGAATAGGACAGCATGAAATGGACGTAGACTGTGTGTATCAATACAAGCATATTCCCATTGGAAGTACTGACCAGTGATCACTACGTAAGATGTACATCAGTATACACCTGTCGTCAACTTATTGAAGTATCCAGAAGTTTCCAAAACTTACGTAATAAAATATAATTATTTTGGACTGCTGACTGCTAAAGAGATTATTGTCACCCGACAAGAAGAGAGAGAGAGAGAGAGAGAGAGGGAGAAGCACTTTATAAAAATTATCACACATCGACTGAATAGATGAACTGATACGATCCTCGACTCATAAACTAATATTTAAGGTCTTAGCTTTTATATAGACGTTTAGATTTTCTAAAATACAAATTGACTTGTACGCTACGTATTATATACTATCAACATCTATAAACAGATCACACTTTAATAGTTTATGTGCATCTGTTTAGCAACCATACAATTTTTTATGAGATTTTATAGAGTACTATTTGGATTGAGTCGGAGATTTTTATATCATTTTGATTGGTACTTATACATTAGATAAAGATAATATGTAATTAAATCATAACTATAAAGTACCATAAATGCACGCCTGTGAGAATATTATAAAAAGTTCAGTTCAGGAGTTGATGATGGACTCGATCTTATATTATTAGCCTAATATCTAATTTCTACCAATGTGATATATTTTTCCGATAATATTAACTTACATATGTAAGTAAAGCTTAGTCGTATATTTCCATAAATACACGCATAGTAGAATAATAATATCTACCGACATTAAATATATATCTATCATATTACATGAAAAATTTTAGAATACATTAAAAATATTATGTTAGTTTTACAACAAGTAAACCATGTTATAACACACATATAATCACCACTTATACACATGTAAGTGGTGATTATATTAAATTTAAAAATATATGTGATACATACATTATTTAGTTGTATTTAAAATGTTCACAATTGAATTTTATCAGTTGCAAGAATTAAAAGCTTTTGTCATAAAATTTCTCGGACATTAGACCCCTTGCTAGCTAGACCATATATATGCCCAGGATTTCAGCTGACAGACATTAATGCCCTAATTAATTATCTTATTGAAAATTCAAACATGCATACGATATTATTATTATTATTATTTTTTATTTTAACCACGAGGTATTTTGGGGAGGACCCTAACTGTGGGAGGCACCTTTAAGCCCGTACCACAATCCAGACTAAAAGTCCCCGCTCGAACCGGGAGGCACAAATTCTCCCAACAAAAGCGACTTCCCTGTGACTCGAACTGGGGAGCAAATCCAGTCAAGTCACTTAAGGGGACTCCAATGCCAGTGGAGCCAACAGAAACTGCATAAAACAAAATATATAAAATAAATGGGCGGTCTAAGTATTTCCTCAGGATTTCAGGAAAGTAATTATCGGGCCTCAGCGTGTCTGGTTTTGAAGCTATATATAGCAGATGGCAACACAATACTTGGTGATAGAAAGTTTAGAACATGCAGATGCCAACGCTTATACACACATAAGATCACAGCTCAGCTTCAAACATCAGCCTTAGATAAAGCTTACAGATGAATGCATCCACCACCTTCAATGTTTTATTTATTGTTTTTTAAATCAAATTCGGCCAACATATTCTATGATTAGGAGCATGAAACACGTATGAGATCAATTCAGAATGTATGTGATTAATGGGTGACCATATTATTGCTTTCTCTCTGTATAGCTAGCCTTTCAATTGTTAAGGTAACATCCTGCACCGCATTCTGGAAGCACGCATGAAAAAACGGGTGATAATTAAGAGAGATGTCAAAAAATAAGTATTGTATACAATACGTAACCTTAAAAAAAAAAAAACTTTATTAATTAGAATACTATTGCGAAATATTAGAAAAAAAGACCTTAAAATATGGCTTCTAGACAACTGTCTTATTCGCCGATATTTACAGTCCCAAAATAACCGAGGCCGATACATGTGTAACACTGTAGCATGAAACATACATAATTAACGAGATGCGTACATGTCAAATTGTGGTCAAGGTTTCCGTAAGAAAATCCTCAATACATGTAAACAGCCAATGAAAGTAAGAGAAGTTACAGCTAACCACAAATCGAATGGAGCCACCATACATTCTATCTTATCATAATTTCAGCTATCAGGATAGCAAATTTTATTGAGTATTGAAGTGCACCTGGATATGGTCGAAACTTCTGGTGGCATCTGAAGCACAGGTAGGCCAAAACCCTTCGCTATTTTGAAAGGTTATTATCTTGCTTATTGCAAACTATTAATTGCATGAAACAAAATTCTCTGATTTAACAGCCATAATTGTTTTTTTCTTTTTGACTCGTACGTTATTATCAAGTCGTTCAATATATTGGGCAAGCACAATTTAACTAATTAAGCTTAAGTGAGCATTGAATTATGAAGGCCAATAGATATTGGGACAATTTTTGGGTTTTATCACTTGCTCCCCACAATCTCAATAATACTCCATTACCGCGTCAAAATTCTAACAAGAAAATGGTTGATTTTTTGCTGAGAGTTTTTCTATAAACAACAAAAGTGATAAGCGTAAATTAATCCTCTTATAGCCACCCATTAGTGTGTAGAAGTCTGTTAGTAATTCGTGTATAATGTAGAAGTCTATCCAAATTTTATATATTTAACCCAAGTTCAATACTTAATTAGTCGATGTGGAATATAAAAGTCTGTGGGTCTACTCGTGCATGAGTTTGGCCTTGATACCATAAAGAAACCTACAGGCATAACTCAACCCAAATGTTAGCTCAAGAGTTGAGGATTGTCTAAATCTTATATACTTAACTCGAGTTTAATACTCAGTTGATGTATTGACCAGTAAGAGGATAAATATGAACTTCAAAAACAGTAGGTAAAAGTATATCATACATACTCTTATAGAAATTTAATGTGAAATTGTGGAAAGCACGAAATCTGATTAATCAGATGCATTCAGGTTGTAGAATCAAATAGGCAACAAAATATCATTCGAAGATGCCTATCAAATTATAGATATTCATGTACTGGCTTTTAGAGCCATAACCATCATAAATTCTATCTTTGCCCGCAAGATGCCCGGGCCTGGCTAGAGCAATTTCATACAAATGCCTAACCCCAAAAAGCACTGAAAGAATAAGCACAAAATATAGTGGAATCACTTGGGCGAAGGTCAGAGCGGCTTGTCACGGGATGAGTGTTTTGCGCAGCTAACCCGTGCGGCACTTAGACAACTTTGCCGAATATTGCTAAGTAAGCCTAGAGATTCTCGAACAAGAGAAGAGAGAGCAATTGAGCCAAAGAAACTTGTATTGCACAAAGAGAGATTACAGTGCTTGTTGGATACAAATGCTTAATGCCATCCCATATTTATAGGGGAGGCTTTGCCTAACTTTGCCTAACTTCACCTAACTTCACCTAACTTTGCCAAACTTGGTCAAACTCTAGAGTATTTTACAATTTCCTAGCTATTTGCATGTGCTGGAATTGTATAAAGTATTCTAGAATATTTACATGTTCACATGTGCTAGAGTTGCCTAGAACCTTCCGGAATTGGGCCAAGCTAGCACTCTTGGCCTTGTGTTGGCTCTCTAGCCCGAAATTGTGGGCAATTGGGCTAGCGAATTGGGCGGTCCGCAACATCCTCCCCCACCTAAGCTCGCGGCGTCCTCGTCGCGCTCTCGTGCTTGAAGTGCTGGATGTGCTCAGCGAATTGCCACAAATCATCTTCCCGTTCCCAAGTGGCTTCGCTCTCGGGGAGGTTTTTCCACTTCACCAAGTACTCGCTATGTGCTGGCACGCCCCTCCTCGAAACCGTTCGGTCCGCAATGATGTAGTCCACATCTTTGTCAAATGCGGTGACAACGGCAGTTGGCGCGCGCCTCGATTCTCCGCGACTTGGTTCTCCCATGTCTTCATGATATGGCTTGAGAAGGCTCACATGGAAGACCGGATGGATCTTGAGTCTTGGCGGAAGTTGGAGTTGATACGAGACGTTGCCTACACGTCGAACAACTCGGAAGGGTCCCTCGTAGCGCCTCACTAACCCCTTGTGAACTTTCCGCAAAGTCTTGAATTGTTGGGGTAGGAGCTTGATCATGACTTGATCTCCTTCCTTGTACTCAACATGCCGTCTCCTTGTATCAGCCCATTTCTTCATTTTCCTCGCGGCTTTGTCGAGATAGGCTCGCGTGATGTCCGCTTCCTCATGCCATTCGCGGGCGAGCTTGTGTGCCGCGGGGCTTTTCCCTCCGTAAGTCGAGGCTATGGCATTGGGGGTCATGGGCTGGAATCCCATGATGATCTCGAACGGACTCTTGCCTGTAGCCTCGCTTCGCTGCAAGTTATAAGAAAATTGGGCGATGTCGAGTAGCTTCGCCCAATCCCGCTGGTGAGCGCTCACATAATGCCTCAGGTACATCTCGAGGAGGCCATTAATGCGCTCGGTCTGCCCATCCGTTTGTGGGTGGAAACTTGTCGAGAACTTGAGATCGGTCCCCAACATCTTAAAGAGCTCCGTCCAAAACCGCCCAGTAAACCGAGGGTCTCGGTCGCTCACAATGCTCTTCGGAACTCCCCAAAGCTTCACAATGTGCTTGACGAATAGGCGGGCTGCCTCATCCGCTTTGCAATCGACGGGTGCAGCAATGAATGTAGCATACTTGCTGTATCGGTCGACAACGACCATGATGCTACCGCAACCTTCGGACTTGGGTAGTGATGTGATGAAGTCCATGGAGACACTCTCCCATGGCCTTGTTGCTAGTGGCTTTTTCTGCCCCCAATCTTTGCGGTTGTTGCCCTTGTCCTTGCGACTCTCTCCCCCGCCTTTGCCTTGGTTGGCCTTTTTATCCTTGGATTGGGTAGAGTATTCGGTGAGCGACTCCGCAACGGCAATGGCGTCGTCAAGTGTTTGAACACCACGCCTATCAAGCTCGGTCTTGGCCCAATCCTTGAGGCCATCTTGGAAGTAGAAGAGTGAATCCTTGTCGGACATGTCGCTTATCTCCAACATGAGGGTAGTGAACTCGTTGATGTAGTCCCGAATACTACCCGATTGCTTGAGGCGACGTAAACGCACTCGCGCTTCCTTCTCCGCATTGCTTGGGGCGAACTGCTTTCGGAGTTCTTGCTTGAAGTCGGCCCAAGTGTCGATGGCGCAAATGCCCTTGCCCATCTCGCCATGCTTGCGACGCCACCATAGTTGTGCAGCGCCTCTAAGATAGGTGGGTGCAGTGCCCACTTTCGATGCCTCATCTCGGACACCCATGGCATCGAAGTATTGATCCAGCCCAAAGAGGAAATTGTCCACGATGGTGGCATTGCGTGTGCCATCGTAGGTGTCAGGCTTTGGCACGTCAATGCGGCGCGCATCACTCGAGTTTGCGGAAGCTGGACTTGTGGAGAGTGTGCGCTTGTGCCATGCCCAATCCGAGCGGACTTCATCCACTTCCGCACGGACAGTACGTAGTTCGTCCTGAACAAAACTACGAAGTTTGAACAACTCATCATGGAAAGAACGAAACTCACCTCGGAGAATGTTCGCTTGCTCATGGATGAGAGCTTTTGTGGCCACCGTGAACTCGGCGTATTCTCCCTCGAGACCATCCACTCTTTCCTCCAATCCCACGAGGCTATCTTGAGCGGCAGACAATGCTATTTCGAGAGTGCCTACACGAGGCTCCAACGCATCCACGGATAGGGCCTTGGACTTGCCGCGAGTCTTGCCTTGGGCGCGTTCTCCCTCTCGGCCACGGCTTGGTTCCGGTGGAACATCCACACCAACAACGCCCTCTTGTGCTACGTTCGAAGGGTTGGCCATTGCTTCGTGAGCTAATTTGCGTGCGTGCAAACCTTAGCTCTGATACCACTTGTCACGGGATGAGTGTTTTGCGCAGCTAACCCGTGCGGCACTTAGACAACTTTGCCGAATATTGCTAAGTAAGCCTAGAGATTCTCGAACAAGAGAAGAGAGAGCAATTGAGCCAAAGAAACTTGTATTGCACAAAGAGAGATTACAGTGCTTGTTGGATACAAATGCTTAATGCCATCCCATATTTATAGGGGAGGCTTTGCCTAACTTTGCCTAACTTCACCTAACTTCACCTAACTTTGCCAAACTTGGTCAAACTCTAGAGTATTTTACAATTTCCTAGCTATTTGCATGTGCTGGAATTGTATAAAGTATTCTAGAATATTTACATGTTCACATGTGCTAGAGTTGCCTAGAACCTTCCGGAATTGGGCCAAGCTAGCACTCTTGGCCTTGTGTTGGCTCTCTAGCCCGAAATTGTGGGCAATTGGGCTAGCGAATTGGGCGGTCCGCAACAGGCTGCTGCCTTCTATTGGCCCACTTGAATCAATTGTGCTCATCAAAAGGCAACTTTTGGATGGGAATGGATACGTGTTATCATCTAGTGAACCATCGCTGTCCACGTCAGCATTGCTTCGCATACCCTAGCTAGCCAATTTTTGATGATGACTTCATGGCGTGCCTAATGCACCCACGACTGCCAAAACACTAATTAACTTAAAAATCTTTTATTACGTCATCATCTGCTGAAAAAAAATAAAGAGGTATCTTGTTATATGGTGATTTTTCTAATAGATCTAGCTTCGATGTGGCTACTCAAACACCACGCACAAAGAAAGGAAAAAAAACATTTTAAATATCAGCCGCTATATAAAGAAAGCACTTGTTGCAAACGAAAGATATCAGAAACAACTCTTCAAAAACAAAAAAAAAAAAACAAAAAAAAGATATCAAAAACAAAAATGCATAACAGCTTTGACCTTGGCCACTGCTATTGGAAGAATCGCAATAAAGGCCAATATCAAATCTAGTGTATGATAGACAATAAACAATATTGGAGGGATTCTGAGGGGTATTTTCAAGCTGCTCATGATTTTGTGGATAAAGTCAGCAAGTGGAATAGAGATAATTTTGGGAATATTTTTAAAAGAAAAAGGAGAATTCTTGCAAGATTGAATGGCATTCAGAGAGCCCTGGAGTGCTTTGATTCAAAAAGGCTTCTTCAACTAGAATCCAAATTGAAGACGGAACTTGAAAATATTTTATCCCAAGAGGAATTATTATGGTACCAAAAGTCAAGGCGTGATTGGATTGCTTGCGGGGATAGAAACACAGCCTATTTCCATAGTAAAACAATCGCTAGAAGAAGAAGGAATCGAGTGGATGCTATTCAAAATAGCGAGGGCAAGTGGATTTATGACAAGGAAGAAATTAAAACTCACGCCATTGATTTTTTCTCTAGACTTTTCAACTGTCAAGATGAAGAGGTTCGATTTTACTCCATTGCAAATGCCTTTCCAAAGATTGAGGAAGACAGAATAGCCGATATCTGCAGAGCTGTTCAGAGAGAGGAAATAAAAGCTACTATTTTCGGAATGAAACCATTAAAGGCTCCAGGAATTGATGGACTCCATGCTCTCTTTTATCAGACACAATGGAATGTGGTTGGTGCTTCAGTTTGCGATCTTGTGAGTAATATTTTTAAAGGCAATCCCCTTCCCCTAGAACTGAACAGGACCCTTATTGTCCTTATCCCAAAAACCAATAACCCCACCAACATGAAATTGTTTCGTCCTATCAGCCTTTGTCCGGTTCTGTACAAAACAGTCACAAAAATTTTGGCAAACCGGCTAAAGGAGATTTTACCTGACTTGATTGGTCCAACTCAAACTAGTTTCGTCCCCGGAAGGCATATCACAGAAAATATTGTCATGGCGCAAGAAATCATCCACACAATGAAAAATAAAAGGGGTAAAGTTGGGCAGATGGCTATCAAAGTAGATCTTGAGAAGGCTTATGACAGGCTCCGATGGGATTTTATTCATGATACTCTTAAAGATGTTGGGTTGCCTCGGGAGTTTATTCAAATTACAATGGAATGCATCACCACAGCTAGAATGCAAATCTTATGGGAAGGGGAGCTCACTGAAGAATTCACTCCTTCCAGAGGCATCCGACAGGGAGACCCTCTTTCTCCCTACATTTTTGTTCTTTGTATTGAACGTCTTAGTCACGGAATTAATCAAGCAGTATCTGACGGAAGATGGTGCCCTATACGTCTTTCACATAATGGTGTCCCTCTAACACATCTCTTTTTTGCAGACGATTTGCTCCTTATGGCTGAGGCTTCTTGTAATCAAGCCCAAGTTATAAATAATGTACTTGACAATTTCTGCAGCTGCTCAGGGGAGATGGTTAGTAAACAGAAGACCTGTGTGTTTTTCTCCAAGAATGTTGAAAAGGCTATGGCAAGGAAAATAAGCGAGTCTTTAGGTTTCTCTGCTACGGACAATCTTGGCAAATATCTCGGAATGCCGCTGCTTCATAACAGAGTTACCAAAGCTACTTATCAGGAGATTGTGGACAATGTTGATAAAAAGCTGTCAGGGTGGAACTCAATGCATCTCTCTTTAGCTGGAAGAATTACTCTTGCTCAATCAGTTATTCAAGCGGTTCCTATTTTTGCCATGCAAACGACAAGGATTCCTCAGGGAGTGTTAGATAAAATTGATCGGATTTCTCGGAGATTCATTTGGGGAGGAAATAATGCAGACCGAAAAATCAATCTGCTTAATTGGGAAATGGTTTGTACACCGAAATCTGGAGGTGGTCTTGGCTTGAAGAATCTTTCTGATATGAATAATGCTCTGCTTATGAAAATTGGATGGAATATGTTGGTTTCTCCTCACAGTTTATGGGTTAAGATTCTGAGATCTAAATATGGGCTTATCTCAGACTCTATACCTATAGCTATTGACAATAAGTGCAGTTCTTATCTTTGGAAAAGCATAAGCAGAATCTGGGATTATGTGTTACGGGGCATGAGATGGACGATTGGAGATGGAAATAAAATTAACTTTTGGCATCAGCGTTGGGTTTCAGAAGAAATGATTATTGCAGATTATATTACAAAGCCAATTCCAGCTGAGTTAATAAATAAGCGAGTGGCTGATTTTGTAAATGCCGAGGGGCAGTGGAACTGGAACATGATTAGTACTTTTATCCCCAATCAAATTCTTCTCCAAATTGCAGCGGTCAAGCCCCCGTCTGATGGCAAATGCGAAGATCTCCTATATTGGGCTCACTCAAAGACAGGCAGGTTCACATCTAAATCAGCTTACTTTTTTCTGAATAATTCCAATTGCAGCAAAGATGCTCATTTCTGGAAATTAATTTGGCAATGGAAAGGGCCCCAACGAATTAAAATTTTTTTATGGTTGGTGATGCATGGAAAAATTAAAACTAGAGAGGAGCTTTTTAAGAGGCATATTCTGGATAAAATGAATTGTGAAAGATGTGGCCATGAGAGAGAAAACGTGATGCATGCACTTAGGGACTGTTTTGTTGCAAAGAGAATATGGAATTGTTTAATTCCAGTCAACTTTAGACATCATTTTTTCTCCTTTAATCTTCGTGATTGGCTCTGTTTCAACTTGGGAAAGACTGGTATCAATAAAGTGGGGGATGAATGGGCATGTTTATTTGGAGTGGCTATCTGGAAAATTTGGTTTTGGCGTAATCAATTTCTTTTCTCACAAAAATCCCCTTGCTGCACCCATGTTGTTGATGAAATTAAATCTTGGGCTCAAGACATTCAAAATGCACGATCAACTCTTAGTTTCGGTCAGAGTAATAAGATCATCAAAGATGTTAGATGGCAAGCTCCCCCTGAATCTTTTTTCAAATTAAATACTGATGGATCACGATTAAAGAATGGTCTAGCCAGCGCTGGGGGGTTGGTGAGGGATTGCTCTGGAAAGTGGCAGTTTGGCTTTGGCATGAACATTGGATTTGGATCGGTGACTACTGCAGAACTTTGGGGTCTTTTTCAAGGACTTAATATTGCTTGGGACCGTGGCATTCGTTATTTAATTGTAGAGGTGGATAGCCAATGTGTTTCCCAACTTATTTCCTCTACTAGCTTGATGCCTAATGCACATTTTTCTCTCATAACTGCCATAAAGGAACTGATGAATAGACAATAGCTCATTACCATAAAGCATATATATCGGGAGGCCAATTTTGCTGCAGATTCCATGGCGAAACTTGCTGGTTCCTTACCCCTTGGACTTCATGTCTTTGAAAATCCCCCCGAAGGTCTTGGTTATTGGTTATGTAATGATATATATGGGACCTCTATTCCCCGTTCTGTTTTAGCCTAGTTTTACTAGGCTCCAATGTATCAAAAAAAAAATAGACAATAAACAATATTAATTGGGAGCTGCTACCTTACATGCAATGTAAGGTACAATCTCTCACAAACTCAGTTGTGGGTCTCATTTGGGCCCACCAATCTTATGAGAGGTTGTACCTACATTGCATGTAAGGTAGCAAAAGCCATATTATAATTGAGAAAATTATTAACCGTTAGATCAAAGTCATTTCACATGTCACCAGTGACGGACTCGGCAAATTTATTAGTCAGTGGGGCTGAAAATTGAAAGAGAGAGAAAATTAAGAAACTACGTAAAAAATGAAAAGAAACAAACATTAGCTTTTAGAAGCTTTCTTTCAAAATGAAAAATAATAGTACTTTTAATTAACTAGATCATGATATTCTACACGGCTTTAGTTACCTTACATAATTTTTCTACAGTCATTTGATAAAACATTAACGGTTGTGAAAATAATATGATTTTATTATTTTATATTTTCACAACCGTTGTATTTTTATCAAATGGTTGTACAAAAATCTTATATTATTATTTACATAATAATATAAGATAACAAACTCTATTTTACATATAAAAAAGTAAATTTAGGTACATTATTTTTAACAGGAGGGTCACTTGTCTTTCACCAAGTCTATCAATACATATCACCTTATTTGAGATCAATCTTTTATAGATAATATTTAGGATGTATAATAATATTTAAGGAAATTATTATTGCACCACCTTTATTTTGTCTTATATTCATCAAATCACTATAAAATTTTAACATGTACTTTGTACCACTTTTTTTTTCACATTTGTATCAACTAGCTACTTTTGCATTAACACTATTAAATAATTTTAATAAAATGATAATTTTATCCCTAAATAAATTAAAAGACTATTTTATTTTATAAAAACTTTAAAAATAAAAAAATATAATGATAAAAATACCCCTAAAATTAATAAAAATAAATCCCAAAATTAGAATTTTTATTTAAAAAAAATTTTAATATTAAATTATAATTATAAAAATAATTGAAAAATTTTGGGATTTAATAAAAATCCCCTAAATTATTAAAATATTAGGATTTATTCTTTTAAGAAATAAATTCAGTTATTTTAATAAAATTTTACAAAATTATAATTTTTTAATAAATAAATTCATTTATTTATATTAAAATTTTGTAAAATTATAATTTTTAATAAAAATAATTATTAAAATTTTGTAAAATCTAAATTTAGTAAAAATCAGTTGAGCACCGCTATTTGAGATTTATTTTTTTAATAATTTAGGGATATTTTTATGATTATAATTTTTAATTTTAAAAGTTTTTATAAGATAAAATAGTCTTTTAATTTATTTGGGGGTAAAATTATCATTTTATTAAAATTATTTAATAGTGTTGATACAAAAGTAGCTAGTTGATATAAATGTGGAAAAAAAGGTGGTGCAAAGTACATGTTAAAATTTTATAGTGGTTGGATGAATATAAAGCAAAATAAAAGTGATGTAATAATAATTTTCTTATTATTTATAAAGAAATACAAATACAACCAGAATTTAAAAAATCACTCAATTTATATCTGTTGTTTGTCTAAATTACTAGAAGGAGAATGCTTTTTTGTGGAAGTTCATTAGAAGCACTTTCCGGCTTTTCTTTATATATATAAAGACTATACATATATATATTTGCTTTAAATATTAATGGTTCAAAAGTGTTGTTCAGACAAAACTCCAACTAAAACCAGTAAAAGATTTGCCTGGACCTCAACATCGTAATCATAGCCTTGAACGGCAGTCGGCAGGGCAGATTATGCTATAAAGCAATTAAAATAAATCATTTTGATAATGGCTAATTGTTAAACAATAATGATAATCAAAATTATGCGACACCCACGTGAAGCAAAAGTTATGGACGATATGAGCTTTTTAGAATTTGTGGCTATTTTTGGGGGGCACTTGTTTGATGATCCCGATGAAAATTCATTCTTATTATAGGACCTGTCTACCTTACAGATTCTGTAACATACGCACCCAATGCATGCACCACACCTGTCCTGCATATGGAGAAAAAGCGTGCAATTGTTTTTGTTTGGTAGCTAGCTAACCAATCAGGAGCTGGCTAAGTTGGATCTGTATGTTACAGAATCTGTAACTTAGCCAGCTCCCTTATTATATTATATAGAATTATGTGCAGAACGTGCATATAAAATCAAAAAGAACAGATTCTCATGCCCGACAATGTGATGTATTCAGTCAAATAACGCAGCTCAGTCGGGACTCGGGTGTCAAACAAGCCCAACTTTCTAAATTTTCTAAAGCAATGCTATGGACGTAGGAAAATTTATAAAAATAACCATAAGAATTTTATTATTTTTATAATTAATTCTCTTAATTTTTTTCTATCAATATTAGTCAAACACATATTTTTCTTTCTAAATTACCCTTCTTTACA
Source organism: Citrus x clementina (assembly GCF_000493195.1). Taxonomy (NCBI): domain Eukaryota; kingdom Viridiplantae; phylum Streptophyta; class Magnoliopsida; order Sapindales; family Rutaceae; genus Citrus; species Citrus x clementina. The sequence goes on along the minus strand of NW_006262339.1, from coordinate 29,330,722 downwards.
AACCAAAAGTAATTTTCTTTTTCCCCTTTCGTCAAATCAAAGGCAGCTTTTCACTCTTGAATCATCAACCAACGGCGACGGCAAAAGGCAACGATAAAAGTGAAATCCGATCATAATCTACCGGATCCAACACTAATCGGCATCACATAGTGGTATGAGTTATTTTCTAAACTTACTCGAGAGTTTCAGTCAGATGCAAGTCGTGGATGAATATGGCGATAGGCTGCCTGTCGCACCAAGAGGTAGATTCATTACAACTGTATTAAATTGATAGTGCTCAAATAATTTATTTATTTTTTATAATTTCAGACTTAATGGATTCAGTTGTACTTGAATTGTGTTACGATGATCGGTGGGATACATTAGAGGATGGCCGTATGGAGTATGTGAATGGTAAAAATAGAGTTTTTTTGGTTGGAAAAAATTGTCGGTTTGATAAGTTATTAGCAAGAGTATACGAGGTGTTACAAATAAATCCCAATGAATATAGTATCACAATGAAGACAATTTTGAGATCTAGTAACACATTATATCGTATATGTGCACTACCCATGGATATATTTGATGATGAAATGGTGAGAGTTGTGTTGCATATGGCATCCAATGTAGCCAATTTTGGATGCATTCCTATATTCGTGACCACATCACCTCGAGTTCTGAGCGAATGTATTGAGTCACATGTTGATACAGAAACTTCGTTTAGAGTAAATATGTCTAGCCCCGATAATGAAGAAGAGGTGTTGCCAAAGACAATATCGCTGCACCAATATTACTCTCCAATCCACAACAATTATGACAACATTGATGATAACGATATTACGTTACATGATGTTGGAGCAACAGTATTTCCAATAACGTCGTCGTTAGACCAACGATATTCTCCGTATTACAACAATAATTTTCGGGACAATTATGATCTTCATGATGAGATAGAGGGGAATAATGTTTGTGCAGAACCTTCTAATAGTATGAGGGGCACTCATTTCAATAATGATGGTGATGATGGAGGAGTCGGTCCTTCGGATATTCCGTCGTTTCAGTATGAGGATGAGTGTGAAGACAATACTCCTGTGAATAACAGAGGCAATAGACCTATTCCTCCTATGGTTCGATCGAGAAGGAGAATTGACCATTTCACAAGTCTTGCTCCAACTTTGCCTTCAAACATGGTTGCTCCAAGCTTTGTTAGCAGTTGTGACTCAGATGATATTCGTGTGGGTAAGCTATTTGCTGAGAAGAATGAGTTTATATTACAACTACGCAAGGTTGCCTTTAAGGATAAGTTTGATTTCAAGATTGCACGGTCTACAACGACACGTTTCGAGGCTCACTGTTATTCAGAATCATGTAAATGGTGTATTCGAGCAACTAGAAGTTCGAACGAGCAAAATGTTCATTGGGTGGTGCGGAGAATTGATAATGTACACACTTTTCATAATGAGGTATTGGTTGATGGACGTCATCAAGTAAGGAGCCGGGTTGTCGGTCATATTATCACATAAAAATATATTCAAAACAAGAGAATTTATACTCCGAATGACATAAGAGTAGATATGCAACAGGAATACGATGTTCAATTAACATACCAGCAGACATATCGGGCGAGAGAAGTTGGTCTTGAAATAGTTCGAGGCAACCCTGCAGAGTCATACAACTTGTTCCCTAAATACTCTTACGTACTAACTACAACGAATGAGGGTACAGTCACTCACCTCGAGCAGGATGAAGATGATAATTTCTTGTACTATTTTGTAGCACTCGGATCTTCCATCAAGGGTTTTATGCAGTACATTCGGCCTGTTATTGCTATAGATGGTACTCATCTCAAGGGGCTATATCGTGGAAGTATGTTCGTGGCAACATGTCTTGATGGTAACAATCAATTGTATCCGTTAGCCATTGGGATTATGGATTCAGAAAACAATGATGCTTGGGAATGATTTATGATTAAGTTACACGGAGTGATTGGCGATAGACCTGAGTTGGTAATTATCTATGATCGATGCACTGCCATAAGGAGAGGCGTTCTTAAAGTATTTCACAATGCATCTCATGGTGTTTGTGTTTTACCACATGAAAAGTAACATTAAGTCACAGTTTAGAATGTCCAAAGCTCTTTGGGATGAATTTGAGCCTACCTTTATTAATGCAGCAAAAGCATATGCCCATGAGGAATTTAAGAGACAACTTGAATGGTTGTGGATGATCCACTCGGGTGCGGCTGATTACCTAGAAAATAATGTTGGTACGTGTAATTGGGCAAGGTCTCAGTTTGAAGGTAGGAGGTACAACATACTTACCACCAACATTGCGGAGAGTGTTAATTCTTTCATGAGGGAGCCGCGAAAATTTCTTGTTACTCATCTTGTTGATCACTTTAGGAAAACATTATAGCAATGATTTTTTGATAGAAAAATTGTGGCTAAATCAATGAGTACTTGGCTAACAACATGGGCTGATGAAATAGTCACTGAGAAGAGAACCATAGCTGAAAGAATGATAGTTCGGCTGATGTCTACGCATTGATTTCAAGTTATAGGTGGTGGGCTTAAGGAATGTTGGTTGACTTGCAAAAACAAACTTGCTCCTGTAGTGTATTTCAGTTTGATCAGCCTGTATGTGCTTATGCAATTGCGGCGTGTCTAACACACCGGGTGGATTTTATTAGCCTTTGCTCGGACTTTTACACTACATAATGGTTGGCGATAGGTTATGCACAACCAGTGGAGCTAGTTGGCGATGTGGCTGATTGGGAAGTTTCAGATGAAATTAAGGAGATGCAAGTATACCCACCAGTTGAGGCACCACCACCTGGCCGTCGTAAAGAGCTCAGAATACCCTCGGCTGGCGAGGACGTTAACCGGTGGACTGTACGATGCGGGCGGTATCATGAACTGTGCCATAATCGTAAGTGATGTAAGAATCCCATTGCGTCGACTCGAAGTTAGTTGTATTGTTTCAATGATTTGTTGGTTAAAACTGTTATTGTTTTTTTGTGTATTGTACACTTATATGTCATGAAATTTTATTTTATTTTAAATATTAAAATGTGAGCATTCAAATTATATAAACTTAAGTGCGCAAATTAGAATAAAAATTCAAGTTTCAACATTTAAATTACTATAATGGTTTACAATACAATATCGTCATTAAATATGTCAACCGCAATCTTCTTTCTAAAATACTCGACATGACTAGCGTTAAACTCTAATCTAAGCCCGAACATTAAATCCATCGTAACCATCAATACAAAAACACCGCAATCGCCAGTTTCGGGCTCTTGTTGTGGCGCGCTCTTAACTTCGATAACTTTCAAAGGGTCGGCACTCCATAACTCAGGTCGGATGTTGTAGAACCCAACATATTCCAACCATCGAGGGAAGATAACTTCAAGTGGCTTGAATTTCAACTTGTATCTTTTGTCGTCGCGAAATGTGAGTAATGAGTCATAAATCCAAACTTTGTTTTTACGAAAGTCCACTCGTCTAGTACCCAATGCTCGCCGTCCAAGTTAACATGGATGAGTAACTATATATAAAAATTGAAAAACATGTTCGTTATATATGAAATTGAAAAACAACCAAGAAAAAACGACAACTTGTATATGAAATATAATAAAATACATACCATATAGACATCCGTCATTGATTTGGACATTGTGTGTTGTCGCTCACAAAGATAGCAATTCAAGCGGTTGTCAAATACTAATGAATCGATCACACAATCTCCATTGTTCCATAACTTATTCAAGAACACCTAATACACAGATAACCAAGAAATGCATAAATTAACAAAATTTAAAGGCGATAATTAAAAAAAACAGAAATGGTATTTATAAGTTTTGTCGGCACGTTACCCAAGAAAATATATCAGTATATGTGATACGTTGAACTAAGGCATTCGGATACTGCCGTTGTTTCTCACTAATCAAGCGAAAATACTCGTGAATATTCTGTAGAGGAATAGAAAATTATGATTTAAAAGAAAAAATTTATATACAAATCCACAACACTCAGAGAACTTCAAAAATATAATTACCTCATCGCCTAGTCATCCCATCGAAGCTAAACCCAAAAGTATTTAAAAGAATGACCGCGGGTGCTGGACTCTCCGATCCACTGTCATATCACCAGCGAACCATCGATCAAACTAAGCAAACAGACTAGAATCCTCCATTCCTCTCAATGGATTTATATCTACAATCGGATTCATGTCAATCACATGGTCCATGATTTGGGGTCGAGGTATAGGTCGGACGTTCTTTCCTCGCATGAGTGGAGGAATCATGTAAGGACTGTTATAAACATATGACGGTATGTACGCACGGTCAAACTTACTAACACCCGGAGGCACCTTAGTGAACACCTGCACGCTCTCCCCACTAACATCCTCGTAGAAACTATACAATGACGTTGGCGTAGAAAGATTTTGATTGCCCACGTCAGTATACACTCCATAGTCATCCGGGGCCTATCCATTCGCCAAGATGAACATATTAAACAACTATTAAATTAAAAGTTAAACGAACATAATTATTAAATTTAATTTTGTTCACCGCATACGAGCGTCCAGTGGGAGAATCCTTATTTGGACGTTTAGAAAATGTGTCGATAAAGCCAACCACGATTTCTTTAAAATCTTTTAAATCCGACTTCAATTCATACACGTTACGATCAATCTTATCCAGCCGTCGTCGCACGTAATCATTAAATTGCTTTGTCCTCGACTATTACAAAAGAAAATAAGTAAAACTTTAGAATAACAGTAAAACAATAATGATTAATAAAAGAATAATATCGTATATTATTTATAACCTCAGAATCATGTGCGTCATCAGAGTTGCTGTCTGCTCCTAGTGGTCATCAACAACCACCTCATCCTCAGCAGTGTCATGATGCTGCTCTGGTGTTGGGTTTGGTATGTCATTATGCTCGCCATGCTCGTCTGATTGCCTTGAAACCAACGGCATCGTGTTGATTGAGGGTTGGTGCTGTATAAAGTATCATTTAAAATTAGTAAATGAAAAGTCAAAAATTTCGATTAAAAATTTTTGACTACTTAGAGGATACCGACCTTATGAACCCAGTCTGGAATGCTTGGCATGTAATCCTTCACAGTGAGCCAATATTTTCTGCTACTCTCCTTTGAATTTGGCTCAAGGGTTTGTAAAACGTCCCCCTGCCATAAATTTAATTGAAAATTTTAAGTATACATAACTTAAATTTAGTAAAATTAAAAAAATAACTAATACATATTACTTACAAGACGAGATTCGTCGTTGAAGAACGAATAAATCTCAGCAAAGTTGATTCTCGAAGACGCCATGGGCTTCCATTACACGATGTGGGGAATCTTCTTCTTCGTTTTCACAACCCATGTTGACGGCAAACCTCCGATCGCTTCGTAAATCCAAGCCTGCAATAACCAAAGTGAAAAACCTATTAAAACATCTATCAAATATTTAATACTATGAAACTTATTAATAAGCAAAAAAACAACGCACCTGAACCCCGGACGTAAAGCCGTAAAGATTGTACTTTTCAATGTTATGATCTGGGTTTTTCAACCGAGTCATCTTAAATTTATCGTCTTTCTAGAACAGTGCATTGTCAAGACTATCGTATACCATTTCCCACGACACAAGACCCCATGGACAGTTTTGAAAGTATTGTATATCATCAATTTCGTTAAGCCAATCGAAATTGATTTGACAGTAATTTTTTCTTGCATTTAGTACTCTGTCCGCAAAATAAAAGAGCGCAATCTTTAATGTGTCCATATCGTCCATTTTCTCGAATTTCAACTCCTTAAATAATGCATCGAATTCCTTAACATTGATCTTGCGATGCACACCACTAAAATATGTATTCCGTAGCCTATGCACTGTTTTGTTATCTCTTAGTTCGATATCAACTCCATATGAAAGTCCAGTAACCAGGCAACATTCTACAATTGACAAGCGAATCAAATGCTCACCAATTTGAAACCATAATTGATCCTCACGACTATCTTCTTTATAGGCCACTTGCCTCAATAAAAGATTGTGCAAAATTACCCCATTAAATGGAAAACTTCAACACTCCAAGAAATGCCCAAATATATCATTCTTGAACATATTCAATTGCCGCTTTGTTAATTTTTCGTGGATGGTTTTTACGACCAAAGATAAATTACACATGCTCGAAATTCGACCCAGAAAGTGATCGGCATAACGAAAATACATCTTACCTACTTCGATATCCGACGATTCTGATTTCGCCATGTATCTGTAATATTTATAACATTATTACATTGCATTTACAACAAAAATAAATAAATTCACTTGAAAATAAGTAAAAAAAAAAGCACTGTAATTTGGTGCGACAGGCAAAACTGGTGCGACATGCTTGCCTGTCGCACCAATTGTTGCACCAATTTTTGGTGCGACACGGCGCGTGAGCGCGCTACTGCCCAGCGAAGGGCGCGCGCGCGCACCCTCACGCTCAAAACAAATCGCCAAATCAACATACTTCCAAAACAACAACCACAAACACAACCACCACCACCACTACCATTATTCTCAAACTACAATCATTATTATTTTAAAATTTCATTTTAAATTAATGAAAATAAGTAAAATGGGTAACCTAGGTTTTGTTGAAGGCTGTAGATGGTAGATCGGACGCCGACGAGGGCTGATGTTGCCGCCGATGATGGAAGTTTCTTCGGTTTGGGAGAGATGGGTGAAAGAGAGTGTTGGGGGAGAGATGAGAGAGAGGGGTATTTTGGTCTCAAAGGTTCTTTTATGGCTAATGTTGATAGAAATTTATTTGGGGGGTTAAGATGGAAAAAGCCAAAACTTTTATGGTTATTGGTGTAAATTTCCCATGAACGTACCATTTTACAATGAGTAATACTTTGGTTACATATAGTATGTATCACATCTGACATGCTCATTCATATAGAGTTTTAAACTTAGAATGTTGGCATTGGTGATGTATAATAAAACTAATTAATATATTTTAAATCTTAATTGGGTTCTATTTGGGATTGAAGTCGGATAACTGTAATTTAAAAGTTATAACACTAAAATATTTAGTAAACATTAGTTACTGTATTTTAGTGTTTTATTTCTGCAGACCATAAATTAATAAAGATTTTTAAGGCCAAAATTCACTACAAAAAGTTTTTAAAAATTTATTGCTTTCGGATTATGAAATGTGTATTGATAAATTAAAAAATGTACATAAATAATTAAGAAATTCATATCCAATGCTTATAGAAGATGTGCTGATTTTTTTTTTTTACCACCTGTGCATATTATTTTATTATATACAGATAAAATTTATTCAATATCTATTCTTATTTAGTAACTAACAATCACAATCTTATAAAAAGATTAAAACAGAACTCATATGAGTACTGAATTCAAATACATATTTAATAATATGCACATACGTATGACTCAAATATGATAAAAACATGCAATCAATAAGATGACATCAACACAGAAAATTAAATCAAATTGGTTGCCTAGACCACGCTCAAGGTTTCAGATCATCAGAGAAATTTTACATCCACAAGTTTATTAATTTTTGAAATTAAATTTGTAACTGTCTGTTGTCATAGATTGGAGAACATGCATCATATGGAATATTGAATATATAAATGGGTGGTCTAGAACTTCACCAATATTTCAGTGTATGAAAAAAAAATATTTGTTAGAAAAGTGTATATAGCATATTCACATGTAGCTGCCTACTTTCGAGCAATTGTGGTATATTGAGAAGCTACTATTTCTTTCCCAAAAAAAGAAAAGAAAAGATGGCCACTAATAACCTGCTGACATCTGCATGCAGGGTTTGTTGTCATGTGGCAAGTAAAAGGAAGAGGAGAAATCTTTGGTAGAAAGAGCAATGCTTTTAGAGGACCAAAGATCTTCTCAACTTCTCCAAATCCAACAAAAGGATCCTGTTTCCCAACATCTTATAGCCAGCTCATTTTAACATATTGTCGCCATCTATAGCTGGTTTCACTATACTTCTTTTGGGTATAAGAGTAGCAATAGAGGGGTTGGAAGGGGATTGGTGTCAAATCTTAAATGAATTAGGTAGAAATTTTTACACGAATTTGACTTGAAAAATAGGTTTGCACAGAATTAATTATTCTGTCATTGAGATTGTTCTTTTATAGAGATTTGCAGTACACATAAAACCATTAAATCAGGAAACTAAATCACTGATTTAAGGAAAGAATAATTTCTAGGTAGATTTTCCTAAAATACATAGATTTGTACCTAAATAGCTATGTTACAGCTAATGACTAATTTACAACTAATATATAATTACAGCACATATTTTTTCTAATTTTCTAACAGATCCATTTATTAATTGAATCATAATGTTAAAATTTAAATTTGATCAATTTTATAAATGAATTCACATTATTTAATTTGTTTAATTCGTTGATATAGAGAGTAATAATATATATAGCTACAAACTCTTGTATAATTTTTTTTTGTGCATAAATTGATGTGATATGATTTAATTAGTTGATTTGGATATCTCTTGGTTCACATGATTTGTTTTTATTATTTTGTATTTTTATTCAACCAATGAGTTAATTCTAAATCAGTTAATTTGTTCAAAAGTTTGTACTTGTATCATCACTTATCAGTAAAAGAATCTTGTCGAGTTTTGACACAACACGAATCAATTAGATTAGTTAAACATGAATAAAATGATTGGACCCAAAATCGTTTCGTTTAACAATTTTAATTTAAGAGTAATGCTACCATCATGTTGAACTCGATCGTCAGCTATATATCGGGATAGCTGGTCATCATCAAGCACCGAACTTTTTATATGTATGTATGTATGTATGTATGTATGTATGTATATGAGGCTTCTGTTTGAAAAAAATCTTTAGATCTTAGAATTGACACACATGGGGCATTATTCAGAACTGCAACTAGGAAATAATTGAAACAAATAGATTCTATATTAATATCATATAAGGCCTGAAATTTTCTCAGGATTTCAGCACAAAAATTTTATTGAAAAGATAGAAGTTCACATGGGCATGTAAACATTTCCGATTCTGAAGAACAAGAAAGCCATTAAAAAAGTCCCTTTATTTTTATTTTTATTATTTTTAAAGTTCGCTGACTTAAGTTTGATATACACAATATCCGTATAACGGAAATTTGCCTTCGGCGTAGCTCAATTGGCGTTTGCCGTGCATAAGCTTTAAATACGCCGTCAACTAAATTTGAATTAGTATTTAGTGGTTGAGATTTCTCACCGTCATCTTAACTCTAAAAATACAAAAAAAAAAGAAAAAAGAAAAATGGTGCATGATACAAATTTATGGGAAATGTAAGATGTCTGAAGAAAACAAAAATAAATATATAAATCAGATTTGGCAAAAATAATACCTTTTCATTGATGTTACGAAATGACATAGATATTCATGCTCTAGCTCTTGAATCCACAATTATGGAATCTTAAATGGTCCACAAAAGACGCCCAATAAAACTCATATCATACAAAATTCCTAGCCCTAAAAAGCACCGGAAGAAATAGCACTTTCAGCCGAAATTTTTCCACAAAGCTCCAAATATTTCTCTGGAATAATGGAGTTGGGTATGAATGATTAACAAAACAGACAAATATATACTTGCTCGTATTTAAGCCATTACGTGTCGAAAAATGGGATGTAGATGCGTGAAATGGTCCCTTAGGGATCAACTGTGACGTGGGATTATTGTTCGTATATAGGAAACGAGCTTCTGGGTCGCTCTCAGAGGAAAGGCTACGTGTCGACGTTCTACTGATCCGTCGCCATCCACGTCAGCCTTGCGGATGAGGAAACCCTAGCCGATTTGCTAACTTCATTTGCATGCCCTCACCCACATGACTGCCAACACGACACACAACAACATAGGTTTAGACACCATTGAAAAACCCCAATTTAAAAATCTCAATACCCATCACCTACTGAACAAGGAATAGCTAGCAATATAGCATCACAACAAAACGAGTTTGATTGCATGAATACAATCGGGGTTCGTGATGTGTATGATGATGCTAGGGGTTTAATAATGGAGGTTCAACGTGGCAAGTCAATTGATCAGACAGATAATAAATTCTAGTACTACATGCTTATGTAGTTGAGCTGTGCTTGTTGCACGTCACATGCAGCCTTTCGATTGGTATGATTAAAAAAATCTGCTTGGTATCGTATAAAGCGGACCGTATTTCTTTTAGAGGAAAGTCTTCAAAGCTTAATACAAAAAGACTGCGATCGTATGATCCATGCTAGCAAGCCATAACCACAAATGTGAGGACCTGGAATTTTCGGACATAGCTAATCGTGTACAAGAAGTAAGGCACTAAGTAAGTGAAAGATGTACATGGGTTAATAGAAAATTTGTAATTTGACGTAAAACTTGCAACGTGATTGTTACAGGTTGAAAGAAAAAGAACAGCGTGCTGCTGGTTTGGCTCAACTAGTAAAATTTCTTTGACTAAAGTAAGAAGTCTAAGATACGAACCTCGCTCGTATAAATAGGAAGAGGGTTTAAATTTTCATTACTGTGATGCTCCAGAGAAAAAAAAACAACAGTGATAATACGTGGTATAAGCAAGGGAGAGTAGCCGAAAAGCAAGAATAAATGTTATGCTTTGGACTAACAATTTAACTGGTACAGACACTTTCTGATTCTTGAGAAAGTGTATAAATATAGGGGTCATTCTACAATCGAACAACTTTGATGTTGATATATCAATAATGCTATCTTTGTCCATTATTACTATTATTATTATTATTATTATTATGAGGTTCGTAGTGATTTGATAAAGTATATTGAGACGTCGCTGAAACTAATCTTTTTCATTTCTATCGGAATCTCTTCTCAAGTTGATTTTCGTAAACAAATCCTTTCCTCCAGCCTATCATTTTCAGATTGGATTGGAGATTGCAGAAAGGTTGATATGAACTGCTGCTATAGGGCCTATTCACATAAATCAGGCCCAATCATCCTTGCGAATGCGTGATGTGACTTGTCAGTTAAATAGAATGTTGGAACTGAATCATTGGCCGTTGGTTATTATCATTGTTTGATGTAAATTATAATACAAATTTGCAAAAGAACAGAAAATACTTCGGACAAACAAATGCTTCATATTAACTAAAAGGGGACTCTAAATTTATGGGAGAACCATGTAGCTAAGCTAAGAACATTCTAAACGAGCAAAATTTATAAATACATGAGATTTCTTAGTGTTACAACAATCAGATTTGGGGGGAAAAACAAATGATCAATTTTCTAATCAAACAAGACTAAAACTTGATTGTAAACTGGACCAATTTGCGTCCACATTTACTCCACACTTACGAACACAAAAACTGCATTTATCTCAAAGGAACATATGTCAAAAGTCATCGCTTCAATAATCCCAGATGGCTACCTGCACGGGAACCTGGCCTTGAATTAGTTAGTTACAAGCACAGAACTGTCCCTGCATAATAGTCAGAAAGAACAAAACAAATACACATACATAAACTGGCTCAGCAGCTTGCACCAAACAGAAAATAATGGATGCTGGAGACATTTTGTAAAATTAACAACGTAATTTCAAGATTAAGAATATAAAACAGCTTCCATAAAAATGGAAACTAAAGTCATAAAAGAGTTAATAGGGTTAAGCTTAGGGCTTTCTCCTCCATTAACAAAACAGGAAAAAAACCACCCAAAAATAAAAAGACATTAAAGTATTTCATTTAAATACATCTACGTGAATAATAATAAGACAAAGCAGAAGCAGAGCACCATACCAGGCAATTGACGACATTGGTAGTCATAGATACTCAATCCTCCTCCATAGGTACATCTGGAATATCAAACCTATCTTCCTCGATCGTTTTATTGATCACAGACATAGGATATGGTATGAAAAGTCAAGGAATTGAATCATTCAAAGGTACTAGGAAAAATCCAAGTGCTTGCATAAATTGTTAATGCTATCGAAGTATAAAAAGCAACAGTGGAATGCATACATGCATCTAACATCGTCATCTGATACCATCAATACACTTATGAACAAGTCAAATTATATAAATTCCTTAAGAAATGTCATTCATAAGAATGCATCTAATTAAAAATTTCCTTGACTGTTAGCATCCATAAGAAAGCATCCAACACCAAGGTTGTTTTGGCATGCAACAAACATACTTATGTAATCATGTGTTGTAAAAATATCTTAGCTATGAGCATTTATATAAAACACATCTAAAGACCACAATAGACAGTGAACGCTGTTTCAAAGACACTCTTGTATATATCCTCCTTGACCACAGTTCTATTGTAGCAAACAAACAAATGGAATTAAGAAGCTTGATAAAAGCAAAACTAAAACCCAAATTGAGACAAAAACCAGGGAGAAAGAAATAAACGTTCACAAACACCTCAAAGTAAATATACTTTTTCAATGTGATGCTTTTCACAAAGCAAAGGATATAAATTGACACGAGATCTCCTTCCTTTTCACCACGATTGCGGCTACTATCAAGCTCCCTAATAATTTCAGGAGTAACCTGCATGTCAAGAGGGAGTGCATAGAAATCATATTCTGCTGAAACAAGTACTTATGCAAATCAGATGATCCAACAAACAGAAGTGAGACAATTATTGGCATTAGGAACGATAATCTTACTAGTTTATGTTTTTGCTTTTTAAGTAGAATTCTGAGGTCATCTTTGTCTTCTTTCTGCAATTCATTCTTGTATCTGCAAAATAATTTTATACAGCAGCCATCCCAGGGAAAAATCCAGGCGTAAATGATTTTGACAAAACTGAAAGCTTCACAGGGGTAGAGACATTTTATCCATATTCTAGACAACAATATACACTGATCAATCTACACTTCTTTTCAATAAGTCTCTAAGTGTAATGTAACAGATTTTTTCAGTTTACAATGATGGTGGCACCAATACATTTAACAACCAATATTGATCCCTAATCAGGGCAGATTTGGCTCTGAAGCTGCTAGCCATCTGATATGCTGCAAGCCAATTGTTACAGCTATATATATATATATATATATATATTGGATAAGAAACTGAAAAATGTATTAATAAAGCAGATGTAAAAACAGATAGTGGACCAGCTGTCCACTCAGAAAACAAAGGCTAGCACTATTTGCGTTACACAAAAGTATACCCAATCACCCCTATACAAGGTTAGAACCATTTATAACTCCCTATCTCAAGACTGATATTTGTTCCAGCTATACTGATATTTCTTGTTTTCCTAATTTGGTCATTGAATTGAAGTTTTAAAGTTTACTTACCCCAAGCGCAACGTCTAACTCGAGTTTCACCCAAAACAAATATCTATGCAAGGTTTCAAATTAAATCTCACCAAAATAAAAGGAAATAAAAAGCATCCATTACCACAAAGGGCTTTTCTTGGAAGAAATCAATATTTAAAAAAAAAAAAGGGTAAAATATGAAAAGAATCCCGATCTCCTTCCCCCACTCACTCTTTTCTCCCATTGTATCTCAGTCATACATATGAATTGTAATACATCTCTAAGTGGGACAGCAGAAATCAGCAACAAAATCAATAAAGGCATCATTTGATAAATTATAATCCCGAAGAGGTATTAAATCTCATTTTACTTGCTGTCCCATACTTTAAATGTCAATTTATCATATCTACAGATTCTTTTGTGGTTAACACCTACAGGTTTAGATTAAACTTAGAACCAATAGTGGCAATTTAAAAAAAAAATGAAAAAAGCTACTAACCTTTGTACAAATGCAAGGAGAGACTGATGCCATATTACAGGCATTACTCTTGTATCCTCAAGAAATCTCATAAAATGAGCAACAATAGCATCAACTACACGATATGGCAAGCCATATTTCTTCTCCAGGAGTAGCTTTATAAAGTAACTACAATGAATAACCAATGAGTATTATAACGTGATTTTCGAATCATTTACAACAATAAAAATGATTTGCATCAGAAATTATCTTTTACTACTCTGAAAGGTGAATTTCTTTGATTAAGCGGTCTCTCTCTCTCTCTCACACACACACACATTGCTAAAACCTTGATTCACAGTAACTCTAATCACATTATTTCTCATCTTAGCATTATAACAAACACGCATCCATCATATATTCCTATTAACTTTGAGGTAAGTAGCATTATTCTTTTTCCACACAGGCACAGCTTAAAAAATGTGTACTTTGTGGACAGTGGACACAAATACAAATTTGGGGGGAAAATTCATTTTAGCCTGATATTAGAAATTTGAATACCTTGTTGTACCACAATATTCCATTTCTGCAAGCTTGAGTAGTGCAACACTGCAATTTTAAAAAGAAGTTTGAGTTAAGACATCTCTTGTGTACAACAGAATTACTGAAATTGAAGTACAATGTTTTGGCAACCAGAAAAACAAAATTAGCTCATCTTGTGGCAGAACACCAAATATTCCAATTAGCAACTAGAAATACAGAGAATCAACTAGCTTTCATGTGCTTCAAATATATGCATTAGTTTTTAGGAAAAAGAAATAATGAAATTCTTTACAAGTAATTAGGCAATCAAAAAAGAATTATCTAGAAGAAAATCATCAAGTGATCTATGCTCTTTGATGTCAATAATCCATTCATGATTTGCATTATATTAACTGGGCCAAACTAATTGAAAGCAATATTCCATATGAAGAACTATTTCCTAGGATGGGAGCTTCATTTTCATCAAGCAAGCATTTTTTGACAAGTTTTACTAAGGTAAACTAATAAATTCCCAGCCAAGGAAACCATCACTACTAAGCAGTACAAATTTCTCTCAAATGATGTGTATTTGTACACTCTCACTGTTAAATAAAATAGTAATTTAAAAAAAATACTATAAAACATGCAATATTCAGCAAAAAAATCCAAAAGACTACTAATGAGAATCTTCCACAATGGAAGGGGAACAAATAATTTACAGCTTAATAGAACTATGTTGTTAACTTTATAAGAATAAAACACCTGGAAAAAAAAATAAAAAATCAATATTCAAGGAAAAAAAATCATATTGATTTCATACGGCAGAAGTTTATACTCTGCCAAAACCAAATGGCACAGGCATTTATAAATAGGCTAGATGTCAGGAACTTGTATGTTTTGATAAAATTGCAGATAAATAAAATACTCAAACAACTAATTATGCTTATGCAGACTGCATTTCTCTAAGTCTTTTTAGAAAGACACTATAATCATTTAGTGAAAAATTCTTATGATCATTGCAGGAAATTCTTAAATTAAAATTCATAAACTTCCTGAAATGACAATACTGAGAACTGACAACTGCGGATGCCATGAATCTATGTTATACATTCCAGAATCCAGTAAATTAAGGTTTTCTGTATATGCCTTAGGAAACCCAGAAATATAGAACATACCTTGAATGGAGCATAGGAATGGAGATCTTTTCAATAACGCTCCCAATGATGACAGCTTCCCTAAGGTTGCATGTCCCTGACTGAACATCAAGTAAAGTTATTATAACATAACTCTAAAATCCGTCTATCCCATCAACATAACAAATTCAGACTATGCAAATTGAAATTCAGAGTGGTTGAGAATTTGATCTGATTGATGAATATGAGTGACCCATTAACCCAGCAACAAATGTAACTGCACAGTTGTAGACTTCATATACAATTGTGAATGACCAAAGCTAACAAAAGTTGCATTATAAATGCATTGCCACCTTTTTTTTTTAATAAAACTCAAAAATGTATTAATGAAGAAGAATTTAAAGAGATAGTGAACCAGCTGTCCACTAAGAAAACAAAAACTAGGGAGTATATGTTCTGTACAAAGTTTAGATGTATGAAGAAGAAAAAGGATGAATACTGAAACTCCTTACAAACTAAAACCCAAAGTGAAGCAAGAAGACGAGCTCTATCCCACAGCTGTCTCCACTTTTCCCCTCAAAAATATGAACATTTCTTTCCTCCCATATTACCCAAAACAGAGCTGCCACAACACATTTCCACTTGAGATTATAGTGGTGAATGAGTGAATTTGCATGCACTAACGACTAACATCAATTGGAAAAAAAAAAAGGAATATCTTAAACATGAACATCACTCTATACATATGGGTACGCCCAGAAGTCCATATACTGTAATAAATTATATATGTGCTTATACAGTAGACAGGACTCAAGGTGTTGTACTGAAAGACAAACCTTACACAACGGGAACAATATTCCCTTGTTAAATGCAGCAGGTTTGTACAGAGATTTCTTTAAAGCTTGATATAGAGCAAAATGCAGCTTCTTGTTCTTTCGAATATCATCTCTGATTCGAGGGAGCAAAACAAGCTTGTAAAAGCGTTCTGCCTTCTTGGCATTCAGATTGGAAGAGAAAATTCGTGTCGCTTGAAACATTGCATTAGGTGTCCATTTCTCGGGTTCAGTAAGGTACAAGACCTGCTCCCACATTTGTGTTGAAGGGATGTGCTTAAACGCTTTGGGCATTTTTCCTGCTGTGTATTTACTGAGAAACTCGCCAACTCTGCACATTCCAATAATGGGACCTTTAATAAATTTCTTTTACCATATTGACCAAAAAATAGTTCCATGGCAAAACATCCCAATAACACCATAAACATGAATGGAAGCCAATTAGTGAGAAAAAAGAGTTAAAATGTGAACAAGTTAGAAGGTGAATAAAATGGTGCATTTTCAATAGAAACACAATCTAACCACATAAACTAACTTACCCTTTATACAAATTTATGAATGACTCATCCAACTTGGGCAAAGGCCGTGTTTCTGCATAATTCCAAAACAAACAGAAATTTAAAGAAGATTAAAATCAACAAAATCAGAAAAGACACCGACATGACCAATTGATGATCATGATGACAACAACCTCCTGAAGCAATGTTTGCATCGTTTTCTTTTATTTTTTTGATGATGAGGTCTGCAAGTGTAACTTGCGGACCAGCATCCTTTGATAGAAATGCCTCCAATAATCTCTCATCATCCTCATCAATCTCCTCCTGCTTTAAATAAAAAGGACAAGAATAAACAAACCCATTAGGCTCTGAAACCGGTTTTCTGTACATCAAATATGAAAATTGTTGTTTTTTTTTTAAAAGGGTGCCCACCGGCCACCACTTTATTTCAAAATAAAATATTAACTCAGCTTACGGAACTATGTTTAATTGAAAAAACAACTAAACGATGTTGTCAACATTTTTTCAAACAACAAAAGAAACTAAGATAAAATTAAACATAAAAACCACAAAACACAAACGTTTTTCTCCAAAAAAAATTATTCAGTATTTTTCACCTCAATTGTTCTCAAATTCATTCCTTATTCCCATTTTACAAAACACTTACCTATAAATATAAAGCATTAGTTTGCTACAGGTATATTTATAATAAAATCCTTAGTTTGCACTTCCAAATTAATAAAAAAAATATATAATAATAATAAACATTAAGCACTGACCTCATAATTTCCAAATTGACTTTGAGTCTATTAAAACCACCGAAATCATCAATATCATCTTCATCTTCTTCTACTCGTCGCTTGCTCTGCTCTTCTTCGGCAAAAACGAAGGCGCTTTTGGTAGCGTTAGGCTCTTCGGACTCTTCTAGAACCTCCTTCTGCTGAATCATCGCTTCCTTCAGAATCTTCGAACTAATCCCCGACGATATCATCTGTAAAACTTCACACAAGTAATAAAAAAAACAAACAAGTACGAACCCAATAAAAAGAAAAAAAGAAAAAAGAAAATTACTTTATCTTGTTTCTGGTGGTGCTTGGCAGCCTTGGATCGTTTCTTTGAGGAAGCCACAGATTTGTCATCGTCGTTCGAAGGCAGGAATGGCTGCGGGTTTTGAAATCTCTCACGTTTTTGTTTTTTCGCCATTGATTGGCCTTCAATGAGTCGCTTGTGTTAAGAAGTTTAATCAGAGCTAACTTCACCG
>NW_006262339.1:29301027-29312627 GCF_000493195.1 Citrus x clementina | reverse complement strand
GTCACAGAACGAAAACCCTCAATACTCTGTATTGTTTTGTTGGGGCAGAGAGGGGGATTAACAAAAACCCTTTCAAATCCGGATATTATTTTTCCGGGCGTGGCCCGGGTTTTACCGAGTGGGTTTCCTAGAATCCGAATGCTGTTATTTGTTTTTTTTATATATATAAATTATTTCCAAGTTATTTGAACTAATAATGTAAACAAGATTGGTTAACGTTGGAGATAAAAAAAAAAAAAAAAAAAAGCGATCTCCAATGTATTAAAATTCATATTTGTTTTTGGTATTTGAATGACATCCTCACAAAATGAGGTACGTATACATATAACTATACCATACATATACACACACACACACACATATATGTATCTATATTTATTTATTTATATAATGGGTCGCTATATCTCATTAAGCGCATGCAGAAAACCACTATAATCGATTTTGAATCGGTAAATAGAATAAAAATTATTTTTTAGTTGTTTTTAATGGAAAAATATAATAATAAATAGGAAAAGAGGGAAAATTACAATTAAATAAGATAAAATATTTTAATAATTTTAAATTTATATATAGAATGAAAAATTATAAAAATTATAAAAATATATAATAAAATAGTCACATTAATTTCCACTTTTCTGTCATCTTCCAAGAATGATGGTGAATATTTCAAGTTTACTTTTTAAATTCTTATTCTCCATTTAAATATATTTAATTTTTGGTAACTTATTTCAATTTAGTTAACTATCAGTTTTTTATTTTATATTCTCACTCTTTTCATTAAATTCTAACTTTCATATGGATATTTCATGTTTACATTGAGTTAAAAAATCTTAGGTAAATATTTTATTTTTAGATCCCCACTTTCCATTAACATTTATCAAAATCATAATAAGCAATTCCAATTTTTGGGTTGAACTCTTTTATTTAGCATCCCACTATTTTTTTTTGCTTTATATTCACCCTTTTTTCACTGAAGTCCAAATTTTTTGTTGGATGTTTCAAGTTAATTTTGAGGATCCATACTTCCCGTAGCAGTTTATCAAACTCTTGGTACATAGTTTCAATTTTTGGGTTGAGCTCTTCCACTCTATATCCCACAATTTTTTAGTTTCATAATCTTTTTTTTTAATTGAATTCTATTATTTTAAGTGAATATATCAAGTTCATTTTATAAAATCCAACTTCCCGTTCTAATATATCAAAATATTGGTAAGTTATTGCAAGTCTTGGGTAAATATTGGTCAGTTATTGCAAGTCTTGGGTAAGTTATTCCATTCTTGTTTCATCTATTTTTTTAATTCCATATTTCTAATATTTTATTAAATTCTAAAATTATGGGTAAGTGTTTTAAGTTAAATTACTATATACCTTCTTTTGGTTAATCTTTTTCTATTTTATGGTAATACATTTTTACCAATGGGTATAGCTACCCAACTCTATTCCCAATGATTTATTTGTTGTATCCTTCAAATCTGTTAATTGAATTCCCACTTTCATGTGGAAGTTCCAAGTCATCTTCTCATTTACTTTATATTATGCTTTATCTCATTTTTCGTTAATAAATTCCAAGATTTTGGTCTTCCTATTCCACTCATGTTTTTAACATTTTTTAGTTGGATACTTCTACTATGGCTATTGAGTTCTAACGTTATGGGTATGTATTTCAAGTTAAGTATTATGTACTTTCTTTGCGTTAATCTTTATCTATTTTGTGGTAAATTATTCCTAATAATTGGTTCAGTTACTTAACTCTTTTCCCCACAATTCATGGTTGCATATTCTAAATCTTTCAAATGAATTACAACTTTTGTGTGGAAATTCCAAGTTGTCTTCCCATTAACCGACTTTACCATTTATTTTAGCTATTTATTGTTGATAAATTCTAAATTTTTGGTTGGATTCCTTTGCTTACGGTTTCTCAATTCTTTGGTCGGATATTTCTATTATTATTATTGAATTCTAACATTATGGGTATATATTTCAAATCAAATTATCAAATGCCTTCTTTGTGTAAATCTTTATCCAGTTCATGGTCAGTTACCACCCTAATTATGGGTTCGACTACTTAACTATTTTCTCAACAATTTATGGATTGAATATTCCAATTTTTTCAAATGAATTTTAAAATTCATGTGGAAGTTCCAAGTTTTATTCATATTCACCAACTTTACCATTTACTTTATCCATTTCTCGTTAATTAATTCTAATTTTTATGTTGAACTCCTCTACTATACTTTTCTCAACTTTTTGGTTTGGATATTTCTTCTATGGCTATTGAATTCTAACGTTATAAGGTACATATTTCAAATCATCACAACTTTTTTTATGTTAATCTTTGTCTAATTTGTGGTAAGTTATTCCTATCAATGGATAGGTGCTTAACTCTTTTCCCAACAATTCATTAGTTGTGTATTCTAAATCTTTCAAATGAACTACAAATTTTGTGTGGAAATTCCAAGTTCTCTTGACATTCATTGACTTGCCATTTATTTTATATATTTATTGTTGATAAATTCTAATTTTTTGGTTGGATTCCTCTGCTTATGGTTCCTCAATTTTTTGGTTTGATATTTCTATTATTATTATTATGGATTTCTAACATTACGGGTACATATTTCAAATTAAATTATCATATGCCTTCTTTATGTTAATCTTTATCCAACTCATGATCAATTATTCTTAATTATGGGTTCAACTACTTAACTATTTTCTCAACAATTTATGAGTTGAATATTCCAAGTCTTTCAAATGAATTTCAACTTTCATGTGGAAGTTCAAGTTTTATTCATATTTTAACTTTATCCATTTCTTGTTAATAAACTCTAATTTTTTGGTTGAACTTCTCTACTCTTCTTTTCTAGACTTTTTGGTTGGATATTTCTTCTATTACTATTGAATTCTAACATTATGGGTACATATATCAAGTTAAATTATCACAATCTTCTTTACATTAATCTTCATCTAGTTCGTGGTAAGTTATTTCCATCAATGTGTTATGCTACATAACTCTTTTTCCAACAATTGATTGGTTGTATATTTTAAATCTTTCAAATGAATTCTGACTTTGAAGTTCCAAATAGACATGGCCAACGGGTTGGGCACCACGTGGCATGGCATAGGCACGACATGTGTATGTACAATATGGCATGGCATGACACAAGCATGTTTTGCTAAAGCACGCGGGATGGCACATAACACACATGGGTTGGGCTGGGCTGAGAAATTCAAGCACGTGAGTCTTAAAAGCATGACATGATTAGAGATGGATTAAAGCACGACATGTGAAAAAGCCCGCAATTAGCACATTTCACTTTTTAACGAAAGTATATTTAAAATTTTATAATTTTACAAATAAGTTGAAATTGAATCTTTTAAAATATTTTATTAGCATAGGTTTTTTTAAATTCATTTAACTGTTAGTTTAAAAAATATTGTAATTGTTTTATGCTTATGATTTATTAAATGAATAGATGATATCATGATTTTAATAAATAAAATTATAAATATCATGATTTTATAAAATGTATGTACTAATATTATTACAGACTATAATCTATGAATCCACATAAGTCTAAGTTAACAATTAAGTTAATTATTACAAAAAATTTATTATTATTGTTGTTGTTGTTAAGCATTAAAAAAGAATTTTGTTACTGTAGAGTCTAATTCAATTGTTAATATTATATTCTCTTACTATTATTTGTTTATTATTATTGAATATGGGCTTGAGTTTTGAATTTTTGATATTATTGAATTTGACTAAAGGCATATGGACGCCAAAGAAAGTACATAAGCTTGGAAAATTTACGCCCACAGCTTGGAATGCCCTCCTAAAAAAAAAACTTATCGTACTTTTTCCATAGGCAGGGTATTGCACAGCTCATGGCACGACACTCATGGGCACTGCATGTGTGCCGGGTAGGCCTAAGAAAAAAAAAAAAAGGCATGGCATAACACAGCACAAAGCACATAGCGGGCACTACACAACATGAATACGAGCCCGCATGGACCTTCCTTTGATGCCAACTCGACCCGTTGGCCATCTCTAGTTCCAAGTTCCAAGTTCAGCTACTCAGCTATTTTCTAAACAATTTATGGTTGGAATATTCCAACTCTATCTAACGAATTTCAACTTTTATGTGGAAGTTCCGAGATTTATTTGTATTTACCAACTTTACCATTACTTTATCCAATTCTTATTAATAAATTCTAATTTTTTGGTTGAATTCCTCCACTCTTCTTTACTCGGTTTTTTAGTTAGATATTTCCACTAATGTTATTGAATCCTAACATTATGCGCACATATTTGAGGTTAAATTATCATGTACTTTCTTTGCGTTAATCTTTATCTAGTTTATGGTAAGTTATTCCTAATAATGGGTTTCAGCTACTAACTCTTTTCACAACAAATCATTGTTTGTATATTTCAAAACTTCCAAATAAATTCCAACTCTTATATGGAAGTTCTAAGTTCTCTTCACATGTATATACTTTACTATTTAATTTACCCGTTTCCTGTTAAAAAATTTCAATTTTTTGGTTGGATTCCTCCACTCTTATTTTCACTAATTTTTGCATCCATTTTTATTGAATTACGACATTATGAGTAGTTGTTTCAAGTTAAAGTATCATATACCTTCTTTGCATTAATTTTTTATCTAAGTTCTTGGTAAAGTTCTTCTAATCTTGTTTCGACCTTTTTTTCTTCTATATTTCTATTATTTTTATTAAATTCTAACATTGTAGATAGATGTTTCAAGTTATATTATCATATATACCTTCTTTACATTAAACTTTATCTGGTTCTTTGTACGATATTCCTAATAATAGGTTTAGTTACTTTACCGTTCTCTCAATAATTCATTAGTTGTATCTTAAAATCTCTCTATAACAACATTGTATTAGGAATAACCTCTATTTAGTGATAACAAATTTTGATCCCACTATTATAAATAAGAATAAATTTTATATTGTAATAAATTATAATTTTACTAAATCCCACCTTAAGGAATTTGCTACATAGTAATAATTATCTGTATATTGCAATTACATTAAAGAGCATTCCTCAAATAGTACAATTAGACAATGAAAAAAAAAGATTATGAATGCAAATATTTAGAGACTTTTAAAATGACTTTGCATATTCCAAACAACACATAAATATATGTATTATTTTTTGAAATTAGGTCTATCTCTTTTATCAATATTTACAATATATTGGATTTGACATGCTCCATTAAATAGTTATTAAAATAACGCGCACTTTACTTTTACATCGCTTGCACTAAGGTTAATTAAGTGAAATCAATAATTTTTGTAACCACAATTCCATTAAATTATAATTTTCTCATAGTAATAAAATTAGTTTATAGTAAAAAATTAATTTGGTCCCAACTATGAATGTAAAGAGATTTTATTGTATATTTAAATTTTTAGAAAGAGCTCCAACTTTTATGTAGAAGTTCCTTGTTCTCTTCCTATTTACCAACTTTACTTTTTACTTTATCTATTTGTTGTAAATAAATGCCAAGTTTTTTGTTGGATTTCTCTACTCTTATTTTCACTTTTTTGGTTGGATATTTCTATTGTTTTTATTAAATTCTAACATTATAGGTAGATGTTTCAAATTAAAGTATCATATATATACATTCTTAGGATATATATAGAATTGTACTTGTTAATAAAAATAATTTTCAAAATTAAATTTTGAAAAACTATTCACTCCTTACTTTTCAAGATCTGTTGTAAAATGAAATGATTTTGTCAGAAGTGACTTCTAAAAAAATTTAGTAAACACCACAATTATTTTTTATATTTTTAAAATCACTTTTAAATCCCTTAAAGATAATCCCAAATAGGCCCTAACAATCCAATAACAAAAACCTCCTCTCAATGAGAGATTGCAACGTGGGTCATTGCCTTTCATAAGGAGAGTGACATTACCCACGTGATAAAAAATCATTTAATTAATCTCAATTACAAAAGGACTTTATGAGGAAATTACAGGAATATCCAAAGGTTTACTCCACAACAAATTCCCCTACCTAATTCTATGAAGCTTCGAAATGGCCAATCAATTCACAAGTCTTTTTTCTAAATTTCTAACTCACATCTAGTAAATTTACATCAATATTGAGCCACATTCATCTTATCTACATCAATTACTCAACAATTTCATGGGATGAGTTGCAACTTAGATTCCACTTGAAACAAGTAACAAATTAGGTTATAATTAAATTCATATATATGTCTGCTTTAGTTTTTCCTATTTTAGTAGACAATCCTTGTGAATTCTCCACAAAATTGTATTTCAACAAAGAACTTCTGAGTAAATATAAAACTAAATTTTGAAGCAAAACGACAAGAAACGTTAAATTCAAAAGCTCTTTTAAATTATTTACATACACATGATTAAATTGTACTATAAATATTAGTTACGTTTGTAAATAATATTGAAAATAACAATATTTTATGAGTAATTATGAAATTTGATACCATCAATAATATAATTGCTTCTCAGCCATGTAAGAGGTGGATGGAAAACTATATCCTTTTCGTAGTGTGGTTAAGCTTTGAAACTCTATGTATACATTCTAGAGATGATTTCTTTAATTAAATTTATTTTTTGAAATTTGATTTTAATCATTTGTATTTTTACAATTATTTTATAATAAGATTTGCCATACAAATATGAATATTTTTAAAACTAAGAGAATCACTAATTTTAAGTGTCTATGCACATGTGGATATTACTAACAAACATTTATAATTGCTAATTTTAAAAAAAGTAATACTTCTCAAAAATATAAAAAATGAAGGCAGGAAATAAAAATACCAACTTGTAATTAGAGGCGAAAGATAAGAAACTTTGAGTTTCATTGACATTACATGTCCGGTAGAATATGTCATAGCGCCTAAACTGAATCAAAGGCAATAGTTTTTATTTTGTTAGCTTTTGTTGAAAATGAAAGCCATAGTTCAAATTAATTTCACTATACAACCAAACATTCAACTTCTTTTCTTTTCTTGTTTTTTTTAAGTGCCCAACAACCAAACAATAAAAATTCAATGATCTTTTCAGCACAATCATGCATGTAAGCCACAAAGGGAGAATAAAAGATCACTTAAATTTAGCAACAAAGGGAAAATTGAATCTATAAAGAGATAACATCTGTAGGATTCAACATCATTAGTCAAATCAAAGTATATCATAAAAGAGTTGAAACTTGACAACACCATACGTCATTAAAATCCCATATTGAAATAAAACAAAAATAAATTTAAGCTACAAAAATTTCAATAACAATAACTACTAATACTGAAATTTAAGACAATTATAATAGAGAAGAATTAATAGAGATATAACTTTAAATAAATATCAAGTTTCTATAAGTAGCCATTTATGATTAGTAGTGCTTAACAACAAATAGTCAGAATATGGAATCTAAATACACTACCCTTAGACACACAAAATATAAGAGGGCAAACATCAGTACTAAATGCATCTACAATACATCTTCTAAGGCCACACAAGGCTCATCTGCTTCTTAGGTCAATGAACTGACAAAATTTCTAGTAAACAGTTAATGTACTATATAACCAAAAAATGATTAGTATATCATATTAAAAAAATGTGTTGTTTTAAAATTTTTAAAAAAATATTCAACCACAATATGGTTTGGAATACCAAAAATACAAAAGCTGTCGTTCCAAAGGTAGTGACACTTGGTTCAAAACACAAGCAGACAATTAATAACAAGTACAATTTGTCTACCAAAAACATCATAACTCACTAAACAAAATAGAAAGAACGGCCTAATAACAATTGATAAGTAGAGGACATTACATAAAAAATGGGAATGACATGCGAGTTAACATACCTTTAGAGATCATAGTAACATTTTTAATAGTGCCTTGAACGACGCCTTGTAAAGATTAATATTTTTGGTACCTTCTTAACAAATATAAATCAATGTTCAAGATTAATACAAAAGAGATGCTTTGATGCTGAAGATTGAAAAAATTAAGTATATATTTAATAAGACTCGTTAGCAGCAATAAAAGAATTGTCCATATGTTTTAAGGCATAGTATCCACAATCAAAATCAATTGGTTGTTGTGGTAGATTAGCTTGACGACCGAGTTGAAAAGGCAGGAAACTGAAATTTGAACTAAAACGAAGTCGAGCCTCTCTAAGTAGCAAAATTTCCAATAATGCGAGTTGCCAACATCAACCAGTAATAAATGTTGACAAAATTTAGAGTGTTGGTCGATCAAATTCAGACTAACACACAAATGTAGTCGGTCCTCCTAAGAATATACAATTGCCAATGAACAATTAATCATTCTTTCTCTTTGATTGAGAGATTCCAATGAATCTCGAATATCAATAGTTTGACCAAGAACATCAATAACAACATGTATCAATGACCTTCACAATGTACAGGCATATAAATCTACAGTTACAAGAGAATAAAACACAACTAATGGAAAAATGTTTTGTTATCAAGTTGGTAAAATGAAAAGGAAATCAAGGAACTACGTAAAAATACAAACCACAAAAGGTTCATGAAAAAAAAAACTGTTCTTGGAACCTAGAAGCTCGATGATAGGGATTTAGATCACCTAAGTCACCCAATACAACTTGCTTTAAATTTAAGACAGAAAAATTAGAAGAATAAAAACATTTTGTTAGTTGATAATAAGCATGATCTCATTTGAATTGAATTAGAAATATAAGATTTTTTTGTTATCTTATAGAATAATATGATGACAAAAACCAACAACGAGGACAAATGATATCCTTTTAGGCCTCTTTAATAGTCTTGTATTGGGCATACATAGTGATAATCTAATTTTTTTTTAATAGTTATGATCAAAGTGCATACTAATTGAATATAATGGCATCATTGCTATTGCATCGGTCCTCAATATTATACATAGTAGGCCTAGAGTATTACATCATTATCGATCTGTGCTCTCAGTAGGAGGAAATGCATAATGCTCTGTATGTTGTTGTACTCTATACTGACGACAACATCCTTTTACCATGAATGAACAACATTATCAAAATAAATAAAAGCAAGATTAAGAGATTTATATCTACCTTAGAAACAAACTAGACATAAACGAATTTCATTGTTATTATACATTTTAGCCAACTTGTCGTAAAAAATGAAAAGAATAAGTTTCATTTCATCCTTAGTAAATGGAGTGGGAACTGAAAATAGACCAACCAAGAATCGGGGTTGGGCAAGTTTGAGATTGACATTCTTTTCTTTAGAATTTTGAATATGCCTATCCTTTGCAATTGATTGTATCATTAAAAGACCTTTCAATGAATTAAAAAAATTATAGTTCACATAATCTGAGGTAATGTCACAACATATAATTATGGTAAATATAAAAGCAATAGTAACAAATACACTTCAATACCTTAGATTCCTTAGGAATCACTTTTGATTTTCCTTTGGACATTTTTATTTTCTTTGACAGAAATACGTCTGTCCTTTCACAATCCATAGCCATTTCCAATGTACTCAATATTTATTGTAATTACTTGTCTTTTGTGTTTAAGCCGGAACATTAGAAGGACTGGTTATCTTATTGTAGCCTTGGATTGAACCTTCATTTGATAAGATTTCAATATACTCAGCCCCAACATTATTTAATTAAGCAACATAAACTTATGGGATAGAGTTTTAATGTAATCTATGTAGGACGATGGACATGAAAGGCAACATGGTCTATAATTTGCCTTTAATGTAGCAATTCTTTTAGTGTTTTAGTCTCATCAGATATCATATCAGATATTGAATTTAAAAGTCAGTATCTTGATTAAAAGAATTTGTTTCTAAATTATTTTTTCAAAATTGGGATCTCCAACATCTTTTAATCAAGAAGCTTCATTAGTGTTAGTAGTATGCATCTGAATCTATTTGATTGAGCAAATAAATAATATAAAAAACTAGGACAATGCCAATTTGTCACATGCTAATTATAATGTTAAGTACTTTACAATAAAGTTTATCTTATCAATTCTAATCCTTCCCTGAGATCTTAACAACTTCATGAACCTTTTCACCATTGATTCATTCCAGAATGCGACATGAGTTATAGTCCAATTAGGTTGAATGCAGTTGTATGCAATATTATAGAGATAGAAATTCTATAAAAACTAGCTTATAGTTAAGAAAATAGTATAGTCAACACCATTTATGGTCAGAAAAATGCTCAAATTTATGCAAATCATCTTACTTATAGGAAAAGAAGACATCCTCCCACATATGTAGTTTCATGATTCTTATATTTGCCAAGCACTACAAGAAAAAGTACCTACTATGATAGTCCCATGTGTGATGGTTTTTGGTCTAGAAACATGATAGATTTATTTTCTGTCATGACTTTATGACATATTTGTGATAGAAATATCATTTTCAAGAAATTATGACAGATTGATGATAGAATATCGTCTATCAAGAAACTATGGTAGAATGGTGATAAATTATTTAGTTGTCAAGAATACATGTATGTTTTTTTATGTTGATTTTAATTTTATACATTTGACTTTATTTTTAAAAATATTTTATTACTCCGAAAAAGTGAAATTATGTCATATCTGTCACAACAATTAATTTAAATTATAATTAAAAATTTTATAAAAAATATTTTGTAAAGAGGGGAAACATTTTGTGAGGAGGGAGCCGAAAATTTGTCTAAGTCTTGAGAAATCTCAAAACACAATACACTAGTAGCAAACCCTCGAAGCTTGGCCATAGGAAACTAATGACACCCAAACACTCGCCGTTCAGCGCGATTCTCATTGATTGACATTATCATTGCTATTTTCGACACTATTTGTGTCTACCATTATCACTCAAATCATCTCTCTTTGTTGCGGCGAAATAAGTCTCAATCGAAACCCAAATTAGAATGAGAACAACAACCACAACATTTTCGTTGACTGAAAGAAACCCAATCTCTTGCCCTGAAAGAAGACCCAAATCATTGTTGACGAAGTTGAAACTATAGCCTTCAATGTCAATTAAAACTTCACACCCTATGGTGAGTCATTGTTGTATTTACATGTATTTAATTTTGACTATTTATTCTACTTTTATGTAAAGTAGTAAATAATTTCTAAGAAATTGAACATTTTTGCATGTATTAGATATATTTTGGTAATTAATTTACTAAATAATTTCCAAGGAAGATACTTTGTAAAAATAGTTTGAGTTCTATTTTGAGTTGTAATCATGCATTACATAATGTTATTATCGTATATGGTAATGGAATTACGTGATAAGAATTTACATAAACAATTTTGAGTGAACCATGTAGCATATTGTAGCCTTGTAGTTATAGCCGATACAAAATATATGTTCATGTGTCTCTATTTGATTTTTTTTGTTCTAGGTAATTTTGATATTAAAGGTTCAATAAGTTGAGTGAGTGTTCGTGCATGAATTTAGACGATAATCTGCAAGTTATATATCTTTGTGTTCTGATAACTGATTGTTTAAATATTAGCTTGAATTAACTATGACAAAGGCTAATGAGGGATTCTTAGCAAATGATTATGTTATATAAAATTGAAGGAT
>NW_006262339.1:29299213-29300942 GCF_000493195.1 Citrus x clementina | reverse complement strand
CTGTGATTGCTGCATAAATTTGACAGTTCAGTGTTCTTGAATTGTAGAAGGCTTTGTATTAAGGTACTTGAAACTTTTCTTTGTGTTTGCTTTCATTTTTGTTTAACTGATGTATATTATTTGAAGTTGTGGTTTATCTAGGTGTTGTAGGTTTTCTAATGCTATTGATGTCAATGTGTAAGTGTACGTAACAAGTAATATAATGATAAATATTCAAAATAGTCTCCATAGGGATTGTTGATATGACAATTGCTACAACAATTTTATCTGTGCAATTTTTATTCTAAATTAGAATTAAAACAAATTATTAAACTAATGAAACAATTAAAATAAAAACGCAATAAGAAAAATGCAATAAAGTAAAATATCATTGCAAATATAAGAATGTAACCAAGGGGAATGTAGTAGTTGAGTGATTAAACTCACTTAATGGTTTTTAACTAGTTTTCTAGTTTTTGGATCTGTTGCTACAACATCTGCTACAGAACTGGGCAGAATCCTCATGTATCTTCAATTGTCGCATGTTGGATGTCTTATATCTAAATGCAACTTAACAGTGACTAATTATTATGTTAACATCAGATTATAGCATAACACGTTTTAGATTCTAATTACCCTACAAGATGAATCCATATATCTAGTTCATCACTAATATTAGATTAAGTATAACCCTTTTCGAATCAAGTTAAACCTAACTCAGGAAACTCAATCTAAAATCAAGTATTGCTCTAATATGTTCCACTAAGACAAGCATTTTTTAGGCTCTTTCTTAGCTAGTATCACTAAATGGGTGGTCAGTCGAGATAGTAAATTGAAATAAGTATTATGAAAATAATGTGCTATACCAAACATGCAGCAACACATAATATCAATAAATTTAACCGTCGAGTTTGTTTATCACTCAACCATAAGTAAATTTAGTTCATAATTTGCGATAAAACAAAAAACGAAATAGTTTTAGCCATCAAACAATTCATCATAATGAGATAAAAACAAGAGAACAAGAAATAAGAGTGAGATCCACTTGATGTCCTTCTAGAATCTTTTGTTGTTGTCCTCAATTTTCTCTCTTGATCTTTGTTTTCTCTTGTTTTGTTTCTCTATTCTTTTTCTCTAATGTCGGCCTCCTCTTTCTTTGTGTTTGTGCTCCTTTTATAGCTTAGAATTAGGGCAACCAGAAGTCTAGGGTGCACATCTTCCATTTTAGAAAACTCTAGATCGCAAACTTCAAAGTATCTCGTGCGAAATCTTCTCTGTCAATGCTCGAGGATTGCTACAGCAACAACTTCAGCATCTGAACTGTTCCAGACTTGTTACAATTCTTCTCTAACCAAATTCTTTTTTTATCTTTACAACCCTCTTGCAGTTGTATTCCTTTCTTCAAATTTAAGCTTCTGGTCACCTACGATTATGAATATGATCTAAGCACATAATTTATTCTAAATCAAATAAAACTTATTAAAAGTAAACTAAAATGAATGTTTATTCAAAACATTACTAAAATGCAATAAAAACATGTCATTTGCTCTTTAAGTAATCATAATTTAAGTTTAAAAGTGCGATGATAACTCTTATTTCATAGAGTTATCACCAAGTTTAGTATTTTATCAACTGATCATTCAAAATATATTTCAGTAATAAATACTATTGCTGGATTTGCACTTGGAATGGATACAACATTAGATTATTGTGTTCAATTAGTAACAGCTCAGACCGCTTAGGAGCCGCT
>NW_006262339.1:29223409-29297756 GCF_000493195.1 Citrus x clementina | reverse complement strand
ATTTATTTCTGAACCATGACCATACTTTTCTATTATGTTGTTTCTTTATTATAAAATAAAAACTATATGGGCCAAACTGTGTTTAACTTGTATGCCATCATGTAGGTTCAACATTGTTTATTTCATATTGGTGCTTTGACATTAGACAATCACTCTAAATATGTTTTGTTCTTTGTTTCTTTCATGAATATGTTAGGAACATTAATTATTAAGCCAAAAATGGATAGGTCTTGGATTCACAGTAATCAATTGTCACCAGAATATGAAAATGGTATCGAATAATTTATAAATTTTGCTACAAAAAATGCTGGAGGCAATAGTGTCATTAAGTGTAATGCCTTATTTGTGGAAATTTATCGTTTGAAACACTTACAATTGTAAAAGATCATTTATATATACATGGTTTTGATGTGAAATATGACAGTTGGTTTTGGCATAGGGAGGAGATTCGTAAAGTCCTTCTCCCCAAAAAGAAAAATATTTTGAGCCATAAAATATATAGTTTGACAATGGTAATGAGTTAGAAATTGGTTAATGATGCTTATAAGGGTTGTAGTAGGGACCCTAAGGCACTTAAAGAGCTATTAGAACAAGCTGAGAAATCTTTATACCTAGGATGCACAAGATTTACTAAGTTAGGTTTTTTAGTGAACTTGTTTAATGTGAAAGGTAAATTTGGATGGTTTGACAGTAGCTTTATTGCATTGTTGGGTGTTTTAGCCAATTGCTTGCCTAAAAATAATGAAATTCTAATCTCTATGTATGAGGCCAAAAAAAATAATGTCAACTTTGGGCTTGGAATATGTTAAAATTCATGTTTGCCTAAATGATCGCATACTCTAAAGAAAAGAGTGTGAATGACTTTATGAATGTCCTATATGTGGGTTATGTAGATGGAAGAAAAAGGATGGTATTGTAGACCACTATACGAAAAGGGTTCTTGCAAAGGTTTTATGGTATTTTGCGCCTAGGTTTAGGTGCATGTTTCAGTCATTAGAATCTACCAGGGATTTCACTTGGCATGCACATAAAAGGGTGGTTGATGATAAACTCTGACATCTGACTGACTCACCATCTTGGAAGTTAGTAAATGAGAAATGGCCAACCTTTGCGTCCAATCCTATAAACATTCATTTAACTCTATCAGCTGAGGGAATCAATATGTAGATATGGCTACTGGCTAATAATTCCTATAACTTATAATCTTCCACCATGGTTGTGCATGAAAAGAAAATTCATGATGTTATCCCTCTTGATTTCTAGTCCTCAACAACTGGGTAATGACATTTATGTGTATTTGCAACCTCTTATTGAAGATTTGCAAACTTTATGTGATGTTGGGGTGGAGGCATATGATGCCTACAGAAATGAGTACTTTAATTTGTGGGATATTTTACTATGGATAATAAATTACTTTCTGGCATATGGAAATTTAATAGGATGCACCATTAAAAGGTATTATGACAGTCCATATTGTGGTGTAGAAATACCAAAATGTGGACTTAAACACAGTGGTAAAAATGCATACTTATGGCATCGACTTTAGCTTTTTCGTGGTCATGAATTTAAGTTCTAAGAAAAAGCCTTAAACAATAGTGTTTATAGTGATCCCCCCCTGAAATTGTTAAGCAGAGATGAAATTTTTCAGTTGAATGAGTGTATTAATAATAAATGGGGGGAAAAGTAATATCCAAAAGCGAAAAAGTGAAAAAAAAATGATGATATCATATGGTGGAAGAAGAAATTCATATTTTATAATTTAGAGTATTGGAAGCACTTACTTGTGCGACATCAATTAACTATTATACACATTAAAAAGAATGTGTGTGAGAGCATGTATAATACACTGCTGCATATTCCTGAAAAGTCTAAAGATAGACTGAAGCGAGGATGGATCTCATGGAAATGAAAATTAGGGGCAAATAAGCACCACAATTTAAGAGAAATTACAATCTTACATGGCTTCCTCCTGCTTGTTACACCTTAACTAAGGAGGAAAAATAAATGTTTTGTACAGCTTTGAAAAGTATCAAGGTTGCTATTTGATACTCTTCAAATATCATGAATCTTGTGTTAAAAAAAGACTTTAAACTCCAGGGTCTTAAATCCCACGATTGTCTTGTTCTTATGCAGCAACTTTTGTCAATTGCCATAGGGTGTGTGTTGCCAATACTTGTCAAAGAAGCTACCATCAGGTTATGTTTCTTTTTAATTCATTGTGTGTAACTGTGGTTGATGTGACAATGCTAGACGAATTGGAGAAGAACCTTGTAGAGACTTTATGTTTACTTGACAAATGTTTCCCCCCCCCCCTCTTTTTTTTTGGCATAATGGTCCATCTCACTATTCACTTAGTGAGTAAAGTTTGAAGATGTCGCCTTGTGTATCTTCGATGGTTGTATCTTTTGGACGCGATACATGAAAACTTTAAAAGGTTGTGTTTGAAATCATCATTGTATAGAGGGTTGCATAGCAAAAAGTTATATTGCGGAAGAAACATAAGAATTTTGTGTAGAATGCATGGAAAACATGCCCACAATTGGGATTCCACCTAGACATGTGCAAAATTTAGAAATTAACAAGCCTATGAGTGGTGGACAAATAGTAGAAGTTGATCGAACTTCATTAGATCAAGCACACTTGTATGTTTTGCATAACACTAAAGAGGTTTAGCCTTACATAAGGTGGTCTTATCTAACTTGTGTTATTTAACTTTATCGATATCAAGTTTTGGCAGTCTAGGAACTTGAAAAATATTTATTTGTAACTAATTTTTAGTGAGCATATGGGTTGGTTGCAACTTTTCCATCCATGAAAAAATGAGAAGTGGTTGCAAGATGAACACAATCGAACATTTACGGATTGGCTAACAGATAAGTTTTTTAAGGAACTGAAGTATAATTAATTTAATTTTTCCTTTCAATTTTAGTTTGTGCTTGTTTAACATTGTATTCATGTCTATTAATAATAGGCAACCATGTTGATAGAGAATAATCATGATGTTAAATAATTTTAGGAATAGAAGTAGTTGCAAGATGGTCCTTTAGTAATTTTTTACTCGTATTAATTTTCTTTCTTATCTTAATTTATTGAAATTACTACCTTAATATTCTTTCTTTTTTTATAGCTACCATTGGGTATTGGTTATCTTTGATGTGTGAAAAATGAAGTTTATTATCTCAATTCTTATGGGGCAGATCCTGATGATTATTTAAAGAACTCATTAAATTGTATGTTTGTTTTCTTTGATTACCATTGTCAATGTAAAATTACTATTACATAGTTCACATATACTTTTTTACAGTTTTTTTTCAGCTCTATGTCAATGTTTATAGCACAAGAACGTAAGGAGAAATGGAATTATAATAAGATGGTTAGATCTGTAAAAGTATGACCTATTACCTCAACTATAATTATATAATAGTATGCTTAATTGTTATTATAATGAACAATGCAATTGCTGATTGTGAATACGTCCCATAGCTAGTAAGTTCAGTCGTGTGTGGATTTTATATCATGAGATTCATAAAAGACATGAATAATGACTTTCCTTTAGTAATGAACAATGTAAGTTCCTTGATTATAATTTAATCTATCAAAAAAATAAGTCTTATGTCAAAGTATCACTAGATAATTTTAATTTTTTATAAACACCTCAATGGGAAGACAACATATTCTAATGCTAAATTAGATAAAGTCCATATTGGATGAGC
This sequence comes from Citrus x clementina, assembly GCF_000493195.1. Taxonomy (NCBI): domain Eukaryota; kingdom Viridiplantae; phylum Streptophyta; class Magnoliopsida; order Sapindales; family Rutaceae; genus Citrus; species Citrus x clementina. Next base: position 29,294,043 of record NW_006262339.1, on the reverse strand, counting down.
AAATCATGTTTCTGGAGTCCTTGCTATTATGTGAGGTAAGCCTTACCTATTAATTTACCAAACTTTGTTCATTGAATACAAATATTGCTAGCTATTATTTTATTGCCTAATATTCTAATCTATATGAGTTGTCGCGAACTTTGAATTTGATGAAGTTATATTTTACTTGTGAAGTTGGCTACCTTCTTACACTTGCTATGTTGGAATATGATAAAGATGGTGGTAATTTTGGAGTTGGCTACCTTTTTTCTTTGATGTAAAAACAAGTCTTGGATATTGATGCAACTTTGCACATTTACCTTCTTCTTAGATTGGTATTTGTTGTATGATTCGCCAAAACAGTTAGAATGGATTTTCTTAGTCTGATCAATGTTGTTGGCTTCCTCTTGTGTTGTTGGAAATGAACTATGTCGTTAGCTTTCTTTGTGTTGCAAGAAATGACTATTGTTGGCTTCCTTGTGCTATTGGAAATAAACTGATCATGGTTACGTTTTAAAGTATAAATAAGCTCTAGTGATCAATAAAATTCATTGAGAAAAATTATCAAAAAAAAAAAAAAAAAACACTTGTCTTGTAGTTTGTTCTCGCCCAAAGGAGAGCATCTAAGTTTATCTTTTGCAATTGTTATGAAGCTTTTGACTGGGACCTTATCAATCAACATCCGAGCAAAAACTATATAGATAAAGTTTTAAAGAAAGAATATACAGGAAAGGGCAGAAGTAGCCATAATCATCATAACAGAAGCTTAAAATAATTCAGACTCAATTAAACATGAACAAGTTCTCCAAGAAAAAGAAGTAATAGAAAGTAACCAAATTATTGCTCTTTCTTCTATTTTGCATGCACGTAACTATAACCTGGGAACCGGGCGAGGGAGAGAAGCATCCCATTCAGTGACGATGTGATCACGAGTAATCTCTTTGAGTGAGCGGCAACCACTTAGTGCCATTGCTAGCTCAAATTCTTCACGCAGCATCTCGAGTACTCTTCTAACGCCTTTCTCTCCCTCAGCTGCCAATGAGTACACCACTGGTCGTCCAATCTGAAATCAAGACCATAATTATAAAAGCCTTCAGTCTCCATTTGTTTGAACAGAAATGATATTTTTTATTTTATTTTATTTACTTATTTATTTATTTTTTCTGTTAAGGGACATTGGCAGGGCATGATACTTACAAATATACCAGAGGCTCCAAGTGCCAAGGCTTTGAAGACATCAGTTCCTCGCCTAACACCACCATCCAAGAACACAGGAATACGCCCCTGAGTAGCTTTCACAACCTGAATTTGTGAAGACGAAGATAAAGTATGAAAACATTTTGAGAAAGGGATAATCTACATTCAACCTCAGTAGAAGTTTCGAGCTAATGAAAAAATAAAAAATAAAAATCAGCTGTAAATCGCTTTGACTTACCTCTTCCAGGGCCATGATAGTGGCAGGGACATAGTCAAGTTGACGAGCTCCATGATTGGATACAATAATCCCAGCTGCTCCAGCTTGAACTGCAATCCGCGCTGCATACCACATGCAACAGAGTTGTATGAGCACTCAATAGACTTTCTGGAGGGCTAGAAATTAAAAGTAGCGGTAATAATAAAAGCCTGGAGAGTTATTTTGCTTACCATCCTCTGCTGTGAGTACACCCTTCACCAGAATTGGCAATTTGGTGATTGTTTGAAGCCACTTCACGTCCTATACATATAACATCACATCGCATTCAAATGAAAAGTCTTGATACAGACACAGAATGTTCTGCATCACAATATTTTACTGTGCATTTATTCATTGAAAATTCATAACATTGTTACGTAGTATCTATTGTATTTCTCAATTACGACCTAATTTTAAAGATAGTGGCTAAAGACCTGTTGCAGATAAAATTCAATGTAAGTCTTAGCCATTGGGTATCATTTGATATACCTTCCAGCTCAGAGAACGATCAATTTGACCAGCAACATAGGCAGCAAGCCCAGAGTCATTTGCCTGCTCGACATCATAAAATAAAATAAGAATTATGGAGAATGAAACTCATTGTTCAAACGTAATAGTTCCCAAATTGCTGTAATTCCCGTTTACCTCGTCCATCTTGCCAAGGTCCAAACCCTGAAAATTCTTTAATGTCAAAAATGGTGGTAGAGTGAATCTGTGAAACAAAAACATGTCAGCAGCAGTTCAGAAATGTAAATTGATTTAGGCAGGTCAAAAGGCATATCAACTGAATCATTTGGATTCAAGTTTTAGAAGTGTAACCTGTTCTTGATGTCAGCTTCTCTGCGACCCAGCCTCGGGGTATCAACTGTTAGAGCAATGGCCTTGAATCCGGCTCTTTCAGCCCTTCTCACAAGCTGAGCAACCACATTCCTGTCCTTGTACACCTGAATAATTTAAATATCAAAATGATCAATCAGAAAAAGCATAGCAGTTATTCTCAGATGAAAAAATATGCTAACTGTTTGATTGAGTAAACCTAATGAAGGACATCAAACATGGTAATTGACTTACATAGAGCTGGAAAAAGCGGATGCCAGGTCCTGTTGAAGCAACCTCTTCAACGCTAGAAGTAGACCACGAAGACAATGTCTGAAAATTGAAGCAAAGAGTGGAAGCTTTTACATTAAACCATCCAAAAAATCATTATTACAGCTATAAATTTCGTGCCCCCGGGGGGGGGGGGGGGGGGCGGCGGTGGTGGAGAAGGACCTAAAGTTTCATCCCAAATCAGAAACTATGTGTGATAAGCCCTAGTAAGGTAAAACTTGAAACTGGGAAGTGTTATATATGGTGACTACAGAAAACATTTGTGCATGAAGCAGTCATACTGAAAATCCTAAATATGGTATCCAAATGATGCAATTGCAGGCAAGAGAGTGCTAGACACCCAAAACCTCTGCTTTAGTAATTCTGTAGCTTCGTGGATCTCTGGCATCAACTACGATTCTAGTTCATACATTTCCCTCATTACTTAATGCTATCGATATCTATCTACTCAAGCCTGGCTGCTAAGTCTCTTTCAAAAGCTAACAGGAAAGCTTAATCCATGATTAGGAGCATCACAAGAAACTAAATCAGCATTGAAGCAATCTATGCAATTGCTATAAGGTATCCAACTTGAAGACAAGGCATCTGATCGCGCATGATCTAACTAAAATTGGTGATAATTACCCCCCAAAAGGAAAACGAAAATTGTACGAACAAAGCCTGTAGTGTCGTTTTAAGGGTATATATTTTAATTTAAACTTCAAAAAAGGAGGGAAGCCAAACCATAATCGTTCCAGCAGCCGATGCAGCTCTAGCTGTAGCATACTCCCCTGCACGAGTCAAAAGCATATGGTGTTTGTCAGGATGACAATCACTGCCAATATAGCTACCACTTATGCACTTGTAGACTCGTATTATTACTCTACTGCTCTACCTTCTACTGACCCACAAAAATGTATAACGAAACATAACTTTCAATTACTCAATCAATTATTTGAAGCGACTCATCACAAAAGTCTCGATACAAAGCGGATAAGATTACAGAGAAACAATGATTACCTTCAGGATGAGCCATCTTCTGCATGGCTGTTGGGGCAATCATGATTGGCATCGATATCTTGAAGCCCAAGACAGTGGTACTCATGTCTATTTTGCTTACATCAATCAGAATGCGAGGTCGAAACCTATCAATAATAACAGACCTTAGTCATAAAAATACCACGGCCAATCTATATATCCAAAGAACTTGAACACTTTAAAGATTATATATATATATATATGATGAGGTAACGGAGAGCTCACAGGATTCTTGAGAAAGCATTCCTGTTCTCTTGCAAAGTCCACTGGTCCTCTGCACCTGAAGCATAGTAATCAAACACCATCTTTGGCAACTTTTCCTTGGCAATGGCCTCATACTCCATCACATTTGTGATCTCTCCCATCTTGTCAGTTGACTGTTTTCTACTTAAATTAATCTGTGCAGGTCAAATTCAATTAAATTAAAGAAAACAAGAAAAAAAATTAATTATTATGTTAATCCAATGAAATAAGCTCATACATAATAAAGAAGAAGTAAAGTGAAGCATATGTACACACATACCTAAGGTTTACAAAGACAGTGCAGCAAAGTGCATTCAGAGAAACCAGTAGAGAGAAGACGATGATGAACAAAGACTGAGTTATAGAGGGAGATTTAAGAAATAGAAAGCAAAGAGAAAATAAAATAGATATAAGTTTTCATGGAGACAAAACAAGGGGGCTGATTGAATTATAAGACAAGAAAAAAAAAATTAAACAAGAAAATGCAAGTTGGGTGGATGAGCATTTGGAGGTGAGAAATTGAGAACAAATCTTATCAGGGAAAATGGGTGGCTATCATCTGCATATGGTGTGTGTGTTTCATAATTTTTCTTCTTCATTATCATTATCTCTCTTGTTATCAAATTTAAAAATAAATAAATAAATAAAATGGAATTTTAAGACTTGTGTTGTATTTAAATCTGGATAAATCATGCCAAAGAAACAGACAAGACAAGGGCCGTTGCTTTCCCTCTACCCGCCAGTTAAATTGTATGAAGTTGAATTTCGCGACAAATTTGCGAGTCGGGTACTCGGGTTGGCCCGTCCATAACTCCATTTGTTAGCCAATTATGAAGGCTTATCCGTTTATGTAGTTTGTTTTGTCTTTTCACTTTACTTTTTCCTTTCTCAGGTATATCCGAACGGCAAGAGCGGGTTCAAATCTAATAACTCTTGTTGATATAATATATTTTTGTCATATTAAACTTAGGACTTTTATTAAAATTTTAAAAATACCACATACATAGTAGGTCTTGTCGATGGAATGAGTGAAAATAAATATTTTTCTTTTAGCATTTAGGATCCATTTAGTATATAATAAATGTTAGGGATCTCAATAATTAAATACTAATAACATGTGTTACTCATCTATTAGATAATATATTTTATAACTTATAAAATTATTTAACTACTGCATAATGTATGAATGTAATATTGAGGGGCTTGTATCATCACAAACAGAGACTAGGCCATCTCCAATGTGACACCAAAACTAACACCAAACCACTTTTTACACTATTTTTGGTGTAAAATGCTTCTCCAATGTAACACCAAAACCAACATAAAAATGGTGTTATGAATAGTATTGCACCAAATATGGTGCAACACTATTCATTTGGTGTTAGAAAAAAAAGTCTCAAATATCCTTATTACTTTTTTTTTATTTACATATATGTTCTATTTTATATAATATTTTAAGTTATTATTATTATTTTTGTTATTATTTTTATTTCATTTTTAATTTTTAAATATTATACTAATATTTTAAATAAAAAATATTCAACACAAAAATTAATAATAAAAATGAAATGCCAATAACATTAATTACTAGATTACATATTACAAAATTAAAAATACAAAATTAAATTAACACAAATTAAAAAAGCTACTGCTATTAGTATAAATTAGAACAATTATTTAATAATCTGGGAGATCATTATTAGATCCTCCAATATCATCAAAATATTGGCCAATATTATAGCAAGTATTTTGAGATACTTGGTCTTGCTGAGATATTCTCTGTAAAATCTTAATTTGTTCATTTTGAAAATATTGACGTAAGCTCGGATCACTTATCGAATTTAAATCTTTAAGTAAAATTTTGTTTTCTTCACAATATCTGACCATCTCCAATTTTTTTTTCTCATTTTGGGCTCGTATCATTTGAATTTGATAATTTTGTTGCCTATCTTCACTGCTTTTTTTAAGAATTCCATAAAGTCGTCGATTGTCTTCTTTAATAGTATCAATAACTAGTGAATTTTGATCTTCAACTTTCCTTTTTCCTTTTGCCTTCTTTACTCCAATGGGTCGTTGAGTAGAACAATCGTCAACATGCTCATCATTTATATTTAGTGAAAATGATGATAGACCAGGAGATGCTGATGTTGGAGACTCCGGAGCGGAAGAATCTGATTGTGATGACACAAATTTGCTACTTTGCCTTCGAAAGTATGGTGTTGCAATGCTATGATCATCTCCAAATTTTTCAATATCTTTAAGGATAGGCCATACATGATCAAATTTGAACCCTTTTATTGTATTTCTTATCTTGTGCCAGTAACACCTTCGCTCGATTTAGCTACAAAATAATGTAATTAGAATGCTATATATAAAATAAGTGTAAGATAAAAATAATAAAGACGTAATATAAACTTACAATATCTTGTTCGAAAGCACCGCTTGGATTTTGATTTTCAATTTGTCGAACGCATCCCCTCAGTTTGCCAATTGCAACTAGAATACTTTGCATTCGTTTTTGCAAAGATCTTCTTGGTCGAACTTGAGTGGTGAACTCCAATTTAATTATTGTATTCAATTTCAACTCGAGACAAAAATGCATCTCAAGATTGATTTATACCAACAATGGGGTTTTGGGAAATATCAAGATATATATGACATAAGTGTATATCTTCTTCATGGGTGTATGAAGTACTTCTTGGAGTTGGAGTCATTTTATAGAATAAATGGTTGAAGAGATATGTTTGAGTGAAGTGAAGTTTACAATTGTATTTATAGATGAAAAAGAAACATATCTAATGGATGAAAATAAGTGAAATCCATCCAACGGTTAGTATTGAATATGAGCGAATCCTTATCTTTAAATTTTGAATTATTCGTAGATATAATAAGATTGGGTAAAAGTAAATCTATTATAAAAATGATATACTTATGTGTACTAAAGCTCATTCAATTTACATATCTTTGAAAATGAATTCCAATATTGGAAGTTCATCTCAGCACTTATCATATTCTTCATCTTCTTCAAATTCTGATGGTGAAAATGATGATGATGTAAACCTAATAAATGATATTGAGGCGATCAATTCACATGAAGAAGTGATAATTAGCATGACTGCGAACAACAATATTTGCATGGTTCACTATCTCAATCAACTAAACAACAAAGTGATCCATGGTGGCTCAGTTACTGGTCATATAACAATCAACCGCGATCTTGAAATGACTGATCGTAATCTGTTCAACGACTACTTCTCAAAGAACCCAGGTTTCAATGATTCAATGTTTCGCCGTCGATTAAGAATGTCTCGAAGTTTATTCAGTCATATTACTAATGTCGTGCAAGGTCATGACAACTACTTTATGCAGCGAAGGGATGGCGTCGGCAAACTTGGGTTATCTGGTCTTCAAAAAATCACTGTCGTATTTCGGATGTTGGCATATGGCATGCCAGCAGATGCTACTGATGAGTATATTAAATTGGAGAGTCTACAACAATTGAAAGTTTGAAGAGATTCTGTCGTGCAATTGTGGAAGTTTTTGCAGAGCAATATCTTAGATCACCCAACGCTAATGACGTCGCCAGACTACTCCATGTTGGTAAAGAGCATGGTTTTCCAAGAATGTTAGGTACAATAGATTGCATGCACTGGAAGTGGAAAAATTGTCCAACAGTTTGGGCCAGACAATATGATGGTCCTAGTGGAACCCCAACTATTATTCTAGAGGCTATAGCTGATTATGATCTTTGAATATGGCATGCACATTTTGGTTTGCCTGGTTCAAATAATGACATTAATGTGTTGGAGACATCCTATCTTTTTTTTCCAACCTCGCTTTAGGTATTACTCCTCCTGCTCATTATGTCATTAAATGGAACAAATATAATATAGGTTATTATTTAGCTGATGGTATCTACCCAAAATGGTCTACTCTTATACAAACTATCCATGATCCACGTGGTCCTAAAAAGAAATTATTTGCCATGAAACAAGAAGCATATCAGAAAGATGTAGAATGTGCAATTGGAGTCCTTAAAACACGTTTTGTAATTGTTGCTGCACCATCACGTTTTTTGAACAAACATGTGTTACATGATATAATGGTTGCTTGCATTATTATGCACAATATGATAATCGAAGATGAGTGATGTTAATGCAACAATTAATGATTGGATGCAAGCGCCAATACCAACCGTTGATATAAGGGTAGATGACAATACTAGATTTCAAGAATTTCTTGCTCAATACAAACAAATTCAGGATAAAGAGGCTCAAATTGCACTCTGAAGTGCACTAATTGATCATTAATGGAATGAATTTAGTAATTCGAATAACTAGAGTATTATTATTGTTATTGTATTTTTCTATATTAATGTAATGTTTAATTTTCATAATGTACTAATTTAGTTAATTAAATGCAAATTTAATAATTTTCTATTTTTTTTGTTAATTGATATTACTTATTACTTAATATCTATATTAATAGTAATATTTATTGTGTTAATTGAATTAATTCTTGAGAATTAAAAGAATAAAAAGAAGAATATTTTTTTGTGTAAAATTTAGTGTAAATGGATTGGAGATGAAATAGTAATTTGATATGAAAAAGGTACATTTTTAGTGTTAGTATTACACCAAAATGGTGTTAAGCATTAGAGATGCCCTAAAGTGAGTGTTGGATTCAAGGCTAGTGTTAAAGATTATAGATTGACTTATTATACTCTTGACTATGTAACCAAAAATATTGATATCTTGGCATAATTATTCAAAGTAACTTCTTAGTCCAGAGTTCCACCCAAGCAAGTGGGGGTTGCAGTAGCTATGGAATTTTCTACTAGTGCTTGAACAACTGTTTAAACCAATTGGCTTACCAACCTTGATTGTTACAAAAGGCAATGTTACAACATTGAGCTCGTTGCTGGAGAAGAGAATCCGTATGTATGTTATGTAGCTTACCCATTAGACCTTTTTGAGGAAGGTGCTGGATAGAAAGGATTTTAGTTATAGTTTTCCTTGTGACGATCTGGAATAAGCGTTAGATTGTGATATTTCAACTTGAGACACATTTTATTTAGCAATTTTCTGGATGTTAAATACCATTGGGTGAGTTACCTTTTATTGGCATTAGAAACACATCACGATATGGTAGAGTAACATTTCACAGTTTAATGAATCTTCCATTTATTTAATGGGATGGTTAAGAGATTATTTTTTACTTAAATTGAGATTAAATATTGGAATGCTTAGCATTACTCGTATGTATAACTTTTTAAATAGATCTTGTACTATAAAGTTTTTATAAGCACAAATTTTGGCTAAAGCGTTTTCACTGTAATTTTTCTCTTTTGTCATATACGAGTTGTTCAAGGTAATGTTAGGAAACAAAAAATGAAATAGAATTAGTAGTAATAAGTACAGATGTATGCTCTTAAATGATATTATATCCCCCACCCAAGGTGCATTTGTTCCCAATCGACTCATTACTGAAAATATTATCATAGGGTATGAGTGCTTGAATAAGATTAGACAAAGTAGGAGCAAAAGAAAAGGTTTAGTAGCTCTGAAATTAGATATCAGTAAAGCATATGACATAGTAGAGTGGAGTTTTGTTATATGTACCATGCAAAAACTGGGCTTTTCTGAAAAATGGGTGAATCTAGTGATGAATTACATTTCGACAGCAAGCTTTTTTGTGTTAATTAATGGAGTGGCAAAAGGTCTCATCCACCCCCAAAGAGGATTGAGACAAGGATGCCCTCTTTCCCCTTACATTTTTATAATGTGTGCAGAAGTATTTTCAAATTTGTTGAAGCATGCAGAAAGTCAGAGCTTGATACACGGCCTGAGATTCAGCAGAAGTTTGTCAATCACTCACCTCCTTTTTGCTGACGACAGTCTGGTTTTTTCAAAGGCTTCCCCTACTGAGTGCAGAAAGTTTAAGGGAATTTTTGATGGTTATGCAGCCGTCTCTGGACAAGTGTTTAATTATGACAAGTCATCTATGCTTTTCAGCTCCAACACAAACCAAAGTCAAGTGGAGGAAATCAAGAACATATTTGGGCTGAATATTGTCTCTAAGCATGAGAAGTACTTGGGTTTACCATCCATGGTGGGAAGAAAGAAAATCAACTTCTTTAATGAAATTAAGCTGAGAGTGTTAAATAAGCTGTCAAGTTGGCAAACCAGGAGATTTTCTAGTGGAGGGAAGGAAGTCCTTATCAAAGCTGTGGCGCAAGCGGTTCCATCATTTGCAATGAGTGTGTTCAAAATTCCTCAAGGCCTCTGTGATGATATTGAAAGGGCTGTAGCGAGATTTTGGTGGGGATCCTCGGAAACTCAGAGGAGTATACACTGGGCAAGGTGGGAAAAGCTGTGTAGTGCAAAAACAAGAGGTGGGTTGGGTTTTAGAGAATTTTCGAGCTTCAACCAAGCTTTGATTGCGAAACAAGGGTGGAGGGTTCTGCACAATCCAGACTCTTTAATGGCTAAAATTCTCAAAGAAAAATATTTCAAGCACATTGATTTTATGAAGGCTAAACTGGGGTCAAATCCCTCTTTTGTTTGGAGAAGTATTTTATGGGGTAGACAATTGCTTCATGAGGGTTTAAGGTGGAGAGTAGGTAATGGGCATAAAATTTCAGTGTTCAGCAGGAACTGGATGAAGAAAGGTGAGTTTCATAACCCGACATCTATAGCAAGGTTATCTAATGATGCTGTTGTGGCTGATTTCATTGATGAGAAAAACCAATGGAAGCAAGAGATGGTTGCTCAACATTTCCCTAAGGAGATCACAGAGAGAATTATGAAGATTCCCCTTCCAAAAACCCCCCAGGAAGATGTTATGATTGTTGAGTGTTAGAAAATGCATATTTATAAAGGAGAAAACCGTCATTTTACATTTTAAGTCTTACTAACAACCCTTACTTTTATATATTTAACCTTCTTGTGATTTAATTACATGTGTTTTATTTTAATTAAGTATTTTATGTATTTTAGGGGCATTATAGTCATTTCACAATAAAGGAGAGATCAGACGGCAAAACGGACATCACTTTTGAACTCAGGACGGTCGAAAACCTTAGGAGGAGCATAAAAGGAAAAATGGCACTATTCACATGTACGGTACTATTCACGTGTACGGTACTGTATACGTTACTGTTCACGACACTGTTCACATAGACGAATGATGACGTGGCATTGACCGATGATGTGGCATTGACTGATGAGGTGTCACGATCCTGTTGGACTAAAATTCTTATGTACTGTTGATGGTGACGTGGCAGCATATCAGTGGACGAAAAATCTCGCGTACGGTGCATGCATCACACGGGATTATTTTCAACCAAACCGCGTTACTGTTCAAAGTCGGGTCAAACTGTGTTACTGTTCATCCGCGTGGTCAAACCGTGGACTGTTGACTGATGACGTGGCGCAATCCTGAGCGTCCAAACTATTTTTAATCCGATGGCCATGATTTACTCCATGTATCTATAAAAAGGGGGCCTCCCCCCCCTAATTTGATATCTCTGAATCCATTTTTGGGATCCATTTTCTGTAATTCCTTCTCCATCTTGTATTTTCTTCGTATTTTAATAAATTTCTATTTTGCCCCTAGTTCAATTATGAGTGGCTAATTTTCTTTCAAGCTTGGGTTGAAGGTGAAGTCTCAACATGTGTCATGGGCTTAATTTGGTAAATTTATTTTTTCTTCCCCTCTAATTTTTGTGGATGTTTTGACTTCTCGTCGACAAATAATAATAGTCTTGTCTAGATACCGCCTTGGTTACACCGGCTCTCTAGTATAAGGTTATTATTATTTGGCACGATAAGCCCTTAGCACCATATTGATTAGAGCGTGGTTCATGAGGTGTGGATTCCCCCCTCATGATTTAATTGGCATTAATACGAATTATTTAGCCCATGATGCATGTTGATACGGATCCAGATACCCAAGTACGTTATTTCAATAGAATTCTCTTCAATTTCTTCTCGCCATTTCAATACCAATTTTAGAATTTATTCTCGCCATTTTAATTTAAGTTGTAGCATATTCCAAATCATTTCCACCACAAATCCAATCACCCATTCACAAAATTAATTCTACACAATTAAAATCCACCTCCTCGTGGGATCGACACTCGTCACCATTGATCTATACTATAATAGATTCGTGCGCTTGCGAGTACATTAAAATTTGCACAACAATGATCTGGAGTTATGATAAGCATGGTGCTTATTCAGTGAAAAGTGGTTATCAGTTAGCAGTCAAGCTCAAATATCCAAACACCCCAAGTTGTTCAGATGCCACCAAATCAAAGTGGGAAGTTATTTGGGCTAATGAGATCCCTGAAAAAATTAAGTTTTTTATGTGGCGAGCTGCCCATAACTTGTTGCCAACCATAGATAACCTCTGGAAGAAAAAAGTGGTGATGGATTCTGTTTGTCGGAGATGCCATAGTAACAGGGAAGATGTCTTTCATGCATTGGTGGGATGCAGAGCTGCTAGGAAGGTGTGGAAGTTGACAGAATTTTATGAGGATATAAAGATATTGGCTCATCAGGATATGTTGTGTGTTCTTCAAGAATTAGCCGGGAAGAGGAAAAAAGATGATTGGGGGCTGATAATTGCAACTTGTTGGGCTATCTGGTATGCAAGAAATAGAGTGGTAAATGAAGGTAAGCAAGAAGATCCCCAAATAACAGCAGCCCGGGCTGCAGCAACTGTAGAGTCGTACTTGAGAATTAAGTGAAATATAAGTGTGCAACCCAAGAGGGGGGGTGAATTGGAATTTTAAAAATTATCCTAGCAAAATCCACACAACAAGCAATCTAATGTCTTAATAAAAATTGAAAGCAATAAGTTCAATCAAAGTACAATAATTAAATAGCAAGGGAAGAGAAAGCAAACTCAAGGATTTTTACGTGGTTCGGCAATCCCCGCCTACGTCCACGCCTCTAAGCACACCGGGCTTGAGGATTTCACTATCCAAGCCTTTCCAAGGCTTCAAACGATTACAATTGACTTCAAGGTGTCAATGAACCTTTACAACAAGAGATTATATCTCCAATCTCTTCACCCCAAGTGTTTCTCATACTTGTACTCTCACAATTTGATGTGAAATGAAAAATACAACAATCAATCTCTCTTTAAGAGTGGATATACAAATTGAAGAACAAAGATGATATAATGAATGATGATTCACGAAGTTGAAGCTCTGTTGTGTGCACTTGTTCTTGCTTGCTTGGATTTCCAAAAATGAATTAGTTTTGAGTTTATATAGTTTGAACTCAAAAACTAGCCGTTACTAGCCATTATGCACATTCTGGGCGTATCCGGTTTGCCGTTTATGGAATCTGGTAGGCCGGATTTATGTTACCGTTAAGGCAAAATTTTGAATTTTGCCTATCCGGCTTACCGGATTCCAAATCCGGTAAGCCATTTTCGTTCTGGATGTATTCTGCCCCGAATCCGGTTTTTCAGTTTTTATAACCGGTAAGCCGCTTGCTACAGTAACCTGCACAGTGCACTATTTTCTGAAATTACAGTTTACCCCCAAAGCTTTATAAAACTATACTACGACTTAAAAAGTTATGAAACTTTACAAATAGGTCCAATTTCAGAATTTATAAGTAATGCTTTGTTTATCCCAAAACTTTTTGAAATTATGATATAGCCAAAAATGCTATGACACTTTTCAAATAAGTCCTTCACCAAAATTTCAAGCAATACTTGTTTATTTCAAAGTTTTCAAAATTCTTTCAATTAAACCATAAACTTTGAAAAACAACCAATTTCATAAAATTATTTTTCCATTAAATATGAAAAATTTATAATGTGAAAATAATGATTTATTTAAAAAGAATAAAAATAATCAATTTCATAAAATCATTTTTCCATTAAATATAAAACATTTGTAATGTAAAAATAATGATTTATTTAAAATATATTTTTCAATAATTTGAGCTTAAAAGATTAATCATTCTTAATCTTGTTTGTTATCATCAAAATCAATATTATGAGAACATATATGTTAACATTAAGTGTCCAAATGTCCAAGTTGTTCCAAGTCAGCACAACAATAATCAACAGGTGTGGAATCCCCCTCCAATTGGTTGGTATAAAGTGAACGTGGATGCAACAATTCAAATGGCAAATTCGAAGGCTGGGCTAGGTGTAGTGATTAGAGATTCAAGCGGGAAAATTTTGGCGCAACAGTTCAGAGCACTGGATTTAGAGGAGATGTGGTTTGTATGGAAGCGGAAGCTGTGTTGTTTGGAATTCAAGTTGCCTGCCAAGTAAAATGTGATCCAATCATTATAGAGTCAGATTCTTTAGAAGTGGTGGAGCTATCACTGCAAAGGAAGAGCAGCATGGCAGAAATTTGCTGGGCAGTGGAAGAGATACAAGCATGTCTAAAGAACCAGAGCAGAGCATCAATTCAATTCATTCCTAAAAACTGTAATGTAGTAGCTCCCTCATTGGCAAAAATAACCTTAGATTTTAAAAGCCTTGTAGTTTGGCTGGAGGACTTTCCAGTTTAAATCATGTTGTTACTGTCAAAGTTTGTTTAATTAGAAAGCTTTACTTTCTCTTCAAAAAAAAAAAAAGTATAGATGTATGCAAACTGATATTTTAATATTCCTTTTTTTAAAATTATATATATATAGTACTGACTTGATCTAAAATTCTGAATTTTATTAAAATTCAAAAAAACTATTAAATCATATATATATATATAATTTAATATCTTTTTCGAACTTTAACAAGTCTTGAATTAGGAACATTTATATATCTGACCATCGTTAACTTCGCTCTGTTCTATTAACGAAGAAATCCTCGGGTCCTAATGGTACGACAACACTTGTTGGGCCTATGAAATTTTATATTTTAAAAAATTGATGGTGTACTGTAGGAGCGACTGAGCATACCACCTGGGCAGATCTTACAAAAGCTTGACTAATTTCTCTTGATCCTCTCTCTTCTCTCTTATTCATAGGCCCAAAGTGCAAAGGCATTTACATCCAGAGTGGCCCGTGGGCCGAAAAGTGAACGCGGCTTATGCATTTCAGTTAAAAAGGCTGTTCATATTTTTTATTTAAAATTTTAATAGTTAGACGAGACAGCGAAGATAACAGTGAGACCGAGAGCGAGCTAGTAAAGTGTGTAAAGACTAAAGAGCAGACAGCAGAGGGCTGAAATTAGAAAAAATAATAAAAAAATAATTATATATTAAGACAGAAGAATTAATTAGAGAATTGCGAGGGATTAGAGTTAAGTAAAGCGGAAGCGGAAGCGGGAGCGGCAATGGCGGATCGGGAGAGAAGAATGTTTAGAGAACAAGTGTTAACTTACGCATACATTCTCCTCTACATCGCTCTCTCTAGTGGTCAGATCTTCTTCAACAAGGTCAATTCCTGCATTATCTGTTAATTCATTGATTTTTTTCCAACAATAATATTCGTCATTATTTTGTTTGTGATTGCTTTTATTAATGTCATCTTAGATTCTCGACTAAATTGAAAACTGATTTTTGTTCTAGTACTACTGTCCTTTCTAGTTGAGCAACCATATTTTAGTTAGAGTGGTCAAGTCACTGAAATTTATTTGGCTAGTTTGACTGTGATTGAGGCCCTGTTTGGTATTAGGATCGGGCAGCTATAACTTAAAAATTACAGGACTAAAAGTGTTTGATAAATACTTTTAGTGTACGATGAAAACTAACTGATCTGGTTTGGAAGTTAAGTTGATTTGACTCACCACTTGTACGATGAAAATCCTCTAATATTTTTACTATTTTCATCAAAATTATTATTTAAAAGTCATATTTACTATGCAGTATTAATTTTTATTTCATAATTACACTGTAATCTATAGCATCTCAATACTAAATAGAGCCTTAAGCTTCATTTGTTATTGCAGTGCTGTGAATTTTAAGCTCTAGCTGCTGAGAAACGGAAGTTGATAACATTTGGTAAATACTAATAATTTTGGTTAAATAGTCGGACTTATATAGCTTTTTCACCAATAAACCGTTAAGGTAAATTGCGTTAGCTTCTAAACCTCTGTTGCAAGTGTTTACTAAACACTTTATGGCTATTAAGTGTGGCTTAAAAAGCTACAGCTGCTAGGAAATAATACTGAATGGAAGTCTTAGTGCATAACATTTTGTGATATTGTGGTCCATCACTGACAAGTCTTGAACCATTTGTTTCTTGATAGTTTGCTACTTACACAAAAAATGTAATAATGGGGGAAAGCGTTTTCAAATGCTCTTAGTTGGAACTGATGGGTTGCAAGGCTTAAAATATTAGCTGCAAGGTCTATCTTTTTTTTTTCTCATTTTTAAAGCCCTGATGTCTCATTTAACATATTTTATCTCCTGAAATAAGTAAGACCTTTTTGTTACAATTTAGTTGATGTCCATCTTATTAGAGTTTAACTTTGAGTGATTCTTTCCTGCATATTCACATATTTTATGGGTGTATGTACAATTTGACCGCATTGGTCCCATCCTCTTCCAAAATGCAGTGGGTATTGTCATCAAAGGAAATAAACTTTCCTTTTCCTCTTGGATTGACGCTGCTTCACATGGTGTTTTCCTCTGTATTATGTTTTTTGCTCACCAAGGTTTTCAAGGTATCTAGCTTGCTATATATTATGCCAGTGTCTGAGTTTTTAGTAGTCAACTATTTTGTGCAACTCTTGAATGTATGTTATTTGTTTTTCCTAATAGGTCATGAAGGTTGAGGACGGAATGACAATGGAAATGTAAGCATGATGTTTGAATTTGCAAAGTTGTGGTTACTGAAAGCTCTTGATGGCTGATTTATGAGTCTTTTTTTATGGTAACAGCTGCAAATGTTGTATTGGAAACTTAGAAGATATGATCATAGATTCTTTCCGGAAATGAAGTTAGATAATGTTCCCTAGTGGTGTCCACTGATTCAGATCTGTATTAGTTCTATAAAATTGAATTTTAAATATAATTGTAAATTTGAATGCGTATGAATGTAGGGTAACCCAGAAGATGTTAGTTTGATTTCACATTAAAACAATCAAGATGAAGAGCTGGCCTAACTTTAATTAAACTTTATATATGCAGATACACGACATCAGTTATCCCTATTGGTGCAATGTTTGCAATGACCTTATGGCTCGGAAACACTGCCTACCTCTATATTTCAGTTGCATTTGCACAAATGTTGAAGGCAATCAGTAAGTAGTTACCATTCCTGTTTCTTGTTCAGCTCATGGATATTCATGATGATCTTAGATTTTTTGTGAAGTTCTAGGTAGCATAAATTTTTCTATGCACTCTAACGAGAGATTTTGTTGTCCCCCAATTTATTGAATGATAGTTAATGTTCTTGTTTCTTGTTCCTCTCATGGATGTTCATGCTGATCTTAAATTTTTTGTGAAGTTCTAGGTAGCATAAATTTTCCAGGCATTCTAATTAGAGAATTTTCGTTGTCATCCAATTTCTTGAATGATATTTGCAGTGCCAGTAGCTGTTTTCATTCTTGGAGTAGCTGCTGGACTTGAGGTAATGAGCTGCAGAATGCTATTGATAATGTCAGTGATAAGTTTTGGAGTTGTAGTGGCTTCTTACGGGGAAATAAATATAAACTGGATTGGAGTTGTTTACCAAATGGGTGGCGTCGTTGGTGAAGCTTTAAGACTTATATTCATGGAGATTCTGGTTAAGAGGAAGGGTCTCAAATTAAACCCTATTTCTGTCATGTATTACGTCAGTCCCTGCAGGCATGTTTCAATTTATATAATTTGATTAATTTCTTTAGCTTCAAGCCATCGCTTAGTTAAATATTTGTTTTCTTATGCATCCAGAAAACTTATGCATGTGGCAACCATATATTAATTTATTTTGCAGTGCTCTTTGTCTCTTTATACCGTGGATCTTTCTGGAGAAACCAAAGATGGATGCACTGGAAACATGGCACTTTCCACCGCTTATGCTAACACTGAACTGCCTCTGCACATTTGCTCTCAACTTATCAGTTTTCCTTGTGATCTCACATACAAGTGCTCTGACTATCCGTGTTGCTGGAGTGGTTAAGGATTGGGTGGTTGTCTTATTTTCTGCCCTTCTTTTTGCGGATACAAAGCTGACAATTATTAATCTTTTTGGCTATGGCATTGGTAAGTACATGAACATCTGTGTTTTCGAGTCTGTATATGAGTTTTAATCTTATTGCAACCTTCATATCTTTGTTTGATGGCTCCAGCAGCAGAGGCATCAATTTTCCTATGGTAGAGAATATAATATTTAAGATGATAGTCAACATCTGCTTACAATTTGGGATCTGGTTTTGTGGTGGATTCATATGCAATCTTGGGAGGGGACAGTTATCAACTTTTAAATTAGACCTTGGAGATAGACAATAAAATGGGACATGTTGACTTGTTTGTGAGGATGTTGGCCTTGCTAGTTATATTTGTAGCATCCGCCATGCACCGCTGCCTGGATCAGAAATTCTTTTGTGTGGTAAAACTGTACATCTATGCTTTAGATTGTCTAAACATTAGACCAATTTTTTGCAGATTGGATCCTGCAAAGTACATTTTCTATTGTTGAAATTGTTTATAACATTAAGATCTGGAATATTTTGAAATTTCATTTTTGGTTAGATGCTTGAAAATTATTTGTTCCGGGTAATAACGCTAAGTAGTTGACAATTGTAGTATTAGCTCCAAAGGAGTGTGGTGCTGGCCCTAGGGGAGGAGTGTTGGGGGGGTTTCTGTGGAGTTGTTTTCTGTCTGTGAGTTGCAATCTTATGCTTTGGGTAGTCTGATGCACCCAAACTTGTGTCCTTTGTACCAGGACTATTTGAATGAGATGTAAAGAAAATGTTGAGCAAGTTAAGGGCTGCTTTCTGAAAAAGCAATTCTAAAATCTTGGTAAATGTTTCTGTTTTTCTCTATTCATCTGTTTTCTTATTTGTTCCATATGCAGCTATTGCTGGTGTGGCTGCTTATAATAATCACAAGTTAAAAAAGGAAGCTTCTCGAGCTATTTCTGATGACTCACAACAAACACAACTGACAGCAACAACTACATCATCTACTTCTGAAAGATAGTTTTCAGCCAACAGTAATCTGTGAAGACTTGTTTGAGGTAATAATTTCTAGCAACTGATCTTCTCTTTGAAATATTAGCTATCTCTTTCTGTAGAACTGTTCTTATTTCTACGTTTTTATTCTGTTCTTTCTTTATTGTAGGAAACATCGACGTGTTTGTAGTTCTTGATAACTCTTTCGGTGAAGCATCAATTTGTAATAACGTGTATTTGTCTTGATGGTTGCGGCTGCTCCTTCATTATGGTATTTTTTTATTATTGCCGGTTTGGAGCTGAATCAACTCCTGCAGATGAGAAAGTGGTGTGTAAAGATGTAAAACTCCACCACTGTATCACCCTGAAAAGAAACACTTGCAACAGATGTTGAAGGCTATTTTTCTGAAAAGATTGATAGGTATTTCATACTCTCATTTTCCCTTTTAGCAATTTTCTTTAAAATGTTCAGTACCATATGGTTGGTATATAAGACTATGACAATACACCAAGTTTTGTAGTTCGAATTCTATGTACTTTGGGAAGCCTGCACTGCAGTTTACAAACCTTTTTTGCCTGTTGAAGCTCAGTTGTAAAATTCGAGTCAGAATCGATGTTAAAGCTCCGAGGAAGGAGCTGATTTTAATTGGCTCTAATATATGTTAATCACTCGGCTTAAATTACATGAAAAAGAGGGAAGTTGGATATATCCCAATTTTATCTTGTGAGGTTGATGAAGAAATTGACAATGGATACAACAATGCCCGCAAAATTCATTGCTAGTTTTTATAAAATGGTAGAATTAATTAGATAAATTAATTTTAATTAGGAAGGTTACCTAACTACTGCTATACCTTGGTCTTTCGTAAGCAGAAATTAGGTTAGACTCTTTGCAAATTTTGGATTTTGCTTATTGTCAAAATGACCTTGTTGAATGCAGAAACAGATTGCAGATTTGCCATTATGAAATCCGTTCCCACAAAAAATTTAACTAAATCCACCTCAGACTGTAGTGAGTTTCTTTTTTCTTTTAAAATAAAAATAAATCTGCCCACCATGAGCTTTAATAATTACCATATGCACTTACAACACACAATTACCAAACGCACTTACAATTCATAGTAGATTTTTTGTGGGTCTTTTTATTTAAAATCACAAATATTGAAAAATACCTTTAACAATATATAAAAACTTAAATTATATAATTTAAAATATAAATTTATAACAATAATCTACAAAATCCATGTAAATAACAACTTAAAATTTCAACATTAAAACAAATACATAAAATATATTAATCTAATATAAAATATTTTTATTGTAGGCAAATTATTATCACTAATATCAATGTCTTGCTCCATCTTTTAATCGATATTCAGGTATTGTCAACAATATTAGCAAGTAAATTTTGTACAGCTATTGTTAACAATAATTAAGCAAATAAAAACTTAACTTTAGTAAGCAATTATTAGGTTCAAGTCATTAAAACAAAACAAAAAATATATCAATTAAAATAAAATATCAATAATATTAAACTTGAAATTATAAGATTTCTACTTATTAAAAGCTTATTGTGTGTGTGTGTGTGTGTGTTGTAGGTAGATAGGTTAGGTTTAGAAATTATAAACTTTTACGATTGAATTTTTTAAATATGGTTTTTATGATTAAAATTAAAAACATAAATAATTAAAATAAATAATGCGGGTTGGTGGATATCTGCACAAGTATTTGAAGAATTTTTTCTCAATATTAAATTTACCGGCAACCCACAACAGGTTTAAGTTTGAAACATTAAACCCACTCGCAACCTACAAAATTACTTTAGTAGGTGAGTTTTTATAGGCAGGTTTGGACGAGTTTACTAATTCGTAGGTAATTTTGCATCTCTAAATGTGATCTTTTGACATTGACATTCAATAAAACTTAATGTACAAATTATTAAAGTGTACTTTTTCGATTAACCTTGGGGTATATACAAAATTTATCAGGGGACCTAAATGATAAAAGAAATTATATGTGACAAAATTGTTATTCCCTCGCAAATGTGAGGGCAGCGATTTGAGCCCCTGCGATGCATATAGGAGCTTATTTTCTTCCTTACTTATATTATATAATTAAGTGAAGACAATTTTCTCCCTTTCAAAATGTGCATGAAGTGGACACTTCTCGAATATTAAAAGATAAAAATATAGGCAGTGTTATATAAAAATTAATACAAACTAGTCCCAATAATTATCTAATTATAAATATCAGTTGTAAATTTCATATAATATGAGTTGTAATCTGAACATTAATCTCATGTAATTAAAAAAAAATATTCTCACTTAAGAATTCTTGAAATTTGTCTTGCATGATCTATGTTTGTTGATAAAAATTAGGACAAGATTTGCGTTTTTCACTGTATGATTTCAAACCTTTCTTTACAGAAATCAATTGCGACCCAAACATGCATATATTAAAATAAGAAAATAAAAGTTTAAAAAAAATTTAAGACATGACAAAGGTATGTCTTCTTTTATCCATACAGCCCTTCAAATCATTTTCCGCAAAGATATCCTAAAATGTGATTTTGTTTAAAAAGATAAAATTACCATTTTAGCAAAGTATTTGAAAATATTTTTTAAAAATAAAATTATATTAAGACTTTGACAACACTATCTTTGAGTACAGTATTCTATAGCCTAGACTAAAAATACCATCACATGATGAGAGTTTGTTTCTGACCATTTAATCATGTAAGGTATAGTACCCCATATATCATATGCTCAAACTCTCAAGACTACGATTACTATTTTATAAAGCAATTTAAAATAAATTATCATTAATTTGTTTATGGTTTTATCTCTTTTTTTTTAATTATTATTATTTTAAATTTTTATAAAATTAAAAAATTAAAATTGAATAAAAAAGGAAAAAAATAAGTCGAACAGACAGTAGATGAAAGGAAAGGGGGGAAATAATCAAAAATAAAATAAAAAATGAACCTTCTCAAATTCAAGAGAAGGGAATTGGGGGTTTGCTTTGCTACCTCCTCCTCCTCCTCCTCCTCCTTCTTCTTCTTCTTTTTCACTCTCTAATGAATTAAAATTTCCCCGATTTCTCTTTTAGAAATAATGAATTAAATTCATTATTATTATTATTATTATTATTTTTATCAATATTATCAATTTCCTAAAATTCAAGTCCAATTCATCTCGAGTTAGTTAGTTAGAATTCGAGAGAGCGATGCGATCTTCTTCATCTTCATCATATTCTTCTCACCGATGAATTTGAAGCGGCAAGCCTCGGTCGTCTCCGTTGATGGGACTTGCTCACGAATTGCAAATGAGTTGGCAGCCGAGTCTACTCAGTGAGAAACGCAAACGCGGCGGCCCTCCTTTAGGCTTACGTAATCTCGGCAACTCTTGTTATCTCAACAGCGTCCTTCAGTGCCTCACCTACACTCCTCCCCTCGCCAATTTCTGCCTCAAGCTCCAACACTCCTCTCTCTGCAAACAGCTTACAAGTTAGATTAATTTTCTTTTTGGTATTTAATTTCTCTTTTATTTTTTTTTGTTTTGTAATTTTTTAGACCTAATTTTTTGAAAAATATATGATTATCACAGGTGATTCGGCTTTGGACGCGGAGAGAAAGCGCGAGTGTCCGTTTTGTATCCTGGAGAAGAGAATTGTGCGGTCGCTGAGCGTGGACCTCACGCTTGATGCGCCGGCGAAGATCCAGAGCTGTTTGAGGATTTTTGCCGAGCATTTTAAGTGCGGACGTCAGGAGGACGCGCACGAGTTCTTGCGGTACGTGATTGATGCTTGCCACAACACGTGTTTGCGGCTCAAGAAGCTGAGGAGGAAAGGAGGCAGCGGCGGCGGCGGAGGTGGAGAGACCATTAATGGTGGTAGTTCTGTAGTTAAGGAGATCTTTGGAGGCGCGTTGCAGAGTCAGGTTAAGTGTTTGGCTTGTGGTGCTGAGTCGAATAAGGTTGATGAGATTATGGATATTAGTCTTGATATTTTGAATAGTTGTTCGCTTAAAGAAGCTATGCTAAAGTTTTTTCAACCTGAGGTTTTGGATGGCAATAATAAGTACAAATGTGATAAGTAAGTTCACTAATTCCATTGTAATACTTATTTTTATTTTATTTTGGTGTCATTTGAATGAAAGACTTATGCTTGTTTAGTTGTAAGAAATTGGTGTCAGCAAGGAAGCAAATGTCGATCCTGCAGTCGCCAAATATACTTGTAATCCAGCTCAAGGTGCGCATACATATATTTAGCTGCGGATTAGTTGTTAATGATTTTAGTTGCTGATTTACATTCTTGTTTTTTCATTTTGAGTGATGGGTTATTTTGTTCTGGCAGAGATTTGAGGGAATATTTGGTGGGAAAATTGATAAGGCCATTGCTTTTGAAGAAGTTTTGGTTCTTTCGAGCTTCATGTGCAAAGCAAGCCAGGTGAGTTGAGCTTGACACTGTGAAGTTAGTCATACTGTGGTCATGAAAGGTTTGATTAAATAAGTGCCTACACAATTGAATGAATTTTCAGCAATACAGTTTAGTGATGTGTACACCCAGATGTATATAGTTTTGGATTAAGATGGTACTGCCTCATATAGAAAGTTCAGTCTAATAGAGTTATGATAGATTTCTGCGCAAGTCCATTTATCCTTTTATAGTCATAGCTGTAAAGTGAGTAATTTGCTCGATAATTCAAGTAAGATATTATGTAGACTACAAATTTATTACTTCCTTAGCCTCATATTTATCAGGTAATTTCAACTTGTATGGGAAGTTAAGATAGAGATGGTCAACAGATTTTTGAGTGATTGATTAGGCATGAAGAAATGATAGGATGCTTACATGTCAAAGTATTTAGCAAGTTTCAAAATCAGATGGACTGTGGATGGTTATGTACAGAGTTTGTTTCTCATTTCTGTAATTTTGTCTGTAGTGTTTGTGCTTTCTCACTCACTCTCTTTTCAAATCAAGTTTCTAGTTGTTCATCTTTAATATGATGCTCTCTGTCCCTCTTTCTTTTAACTTATGGAAATTCTGTTGCCTGCTTGTGAAGATGAATCATCTGCGTTGGAACCATTGGAAGTGCTCTTTTGTTGTCGTTGTACCATATTATAAGTTGTTTCCTTTCCATATAGAATTGTTATTTCCTCCATCTATTTTCAATGCAGGATCCTCAGCCAGAGTATAAACTTTTTGGTACCATTGTGCATTCGGGCTTTTCTCCTGATTCTGGGCATTATTATGCCTATATCAAGGTCAAACTTCGTGCACTGCTCATTTTATTTATTAGTGAGTTTCAGTAATACAACTGTCTCATCATTTTGTTGATATTGGTTCTTTGTTTGCGTACAGGATGCTATTGGCCGATGGTATTGCTGTAATGATTCATATGTTTCTGTCTCGACTCTGCAAGAGGTTCTGTCAGAGAAGGTATATATACTCTTCTTCATTCGTGCTAACCAAAGACCAGTGTCAGCCAATGGCACTTTTGCTTCCAACGGTGTTAAATCTCACGAAAATGGAAAGGAGGCTTATAAAGGTGTGAAGGGTACTGTTCCATTGAAAGCAGTGGCTACAAAGCCTAGTGCTGAACAATCGTCTCGGAAGACTCCCTCTACCATCTCTAAGGTTGAGAAAGTGCCTTCTAACCCACGTCTGAAATTCAGCATTTCTGGAAGCTCTGGTTGTAAGGGCGTTCCTCCAACTAGTAATGGAAAGGTCAATGTTCATAAGAGTCAGAGCGTGAAAATGAATGGGGTTGTGAAAGACTCAGTTCCTAAGGAGAAAAGTGGAAAAGATCCATTTATAAACACAAATGGTTCTTACAAGAGTAAAAGAGTTGATCTTGTTGGTAGAGGGAATGACCTTGCATCAGTTTCAACAAGTGAAAATGGGGATACGCAAAGTGTTGGTTTGAATCCAGTAAAACCAGATCCCCATGAAGGTAATTGCACGAGCAGCAGGACAACAGCTGGAAGAGTGCCAGATCCTGCCAAACTGCTTAATGGTAGTGTTAAATTTGACACTGACATCTCTGGGTCCAAAAGAAAATCACAGGAGTCTTGCATTTTGTTGGCGCAGGATTCTGAATCTCTTGCAAAGCTTCAAGAACTGGAAGAAGTGTATGTGCTGTCACTTAAATTATTCTGCACTTTTCTGGTTAATGTAAATTTAAATTATTCTGCACTTTTCTGGTTAATGTAAATTTATACTGTTTACATTTCTTTCTGTTATCCTTGATTCTGCATTTTGTTTTCTCTTGGTTGATTTCTGTTCACGTAATTCTCTGCTTCCAATTCTCTCAGTCACATGCATACCACCTCTTGCGATGTGATTCCTACCAGTTAGGATTACGAATTGGTTAGCTTGAGTATGTTTTCGTCACCTGTGTGAATATCTGGTCCACACTTGTAATTTTTCTGTTTTTAATCGGTATACAGATTCTGTTTTCTTTAACAAGAACTGTGGGATTTGAATCTTGTGAAACTTTTATCTCAGTGTATTTAAGGCTAGATATAGTGGGTGGGTGTTTTGAGATCAGCTTAACCATTGTTCATGACGAATATCATTTCTGTCCCAAAAGAAATATATTTTGAAATCCCGCTAAGTCCACTTATTGTGGAAAAATTGTTTTATATGATCACATGTTTTGATAATTGTTGTCTAAGATAATACATGTTTGCTACTCTGTCTAGAAATGATTTAATGGTAATATTTGTATATTGATTACACTAGGATTTCATTTAGTTCTCTTATAGTGCTACCTGTGAACCCAATCCAAGATCTTTTTCCATTTCCTTAATAAAATTATTGCTTTTCATTTTTTCTTATGCGTGCATCTCTTGTTTATGGGGTCTGATGTTTCTCCTTCAGCATGAGATATAATTATCCATAGATAACTTACGTTTTAAGTTAGTCAGTTTGTTGTCTCGCTGGTTTTAATACTTCTGTTTGTTTGTTTGTTCCGGAATTTCAGTCTGAAGAAAGAGGCTTCTTCAGTCTTGCAATCATGTGGTTGGTCTGAAAAGGTTCTCAGTTATATGCGTTCAAGAAAGAGGCAATGTGCACATGAGGTGGGAATCACTCCAGGAGATATTGATTTAAAGTAAGTCATTTTCTTGATATTTTTATTGTGTTATAAGGTTCAAAGGGATAATTTCCATTAGAAGGCTTCTGTAGATTTCTTTAGACCAGAAAGGTTAACTTTTACTACCTAGGGGGCTAATCTTTTTTTTGTTTGGGGGGGGGGGGGGGGTGGTTGGTGGGGAAGCAGTGTTGAGATTCAAAAAGGATAGTCTAAGGGGGTTATTGAGTCAATACTTACAACATAGGTTGATTCTAAAGGCTGATATGTTTTATCCCTGTGGGAGGGGGTCACACAGTTAGAGCCAACAAGGAGGTGCTTAAAGCCTTGGGGATCCTGTTGCTGCAACTGTAGTAATTGAGTGTTTGTTGCTCCTGTTCCGCCTTATTCTTCTTTTTTCTGTTTATACCAACTTGTGATATTTCTTCATGCTGGAATGTTATGGCTGAAAACTGGGTTATTTGCTTTGTGTCCGGCTGAGATGGGCATGAGTATCATCGTATATTTCCCATCCTGCTGTGGCTCAGTTTAAACTCAATTCATGTCGTTGTGGGCATTCTAGTTTTGTGCTGGAATGCTGTTTCACCAAAGATATTAGTTCTCATACAAACTAATCAGTTAAGCTTTCAACATATGATATTATGCAAATTATGAACCCAAAGTTTTGACTTTTAAACTGCTTAAAATTTTTCTTTCAATATTTATTCAACTAACATTTTTGAGTACATTAATTGACTTTATCCTAGCTGTGTAGATTTTAAATTCTCATTATATAAATAGTTGATGAGTAGTCTGGATATGATAGTAATTGACATTTTGGCTGCAATTTTGTTTATAGATCTGGCTGATGGCTTTTACCTAGTTTATGGACACAAATCCTCTCTTCTTTTCTGGAAAC
Organism: Citrus x clementina; assembly: GCF_000493195.1. Lineage (NCBI taxonomy): Eukaryota > Viridiplantae > Streptophyta > Magnoliopsida > Sapindales > Rutaceae > Citrus > Citrus x clementina. The sequence goes on along the minus strand of NW_006262339.1, from coordinate 29,267,181 downwards.
CCATCTTCTGGTTTTGATGAAAAGTGTTTTCATCCAGGCTCACTGGTTTAATGGGAAAATTATTGATAAGCTTAGCAATTGGGTACTCATGATCTAAGATGTTTATATCTAGCAAATGATATGTCAGTGAGTTCTTTTTTTTTTTTTTGGCAAAAAACCTTTCGAATATTGGTTAAGACTTAATCAAACAATGAGTTCAATATGATTTTGAAATATTGGTTTTAAATCATGGTATGACTCTTTTTTATTTTGTTATATGTAATCATCTTTAACCGCAAAAAGTTGAAAACCATGGTTCTACAGAGAGATTTCGTTTTGCAATGCTGGTTCGGTTATGAATAGATGTTATGGATGAGCTAAATGAGAAAAATGATTTTCTAACCTGTTGTTATTGTCATAAATTGCAAAATCTCAACAATTATTAAAACAATTCCTCTACATTCCGATGTTGATTTTGGCGGTGTCAAATAGCTTTCACCTTAGCATAGATTAGATTTTGGCGGTGTCAAATAACTTCAATGAATTATTTTAGCTTTCTTTTTATTGGACCTACAAATGCCTTTTTGCCTTAACCAATGCGAAAGGGAGTTGTTGAAGAAAATATTCTGGAAAGTATACCCTTTTCTATTTTCTGAATTGGTTTTATGTTGGCATCTTCTTAATACTGGAATTGCATTTATGTATATTCTGTATTCATCCTTTTGTTGTACCGAATGAGCTTGAATGTCTTCTTTGTGTTCTGACTGCTGACTAGTGGTGCCCACCAGTCATATCCCTACATTTATAGGATGTGATTGGGCATTTGAATAGAGTAGAAAATGACAGTGCATTTATGAACAGTGAGTTTAGTTTCCTTAGATCATACTGATTGCCTATAAGTGGGTATGAACGAAGTAGAACTACAATTTGTTTTCCTTATTTATTTATCTATATTACTTGTCTTATATTTTTTATTGCTCTATAATTTTATTCCTATTCCAGCATAAGATAATTCATTGTAGTATGTTAGCAGTTAGGTGAATGTCATGAAGTTTTCTCTGCCTTCCATTGAAGTATGTTAGTAGTTAGGTGAATATCATTAAGTTTTCTCTGCCTTCCATTCTCAATGGCCTCTTGTCCCATATGGGAAGATTTGGAATAGAGATAGTTGACAAGTAAAAATAGAGTAGAGATGAAGTCTATTGGGGTTGATGTTTTGTTAGACCAATGAAAACTTATGTTAGACGCAAATATAAAGAGGCAGGGGCAATTTAGTAATTTTAGGGGCGGGGACAGTTTAGTGATTTTATTAATTAGGGTTCAGGTATAAATAAGATATTATGGAGTCATTTAGGGTTTATGTTGAGTTTTGTCTGGTATTAGGAACCATTAGGAGTTTTGGGAGAGATTGACCTACTTCTCGAATTGTAGGTCAGGATTGATTGTTTGTTTTCTTTTGATTTAATCAATAAAAGTCAGCCCTAAGTCCTATCATGTTTAAGAGGAGATATTAGGTTTTTGGTCTTGGATACTTTGAGAATAGAAAGAAGATAGTAGGCAATATTCCATAGTAGTACTTGTAGATTGAAGAATTATTGAACGGCAACATTTCAAGTAAAATATTCTGGCTTTAGATTGAAGGCAAAAAGTATGTCCCTTTTGACCCAAATAAAATATTTTAAACTAATCATTAAGTTCGAACTTGTAATAAGATTTATGAACTTGTATTTTTGCTAAATTTACATACAGTCCCTTGATTTATCTACTATCTAGTCCTTTCTTTTATTTATTTATTATGAGACACTTGTTGTAATCTTTTACCTGCACCAATTAGAAACTCTGTTGAGCCTTTTTTTAATGCAGGAAATTGTTGATCAGAGATGCAAAGTCAACCTTTCTTTCACAAATACCTAATTCGTTGAAAGATGACCTTGTCAAACATCTCAGATCATTTAGTGACGGAAAGCGAGAATTTCCAGGTGCATGATTCACTCCATTGTTATATAAGGTAGCAGTAAAACTTATAATTTTATTATTTTCCAATGGGATTTTGGTGATAATTCAGAATTTTCTGATTGCATTACCTTAAATTTTTTTTTTTTGGGTTATTGATGATTTTGCAGTTACCTGAGATATGTTTGCCGGCGGAGCTTAGGGTAAAAAATACGTGATGTACAGACTCTCTTACTAATTGTTGTTGGTCGGGAGAAAAAGTTGTAGCAACTGAGATCTTCTTGAGACCATAGTTGTGGGGTAGGTTATGTTCTCTCTATCCTAGCAAGTGCTGACAGTGACCAGAGATTGTTATACTGTCGTATAATTGTTCTGCTTTGAGCAAGAATGTTTAGATGCTGTTGAGATAATGAGATGAGCTAAAACATTGTTGAAAAGTCTTCTTTCCTTGAGGCTGTGAAGTTGGTTTTGTCAGAGAACCAAGTAGCAGGATTCTTACGCTTTTTGTATGATAATTTTCCCATAGCAATCCTCATTTAATGGATGCCTACAATTTTTCCATCTAAATGTAGCTGGATAGTAGTTTTTGGATATGCATTTATGTACTGTAAGTAAGATTTATACTTCAGTATGACAAAGGTAATTTCGGAACCCTCTTTGTTTAGTGACTTCACTTACAGCAAGTGCAAGCTGATTTGAGCTGTTGTTTCCAAATCATTTTAATGGTCTTTTGTGGACTAATGATGTCACCATCCGAGTTGTTTGGTTTTATCCAACAACTACAATTAGATTGTCGTCCCAAGTTTATTTAATTGTAATCTTGTAACAATCATTGGTTTACGCACACAATCATGGAGAGTGAAGTTTTACTGGATTAATTTAGAAGCCCATCAGCAACGACGATTAGAATAGCCTCGGCAGAAACGGGAGTTGGGTACGAGTCAAAGAAGTGGATTCGAGCAACAATAGCAATTTGATATATATTTATATTTTTTCCCCTTTTGGATACGAATGGCAATTTGATTCTAAGGACGAATCCTGTTAATAAAACAGATCCAGTTTTTATCCAAGTGGGGCAGACCCAGATGTGAATTAAGCATTTTATAATTTAGCATGCGAGTCGGACTATTGGGTATCCTCCAAAACCTTTTTGAAACCTCTTTTTTAAAATTATATTCTATTCTCATTTATAAATCTTTCAACATCCAATAACTTTTTCACTCTCCCAGTCTTAAAATTTGTATTTTTCTGTTCAAATTTTTTTTATTGTTTAGTTTCTAAACCAAAAAAAGTAAAGATAAAAGAAAAATTAAGAAAAATCTTACGCTGAGAAAATAATGAATATTTTAAAAGTGTGATACAATTTTATTATGCCTATAAACTTTGGGTGCAACAATTAGTTTGAGAATCCTTAAAAAATTATTTGCAGTGAGATAAAATTTTATTTATTTTGTTCTTCCATAGTGTTGTATCGTAATCTTGCTGCTATGTTTTTTACAGTAAGTTTGTTTTGGATTTGATAATTACTTTTTAAATTTGGATTGGATTTATAATACAAAAAGAAAATTCATTTTGTGCAAGTAAAATATCTTGAAGAGAGAAAAAATATAAGCGGTGTTAATTCTATTTGTATTTAAATGAGATTTGTAATATTATATGGTTTTATGAGATTAACTAAGGGGTGTCAATTGTCCTAGCTCTTTAACTCTTTAGTATGTAAATGAAGTTTGGAATCATAAATCTCTTTTGGTGCCTTTCGACCCTTATTAATGGCATGTTTTAGAGTAAAGATATCCAAAGGGCTGTGTCACGGCCCACATGTGTCGTGCCCATCCTAATGAAAGGCAGTCAACTCGACCCACAGCACCGACACTCGGGCCATGGGCCATGATCTGGGAATAGCCAATTTAAGCTATCAATTTAGAATAAAAAAACAAAAAGTCACTTTGACAAGAATTAAACTTTGGTCTCATACTTAGCATATCGTCTGCAAACAACATTATTTCACCATTATTTTAATTTGAATATTTTATTTAAAATTTTGACGTAAATTTTAAAATATTAATTCCATACAATTCAATAGTAGATGAATTTAATGGTGGATAAATTAATATCGATGACAGGTACACACATGTTGTTCCACGTGGTCCCCACTTCAAACAAAGTCACCATCCTATCTCTTTTAACTTCTCATGGCAATTAGGTTGTCTTATGGGCCTATTATTGAGTTAGACCAGCGAGGACATTTCTCTTTTCTTGTTGGTGAGACTTCATTAGACGCTCATGGCCTTCTAGTATGGTCCCCGCTACAAACAACTCGAGGGAGGGTCTCTGATGAGTAGGGGTGGGCATTATTTAATTTGGTTTGGTTCAGTCTTAGAACCGAACTAAACTGAAATCAAATGGTTCATGAATTTATAAACTAAATGTGAACTAAATTATAGAACTGAACTAAATTAATTTGGTTTGGTTCGGTTTGGTTCGGTTCCGTTTGATTTTATCCTATATATTCATTATTCAATAAAAAACAAATATAATAATACACTATTAATACAACAATAATCTTGAGTCTATAAATTAGCAAACAATAAACAACATAATAAAATCTAACAATAGTAAATTAACATAATAAATTCTAAAAACAATCTAGAAATCTATAAATAATAACAAATATAATAAAATCTATAAATAATAAATTAAAATAATAAAGTTCAACAATAAAATAAAGCGTATGCTATGACAATATAATATCATGTATTAACTAACAAATAGAAAATTAAAAAAAAAATTCTAAATTATTTTTTAATTTTAATTTTAATTTTTTCTTAAACCATTTGGTTCGGTTTTGAACCAAACCAAATAAAAAACCAAATGGTTCAGAATTTCTGAACCATTTGGTTTTTTACTCCAAACCAAACTGAACTAAGTTACCATAATACGGTTCGATTAAGTTCAGTTCGATTCGGTTCAGACTGAACCAAACCAAATGCCCACCCCTACTGATGAGGTATGGTAACTGCTACCGGTCCCTTCATATTTTTAGCTTACTTTTGCATTATTTCATTGGTGCTTAAGACATTTCAGAATGGCTTGGTGGATATTTAAACCTTTTGTTTATGAACCAAATGAGTTTCCACGTGGCAACATATCATTTGGCCCTCACCAAATTACCCACCAACAACGATTCTTTGCCTAAATGGCAAACGGTGAATGCTAATGCGGGTGTGAAAAACAATGAAGTTAAGAATGATTGTAATATTTTTGTTATTTTTAGCATTGTATTATGTGTTTTGGGAATAATAATTACATTACATAGTTAATATAAATGAAGGCATTTTGTCTTGTTGCAAGGAGAACAATGCGTACGAAAGAAAGCCGACTATATCTTTCTTCTACAGTACTTTTTTATCTGAAAAGAGTACAAGAATGAAAGTCTTTTGAAGCCATTATGGCTTGAATTTTGGCCACTCACAAGTTGGGTGTTTCTATCCCTTCATTCGGGTTTCATCCACTGTCTTTTACATAACCTTTTCTCAATCAATCTTCTTTGTTGCCTTAAAAGTTGCCCGATAATAGTTCTATAAGATCTCATTTTTTCAAGTCCGTCAAGGGGGTGGGATCTTGCTGCAAAAGTTGCTACCCGTAGGAAATAATGGATACAGAGGAATTAATTAGAAAATGCCAAGCAATTGTTTTAAAAGAAGAAGAGGAGGACACAGTAAAGCTGATGGAAAGAATGAAGGCTACGGGGGAAAAAATCGCTGCAAATTGTTTGATTGGAAAGATCAAGCTGACTAGAGGAGTAAACAGGGAGGGTTTGAAGACCACAATGCAACAGGCATGGAGGACAGTTAGAGAAGTAAAAATTGAGAGCATGGGGGGACAATGTGCTTCTATTCAAATTTGCCAATGAAGTAGAAAGGAGAAGAATTCTAAAGGGAGGCCCTTGGCACTTTGATAGGGCTCTCTTGGTACTGGCTAAACCAAGTGGCATAGGAGATATAAAAAAACAATCCTTCACACACACATCCTTTTGGGTCCAAATTCATAATATCCCAATAATGTGCATGGTAAGAGAGACCATAAAAATGCTGGGGGAAAGGATAGGCATAGTAGAAGATATTGAAGCAGACGAAGCAGGAGAACGCCTAGGTCAATTTGCTAGGGTCAGAATATCCGTCAACATAACACAACCTTTAAAAAAGGTAGTGTATTTGCAACAAGAGGGGGAAAAGATACCAATGCCAGTTCTATATGAAAAATTACCAGACTTCTGTTTCTGTTGTGCCCATATCGGTCATCAATTTAGAGAGTGCCTCAAATATAAAGGACAACCTAAAGAGGAGCTGCCATATGGAGCTTGGATGAGAGCCATCTCACAAGCAGAAAGGGTGAAGCTGAACCGAAACAGGGAGAGAAGAAATTGGGAACAATTTTAGAAGAAAACAGGAGATGAAGAAGCCAATACACAAAAATCTTTCCAGTTTCAACACGATCCAATAAGTGCAAACGGGTCACTCACAAACAAAACAGGCATCGAAATGGGAGATAGAGATGGACCGATGAGTAAAACCCATGAGCCAGCAATTGGGGATAATCCATTAATGCAGCGTGCTGAGGTGATGGAAAGCCTGCAACCAAGTGGGAAGAGTAGAAGCGAAGAAACAAATCAGCTGCAGAGCATGTCAGTTGACAAAGACGGCTGCACCAGGAATGAAAATGAAAGGGTGGGAAGTAAAATGTGGGGGAAACTGAAATTGCGAAGGCAAATGAAAAAATCCCAAACAAAGACCATGCCAAAACGGATGAGGAGAAAATGGACAATGGGCCGAAAAAACTGCAGCTGAAGCCTAAACCAAGGAAATGGAAGCTTCGAGCGAGAGTTCAAAAAATGGAAAAAGGGGGCAGCAGTGAACCAAAAAGCTTAAAAAGGCCTAGCACCGAAATCTTGAGGCCCAGCCCCGAAAATAAGAAAAAACGATTGTTAAGTCCTCTTACACAATTCAGTAACCGAAATCAGTTCAGTTCCTCTCCAATAAATCGACAGCTGAAGTTAGTTGATGAAGAACAAGTTGAAAGGGAAGATGAAGCTGCAATGGGGGAAAATATATTGGCGGGAGCTGGTAGCCAGCCCTGCCAGCAGCCATGAGAGTCTTAAGCTGGAACGTTTGAGGTCTGGGGACGCCTCGAACGCAGCTAGCAATAAAGAAAGTTCTCCACCTGCACCAGCCCCAAATTTTCTTTTGCTGTGAAACAAAGATGACGACTAGGCAGGTTGATGCGACATGTGGAAGTTTTAATTTTGATAATCAATTTGTAGTTGATAGAAACGGTATGGGAGGTGAACTAGCTTTATTTTGGAGCTCGGATATTGATGTCACGATAAAATCTTATAGCTCTTACCATATAGATGCCATTGTGCAAAACCAAAGTGGCAAGATATGAAGATGCACTGGGATCTACGGCCATGCTGAGGCAAGTCAGAAACATCACACATGGGCATTGCTGAAAAGGTTAGCAGAGCTCTACTCCTATACCTGGTGTTGCTTAGGTGATTTTAATGAAATTCTCTATTCTCATGAGAAGCTGGGGGGAAATGATCGTAGCAGTAACATGATGTTAGAGTTTAGAGAGTCCATTCGAGCTTGTAATTTGATGGATATGGGTTTTAAGGGGAACAAATACACGTGGTCCAATAGGGGATATGGGGTTAACTTTATAGAGGAAAGGCTCGATAGAGTGTTTTACAGCAAAGATTGGAGCAGCACCTTTCAAAATCTCCCAGCCATAAGCTTAGTGAATTGGGTTTCGGACCATTGCCCAATTATGTTTGAAGTAAAAGATTGTTGCAATAAGCTAAACTACAAGAAAAATTCCTTCCCCGTGACCATTACAAAGATATGTGGAGTTCGTATGAAGCCTGCAGCAACATCGTAAGGAGTGAGTGGGAAAGCTTTGGTGGAAGAAGCTGGGAAAGTCCAGTGCAGAATTTTCAGAGGGTTGCGAAAAGGTCTTTAGCTCACCTCAAAATTTAGAGCAAGGAGGAATTTGAAGGTAGAAAAAAGAAGCAGAACGAGTTGATAGATCGGCTGAAAATGGCAAAATAGAAGCCTCCGCAAGCGATAGATGAGGAAGAAATCAGGAAGCTTGAAGACCAAATTAGTAACATGCTGATCGATGAAAAAGTCTATTAGAAGCAGAGATCGCGTGCAGATTGGCTAAAAGAAGGGGACAAAAATACAAAGTTCTTTCACTCCAAAGCATCCGCTAGGAGAAGGAAGAACAAGATTTGGGGGGTTGAAGATGATCGAGGGAATTGGGTTAATGATCCAGAAGGAATTTAAGGGGAATTTTGTGGGTATTTCCAGCAGCTATTCACTTCCTCCAAACCAAGTCAGACTCAGATTTCAGAAGCTCTCAAAGGCTTGCTGCCAAAAGTTTCCCAAGAAATGAATACCCACTTAGAGGAGCCTTTCACTCCGGAAGATATCACAAGGGCTCTCTCCGAAATGTGCCCGACAAAAGCCCCGGGGCCAGACTGCCTGCTGCTTTCTTCCAAAAGCATTGGCAAATATTTGGCAAAGGTTTGACAAAAACATGTTTGCACATTCTAAATGAGCAAGGTACCTTAGACTCTCTAAATCATACTTTTATTGCTCTTATCCCCAAGGTTAAGAAGCCTAGGAAAGTAATGGAATTTAGACCCATTAGTCTATGTAATGTGGTGTATAGAATTGTAGCTAAGGCAATAGCAAATAGGCTAAAGTCGATACTTAACCATATTATCTCACCAAATCAGAGTGCATTCATCCCCAATAGGCTTATTATGGACAATGTTATTATTGGTTATAAATGCCTTCATAAGATTAGACATAGTAAGGGTCATAGGAATGGCTTGGTGGCTTTAAAGCTTGACATAAGCAAAGCTTATGATAGAGTTGAATGGGATTTTCTGGAACAAACCATGTCAAATTTGGGTTTCTCAGCCAAATGGATAAGCTTGATCATGAGCTGCATTACCACGGCTTGTTTCTCTGTTCTTATTAATGGGAATCCAGTGGGCTTAATAAAGCCGAAAAAGGGGCTTAGGCAAGGATGCCCCCTATCCCCATATCTTTTTATTTTGTGTGCAGAAGCTTTCTCAAATTTGCTGCATCAAGCTGAAAGGGAGCAGAAAATCAGAGGCCTGAAATTGGCACAAGACATCACAATAACTCACTTGCTCTTTGCCGATGATAGCTTAGTCTTCAGCAAAGCATCTGTAGCAGATTGCAAGCACTTAAAAGGGATTTTTGACTGTTATGCAAAGGCTTCGGGGCAGATTTTTAACTTCGAAAAATCCTCTATGTTTTTCAACGGCAAGGTTACAAGCGAGCAAATGTCAGCAATAAAAAGTATTTTTCAGCTGAAGGTGGTGCCCAAATATGAGAAGTACTTAGGCTTACCTCCCATGTTAGGCAGGAATAAGATGAGTTTTTTTAAGGAGGTTAAGCTTAAAGTGACCAGCAAGATCTTGAGTTGGCATCACAAGCTTTTTTCAAGTGGAGGAAAAGAAATACTCATCAAAGCAGTAGCTCAGGCAGTTCCAGCTTACGCCATGAGTGTTTTCAAGCTTCCCAAAGGCTTATGTGAAGACATCCAAAAAGAAATTGTAAGATTCTTGTGGGGTGCCAAGAAGGACAAGCATGGAATTCACTGGGCTCGGTGGGGCAGCATAAGCAAAGCAAAAAATAGAGGAGGGTTGGGGTTCAGGGAACTCTCTAGTTTCAACCAAGCTTTGGTGGCCAAGCAAGGATGGAGATTAGTTCGATATCCTAACTCCTTAATGGCAAGGGTAATGAAAGCCAGATACTACAAGAACTCTACATTCTGGAATGCAAAAGTAGGATCTAATCCCTCCTTCATTTGGAGAAGCATCTTGTGGGGAAGTCAAGTAATTAAAAAAGGGGTGAGATGAAGAATAGGAGATGGGAAGAATGTTCTTGCTTACAAAGACAACTGGATCCCAAGACCAGCCACTTTCCAGCCAATTTCCCCAAAAACTCTCCCCCCTGAGACTACAGTAGCTGAATTAATCGATTCGGAAAACAGGTGGCGAGTAGACAAGCTAGAGCAACACTTTATGAAAGAATATATTGAAGCTATTCTTAAAATTCTGCTGCCCAGTGGGAAAGAAGAAGATGAAGTGTTATGGCATTTTGACAAAAAAAGGGAGTACTCGGTTAAAAGTGGGTATCAGCTTGCTCTTAATCTAAACTTTCCCAATGAGCCTGAAAGCTCAAACAGCAGCTCTAGGCTCTGGAAAATCCCCTGGATGCTTGATTTACCCGAGAAAGTTAAAATATTTATGTGGAGAGCCCTGAAAAATATCCTACCAACGGCTGAAAATCTATGGAAGAGAAAGAGCTTGCAAGAACCGATCTGTCAAAGATGCAAGCTGCAAGTAGAAACAGTAAGCCATGCTCTGATAGAGTGCAAAACAGCAAGGAAGACTTGGGATTTAGCTCCGTTAACAGCTCAACTTTCAAAGGATCACAACCAAGATTTTTTCAATGCTATCCAAGAGATGTGTTCCAGATCTTTAAAAGCAGAGGCAGAGCTGATGGTAGTTTACTGCTGGGTGATATGGTCAGCAAGAAATAAATTCATTTTCGAAGGAAAGAAATCTAACTCAAGAATATTAGCAGCAAAAGCTGAATCAGTTTTAAAGGCCTACCAAAGAGTGAGCAAGCCAGGAACTATTCATGTGACTAAGAATAGAGGAGTTGATCAGCAGAAATGGAAGCCTCCCCCAAAAAATGTTCTGAAGCTTAATGTTGATGCAGCCGTGAATAGCAAAGACCAGAAGACAGGCCTGGGAGCAATTATCCGAGATGCAGAGGGAAAGATTCTAGCTGTAGGAATCAAGCAAGCACAGTTCAGGGAGAGAGTCAGCTTAGCAGAGGCAGAAGCAATCCTTTGGGGTCTGCAGGTGGCTAAACAAGTTTCTCATCTAGCTTGATAGTAGAATCTGATTGTAAAGAAGTGGCAGAGCTTCTAAACAACACTAAGGGCAGTAGAACAGAAATTCACTGGATATTATCTGATATTCATAGGGAAAGTAAGGAATTCCAGCAAGTCCAATTTTCTTTTATCCCTAGAACCTGTAATGCTTATGCCCATGCCTTAGCAAAGTTTGCTCTAAGGAATTCTTCCACTGATGTCTGGGTTGATACATTTCCAGCTGAAGTGCAGAATGTAATGAATTGTGTTGTTTCCTAAGGTATGAAAGGTTTACTTTCTTTTCAAAAAAAAAAAGGAGAACAATGTGTACGAGGTTTTCTTTCAACTGAAATAAATGAGTATTACTATACTAAGGATCTTATTAAAACTCAACATGATCTTACTGAAAATTTGACAGAATGTCCTCTATAATTTTCACTTTTTGAACCCGTAAAGTTTTGTATAAACCACGTTCAATGTATTATAATATTCAACATGGAAATACATCAAAACCGCAGTCATTGATTAAAAAAAAATTGTTACCACAAATAAATTAGAATTAACAGTAAAACAATAGTCATTAATCCAGCTTGGTGCAGCTAAAACATAAATCTTCGGTACATCAATTCACTTCAAAACTTAAAATTAAAAATTTGAATAGGTACAACTAACTTCATTCTCATATTCTTCAAAAATCACCTCAAAACTTCTTTTCACACCCTTTGCATATTCTTCACTGACGTCATATATTGATCCCGCGGAATTAAGTATGTCATAATGCATAATCTAAGTTAATTCCTATTGAAATTCTTGAAACTTGAGATTAGTGTACAACTCTTGAACTTACTCCTCTATCTCAAATCTTGTAACTCACGAAACCTTTTTGTTGAAATATTCGGCATATGCTTGCCATTCTTTTTCAAATTTACACCGCGATGCATTTTCAAATTGGTCCACAAATTGCTTCTATGTTGTGTTTGACTTAAGCTACTCATCTAAGAATGCATTCATACAAGGGATGGTAATTTAACCTGGACCTGGATGAACTTGGATAATTAGAGCTGGGTTCAATGTGTATCGAAGTAAAATAAATATGGTATCCGAATTCAGTTTTATTGATCCCGACATATTCAAGTTCGGGTTTGGATTTGGACAAATCTGTAAATCTGAAACCCGAACCCGAATATCTTATTTTATTTTATTTTAATTATTTCTATAATATAATAGGAAAAAAAATCAGCCCATGCCCTAATTCATACTTCCACAGCCACAGCCACCAAACCAAAGCCATTCTTTTCCTCTCTTCAACTATTCTCTTTCATTGAATCTTCATCATCCTCACACTTTCACAACCGTCCTAGCCAAAGCAAAGCCATTATTTTCCTCTCTCTTCAACTCTTCTCTTCATCAAGTCACTATCATCACTCGTCATCGCTTTGCCACTTTCGCTGTGTTTCATGTTCATCACCATCGCCAGTTGTTGCTTGTCCATCTATTTCATGGGTTTTGGTTGCTGTTTGTTCACCTTCGCGATTGTGATTATGGTTGTGATTCCAATTTTGAATTTTTTTTTGGAAATGGTTTATTGTTATTACAATTATTGTTGTTGTTGTTATAATGATAAAAAGAATTATTAATTAACTAATACATTAATGTTAATAATAATATTTATTATTAACAATCATTATTAATAATATTTATTATTAACATAACAATTTTTTGAATAATAATAATCACAATAATTAAAATATAAAATAATAATCACAATAATTAAAATATAAGATAATAATTATAATAATAGCTAATTAAGGACTTTTTAATAATTTGATATAATCTAACTCATTTCGATTCCAAAACAAAGTAAACACATCAATGGGAATCGAGTTTATTCCGATTCCTATTCTTACAGCTTAAGTCAACATCTTATTCTGATTTTATTTCCTCATTCTGATTCTAACTCATTTCGATTCCATTCCATTTCGATTCCCATTTAGTAAATGCACCATAAAAGTGTTAAAATCCTTGAATAACGGAAATTAAATTAATTTTAGAGTTTGAGTAAAGCGTTATACATCAACATGTAAAGCAAGGTCCAAGTGTACTAAAAGGCAATCCAATGCTCAAGTCAAAGAGTTTGAAGTAGAATCTAGAATTAGGCTTTTGATTTTTGTTTTTTTTAAGTTTTGAAAGGAGATTAGGAAAAAGTCCTTTTCTCAGTCTTTATGGTTATTGTTTATGGACCGAAGAGTGTGATATTGGCAAGGGATATAATTTTAGATCTAAATATTCACCATTATTATTTTTTTAAATTTCAGATCGTTAGCGCTAGGGGTGGGCATATCGGATTTCGGTTCGGGTTGTTCGGGTTTCAATTTGGGTTTCAACCCGATCAGGTTGGAGAATTGAACCCAATCGGGTTGAAAATGCAAACCCGAACCAAACCGAACCGAATTTAATTTGGTTCAGTTCGGTTTGGGTTGATAATTCGGATCAGATTGGGTTGATAATTCGGGTTAATTCGGGTTAGAGCGGGTTGGAACAATTTAATATACAAATTCTACCAAAAATCACTTAAAATCCAAAAATCTCAAATCCAAACAACCTTACCAACATTTCAACAAGTCATTTTAAAGTTAATAAAACATAAAACATTTAGTCAAAGAGATTTTTTTTTTGTTTAACACACACACACACACACATATATTTTAAAAGCCAAAACTTAAAAAAATAAATCAACCCGTTCGGGTTAAAATTCGGTTCGGGTTCAACCCAAACCGAATTTTAACCCAAATGGGTTGATAGTTTAAATTCGTTCAGGTTGCACAGGTTAACCCAAACCGAACCGAACCCGAAATAAATTTCGGGTTCGGTTTGGATCGGGTTAACCCAATCCGAACACCCACCCCTAGTTAGCGCTTTGCCATTTTGGCATGTGATTTCTTTAATAATCATGTGTTGCTCATTTGTTTAGATTTATTATCATATCTATTAAGATTATCTAGGGTTACGTAAGTAATCACCTGCCTTCCGTGTGATATTATAATGCTATCCGTCTTCTCTATGTCTAGGGATGATAAATATTCAATTATGGATGGATAATATCCATCCAAATACAAATCCATAATTATCCATGATGGATATATCCATATCCATATCTAGTATTTAATATTGGATATGAATATGAATTTTATCCATATAGATATGGATATCCATGGATATTTAATTTTTATTATATAAAAAATAATAATAAAATAATATAGAATAGTTAAAACCAGTATTAGATTCCAATATCAAATAAAAAATAAAATAAACTTAACAAATATAAAAACTATGAATTAACAAAAAGAAATTATAATATAAAATTACAAATTAATTTCAAATTAAATACAAAAAGTTCATTCTTCTAACGCATCATTAATCTCCAATCTTCTAATGCATCATTAATCTCTAACCAAATCATCATCATTAATCTGCAAATTAAAACAAAGCATTAAACAACTAAATAATTGTATTATTTAGGACCATGATCATTCATAATTGAGTTGAACATCACAATAAGCATCAAGCACATATCAAAAAAAAGAAAAATAAACACTATTCAGAACATGGTTGTGTCTCCTCTTCATCATCATTATCAGTCAGTTCTCCATTTATTTCTTCCCCATTCATCACCTTATCTTTAGGAATCTCACCTAATTTAAAAAAAAAACTTGTAAAATATAAAGAAAACAATTACTATCAAAATCAAATAAGTGCAGAAGTGAGCTGAATTTGATACCTTTTAATTGAGCCCATATCCAATTTTGAGTACACATTAAGGCCTTTACTATACTCAGATGAAACCTACTACGATGTGGGCTTAAAAATCGACCTCCCGCACTAAAAGCAGACTCAGAAGCAACTGTAGAGACCAGAATAGCCAGCAAATCTCTAGCAATCTCAGACAATATAGGATATCTACTTCTATTCACCTTCCACCACATTAAAATATCGAAGTCTGGAGTAGTCTTATCATCTTCTTCCAAGTAAGTATCTAACTCAGACTTAACTTGTTTACAAATATGTTGGCTTTTGAATGCATTACATTTTTTCACATCCCACATGCCCATCACAACCGAACTAGAACTAGAATTACAAACAATACTAGACTCACCAAATCCTTCAGCCAAATTCACTCCAACCATACTCTTTTTTATTTTATATATATATTCTAAATATAAGTTAGAACAGAGAGTACATATTCTATCAATATGAGTTGATGCATCACTACCATAAATTTGAGGAAAGAAATAATCCACTAGAACCATTTTGAATCTAGGATCCAATACAACAACAATAGCCATCACACCATGGATTTCATCCCAATATTTTCCAAACTTTTCTAACATACTTTTCGCCATATTTTTTTATCACATCACATGAAGAATTAAGCCAAGCATTCAATGATAATCTAATTTCACAAATTATTGGAAAAAATAAGTTAGCTGTTGGGTATTTATATAGTGACAGAAAACATCTCAGTCATGGTATAGAAGAGTTTCGAATGCTCACATACTACTCTTGCCAACTCCCACTCTACTTCAATAGGCAAGTGCTTATATTGGTTATCACGATGTTTCAAACGAGTAAAAACATCTTTATAAATCAAAGCAACTTCAAGTATCAAATATGTTGAATTGCACCTAGTTTTACAATTAAGCACTAAACTCTTAGAACAATTCAACTTCAATTGGCGGTTAGCCGTATCTTCAAACAACTCTATCCTTTTAGGTGATGATGTCCAGTAATTAACACTGATTCTAACCTTTTCAATCCCATCAGCTATCACATCTAACCCATCTTTAACAATTAAATTTAAAATGTGAGCACAACATCTCATATGTAGGGATGGCAAAAATCCCCACGGGGACGGGTACCCTCGGGGATTTTCCTCATTCGGGGAGGGTATGAGAATAATTTCATACCCAATTTCTTATTCGGGAAAGGGACATGAAATTTTTTTTATCCAATTTCTTATTCGGGGAGGGGACGAGGATTAGGTGGAATCCCCATCCCCTACCAATTTCCCCATTTCAATTTTTAATTTTAATTTTATTTTTTAAAATTACTAGTAAATAAATAATAAAATTTGAATTATAAAATTATAAATATTGGTAAAAATAACAAATATCAAAATATTTATATTATTAAACTTTTAGGTCTAATTAACTAATTAAATTCCTAAATTTTTATTTAAGACATTAAAAAAATTGGATAAATTTTATTAGCCCAAAAATTTTGTTTTAATTTTAATATTCATTAAATGTTTTAAACTTAAATCTATTTTTTATTTATTTTTAGATGTTATAATTACCCACAGCGAATCACAATTTTAATATTTAATTTAATCTAATATAATATCATTTAATCTAATATTTGCTCTTGATTTACTCCGACTTAACTATTGTGTTGTAAAGGGAATAGTCCACAGTTTATAAAGTACCACGCCACCATTGAAAAAAGTTAATTTTGAATGTAAATTCAATTTTATTTGTAACAATTTTGTATTAGACTATTAATTTATTCACGGTAGTTTGTAAAAGAAATTTATATCCCTTACATGCTGTGTTACTTACTAATTTAATGTATGTGACTTTTGTAATGGATATTAATGTAATATATATTTCAAACTTTACTTTTATTTGAATTTTTTATTTTAATATGATTAACTCAAAATCGAAAACAAAAAAATATATTAGTTATTTGGGGATTGAGGATCCTTGGGGATCCCCTGTTATTATTCGAGGAGGTGATGGAGATTCTCTCAAGTAATTATGACGGGGACGGAGACATACACAAAATATAGGGGATGGGTACGGGGAGATTGGTCCCCTTCCCTCCCCTCCCCATTGCCATCCCTACTCATATGCAACAATTTTCCATTTAATAATAATGAACCAGAAGGAAACTTAGCCAACAAAAGTGGAATCATAGCATCATTAGTGGAACAATTATCAATCGTTATTGTAGATAACCTTCGATCTACATTCCAATCCAATAGACACTTAGCCAACTCATTAGAAAGTGCTTCAGCAGTGTGTGGAGAAGGCACATATATAAACCTAGACAATTCAACAAAAGAATAAAACAAAATTACAAATGAAAATAAATAAAATAAAGTACATATAATAAAAATATAAATAAAATTTATTAAACTTTTAAAGTGGCACCTTAAGATTCGATTTTGTAGAGTCCATGAATTGTCAATAAAATACGCCGTCACGACCATGTACCCATTTTTTTTTATTGCTAGATGTCCACATACCCGTAGTAATGGAAATTTTACTAGTAATATCCTCCAGCAAGGCCATTGTCTTAGCCTTTTCAAAATCAAACAACTTAAAAACTTCTCTCTTAACAGTGTTCCTACAAATTTTACCAAGCAAAGGTTGAACAAAACTCATCAAATCCCTAAAACCTTCATACTCAACAAATCTCAAAGGAAGCTCATGCATGATTATCATTCTTACTATTTTCTGTCTAGCAAGTGCTTTATCAAATGCAGTGGGATCAAATGCTGAAATTGTTGAAGTTTCAGCAACTTTTTTCTTATAGACCTTAGATGCTTGGCTAGGGCTAGAAGCTGGAGTTGGAGCTGATTCTTGTATCCGTTTGGGACACCTATCAATATGGTTTAGCAAATGCGAAGTTCCACTCGATCGTTGTCCAGCAAAACCTTTGCCACAATGATTACACACTGCCTTCATTTCTCTATTAATTGTTCTCCTTGTGAAATGGTCCTAAATTCTAGATGTTTGTCTCAATGAGCTTCTAGGTTGTCTTTCCGAGTCTCGTTTTGTACCTCCACTAATTGAATGAGTTTGTGGGTTTTCAACATTAACATTACTTGAGGTTTGAGGGTTTAATTGAACAACAGGATCGGGATCAAGATCAGACATAATTAACCTGAAAAAAAGACATCACAGAGCAGTCACTAACAAGCCACTTCCTTTTAATAACTGTATAATGACTAATAATTTTTTATGACAGCCTTGTTGTATAATTAATAACTGTATAACACTATCATTATGTTTTATGCATATATGTGCCACTAGCAAGCAATATAATGACTAATAATTTTTTATTTTCATTATTGTCAATCATACAGACTGAACATGAAAATAAAAACAGCTGAGGACAGAAGCCACCAGAATCCTGCCAGCAAAATTTCTCTTTTGATTTGCACTCACAATATCCATTGCTGAAAGCAAAACAAATCATTACAAAATAGCATTTTTAATTTGAAGAAGCAAGCTTCGCAGATGCAAGGTGATCACAATTCACAATCGTGTTTTGTTATTCATACATTCGAATGTATGGTACTAAAATCATATAGCAAATACAATATTCAAAAATAAATCCCACCTTGAAAATATGCAGGGGTATGTGCTGCCCTGTGCTATTTGTTTTAACCCGCGAAAAGCATTCAATGAAGATGAACTACAATCTGTATCAATAAAACCAAAGATGTGTCACATTGTGTGAAATTTATTTGTAAAGCAGAAAAGAAAAAAAATAATAATCAACGTCACACAAAGATCAGAGCTATCATATTTCAGTTTTAAAACTATACCCAGATGATCATAACATATAAGAACAATAGATAAATGAAATAATCAAATCAAATACTAAAAGCCATGAAAGTAAATAAATAGCATACCAAAAGAAATACACATCAAGAAATTAACATTAACATTACCATCAAGAGAAAGCCACCAACAAACAGTAATGACCTTCCAAGCCATTTAAGAGCATATGACTAGTTGATAGTAAGCTAATTCCCAAACCGTGCAATGACTATTGTCTCTGTAATCCTACCCCAATCAGTCAACTTGAGTCCTACATGAACATCAATATGCCCCCCACAAGACATAAAGTACCATTCCATTAGGTAGACAACATAGAATTTTCAGCTATGAAAACTTGACACCTCTAGCAGTGGCTGATAGTAGTTAAAGAATAAAGAACTAGAGATAGCCAACTTATTGAGACTCAAGTTTGCATGTGAAAGAAAACACATTTTATTTTAATTACTTGTCAACTTCAATTGCTGATGCCTGTGACTATATTGTTCAGGTTAATCAACAACTTTACGCACGGATCATCCACTCGAATCTTTCAATGCCAAATTGGGTATGGCTGCTAGAACTGCACTGCACTTAGTCCCAACCCAGTAACTTAATTTTTTTATTGATCAGGCTTCAAATATTATATAATTAAGCTCCCATTCATTGTTTGTTTAATTATTGAATTTTGTTTCCTAGTTAATGATGGGACAATACACAATATATGCCAAATAGCACAAAAGTGGGAGAAATATGAGCAGGCTTTCTCAATTCGCATTTGCAAACTTTCTAATTTCTCGTACCCATTTATCTTTTCTCCAATTTCCATGATACAACCTGTTGCCAATCGATTGCAGAATAGAAACAAGAACCTACGGCCTCTAACAAAATGAATCGAGTGCAAATGAAGAAAAAGAGAGAGAGTTACATACACGCAATGACAGAGAGAAAAGAGAAGAGAAGCGACGAGCGGCCGACGACCGACGAGCGGCCGACGAGCGACAAGCGGCTGGTGAACGGTGACAATCTTAGGTCTGCAAAATGATAACATATGACATTTGTTTTTATTTTTTCATTTTTTTCATTTTAGTTGTACGATACAGATTTTTTAAACCTAAAATCGGGTAAATGAATTGGATACTTAATCGGATATCTTTTAAAATATTTATATCCATATTCAAAAATATTTTGGATGAATATTATCCAATCTAATTGAATTGGATATATGAATATCCAATTTGGATGGACTAATTTGCCATCTCTATCTATGTCTTAAGTTTGCATCCTTTTTATTTTATAGTTAAACCGATTTTGAATATTTCTTGAGACATTTGGCACTGTGGTTGTATTTTTTGGCACTTATAGCCACCAACACCATCAATGCCTAGTATTTGGAAAGCAATCTCAATTGCCCATTTTATTGCTTTGTCTTGGTATATAATGAATCCAATGGGAGAAGAACTAGAGATGCATGATATCTATGTTCGAAATAATCAGATAAATAAAATCCTTACATGAATCAGCTTGCACACTAACAAAATAAACAATCCATGATGGTTAATTCTGTGAAAGAGAGCAAATGACATGTCATACTTATTTATAAAATATATGGTGTCAAACATACTAATGTTACCAAAATTTTTGAAAGATACCATACTTACCTGACCAAAATACATTCCTCAATGGACTCAGCTTATCCAAATCCATGCTAAAGGAAAATCCATCACATTTTACTTGCATTTTTTAAAAAATAATTTTGAATTGCCAAAGTATCCCAATCTCCAAGCTATAACCGTCTTACTTTGTCAACCTAATTTTTATAATTTTTTTTCATAAAAGAGACATTATTGTACCCGCCAACTTCAACAACTATAGAATTACAAATTTGGGCAAGTATGATTCCTGCACGATCATAAATGTCACGTTGATTCTTTATTGCTACATTGATATTCTAATTACGTGGGAAATACTTAGCTTTTCCAGGACTTAATTCATGGTTATGTTCAATAATTATAGTTCGAATAACTAATTTTCCCTTTCATTTAGACATTCTCTAATTTTTACATTACAACCATTTTTCACATTATATTGCGACTTTAAGACATTAGTAGATTTACTTTAAAACTTGCCCTTATGCCCACAAACAAATATCATATATCTCAAAATCCCTTCAACCTTCCTTCCACTACTTCACACCTTCACTTGAATCCCCTCTTCTTTACCATAGACTTTATAATAAGATATCATCACTGTCAAATTCCATCCCAGGTCATATTGCAAGAACCTACTGCCTCTTTTGTCTAGTTTTCTCACACCTATACCTTTTAGGGTTTTTTTATTATACATTTTTTTTTGTTTTTCTCTCGACCAATAAACAATTTAGTAATCAAGAGCTGCGGAAGCCAACAAAAAGACTCCTCAAAACTCTTAGAATTCAACCAGAGTTTCTATGTCCTTATTGAATTCTATCTAAAAGAAACTACTAGATATTCTTTATGTTGGGTTGACCTAACCAATCATGGCGCCAATTCAATCAACCGTGATCTTTAATTTAATTGATAAAATCACAATTCCACAATCACCATGATGTGTGTTTTTTCATGCTTATTACTTTAATTTATAATTCCTATATGAAAGCTAAGTCGTCCTATATTTTAAAGCGATATCTAGAATTTCTATCCCTTTTATAATATTAAAGTTAGCTTTAAACTCCTGCTCTTGGTACATTAATTTCTCGATTAAAGAAAATAATCATCATGTAGTGGATCATTGGCGATAAGCTCAGTTACAAGATGACAATTTTTCAATCAAATTGATAAATAATTAAATGTGCCTTGTTTATTAGTAACCTTGCAATGCCTACTCATTTTTTCTTATGTTATTTAGAGTGAAATGATAATTTTCCATCTCATTTTTTTTTTCATTTCTTTCATTCTTTTACTCTTTTTGTTTGTGGTTGGTTTTGTAATGCATTTACCATACTTGAGAGTAACTTTTCACTAACATCTTATTGTTATAACGATCGAGTGCTTTCATTTATGCTGGTATCCCCCCTAAAAAAAAGTTTTGGAAGGAAATGAGTGATCAAAACAATGAAAAAGAGAAAAAAAATTAAAAAAATCAAAATGAATCACATTTTCTCTCTTTCTCTTATTAAAAATTATTTTCGCCCGATGATAGGCAACAAAGTCAACCCCAAGAATAAAAAGAATATTAAGCCTAATATCATCAAGAAATGAATAAATCAATATTAATGAATCTTGCAATTAATTAATAGTTTCTCCAAAAGGAAGGAGTTTCGATACTGATGGCATTGCCATGCTTGTTACTGTCGTAAACAAACTCAACTGTCTTGGGATCCCTAAGTTCTGTGCAACGAGGGCACTCCACCAACCTAACTTGGCATTTATCTCCATCATGAACATTCACGATTGTTATTTTATAATTGCCTTCCTTGTCAGAGTAGTGGCATCCGTAGTTTATGGTGCTCCCATCTGTAGCTTGTTTGCAAATTAACCCACGATACCCTCTACATTATATATACAACAACAACAACAATAAGCACGGACGATGTTAAAGTGTGGGCACCACAAGAATGGTATATATATCATATTTGTAAAGAAAAAAAGGAGGAAAAACAAGTACAAGATTCATTATGATTTTGTTTTCTTCCTAATATATATATATATATATATAGTAGTTTTTTTATCTAGGATTTTAAAGTGTGGAGAAGTTCAGAAAATTTTTAAAATCGTACAGTTTTAAAGCATTAAAATCATAAGATTTTAAAGCTTTCCTAAACTTTCCTACACTTTAAAATATAGTCGCATCTTCAATTTTGTTCTCATTAATAATTACCTTCGACTACATAAAACTTAAAGTCACCATTTATGGTTTGGTTGCAAGTCAACATGCCTTTAACCGTGACACTGTTAAGTTTATAGGCAGTGGTGATGCTAGTGAGGGAGGTGAAATAGATTAGAGCCGCCACAACATAAACCTTCAATGACTCTGCGATTTTTTATTATTTAATTAATTATTGTATTCCTTATGTCTTGCGGTTAAAGTGCTAGAACAAGAAAACTATTGGTGAAAACCATCACCTATAACCTAGGAACATTCATGTCATATTACTAAGAATTAATAACAAATTATATAGAAGCGTACCTGAATTCATAACGCCAAATTACTATCTGGAGTAGTGTGGTTAACCTTCCACATCTACACCTTTTCTTAGAGAATTCTTTGGTTTTCTCTGGGCTCTCTCTTTGATGATGAGATGTCAGAAAAGAGTAGAAAGATACGTGTGACCTGGGAACCATAACCACTTATATAGACAACTTTTTTCTATTGTCATTTGGTATTCCTAATTCTGCCTATCATAGAATTAAAATATCGTTAGGTCTCTATAGATTAAAGGCTCACATCCTATTAGATGCATTAAAGCCTATAATACCGAAAACATTAATAGATCACTTTTAATTGAGCTTAATCTTACATGACAGTCTGCAACATATAATTATTCACATATAAGCCCAACATTGGATTAAAGATCCAACAATGCTAGATTAAAAAAATCCAACAACTCCCACTTGAGCTATATGTGTAATCTTATAATTATACTTTGCAAAAATAACCATATGAGCTCAACCTTACTGTCATTCCCGAAATGTATCTATAATCAATCCGATTCATCAATCATACCAACATAGGATCAAAGCGGCCTTCGTTACAACTGTCGTAACTCGACCCATTAATAGTCACTAAGCCAATACAACTAAATGACATGGATCATGATGTAGATGTGTATAATTTCATGAAAATTTCATGTAATGTGATCTTAACATGCCTATTTCCAACTGGTTCACCTTAAACTTCAGTGAGATCAAACCACACCAAAATCAAAGTGTGAATAAACCAAAACTTTTTTATGCAGAAAATAACCTGAAATATCTATAAACTGAAATAACTGAAAAATGTTTATATTACAAGAGCATCTAAAATCACAAGCTCCCACTAAAATTGAATATCCTTTAGTGATACGACACTCATACGAGCAACATACTCATGAAACATTTTGGGTAGTAATCCCTTAGTAAGCAAATTGGCAATCATAGAGTTTGTGCCGATGTGCTCAGTAGACAACTGTCCACTTTGAGCTCTTTCTTTAACAATTAGAAACTTGATGTCTATATACTTGGACTTAGTAAAGCTCCTGTTGTTATTAGAATATAGCACTGTTGATTTATTATCATAAAATAATTTAAGTAGTCTATCAACACCATATAAAATACGCAATCTTGTAACAAAATTTTGCAACCATATTTTTAGATTGGGTGCCTCATAACATGCTATGAACTCTACTATCATTGTAGAAGAGGCTATAAGAGATTGTTTAACATTCTTCCAGAAGACTGCACCCTCAACTAGTAGATAGATGTAACCTGAAGTAGATTTCATACTATCTTGGCATCCAGCAAAATCAGAGTCAGTATACCTAACAATCTCAAGCTGATTTGACCTCCAATTTGTAAGCATATGGTGTTTTGTTCTTTGTAAGTATCGTAAGACCAGGTTGCCTACTTTCTAATGGTCTACTCCTAGATTACTTAAATATCTGCCCAACATTCCAGTAACATACACAATATCCAGTCGTGTAAAAATTTGAGTATACATTAGACTTCATACTGCTGACGCATAAAAAATTTTCTGCATTTCTTTTTCCTCAAAATCATTCTTAGGGCACTGATTGAGACTAAAATTGTCTCCTTTAGCAACAAGGGTATCGCCTGGTTTGCAATCTTGTATGCCATATCTTTTAAGAACCGTTTCAATACCCTAGGAGTGATTCGATTTATCTATATGCTTAATAAAAAAGAAGCATCACCAAAATATTTCATCTCAAAATTCTTAACTAGAAATCTCTTAGTGTCGTGCAATAAGCCTATATCATTGCTGGCAAGCAAAATATTATTGACATATAGAACCAAAAAAATATACTTGGTAACACATAACTTATGGTATATGCAATCATTGACCAAATTCATCTCGAAATCGAATGAGATGATCACTTGATAAAACTTGAAATCTCATTGTCGAGATGCTTACTTGAACCTATAGGTGGTATATGCAATCATCGACCAAAGTTTTTCGGTTGCAATATATAAATCGTCTCATCAATGTTGCCAGTGAGAAACGTCGTCTTTACATCGATATGATGTAACTCAAGATTGAAATGCGCCACTAATGCCATTTTAATCCGAAAAGAGTCTTTTGATGAAATCGAAGAGAAAGTTTCTTTATAATCGATACCTTCTTTCTGCGTAAAGCGATTTGTGGCTAAATGCACCTTGTACTTCTCCACATTACCTTTCGAATCCCTTTTGGTCTTAAATAGCCATTTGCAACCAAAAAGTTACACTCTTTTTACTAATAGGATAAGATCCCATACGTCATTGTCCTTCATGGACTTCTTCTCCTCATTCATGGCATCAATCCACTTCTGAGAGTTGGAACTTTCCATGGCTTGATGGGTTTTTGGAGAAATACAATGTAGTCATTTGGCACCGCATTTCTCCTTTTTATAGTGGATCTTCTTAACGGCACAGGTTCTTGAGGTGGTAGAGTTTGTTCTTCTGAAACAACTTCTTGTATGAGGGTTTTTCAACATTGTCTTGATCTATTGTGTCTTGAACAAAGTTAGGAATGAGACCTTGATCAAATAACACCTATAAAAATATCAATATATTCCTCTTCAAAGAAAAAGTTCCTGACTATATATCCCCTCACATATCCGACATCCTCAAAGAGCCGAGCATTCCTGAATCAAAAATCGACTTAGTTGTGGGATCATAAAACTTGTGCCCCTTGAATTGTTCTGAGTATCCAATAAAATAATAACTCAATGTCCTTGAGTCCAATTTCTTCCCATTATACCTGTAAGGCCTTGCCTCAGCTGGACATCTCCAAACATGCAAGTGTTTTAGACTAGGCTTCTTACTCGTCCAAAAATCATAAGGGGTTTTGGCAATTGCTTTAGTTGGAACTCTATTAAGGATATACATTGTATTCTTAGGTGTTTTTCCCCAGAGTAATTCTGGAAAGGTAGAATGACAAATCGTACTCCTCACTATGTCTTTAAGCGTCATGTTTTGTCTTTCAGCAACACCATTCATAATAGGCGAAACTAAAGTAGTGTATTGTGGGATGATACATCATTCCTCTAGGAATTTGGCAAATGATCCTAGATGTTGTTCACCTGAACCATCATATATACCATAGTATTCACCACCACGATCAGATTTGACGCTTTTGATTCTTTTGCCAAGTTAGTTCTCAACTTTGGTCTTAAATTTTTTGATCGTATCCAAGGACTGTGACTTTTCATGGAGGAGATATATTTAGCAATATCTAGAAAAATTATCTATGAACGTCATAAAGTATTGTTGACCATTCTAAATAGCCGCAAGAAATGGCCCACGAACGTCCGTATGTATGAGTTCTAAGACATTCAAAGTCTTGTTGGCTTCAAATGTCCTTTCATTGGTTTGTTTTTCCTTGATACAGTTAACACCGACATTGAAATTTGTGAAATCTAAGAGGTCGAGAATTTCATCTGACACAAGTCTCTATATTCTCCGTCTGCAGATATAACCCAATCTATTGTGCCATAACACAATAGAATTCTCATTGGTTAATTTTCTTTTTAAACCTCATGTACTTAATTGCAAGGATTCATTAAGTATAGCAATTGTATCAAGTATATAAAGATTATCATCGCTTTACAAAGAACTAGAACTAGCCAGTTTTGAATCATGAAATAAACTGAATTTTCCATTTAAAAAAAAAAGAAATTCTAGATTTGTCCAAAGAAGAAATAGAAATCAAATTTTTTCTAAAAGACGGAACAACAAATGTTTCATCAAGATCCAAATGAATCAAGTCTTTAACAATAATCTAAATTTTTCCAATTGCTTATACTTCAACTGTCTTACCATTGCCCATATAGATGTATTGATAACTCTATGAAATGAGAGTTATCATGATATTTTTAGACTTAAACTAATATTACTTAGAGAGTAAATGATATGTTTTTATTGCATTTTTAGTTACATTTTGCAAGAGCATCTGTTTAAGTTTTTTTTAATAAATTGATTTTGTTTTAGATCACTTTGTGCTATGGTTATGTGC
Source organism: Citrus x clementina (assembly GCF_000493195.1). Taxonomy (NCBI): domain Eukaryota; kingdom Viridiplantae; phylum Streptophyta; class Magnoliopsida; order Sapindales; family Rutaceae; genus Citrus; species Citrus x clementina. The sequence goes on along the minus strand of NW_006262339.1, from coordinate 29,240,473 downwards.
GTAATTGTAGGTGATCAAAAAGCTCAAGTTTTAAGGATGGAATGCTGTACAATAGACTTGCAGAGATGACAAAGAAATTAGCTGCAGATGAGCTAACACAAGTCTGAATCAGAAGAGATACTGTAGCCATTACTGCAGCAATCGGGGAGCAATTGCAAACATGATTACGCCCATGATTAACTGACAAAACAACAACATGTTGCACAAAAAGATATACGATCCGAGGTTTCCAAAAAAGAAACACGTGGCTACATACTTTTTATTGTCTTAATTCCAAGATATAAAAAAATACGTAAAAAAAAAGAGAAGAGTCGTCACTCAAGAAAAATAATAGAGAAAACAAAAGAAAAAAGAGAATAAGAGAGAGTTGAGGCATGAAGCAAAAGATTCTAGAAGAAAAAGAAGGAGAGATCGTAAAGACTTAGAGGAACTCAATTCTTTATCTTTATTTTCTTATTTTCATCACTCTATGGGAATATATTTGATGGCAAAAACGAGTATTGTTATTGTTTTATCGCATATCATGAACTAAAGTTTGATATAATTGGGTGTTAAACAAGTTTAATGGTTAATTGATTTTTATATGTGTGTTGCTCAAAATCTGCTGTAGCATTTTGTCTTGATTTTACTTATTGCAAATCTCTATTTCATTTGACCAGATATTTAGTGGATACTAGTTAAAAAGGAGCTTAAAAAATATCTGACTTAGTGGAACAAATTAAGACAATACATGGTTTTAAATTGAGTTTCCCAAGTTGAGTTAATCTCGATTTGAATAGGGCCATACTTAATCTAAGATTAGTGAAGAACTAAACATAGAGATTCACCTTATAAGGCAATTAGAACTGAAACGCATAATGCTATATCTAATGTTAGCATGATAACTAGTCATTGTTAGGTTTCATTTAGATATAAGATATCCAACATATGACGGCTGAGGATGCATGAGAGATTCTGTCCAGTGCTGTAGTAGATGTTGTAGTAACAGAATCAGAATTAGAAAAATAATCAACACTATTAAGTGAGTTTAATCACTCAACTACTCCTTTCCCATTGAGTTTATCTTTGTGTTTGCCTTGAGATTTTTCCTTATTGCTTTTTTGGTTATTGCATTTTTTTGATTTTATTTTGTTAGGTTATTAATTCTGTTAATTATTTATTTTAATTAGATTGAATTTGCCTTGTGAAGATTGTTGTAGCAAGTCATATAATATCAATTCATGTGGAGACGATCTGAATACTCATCATGATATTACTTGTTGTGTACACTTGCATATTGACATTTATAGTAATAATAACTAACATGTATCTTTCAACATCATTGGGTTTTTGACAACTCAAGCAACCTGTATAGACGCACTTATGTGAGTGGTTGCACCAAAATCTATCAACCACGTGTGTCTAGGTACCGAAGTTAAATTAACCTTAGAACAAACCAAACTAAGAAGCATACTTTTCTTAGCATGCCATCGGTGATAATAGTGCAGTGCTTCTTCTTAAGCCCTTCAGCTCTATAGAAGAAACAACCAGTACCTTCATAATCACCTGATTTTTTTTGTTGTTTTTTTGAGGTGCTGTATCTACAGCGTCCTTGTCCTTCTTCCTTTTCTTGCTCTTAAAGGTAGAGGTTAGGTGAGCACTTTCTATCTTATCTTTTTTCAACATATCCTCTTCTTGAACACAACGTGGTATAAGCTCATTTGGAGACCAAGTCTCTTTCTAACAATTATAGCTTACCTTAAACTGGTTAAACTGTGTTGGTAAGGCTATTAAAACCAAATGCACTAGCAAGTCCTTGGAGAGTTCAAACTTAAGTGCTCTCAACATAGAAGCAAGGTGAGACATCTCCATAATATACCCCTCTGATATTGCCTTTACCTGTATACCTCATTGAAATTAGGCTTGTCAAGAGCGTACCAATTTCAGCCTTTTCGTTCTTAAAAACCTATGTTCAATCTGTGTAAGAAACTTCTTAGCTGCAGTTGCTTTTTCAGTAGTTGAGCCCCTGAAGGCTTCTAGAATGACTTTCTTCATGATCATGATACACATGCAATTTGATCTCTCCCACCTGTCTATTTCCTTTTTATCATCAGGGATACTCTCATTCGTAAGAGGTTGAAGGGAATCAACCCTTAACGCAAGATCAAGATCCATGACTGCGAGAACTATTGAGAGGTTTTCTAGCCATGATTTAAAGTTAGAGTCATTTAGCATAGGAATAGAATTGATGTTGGCAGTGATATTAACAGTAGACATAACTGAACAGAGAACAACAAACAAACAAAACTAGCTCATATTAGTATTAAAAAAATTAAATTCAAATAAAAGTAAATCCCATCTCAAGATACCAGACACTCCATTAATTTTTTATTTTTGGACAAAATATTAACTTATAAGTGATATCCTGGTATAGTAATCAAACACTGATAATAAGAACATGTCAAAAAATAAATCTTCTTTTGAACAGAGAACAATAAACAAACAAAACTAGCTCATATTAGTGTTAAAACAAAATTAAATTCAAATAAAAGTAAATCCCATCTCAAGATACCAGACACTCCATTAGTTTTTCATTTTTGGACAAAATATTAACTTATAAGTGATATCATGGTATGGTAATCAAACACTGATAATAAGAACATGTCAAAAAATAAATCTTCTTTAGAACAGAGAGCAACAAACAAACAAAACTAGCTCATATTAGTGTTAAAACAAAGTAAATTCAAATAAAAGTAAATCCCATCTCAAGATACCTGACACTCCATTAATTTTTCATTTTTGGACAAAATATTAGTTTATAAGTGATATCTTGGTATAGTGCTCATATTAGTGTTAAAATAAAATAAAATTCAAATAAAAGTAAATCTCATCTCAAGATACCGGACACTCTATTCATTTTTGGACAAAGTATTAGTTTATAAGTGATATCTTGGTATAGTAATCAAACACTGATAATAAGAACATGTCAAAAAATAAATCTTCTTTTGGGCTAATTTATTGGTCACATGTAAATCCAAATAATCATCACGTGTTTATTACTACAGGTACACATGTAATTCTATTTAATATGTACATTCCTTTGGGTCAATCGATATTCACAGAAATTACATACACACAACTATTTATATTCTAAAATAAATTAATTTCCACAAGAGAAGTCACTTTAGTGACATGTTGCGTCAATTAATTCATCTCAAAATACATATGAACGTACCAATATTTAAATTTAAAATTACACCAAAATTACCCAAAAATAAAAAAAATTAAGTAAAAATTTTGGTCAATGATCAACAGTTTGATCGGTCAAATTGTTGATCGATTTAGGGCTGAACCGGTTTAGGTTGACTCGAATTGGCCCTAATTGAAAACCTAACCATAATTTTTTTCTCTTCCTTTTTTTTTTAACTTTCTTCTTTATGCTGGCGCTTCTAGTCAAACCAAGCCCCCAGCTTGCTTGTTGATGTGGCATGATGGTCGTGCCTTTTTTGGCCGGAAAAACAGCCACCATTCCCCCCTTTCTTTTTTCATTTCTTAATGTAGCCATCACTTTTACTTAGGGATGGCAAAACTTCGGGTCGGGCTCGGGCTTGGCCAAACCCGACCCGACCCGATCAATAAAAAACTAAAGCCCGACCCTAAAAAAGCCCTACCTATTTTTTGGTAGGGTCGGGTCGGGCCCGACCCGAATCGGGCCAACATCGGGTCGGGCTAAGCCCGACCCTACCAAAACTATTTTCCAAATGCAGCTGCAACTTGCATTTCCAGATTGCATTTCCAAATTCGTGAGTACAAAGAAATCAATTTACAACGTATAGCATCCACTGGACCACTCTTTTTAATCGTTAATTAATATATAGTTACTGATCTATAACAAATTCTTTCCATCACCACAAAATAAAATAAAAATTCAATCTAGCGGAATGCATCTAATGACAAAAATTCATGTAATTACAAGTTTACAACTTAAAAAGCAGTGAATTGGATTATAATTACAATTTATAATTACAACTTAAAAAGTTCAACAGAGTTACAGAACCGATCGAGGCTACTGGTTTTATGGCTAATTACAGAACCAATCGAGGCTACTCACTCACCTAGCGGCGTCGCGGTTGGTCAAGATGGCGGGTCACGATGGCGGAAGAAACGCGACAGTCAGATGCGACAGTAAGACCTTTGGAGTTTGCGACGGCGAGACGCGATGGAGAGGCGCGACGGCGAGACGCGGCTGATTGGCTGGCGTGCGTCGACAGTCACGATGCTGCTGGCTGACTCGGCGATGGGCTAGGTGGCAGTGGCTGGCTTAGTGGCTTAGGGTTTTTGAGTTTGAGAATTGAGAGCTGTGCTTGACTAGTTGACTGCGTGAGTGAGTTGTGTGATTGTGTCTTGGTTAAGTGTGATGCAGCTGTTTGTGATGTGTGCGTGCACCCGTGCAGCGTGTGTGATGTGTTGTGTTTTTTTTTTTTTTTTTTTGTAAATAGGGTCGGGTCGGGTCGGGTTGACTATAAGCCCGACCCTGAACCTAAATTTGATCGGGCCTTAAAATTGTGGCCCGAACCCGACCCGAAACCCGAAAATTCGGGCTAAAGCCCTAACATATAGGGTCGGGTCAATCGGGCTAAAATTCGGGCCGGGCTAAATTGCCATCTCTACTTTTACTTGATATGTCACGGTCGCCAAGCTACAGCGTGCTTGATGGCACAGCCGAACAATCATGCCTCTCCCCAATGCTGGTGGGGCAGTGGCTGCCGGCTGTAATCTTTTAAAAAAAAAGAATGAGTTTTTTTAATTAAAAAAAATTCCTAATTTCTCTCAAATTCCAGATTTATTTTGCTTAGTACTAGAAGTCAATCGCAAATTTGTTCTCAAATTTAATAATAATAGAATTATTAAATTCAAGAACACTAAAACTTTATTCATTAATTGAAAATAAATTCAATTCTTAATGATTCAACATGAAGAAGCTCTGATACCACTTGTTAGAACATGAAACTTTTGGTGAGAACCATCACCTATAATTAGGGTTGTTCATGGATAAGATTTTACGGATTGGACATCAATCCATATCTGATCAATGATTTTGAGGATTATAAATTTTTAATCCAATCTAATCCATGGATTGATGAAATTCAATCCAAATTCAATCCATACGTTTGCAGATTGAATGCGGATTTGACCCAATCTATATCCAATCCACCATTTTGCGGATTGGTTTTTGTAGGCCAAATTTTTTTAATTCCATCCTATCCATGAATTGACTAAATAAAAAATTAATATAAAAATCATTTTCCTACCAATCAAATTCAAGATTAAATAAGATTTAAATAAATTAATTGCTTAAATAAAGCTAGAGAATACATTTAAAGTTTCAAAATATAACACACCAAAAAGAAAAAAATCTCATTTGTTTAGATCAGTATATGAAATTTAATTGCTTAGAAAGTTATATTTGTTTATTTAATTATTTTTATTTTAAATTATTATCGGATAAGATATAATATGGTGTTAATAGAACTATATTCTAACTTATTTATTTATTAGTAAGTACTTGTGCCATATTTACAAGTTTAATTTTGTTAAATAATTTTTTTTGTTGCAGATTCGCGGATTCTTTGGATTTACAGAGATTTTATAGACATAAATCCATATCCAATTCATCGATTGCGAATTTTCAAATTTTTAAATTTTCAATCCAATCCAATTCACCAATCCATAGATCGAATTTCTACGGATCAGACGGACTGAGCAGATCATATTGAATTCTGAACACCCCTACCTATAATTCAGGAACATTCTAGTTGTATTACCAAGAATCAATAACGAATTATGCGAAAGCATACCTGAATTCATAACGCTAATTTGTTCTCTAGAGTAGTGTGGTTGACCTTCTAGATTTATAAGTTCTCTTAGAGAATTCTTTAGTTTTCTCTTAACTCTCTCTCTCTCATGATGAGATGTCACAAAGAATAAAAAGATATGTGTGACTTGAAGATCATAATCACTTATATAAATAAATTTTTTCGTATTGTCATTAGATATTCTTAATTCTGCCCATCATAAAATTAGATTACCATTAGATCTCTACATATTAAAAGTCCACACCCTATTAGGTACATTAAAGTCCATAATACTGAAAATCTTAATAGATTACTTTTAATTGGGCTTAACTTTACATGATAATCCGCAACACATAATTATTCACATATAAGTCAATATTAGATTAAGAATCCAATAATACTAGATTAAAAAATCCAACACAAAGATTCTGAAGCTATAAGAACCCATTTTATAAGAAAATTAATCTATATTTTTAGATCATCTTTTTCTTTCTCTATTTTTTTTCCTCCTTAATGAGGGAAAGCTACACGATCTCGCGTCTTTCTATTTTTTTAGTTAATATGACTTTTTCAAACAGAAGACCCGCTCAACTGGTTTAATGTTCTTAAAATTTGCATGCGAGTGGGGTGTCTGGCGCGCCCACCAGTCATATCTCTACATTTATACCACGTGATTGGCATTTGAATACAAACCAAAAACATTTAAAAAGTGACCTTTGCTTAGTGACTTCACTTGTATCAAATGCACGTTGATTTGACCTGATGTTTCCAAATCCTTTTAATTTTTGTTTTTTGTTTTTTTGGGAGAGAGTTTATAATATTTTTATTGTATTACACTCACTTAATACACACACATACATATATACGTTATACAAATTACATGATATGATTTTTTAAAATAAATACACTCATGTCGTGTATATATATATATATATTAAGTGGGTGTACTACAAAAGAAGTACTCTAAAACCTCTCCTTTGCTACTGATGTCACCAAATGTGCCTTAATGGCAGGGAAATGTTTATGGTGGTTACATCGAAGTTGTTTAGTCTTATTCCACTGAGTATGAGCAAAACGAGAATGCATGAAGTTGAAAAAATGGATTGGTTATGATGCTTCAACAGATAAAAATAGACTGTTATTAAGAGTTGTTTGGTATATAAGTAAAATTAGAAAACATAAAGTTGAAAACATGGTTTGTTAATAATATATAAGTTTTGGTTTTCGGGTTGTGTTGCAATCCGTTTGGATTTGAGATTTCAATGCAAACGAGTTGAAAGGCTATTTTAGTTCGGTTCGGATCAGTTTCATATTTCAGTTCTAGTTAGGAAAATAATATTGGGTACAATTACGGTTTGGGTTACAGCAAATTCATATTACAATTCGTGTGTTATTTTTGCATTTGTTTGGTGTGCTTTTATATTCTTTCTTTCTATATTTTTTCAATGTATTCTTTAATGGGTTATTTATCGTCAGCCCCCACATGTTTTGACAATTAATGCCGCGCACCCACAAGTTTCGACCATGTGCACCGCACCCCCATTTCCGTCAAAAAATCAGTTAATTCTAACTGTTTAGGCTGTTATTAACGTAAAAGACCATACTACCCCTAGTTTGAATTGCATTGAATTTGAAGTACAAAAATGCCCCTCATAACTTATAAAATTTACATTATGAATAAAAATTAATTATTATAATATCAGTTTTTTTATTTTCAATATTATATTGAAATGATTTTTTCTTGTTTCATTATCATAACAAGATTGTAAAACCAATAATCTCCGATATGAGAGAAAAAGCATGATTCCAAGGGTAAGAAAAAAATTAAACACAAAATTATTAGTGGATTACAAAATAATTCCAATAATCCCACCAAAACAAACAAAACCCAATAATAAAGAAACCTAAGATAATTATACCAAAATTTCACTGTAAAATTCAATTACAAAAGAAACCCAAACCAAGAAAATTTAACAAGAGGAACCAAAAATAAAAAACCCTAAAACTAATTTAACAAAAATTAAATTATAGAGGCAGCGAGAACGGCGGCAACTTCAAGTAGTGGTGTCGGCGGTTTCATGCAGCAGTGGAGGCAACGGTTTCGAGTGGTGGCAGATCATGCAGCATGCGCCATTTTGTTGTTGTCGATTCAAGATGGCGGCAGATCACACAGGCAGGCAGCTGTAGTGAAAGGCAAGAAGAAGAAGGAGAAGAAAAAGAAAAAAGAAAGAAGAAGAAGAAGAAGAAGATGATGATGATGAAGGCGAAGAAGAAGGAAAAAAGAAAGAAGAAAGAAGATTGAAAGAAAAAAGACGCCAAGAAGATTGAAAGAAAAAAGAAGAAGAGAAGAAAAAAGGAAACGAGAGAGAGAGAGAGAGAGAGAGAGAGAATGAATGATAAAAGAGTGTTTTTCTTTTAGTTTTTTTATTTATTATTTTAATTTTATATGAAATTATCATTTTACCCTTGTTTCGCGTTAAGTTAACGGTGGTTTGACTGAAATGGGGGTGCAGTGCACATAGTCGAAAGATGTGGGTGCGCGGTAAAAAAGGTCGAAACAACTAGGGGCTGACGCTAAATTACCCTTCTTTAATTACTTTTGTTTCTATGCTGTCTTAACTCTTAAGTGTGTCATTTTGTCCTTCAAATAATTAAATAAATAAATATTGTGTAAATTTGTATGAGATAATAAACTTCTTTGCTGTAAGTACATGTATATTAGTATTAGTAGTAAATATTAATACTTTGATTATATGATCTTGGAATTATCCATTCTTTTTAGATCAATTTCTTCTAAATATTTTGAAACAGGTTTGATCCACATCAACAACTTGTAATATACTTAAATAAAAGAACTTTTTTTTTAATGATCAAATAGGTAATCACTTACATATATTATACAATTCACTATGTGACAATAAGATGATAAGATAAGCAGTAATTTAACACTTAAAAATTTAAAATAATTTTATGTTATATGTCATCACGTCACTTGTGGTGTAAACTTTACATCATAACTTTGTCAACAAACCATTATTGCATTAATTTCTTTTTTTCCAATTGTTACAATCTGATCTCTACTAGGAATTTAGATACATACATATGTATATTATAACCCGAACCTTTGCTAAAACTACCTCGGAAATTCCGCTATTAACAACAATCTGGGGAGAAATCTACCATTAGTTCACATAATATTTATTTCATATTCACAGCTATAATTGATTAATTTCGTCAGCCCATGTCATTATCATAAGCTTTTTACAATTTTCGACCTTCAATCGACCACATGTTCCCCATGTGTACAATTTCTTTAATGAAGATAATTAAGATTATATATAGAGAGAGATTAAAAGGAGTTCTCATCTTAACATGAATGTACATTAAAAGAGTACACCCTAAGAAGTTTATTTGAAGTTCCTGGGCAGCTGAGAAAGTTTAACTACCGAACAGGAACCTGATTAAAGGTCTAAAAATTCTCCATAAATAAAAACACAGAGATATAAGAGGTAAAACAAAAACAACATAATGCTACAGCAAAATTGTTGTTCCTCCCCTAAGCTCTAATTATTAAATTCTGCCACAAAGCCATGAATTAATACGTACGAGATGTACGTATGTAGGCCATGGTTCTTTTATTTCTATAAGTAATAAATTAAATTAAATTGAAGTTGATCAACAAATATAGCTGCTGCCATATATGCTAGTTTTTTTTGACATTTAAGCGCTTCTCAACAAGAACGATTTTTCTATCTGTCTTGTAAGATCCAATGCAGCATGATGAAGGGAGCCACACCCACAAGTTGATGGTGAAGATAAAGCACTTTCATTGTAAACTCGAAATTCTTTTTCTTCTTCAAAAATTGTGGCCAACATTTTTGGCAATGGCCGGCGCTTTGCTACCGAGATCAACTGCGGCGGCGCAACTTCTGTTGTAATCCTTGAAACCTTAATCTTTGCCATTGATAGATGTGATGAAGAAAACAAAGAATAGAGTTAATGGAGATGAAGTTTGAAGAAGAGTATAAATGAAGATAAGATTAAGATGCTTGCTATGGCTATATGAATATTAAGTCGATGAATTTATATAGTGTTTCAAATCGAAGGTAAAGTTAAAGACTGACGTTGCAGCATTTATGTGGTCGGTTCCATGTGGGCTCACTCCAAAAGTTTAGTAGCTTTCATGCAAGCCATCAAGCATATGCTTTTTTTAGGCATGTGATGGCTGCCCAGCAACCCATTTGATTTCTTGTCTTCGAGGCAACCAATATAATATGCTATCATGCATTGCATGCGTGTCACAATTCAAATCGATGATTTTTTTTTTCCTTTTTTCTTTCTGAACTCATTATACATTTTCCAAGAGAAAAATCATCACAGTCAAAGATTGAGACTAATCTAATAATTCCAACATGTCAATATATACTTGACATGAAAGACGAATGATCGATGCTTTACTTAAGTTGAAATTTCAAAATTTCCATGCTAAAAGGATGTGATAATTGAGTTTGTACTGTTGAGCAAATGACGGGATGAGTTGGATACGTTGGTGATCTTAATAGTGTCAACTCGATTTGCAAATTTATTTTGGATTGAAAATGTAACCTTTATTTATTTATTTTTTTGATGCGGATTGAAAATGTAACTTGAAAAATATGAAATTAATTGTTGGAGCTAAGCCATTGTCGTGTATTGAAGTGAAATAAAACGAAGGCACGTAAGTATATATAAACGATCAAATCACCTATTCCCATTCACGAACGCAGGGTTTCGTCTTCTTTTGTCAGCTCTCTCCTTTTCTGTTGATGTGTTACAACATGAAAGAAGGAAGGAGTCACAATGCTTTATCTCAACAAAATATATGTTTGAGTTTTATTATCTCTTAGTTAGGATGGGTTATCCTATAGCATTAATTTTTGTTTCCAGCGTGTTTAGTTTTTTCATTTCTGAGTTAAGAAATTTTTATAGTACTATCTTTGTTGTCAGGTATTCTCCTTCCTGAGCCTTGAGTTTTAGCTTCTCTTACAGAAAATTCAAGTGTTGTATTTGAAGCCATTAACGACCTAATGTATTGTTTTCAGTTTCTATTGCATGCGTGAGATGTTTTATGTTAAAGGAGGATTAGGATTCCATTCTAATATGAATTTGAGCTAAGTAAACTTTGAGTAGATAAATGGTTGCTAGATAAACCATATAAGAATAGTTAAATCTCAACTGTCTCAAGAAAGCTAATTAGAGAAACGTACCGCGTTAAATGAACTATTGCTGACTATATATTTTGCAATATAAAGCGTAAAAGATGAAACTACCGTCTTAATATTATGATGTAACCTTTGTCATATTGAATATTTTTTCTTTGGCTAGCATTTTGTTACGGAGGACAAGATGATCTGTACACGTGAAAGAGCCTGATAAGAACAAAAGAAGAAAATGTCACCTCGCAAAGCTTAGGGGCTGCTTATTAGCTTAGCCCCAAAAGTTTCCTTATCAGCCAGCATGAAGGATTGAACAGAAACGCAACTGTCAGCTTTTCAGTAGTAATTGCATGGAGGCGATGTAGCAGAAATGTCAATGTTTCAGATCGTCGGTTTATTCTGCGAATGAAAAAGCTGAAAGCGGCCAAGCCGTACCTTTTAAACCAAGAAAGGGACCATCAACCTCTTACAGATTCTTTTGCATTGTGATCCAAATCATCCAGTGAATATTTATGAGCTTAGATGGATCATGGATATATATGATCTCAACTCCAACTGAGCCCCATAAATTTTCTATCACCAACGATTCTGTTGCATTTATAGCTATTACTTTGCATGCGTTATTACAATTATGACATTTACCATGAGAGCTTGAATTAAAGAAACAACAACAACTACTGTAAGTATAAGAAAGAATTAGCTAGCTAGTCTGATAAATTAATGAAATTGGATGGTTGATGTAACAATTAGTCAGTCTCATGCACCGACCGATGAAGTTTCATAATAACGCATATATCTACATTCGATAGCGAGAATGCATTGAAACTTTTGGATTCCTATTGTTTTCGCACTTTTGTCAGTTAAAAGGCTTTTGTATGTTAAAAAGTCACTTTTTATTCTTCAACAGTAGAGATTAAACAATAAAATTGATAGAGCGGGGTAGCGGAAGTGGATTGATAGGACAAATAAGTACTAGATATCATTTTAATATCAAATCAAGTCAACGTAATTACGTTACTCTTTAATCAAAGTATGATTATATCTCGTTTTAATTCAAATGGCTCAATGAGATTTTGATAATGTCTTAAGCGAGATTAAATGACACTCTACACCAAATGATTCTATAAGAGAGATTTGAAAGATAATCCGGAAGGGAATTGTAAAAGAAGATTTTTTTTATTGAATAATTGAAGATATGTAAACAATAACAAGACCTTCTTATTTATAATATGGTAAAGCTACTTTCTCAAGATAACTTAACAGGGAAATTAAATCAAAATTACAATGAAAATGAAATATAAAAACACACACCATAGTTGACTCTAATTAAAAATAGAAAATATCAAAAAAACTTAAAATAAGAAAATACTAAAATCCTAAATATTGTCCTACATTAAAAATTATATATATAATTTAGGAAGTTATATGTATATATATATATATATAGAGAGAGAGAGAGAGAGAGAGAGAGAGAAATGTTCCAGTCAGGAATTTTAAAGTGTGGGAAAGTGTGGGAAACCTTTAAAACCGCATAGTTTTAAAGGCTTAAAACTGTAAGCCTTTAAAGCTGTGTGATTTTAAAGCTTTTCTGGATTTTTCTGCACTTTAAAATCCCTGACGAGAAAACTACTATATATATATATATGTAGTGAGGATATCCTCGCTGTAATAAAGTGAGGATGCCCTCACTAGAGAATGATTACATACACACACCAATGCAGGTTTCCGCACTTTATTAAAATACAGAAACTTTATTATAGAGCACTGTTAATTAATATAGTAATAATAGAATGATAATATAGAATATTCTCCATCTATCTATAAATAATATAAGAAAATCATTTTTTAGAAATTGTTCATTCTTGGGAAGAGGAAGAACCAGATAGAGCAAAGTAAAGATATATAAAGATTGATCTAAAATAGTTTGTTTTCTTGTTTTCTATATACATGAATTATGTGCAGTACAAATGGACAATTATCAAAATTGTATCAATAACAATAACTCTCTAAACTCATAATGTTGAGTGCTCACTCACAATATTGGCTTGACACCATTGGACTCCTTGAATCACGCACACTGATTTCTCTTTTGTTCTTTCCTTAATCAGTCCTTTGTAAACCCTTTAGCTAAGGCAAGTATACTACCGTATTTGTCTCAACTTGCCATATTTGTCTCAAATGGTGACCTTGATTTTTGCTAATTTATTTAATGCTTTAGTTGCTCATCACAAAGACCTTCCCTTTCCATGTAGTCTTTCCAAGATGGGTAAATTACTATAGGAACGGTTACTAGATGATGACTATAGTCTATATATATATTTTGAAAAAAATAGAGATGGAGTTGTTTGCTTACTAAGAAAATATCGCGGAACTTTCCAAAATTCTTTTTATTTGAGATCATAACAAAATGTTACGATTACATTCTATACACACTGTTTAAGCATTATAACTGTAACTAATTTACAGCTAACTAAAATGGTTAACATGAGCTAAGTATGAACATAGTGTTTGTAACAGATTTCACAACTTAAGTTGAGATGGCAATTGCACTGTCACTTTACTTATTATTATTTTATATCATGTGCTTGTTACTCTTTCTCAGTTTAAGCTTCTTCTTTTTCTTTTCTGTACAATGAGCTTCCTTAACAGTCCCCTTTAAACTCTAGAGACAAAGATGAACATTGAGTTTGACTCTTAAATAGTTAAACTGTATGAATGAAAGAGGCTTGATCATTATGTCTGCAATTTGTTCTATGCCTGGTATATAGTGAATGTTGAGCTCTCTTGCAAGGACTTTGTTGTGGATAAAATGCATATCTATTTCAATATGTATTATCCTTGAATGGTAAATAGGATTCTTAGCTAATTCAGTTGCACTGACATTATCAAACCAAGTTTTGGGCCTCTTTGTGCAATTTATTTCAATTTTAGTGAATAAATTGTAGCCAAATTAATTCTACACTAGCTAATGCTAAGGCTCGACATTCACTTTCTACCCTTGATCTAGTTATGACAGACTACTTCTTAGAAGACCAAGATATCAAATCATTACCTAGATAGATGCAATATGCACCAACTGATTGCTTATCATCCAAACTACATGCCTAATCAGCATTTTGTAAAACCAGTAAGCTTTAAGCTGCCTTGTTTGATGAACTTCAAAGTATAGTTTTTAGTAGCTTTCAAGTATTTTAAAACTTTTTACAAGCCATGAGATGTTGTAGCATATGTGCAGAGACATATTAGCTGAGTTTATTCATAGCAAATGCAATTTCAGGCCATGCTAAAATCAAATACTGTATTCCCCAAACAATACTCATATAGTTGGTTGGATCTTCAAGGAAATAACCAAGTTCTCCCTGTGTAACTTTCTATAACTTCAAACCTGTGCTCATAAGAGTGTCAATGCCTTTACAGTCAAGCATTTTAACCTTAGCTAGTAAGTATTTAAAGTACTTTCTTTTGTGATATGTATATACAATCTGTATCATACAAAACTTCAATCCTAAGAAAGTAAGATAATATCTCAAGATCCTTCAAAGCAAACACTATACTGATTTTGGCTATAAAACCTTTTAATTCTGTAGTACTTGGTCTCTTATAAACATGTCATGAACATAGATAAACACAAGAGTCATAGAGGTTTGACTTCTTCTAAAAAACAGAGATGTGTATGAACTAGTATTGATGAATCCCCAATGCAGCAAGGAGCTTTTGAGCTTATCATACCAAGCTCTAGGAGCTTGCTTGAGGCTATATAAAGATTTATGAAACTTACACACATAATCAGGCTATTTGCTGTTAGTGAAACCTTCTAGTTGAGACATGTAGACTTCTTTTGTCAGTTCTCCATTGAGAAAGTCATTGTTGACATCAACTTACCTTATGCTTCACTTATTTATTATAGCTAGGCTTAAAACTCCCCTGACAGGGACTGGATTTACCATTAGATTGAAAGTTTCAAAGTAGTTCACCCATACTATTTGTTGAAAACATTTAGCAATTAGTCTAGTTTTATACTTGGCCACACTCCCACAATATTGTATTTGACTCTATAAACCCACTTATTGCCAATAAGCTTATAGTCAGCCTTTCTTAGAACCTAAGACCAGGTGCCATTATTGATTAAAGCATTAGACTCATTTTGCATTGCTTGCACCCGTCTAAAATCATTCAAAGCTTCCTGAACTATTTCTGGTTCTTTGTGAGTTAGAACAGTGTTACAGACTTTAGGTTTAAAAATATTTTCTTTGCTTCTGGTTGTCATAGAATGAATGTTAGAATATATTTAAGATATAGGTTGAGGTGGGGATGAATTATTGGAAATTAATGGCTGAGTTTAAATAGGAGTAGAAGATGGCTGGTATGTGTTTGATAAGACTAGTGTAATTTTGATAGGATTAGAATGAGAAGATGGCTAGTGTATGTTTAAAGATAAAAGTATAGGAGAGATTTGTTAGGAATATTGGTTAGCTGCTAATGGTGGAGGATGAACTGAGTAAGAGAACCATTGCTATCAGAACTTGAAGAGTTATGATGATCAGTGTTGCTCTTAGAGAATGAATTTATTACAGGTAATGTAAAGAGATGATATACTTGTTGAGGAGAAAATGAATATGAGGTAAAAGAAATAGGTTGAATTGAACTGTGAAAAAGAAAATAATAGCATATGGAAATGTAAGCTCATAAAAAACGACATGTCTTACTACATATAACTGACTAGAAGGATGTAAATACTTATATCCTTTACGTGATGGACTGTAACAAAGAAAAATGCATTTACTGAAGTGACAGTCAAATTTGTACTTGTTATAGTCTCTCAAATAGAGATAAAAGGCACAACGAAAACATTTGAACATGTCATAATCGTATTTGAAGATTTTCTCATATAGGGTTAAAAGTTTTAGAACAATAGAAGGCAGTCTATTGATGAGTTATATAACTGTATCGAAATTATCCCGCCAAAATTTGAAAGGTAACTATGATTGAGCTAATAGAGTAAGTCTTAATTCAATAAGATGATTGTGTTTCCTCTCAAACAATCCACTTTGATGATGTGTGTATGGACAAGAGTATTTGAATATGATACCAGATTGATTCAAGAAATCAATCAAAGACCGATATTCTCCCCCAATCAAATTATAGCATCTTAATGCCTCCAAGGGCGTGGTCGGGTTGGTTGCAGTGCAGTTGTAACCTTTACAAAAACCCGAATTCGATTCTTAAGGGTGGTAAGGGGGTAAAAACAATATATTTGGGTTTGCCCACCCTCTCTATACCTTTAAAAAAAGAAAAAAAAGGGATATTATCATTTTCCCACCAAAGTTACTCTGACACATCATGTCAGTACCACAGTTTGGTAAAAACATCATTTTACCACTAAATGTTTAAATTGTTAGCATTTTCCCACTATTCTGTTAAAACTCAGTTAATATTTAACAAAAAATGCATAAAAAGTCAATTTTACCCATGGAGCGTAAAAGGCGACTTTATCCTTTAAAAGGAAAGAACAATAAAAGACGATTTAATTACAAAATTACTCTCAAAAGACGACAAGATAATTTTACCCTTTAAAAAAGAAGAACAACAAAAGACGATTTAATTATAAAATTACCCCCAAAAGACGACACTGCTGCGAGAGTGAGAGAGATATGGGTCAGTGACAGTGAGCGAGAGAGGGCGGAGATGGAACAAGAAACAAGAGAGGGGGGGTTGATTTCGATTTCTATGGCTTCCATGTCCAAATTACTTGTTTTTTTACAATTGCAAAACACAACGTTTTGGCTTCGCATGAGATGTCCAAAATGCCCTTATGATGTCAGCATAATTTTTATTTAGTTAACAGAATGGTAGGAAAATGCTAACAGTTTAAACGTTTTGTGGTAAAATGATAGTTTTACCAAACCGTGGTACTGACATGATGTGTCAGAATAACTTTGGTGAGAAAATGATAATATCCAAAAAAATTATAGTATCTTAATAGTTGTGTTGAACTGATTTTCAACTTGCAATTTAAAGACGAGCTTAAATACGTC